>NC_136739.1:6725000-7925000 GCF_936440315.1 Barbus barbus
ACACACAATCCCTGGCTTAGGAGGCCAGTGCCTTATCCATTAGGCCACTGGGGCTGTTGTGGAGTGGGTGACTTGCCCTATTAATTCTTTCTCTCATTTAGGTAGCCATTAAAAAAAATCAGAAAGAGTCTTCTAGATGATCGCCTATTAAAAGAGCACTAAATGGCTGTAAATTATCATTCAAACGCTGTGCAAATTGTCACTTTTTTGGGGGGGTTAGGCATGCATTGAGATTAAAACCTCTTAGCAGAGGATGGTTTCGATCCATCGACCTCTGGGTTATGGGCCCAGCACGCTTCCGCTGCGCCACTCTGCTGTTAGGCACAACAGATGGGACTCAAACACACAATCCCTGGCTTAGGAGGCCAGTGCCTTATCCATTAGGCCACTGGGGCTGCTTTGGAGTAGCTGACTTGCCCTGTTAATTCTTTCTCTTATTTAGGTGGCCATTAAAAAAAATCAGATAGAGTCTTCTAGATGAACGCCTATTGAAAGAGCACCACGTAGCTGTAGATTTTTACTCACACGCTGTGCACAATTTCACTTTTTGGAGGGGATTTGGCATGTATAGAAGTTAAAACCTCTTAGCAGAGGATGGTTTCGATCCATCGACCTCTGGGTTATGGAATCAGCACGCTTCCGCTGCACCACTCTGTTGTAAGCCACCCCAGATGGGACTCGAACCCACAATCCCTGGCTTAGGAGGCCAGTGCCTTATCCATTAGGCCACTGGGGATGCTTTGGAGTAGCTGACTTGCCCTATTAATTCTTTCTCTCATTTAGGTGGCCATTAAAAAAAATCAGATAGAGTCTTCTAGATGAACGCCTATTGAAAGAGCACCACGTAGCTGTAGGTTTTTACTCACACGCTGTGCACAAGTTCACTTTTTGGAGGGGATTTGGCATGTATAGAAGTTAAAACCTCTTAGCAGAGGATGGTTTCGATCCATCGACCTCTGGGTCATGGGCCCAGCACGCTTCCGCTGCGCCACTCTGCTGTTAGGCACAACAGATGGGACTCAAACACACAATCCCTGGCTTAGGAGGCCAGTGCCTTATCCATTAGGCCACTGGGGCTTTTGTGGAGTGGCTGACTTGCCCTATTAATTCTTTCTCTCATTTAGGTAGCCATTAAAAAAAATCAGATAGAGTCTTCTAGATGAACGCCTATTAAAAGAGCACTAAATGGCTGTAAATTATCATTCAAACGCTGTGCAAATTGTTACTTTTTTGGGGAGGTTAGGCATTTATAGATGTTAAAATCTTTTAGCAGAGAATGGTTTCAACCATTGGACCTCTTGGTTATGGACTCAGCACGCTTCCGCTGCGCCACTCTGTTGTAAGCCACCCCAGATGGGACTCGAACCCACAATCCCTGGCTTAGGAGGCCAGTGCCTTATCCATTAGGCCACTGGGGCTGTTGTGGAGTGGGTGACTTGCCCTATTAATTCTTTCTCTCATTTAGGTAGCCATTAAAAAAATCAGATAGTCTTCTAGATGAACGCCTATTGAAAGAGCACCACGTAGCTGTAGGTTTTTACTCACACGCTGTGCACAATTTCACTTTTTGGAGGGGATTTGGCATGTATAGAAGTTAAAACCTCTTAGCAGAGGATGGTTTCGATCCATCGACCTCTGGGTTATGGGCCCAGCACGCTTCCGCTGCGCCACTCTGCTGTTAGTCACAACAGATGGGACTCAAACACACAATCCTTGGCTTAGGAGGCCAGTCCCTTATCCATTAGGCCAATGGGGCTGTTGTGGAGTGGCTGACTTGCCCTATTAATTCTTTCTCTCATTTAGGTAGCCATTAAAAAAAATCAGATAGACTCTTCTAGATGAACGCCTATTAAAAGAGCACTAAATGGCTGTAAATTATCATTCAAACGCTGTGCAAATTGTCACTTTTTTGGGGGGGTTAGGCATTTATAGATGTTAAAATCTCTTAGCAGAGAATGGTTTCAAACATTCGACTTCTGGGTTATGGACTCGGCACGCTTCCGCTGCACCACTCTGTTGTAAGCCACCCCAGATGGGACTCGAACCCACAATCCCTAGCTTAGGAGGCCAGTGCCTTATCCATTAGGCCACTGGGGCTGTTTTGGAGTGGCTGACTTGCCCTATTAATTCTTTCTCTCATTTAGGTAGCCATTAAAAAAAATCAGATAGAGTCTTCTAGATGAACGCCTGCTAAAAGAGCACCACGTAGCTGTAGGTTTTCACTCATACGCAGTGCACAATTCCACTTTTTGGAGGGGATTATGCATTTATAGAAGTTAAAACCTCTTAGCAGAGGATGGTTTCGATCCATCGAGCTCTGGGTTATGGGCCCAGCACGCTTCCGCTGCGCCACTCTGCTGTTAGGCACAACAGATGGGACTCAAACACACAATTCTTGGCTTAGGAGGCCAGTGCCTTATCCATTAGGCCACTGGGGCTGTTGTGGAGTGGGTGACTTGCCCTATTAATTTTTTCTCTCATTTAGGTAGCCATTAAAAAAAATCAGATAGAGTCTTCTAGATGAACGCCTATTAAAAGAGCACTAAGTGGCTGTAAATTATCATTCAAAAGCTGTGCAAGTTGTCCCTTTTTTGGGGGGGTTAGGCATGTATAAGGGGTTAGGCATGTATAAGGGGTTAGGCATGTATAAAATATGGTATGATGGACCAAGATGGCGCCGAGCATGGCAGCCGTGTTGCGAGCTCCAAGAAAACTCTGCAGTTTTTCTTATGTTTCTTATGTTTTATTTGTTATTTTGTTGTTTCACGTGTTAGATGTTGTCAGTATAACTGTCTATGATAGACACACGCTTTTAAACATTGGTTCCTTCGTCGCGCAACGCAAACCGGACTTTGAGTTCCTGAACGCCGGCGCCTTGTTTACAGACACCGCATCAGAGCCCTTTGTCTGGGCTGCACGATCGCGACCGAAGAAACGCCGCCGGAAAAGGGGGAAGAGAGCCGGCGTCCTTGTCAGACTCAGACGCCGTCCCCTCCGACCTCCTCTCCCAACTATTTTGTTGGCTGACGTTCAGTCACTGGACAACAAACTCTGTGAACTGCGGGCACGCATCTCATACCAACGGGAAACAAGGGACTGCTGCATTATTTGCCTCACAGAAACCTGGATGTCTGCAGTGGTTCCAGACTCAGCCATCGAGCTTACGGGGTTCTCCGTGCACCGCTCGGACAGAACGAAAGAGCTCACAGGGAAAAGCAGAGGCGGGGGCGTCTGTTTCTTTATCAACAACTCGTGGTGTGATGAAAGGAACCTACACTCTATTAAATCCTCCTGCTCCCCTGATCTGGAATTTCATATGCTTCTGTGTCGACCATTCTGGCTACTGAGGGAATTTACAGCGATCATAATCACAGCTGTTTACATTCCCCCTCAAGCCAACACAGACCAGGCACTCAAGGAACTGTATGGGAATATAAGCGAGCAGGAAACCGCGTACCCAGACGCGGCGTTTATTGTTACGGGGGACTTCAACAAAGCCAACTTCAGAGCAATAGCTCCAAAATACTTTCAACACATCACCATCAACACGCGTGGTGATCGTGTACTTGATCACTGCTACTCTCCATTCCGGGACGCCTACAAATCGCTCCCCCGCCCACCTTTTGGCAAATCGGATCACTCTTCCGTTCTGCTCCTGCCTGCTTATAGGCAGAAACTGAAACGAGAAGCACCCGCCCTCAGGACAATTCAATGCTGGTCGGACCAATCAGACGCTATACTACAGGACTGTTTTGATCACGTGGACTGGGACATGTTCCGGGCAGCGTCTGATGACGACATAGAGGCGTACTCAGATACTGTAACGTGTTTCATCAGGAAGTGTGTAGAGGATGTAGTACCGACAAAAACAATCCGCATCTACCCCAACCAAAAACCGTGGATTAACAGCGATGTCCGAGCAGCCTTGTCAGCGCGGACATCTGCCTTTAAATCCGGAAACTCTGACGATCACAAACAAGCCAGTTACGATCTCAGGAAATCAATCAAAGCTGCCAAACGACAATACAAAAACAAAGTTGAAGAACAATTCAAATCCAACAACGCAAGAAGCATGTGGCAGGGTATCAATAACATCACAGATTTCAGAGGGAATAAACCAGCTACTGTGAACATTGCCGCCTCTGTACCGGACGAACTTAATCAGTTTTATGCTCGTTTCGAGGCTCACAACACCGCCCACACAGAGCGCGCTCCCGCGGCTGTAGCAGAAGAGGCGAGCGCACTTTCCTTTTCTGTCGCAGATGTAACCCGATCCTTCCGACGGGTGAACATCCGCAAGGCTGTGGGTCCCGATGGCATCCCAGGCCGTGTGCTCCGAGCATGCGCATTCCAACTGGCCGGGGTTTTCACAGACATTTTTAACCTTTCCCTCTCTCTGTCTGTGGTTCCCGCATGCTTCAAAAAATCCACCATTGTGCCCATTCCAAAGAAAAATAAAATGCTTGAATGACTGGAGGCCCATTGCTCTGACACCCATCTTCAGCAAGTGCTTTGAGAAACTCATCAGAGATTACATCTGCTCTGTGCTGCCTGACTCACTGGATCCCCTACAATTTGCATATCGCAGAAACCGTTCCACAGACGATGCTATTGCTTTCACCCTGCACACTGCTCTCTCCCACCTGGAAAATAAGAACACCTATGTGAGAATGCTGTTTGTGGACTACAGCTCAGCATTCAATACTATAGTGCCTGCCACACTGGTTGAGAAGCTCCAGACTCTGGGACTAAACGGATCTCTGTGCAGCTGGATCCTGGACTTCCTGACAGGCAGATGTCAGGTGGTCAGAATGGGCAACAACACTTCATCCCCGCTGACCCTCAACACTGGTGCTCCTCAGGGCTGCGTCCTCAGCCCACTCCTGTACTCCCTGTACACACATGACTGTACAGCAACACACAGCTCCAACGTCATCGTCAAATATGCTGACGACACAACGGTGATAGGCCTGATCACTGACAACGATGAGACGGCCTACAGAGAGGAGGTGAGAACCCTGACTAAATGGTGTCAAGAGAACCACCTCTCACTCAACATCGACAAGACCAAGGAGCTGGTGGTGGATTCACATCACTGAGGATCTCACATGGTCCGCTCACACAGATGCAGTGCTGAAGAAGACACACCAACGCCTCTTCTTCCTGAGACGGCTGAGGAAGTTTGGAATGAGCCCCAGCATCCTCAGATCATTCTACACCTGCACTGTGGAGAGCATCCTGACCGGCTGCATCACCGCCTGGTTTGGAAACAGCACTGCTGGCAACCGCAAAGCTCTGCAAAGGGTCGTGCGAACTGCCCGTCACATTGTTGGAGGTGAGCTTCCCTCCCTCCAGGACATCTACACCAGGCGGTGTATAAAGAAAGCCCGGAGGATCATCAATGACTCCAGCCACCCGTCCCACAGACTGCTCTCTCTGCTGCCCTCAGGAAGACGTCTCCGCAGCATCCGATCCCGCACTAGCCGACTGAGGGATAGCTTTTTTCCTCAGGCTATCAGGCTAATGAACAGTCGAAATTAATACACCCTACAGCACACTCCCACTTTACAATATACCACGCACTGCACTTTAATTCCATACAGTTCAAACTGGACTACCAGTACACTACTGCACAAATACAACAATCTTTTTGCCAGCACTGGATACCATCCAATGCACATCCATGACATCTGCACATCCGGTTATATATAATCTGCTGCATCTTCGCATATTACTGTGTGTATATAACGTAGAATGTGTACTACATACTGTGTATAATGTGTATCGGTAACTGTATGTCTGTCTAATAGTACACTGTGTGTACTGAGTATATGTATGTGTATATTACACATTGTCATCTGTATAAGTCTGTACGTATGTATGGTAATGTCTATATGTAAATTGTTTCTGCAGTGTCTGGAGCACGCTCTCAAGAATTTCACTCACGAAGGCACATGTGCTGTGGTGATGTGACAATAAAAGTGATTTGATTTGTATAGAAGTTAAAACCTCTTAGCAGAGGATGGTTTCAATCCATCGACCTCTGGGTTATGGACTCAGCACGCTTCCGCTGCGCCACTCTGTTGTAAGCCACCCCAGATGGGACTCGAGCCCACAATCCCTGGCTTAGGAGGCCAGTGCCTTATCCATTAGGCCACTGGGGCTGTTGTGGATTATTATTACTATTAATCACTTTTTTGGGGGGGTTAGGCATTTATAGATGTTAAAATCTCTTAGCAGAGAATGGTTTCAACCACTCGACCTCTGGGTTATGGACTCATCACGCTTCCGCTGCACCACTCTCAAGAGAAGTTAAAATCTCTTAGCAGAGGATGGTTTCGATCCATCGACCTCTGGGTTATGGGCCCAGCACGCTTCCGCTGCGCCACTCTGCCATAAGTCACACCTGATGGGACAGGTGGACAAAGCCAGTTTCTTATCCATTAGGCCACTGGGGCTGTTGTGGAGTATCTGACTTGCCCTATTAATTCTTTCTCTCATTTAGGTGGCCATTAAAAAAAATCAGATAGAGTCTTCTACATTAACGCCTGCTAAAAGAGCACTAAGTGGCTGTTGGTTTTGACTCCAACGCTGTGCACAATTTCACTTTTTAGGGGGGGCTTAGGCATGTATAGATGTTAGTCACAACGGATGGGACTCAAACACACAAGCCCTGGTTTAGGAGGCCAGTTCCTTATCCATTAGGCCACTGGGGCTGTTGTGGAGTAGCTGACTTGCACTATTACAGTTTTTCTCAAATGCTAAAACACAAAAGCCAATCCTCTAAACCAAATGACCAGTTTTCTAAACACGTTTACTAAATCTAGCCATCATTTTCCAATATCATAAACACATTTCACATGAAGACATAATTCACAAAACACAATCCTCCGTTCTCATAAATCTTAACACATTTTTCTTGCTGAAACACAAGTTGCAAAAGAACTCTGCTCAAATTCTCAAATGAAAGCTCATGTGATGCAAAATGCTTGACACAGTCCGCAATATTTGAACACAATGAACACACCTGGCGTCATTCATTACACACAACGACTCAAAATTGAAGACACTTGTTGCTAATGCTGTGACCACATGTATAAAAGCAAGTTCAGAGTGCACAGTTTGTTGAAGATTCCAAACAAACACAATGGATGAAGGCAGAGTCAGGGGAAGAGGAATTCGAGTCAGAGGAGGGAGAAGAGCTGGCCATGGAAGAAGAGGAGCAGGCCAACGAGGAAGAGGAGTTCAAATCAGAGAAGGGAGAGGAGCAGGCCAACAAGGAAGAGGAGGAGGCCAACAAGGGAGAGGAGAAGGTCCAGGATGAGAGCAAATCAACCTCGCACCATCATTACGGACGAGATGCGAGCATTGTCCATGGCATGACAATGGCTGAAGCAGGACTAAGAGTCCACCCAAACCTGAGTAGGTTCACCGTGGCCACCATTATCAGGGCATTCAGACAACACAACAGGTATTGTACTCTATTGCTTTCTTTGTCACAATACAATTTTACAAGCCTGTGAAAGTAGTCTATTGGTTTCAAATCAGTTGCTACTGTATTGTAAAACATGTCAATTGACAACACTTGTTTCTTTCTTTAGAGTTGAAAGAATGCCACATAGAGGTGGGAGGGTTGCCATATTTACAGAGGCACAATAAACCCTCATTGTGGATATGGTTCGTGAGAACCTCATCGGACTCCGGGAGATCAGAGACAAAGTCATTGCCGATAATGTCAACTTTGAGAGCATTGATGATGTCAGCTTGGCCACAATAGACTGAGTTCTCCGGCGCCAAAAGATGCGGATGAAACCGGTCTATAGGGTTCCCTTTGAGCGCAACTCTGCGTGACATAAAGACCTACGTTACGAGTATGTGCAAGTAAGTATACATCCATGGTGGACATCCATTAGCTGGCAAAGGAAGTACAACCTCTGCTGGGCCTTAATCATGCTGTCTAATCAGCATCTTGATATGCCACACCTGTGAGGTGGATGGATTATCTCGGCAAAGGAGAAGTGCTCACTAACACAGATTTAGACAGATTTGTGAACAATATTTGAGAGAAATAGGCCTTTTGTGTACATAGAAAAAGTCTTAGATCTTTGAGTTTAGCTCATGAAAAAAGAGGGGAAAAAAAAATTGTTGCTTTTATAATTTTGTTTAGTGTATATAAACCAGCTGAAATCACTTGTACCCTACCTGATCGGAAAAATCCAGTCTGTCATTCTGCCTGTGTCAGTTTGAGTGTTGTAAAAGATTTAAATCCCTGCTGCCAAGATCCTCTGCCGGACACGGATTATGGAAAGGGAAACTTAAATCTATAGGGATGGTTGGATTTATTCACGCACGTTAAAATATTTATTTAAAGCTTCCTCCTTTTCAGATTCTTATTTACAGCATTATCGTAATAGGCTGTATATTAACTTATTGGGAGAAAACCAGTAGTTCTATGTGAAATCAAGACATTTGAGCACCCCCATATAGCCAAACACGCATGATCATAACACCTCTGCGACTATTCGACTGCGAGATTGGGATTCGAATCAGGCTCCTCCTATCAAAGCATTGAATCGTCGACTATTCGGGGTCACCCCTAAACAGTAGGTAACAGTATATCTGTTTGGATGTGTTGGGATTTTGCGAGTTGCGCAGGACCACAGCAGCGACGTGGTGATGACCCCCTTCTCCCCCTCAAACAAGTGGTGTGGAGACCAGAGAGGAAGCTGTTTTTAAGAGGATGCTTTTTAATACCATCCTCTGCAAACAGTGCATATAAAGTGAGGTACACAGTTGTGTGCAAATGCTCTGACTTGATAAATCACACGTATTTACTTTGTTGCAGGACTGTTCTTGAATGTGTGTTTGTGATGGAAATGTTTTTTAAGCTGCAGTTATTTAAATGGTTAGGGTTAATATCACCTTGTTCTGTAACTTTTTGGTCTGTACTGCAACAGCAGACACACTGAATGTGGTGACTGGGAAGTGACACCTATTGCATTCCTCTCTGCCTTTTTGTTTATAGGTTCTTCTTGGGCATCAATCCAGAGACGACAGAGAGGACATATCAACCAGCAAGTCTGTACACTGATCAGGAAACTCATTGACTTTGAATGGATGTCAATCTAGTGTGTAAGCAATATTCCAACGCCAAAATGGACAAATTCAACTCTGGCTTTGTGTTAAGCTTGATGTAGTCATGCAGTAAGATGATCACTGAATTTGTTCTGTAGTGTGTCCTGGTTCAATGGAGAGAAGCATGACCGTCTGAACCTCTTTGCTGGAAAGTTTAGACAATTTATTAAACTGCATAATAAATGCGTACAATTGATTTGTTTTTGTATTTATTTGAATTGAACATATCTTTCCAGTGATCTAGGTTATTGAATGGGATAACAAATAAAATGTAAAAATTACAGTATCTTATAATAAATTAAAAGTAAATTTTAAATTAAAAGTTTTGAATTAACAATAAATTTTATAGTAAATTAAAAACTCAATACTGGCTACTGAATTGCATTACTATTACAGTTTACAATGTAATTCTACAGCAGAATACTGCTAAATTGCAGTAATCTGATGCCATTAACTGTGACTTCACAGCTAAATACAGGAGCATACTGCTAAATCACAGTATGGAATAACTGCTGTGAAGTCGCAGTATATAGCTGTCATTTCACAATTATTTACTGTAAAAAATAATAGTAACTTACTGTGAAAGTAATGCAAGTAGTAGCCAGTAATTTACTGTGAATTTACAGTCAAATTTGTTTACAGTGTAGCACTTGCACATCATTGCTCTTTTGTTGATTTTGATTGCTTCCATTGTCCTCATTTGTAAGTCGCTTTGGTTAAAAGCATCTGCTAAATGACTAAATGTAAATGTAGCAAATGAACCTTATTTTAAAGCGTTACTGTTATTTATGTGTCCCTGCTTCTCAGTGCTTTTCATTTAACTTGCTACTCGCTGCTAGTACTGTCTTGTGCTGGTCCAGTGAGGTCTTGGGCTTCTGTAATTTCCTGCTGCTCATCTTCATAATTGTGAAGGTCTTCGCCTAGAACACAAATTGTTTGTTTACAAAACATAGCTCCAGTTTCACAAGTTTGTTTCTGTTAAGTACAGAAGAAACTAAAGAGGGAAAATTGCTTATTTTTCACTCTGTTTTACTGTTAAAAATGACAAATGTTTGCATTATTTGAGTTTTGTTTCTTTAAAACTAAATGTATAACGTTTATGAAAAAATATATATATTAAAATGCAATTAACCTGTGCTATGTACCAGTAGGGTATACAGTTAGATTTGTGGCATCCAGTTAGAATCTTTAAAACATTCTTACCTGATTCACTTCTCTGATCAGATGGATCAGGCTTCTCACTGAGAGCTTTAGAAGTTCCATCTAAATCCGTTTCCTTGATTATATTTTCAGAATCAGTCATTTCTTGTTCTTTATTCCCTCCATCCTCACTGTTATTTCTCTGTTCAGAATCATTTGCTGGAAAAAAGTAGCAACTCGAATAAATTTTGTGGGGTGATAAACTCAAAATACTTGTACATGTTGAACATTTAAACTAACATTTTCTGAAAAAATTAAATAATTAGCATATTGCTATGTGTCATTAGTGTATGGTCACTTACAAGTCCAAGTCAAGAAATCATTTATAGAGATGCCTTAAATGCACTGCAGAAAAGGAGACCACTAAATAGAGTGCTGCTGCCGTGCTGTCAAAACCTGGTAGAATAATTTGCCTTGGTTTTTTTTTTTTTTTTTTTTTTGCTTTATAGCCCTTGTGCATGCCATGTATATTTTGTTTAAAGTTCCAGACTTATCAACCATGTATATAAACCCCAAACTGCACGTTGTTGCTCAGAACTTGTCACTTACCAATTTCATTATCATCCATCCTTTCTGCTTCTTCAATTTTCTCAGACATATCTGCATCTTCGTTTATGTCCTGCTTTTCATTGTTCTGTGCATCATAATTGTTTTTGATAGCCTGGTTAACATCTTCATCTTTAAAAATTCAAATCACAAAATGAAATGAGGCCCAGTTTGTGGTTAATACATGCAAAGACACAGACAGCTGCCCTTGCCTGGTAAATGTGTTACGGGTAAGACCATCTGATAAAGATTTAGATAGATCATAGATTTAGGAATTAGAAACTACAGGGGCAAAAATATTTTCACAGACCCATTTGGTATTTGAAAACTCTTTTTGCTTTACATCCCTTGTGCATGCCATGTATATTTATTTTAAAGTTCCATACTTGTCAACCATATTTTTAATCCAAAACTGCACACTCTTGCTTACTACTTTGTACTTACAAAATTCACAATTAACCATCCTTTCTGTTTCTTCATTGTTTCCAGACTCATTTACATCTTCATTTATGTTCTGTCCTTCATTGTCCTTTGAAACATGATTTTTTCTGAGGGCCTGGTTAACATCTTCACCTATAAAAAAAAAAAAAAAAAATCAAATTAAATGATTGAGACCCACTTCATGGTTAATACAAGCAAAGACACAGACAGCTCTCCTTGGGTGCCTGGTAATGCCAAATAATTAATTATAGATTGTATTATGTATATTTAATATGAATATCAGAATTAGCTGAGGTACCAATTTTTTGTGCAAACAAATGTTATCTAGTAGTAAAGAGTAAATAATCTAAGAGTGGATGATAGCCATTGTTGGCAAATAATGAAGGGCAGTGTTTTACAGAGGTATTTATTACGTTTTATGGTTTTCAAACCAACTGCTCACAAAGTTTTTCATTATTTTGTTGTGTCTTCTAAGCTTGGCAGAGCTTTTAGTAAACGGACACCACTGACTGTAGGGTCACATTTAAAGCACAGAAAGCCATTAACAAATAAAAATGGCAAATGCCTATATACTGTATATGTGCTGCATATCTACCAGACCTGCACACGTATCAACACTCAAGATTCAAAACTCCAAAGTTGTGAAAATAAACAAACATACTTTTAAACTTTAAACTTTCAAACATACTATCAAACTTTGTTGTACAGTATGTCATTTTCAGCTAAACAACAACAACAGAAGATCATTTACATGACGCATTACATTTGTAGCACATCAATTATGATGCAAATCAAAGAGCACAAATTAAACACTCACGTTTAACTCCAGATCTCCTTGAATCTAATTGGAGAAAACTAAGCCATTATTATTGCACAAATGGGAAACTGAAAGCCATATCATAAACATATTTTGGGGTTATGAATGCCTATATGTCTTACCCCTGTTTCTTCTTTGGCAAATGAAATAAATGACAACAGCCATTGCGATCACCACGATAATAGCACCAATAATGGGTAATATAACTGGTAGAATGATATTCTCATCTGGTTGTGGTATATCTAATTACAAGAAACATAACAATAAATAATTGTAACCCAGATTCATCATAAACACTGTACTTCAGCCAGCAGTTATTGTAATGTGCATGAAATAGACCTGTCGGACAGTCTTTCAAAGCGAATCTGGTGCTCTTTTGGCTAACTTCATTTTTCACAATGCAAATAAAGACTGAATCAGGCTTCTGCTCCTTGCTGATATGAAGCTCTTGCCCGGATTGTTGTACTGAATTTGATCCAGTCCATTCATATGTTGTTGGGAACTGAGATGAAACTGAACAAAACAGTGTTTTTGATTCTCTATTATTGTTCAGTATACAGGTCACATTAGGCTCCTGCACAGCATCTGAGGGGAACATGGAGAATACTGGATTTGAAGTTGCTATGTAAGTAGTACTATAAAGTAATACTATACCTTTTTTATAAAAACACTAGCTAAATTAGCTAAATCGCATGGCTACAATATGCTGAAATGTATGAAACATACCAATTAGTAGACATGCTGGATTTAATTGTGGTTAATGATATTTAGTTAGCGTAAATAAAATAAAAACATTATGTTTTGTTGCATTCTTTTGTCATACATAGAAGTCCAGTTTGATGGTATTATTATTATTAGTAGTAGTAGCAGTAGTAATAATACTATTATTTAGTATTATTATTGTTGTTGCTTATTTTGTATTGGTTAAATAAGTGATGTCTTGGAAAGTCTAGAAATACTTTTATTGTTTAAACCATGTTTATACCATCACAATGTGATTCATTACATTCTTCATCAGAATATGGCAGCATCTCAGGCTCTTGAAAAACCAGCATAGTTAGTACAGCATTTGGTATGCTGGTGTCCATAACTAGTTTAACCAGCAGGATTGTCTTGGTTATCCAGCTTCACCAGTTGTGCTTTAATGGCGAGCAACATGATTATATGGATATGCTAGCCAGGCTAACATTAAATCAGTACCAACCAACAATATTGGTATCTTTTTTCATTCTCAATTGCAAAAAGTCACTTACCAATAACTTGAACTTCATTTAAAGAATTTTGCAGCGTTCCATCAATCTGTATTGCAGACATATAAATACCACTGTCCTGGCTGTTCATGCGATGAACAGTGAGCTTCCCAGAAATGGTTTCAATCCCTGATCTTCCTATGAATTGTCCATACTCTAGAAATTCAGTCAAATCATGTTCAGCCACCTTGTTTCCATTAAATGTCCACAAAATGTCTTCAGGATTTCCTTGTATATGTGGATTTAAAGTCACACTCGTCCCATTCTCAACATAGATGATAGAAGTTACAGCATCTGAATAGCATTTATAAAGTGAAAGATCATGGTGCAATGTTAAACAACTTAACATACTCATCGAAAACATCTAAAAGTTAACAACACAAGATTTTTACAGTGAAAACGATAACCTCAATTCTATAGAGTATTAGCTTGTTTCCTAACAGGTCCTAAATAAAATTTTGGCTGCAACTTCAGCCTCGTCTTTAATATTAGGTTACTTCAACAAAGAAATTGATTTGTGGATATAGTCTTAATTCATTGTTTGCTTAACCTGGACATGTTCTGAAGCGCTTGAGGAAGCACTTGTTATGCAACCCATTATGATTAGAACAGCTTATTGAAAAGAACTCAACTTTCAAAATCATTTGCAATACGATGTAAAAAACTACGGTCAATTATAAACATTACTTACTGAATCTTGATAATACTACACAGACGAAAAGATGAAATACTTCCCAGAGTTTTTTCATTTTCTTTCACTTTCGTATTTATCTCAGCTGTTCCAGGTAACCGGTCCACCCACCCACCTTCAGGGAATCTGTAGTGAGACTCTAACAGCGAGTGGCTTATGTGCCTTTGTGAGTCTGAAACTTTAATTCAAACATGAATGGGTAGGCTATTAAGTAGACAGGCCTGTGACAGTTTTACCTATGACTGCATTATTGTAAGTTGTTGCCACACCCAAACCTCCTAGAAGGAAAAGGTATGTCATTCATATTTAAATAACGATCTGGTTTATCCAGTCACACTGCTCAACCCCAGCTGTTAAAGGGATAGTACACTCAACGTTAAATTGTTCCAAATCTGTATGAGATTATTTCTTCTGTTTAACACAAAAGAAGGTATTTTGGAGAATACTGTATGTGTAACCAAACATTTGCTGGTCCCCACTGACACCTCTTGTTACTTCCATTATATTGTGACTTTAAACATTACATGAACAAACATTCATAAACACAAAGACAACAGAGCCAACGTCAAAATCGGATGGCAAATTTATTTACATAGTGTACAAATCTGATGCCAATAAAAGTCTAGGCCATATCAAACTCAAATCTGTTGGCATTACTGTAAAGTAATATTTTTCCAAGTTTCTTAAAAGTGAAATGATTACTGTGTGAATGTATGTAATCATATAATTGCTAAAAAAGTAACTGCAATCTGATTATGAACCATTTAAACAACCATCTAATCGCAAGTAGGTACAGGAGTGAGGCCTTTTTTCTCAGCCCACAGACAGTCTTTCTTCTTCTTCAGTTCAGATTTCTTCTTGTGGCCCTTTCTCAACAACAATATTATGACCAATACAAGAAAACAAATCAGAGGAATAGCGATTGCCAATGTTATTCCCAATGGGTCTATCTGTTTTCCAGAATCACCTGAGGAAACAAATCAAATGTTAGATTTTTGCTCTCTGGAAAGGAAAAGATCTTTTACTGTTATAAAATAACATTCTTTGTTTTGTATATGCATTTGATTTATGTTTGATATTGATTTTGATTGTTTGTTTGTTTGTTTATATATCACACATTAATTATCCCGATAAGACAGATGTAACTAAAATGCACTCCGGAAACAGCAAATAGATGCAGGGGACCCCTTAGATAAACCACCTAATCAGAAATCTATATCTGTACTTTTTACATATTTGGCAGTTGAGTCAAGGCTTGGTTGGATTAATAAAGCAGCAATGTGCAGATATGTACATTATGTGGCAAAATAGTATGTATATAACACTAAGTGCAAACAGCCCGTCTTGTTGGCAAAGGCTATTTACACTAACTCCGCCCACTAACGTATGATTGAGTTAGTCAACACTAAAAAAAAGATGCTGCTTCAGCATCAGTTTCATTGGCGTAGGTGGTAAGACAAATGCTTTTTGACACGATCGACCCGAGTTCGAGCCCTTTTCAAATCTCATACTGCATCAGAATGGCATTTATTTTAAATAAAAAGGAAATAATCAAAAATTTGAAAATAAGAGTATCGGGTAGGGTTAGGGTAGGTGTAGGGAGGGCTTTATTGTCCCAATAAGGTGGCATGCATTTAATAATTTGAATTAAAACTATAATTTGCACTCAATACGTTATTATTGAGTACTGTTTTATAATGTTCGGCAATACTGAGGTGCAGATAATTGCCACTATTTGCAATAAGTAGTATAAACAGCAGACAATCTTGCTATTTTAACATAGTGTAAATAGAATCTATAGCTATTTGCACTTAGTGTAAATAGCATATCTTTAAAACATACTGCTATTTTCACTTGGTGTAAATATAATCCATTGCTATTTGCACTTATTGTAAATAGTATCTATCGCTATTTACACTGAGTGCAAATAGCCGCTGACTCTTTTTTTTAACTGGTGCGGGTGCAAAAAAAAACATGAGATGGACATATTTAACCTAACCTTAACCTACTCTTAAAATTTGAGGTTATGGATGGTATACAGGCCTCTATGCCTGATCCAAAAATTTGCTCTAAACCTCACCCTAAAATTGGATTGGCTGTTAGGGATGTAGTTCCAGGAACATGTCCTACTTTGTGAAATCATGGTTACTGTGTGGTTGAAGGTATGTGAGCAGGCTAATTTAGTGACTAAAGTCTAGTGGACATTATTAAAATTGTTCAAAATGCTTAGAGCATCTTACCTTCAGTGTGAACATAGATGGAGAGCTCTCCAGATTTATCTGAAGCAAATTTCTTCCAGGTGTTAGCAGATAGAAGCCACTCCTCAACCTGACAGTAGTATTGTCCCATATCAGTGGGGTTGATCTGTGGCACAGTCAGTTTATAGTGTGTGGCAAGTGGTCGTCCAAACAAAAGATTTTTATCGCTAATTGCACTGTGTAAAGTGCCGTCACGCCTGGCAGTGAATATGGTGACTGGTCCTTCTTCCTGAACCTTGAACCAGGTGACCTCAAAGGCAGACTTATCACTGGATTGTGATTCAATGACACAGTCAAAGGTGAATGCAGTCTGTTGATTGGTAATGTTGAACGTTCGGTTCTCCTTCTGAACATGCAGTTTAATTTCTGTTTAAATTAAACAACACCAAAGGTCAAACAAGTTTTTTGTGAACAGAATACACTGTCACCTTTAAAAAAATGTCATATGTTGATAGTCATAAGCAAGAACAATGTGACAGTGTTTGGTAGGTCATTAATGAGACTCTGTAATCTGTACTAAGAGACTAGAAGTGGATAACATGAATGAATGTATTACCAATACTTCTAACCATGACTAGGGTGACCATTTCTACAATACCAGAAAGGATGACACTGCAGGATTCAGTGAAACATGGATAAAAAAAATGAAAACTAATCCCAAACCTTTAAGATGTAACAGAAATAAACTTTTTCATTAAGGGGCAATATTTGCCGTAAATTGATTTTCAGCAGCATTTCTGTATGCATCCCTTTCATGTAAATTCTTACTTTTTTGTTTTTTCAATAAATGCAATTAGATTAATTAAACACTACAGGGCTGTTACCAATCAAACGATATCAGTATCACCAAAAACATCTTGGCACTGTAGATGTTGCACAGAAGCTGCATCTGAAGTGGTATATTTAGATGTATTTACACAGACTGTTTAATGGAGATCCACCAGTAGAAAATATAAATGATTTTAAAAGGGGGACAAATGAGCTAAAGGCTGTGCTGGTAGGCCGACATTATATTTTAAAACTGGACTTTCCAACCTACAACCAGACAGATTCATGTTGTAAGCATGACCAAAAGTTAAGCCTGTTTGGACATATTCCATTTGTTCCCGCTAGCCCTCACAATCAAGCTGGTATTCCTTAACTCCTTGCACTGGAAGCTTCCATTATCAGCAATATCAGAGTTTAATACAATCAGATGGAAAGTATCAGGTGTAGAAGTGTAACCTGTCCTTAACTTGCTGATTCTATGTGTGTAGACAACTGTTATAAGAGTTTGACAATAAAGATATCACGTTAGCAGATTCTGGGCTATTAAATACCCATCTGTAACTGTAGTGATGGGTAGCATCCTCGTTTCCTCGTTTCCATGCTAGACCATTTCTAATAATTTGGCACATGCATTTTAAATAAATTTGGAAGACTGTTCATTTTCTTTCTCTTGGACACTCGTATATTTGTCATTGACCATTGATTAAAGAAAAGCAAGGTTTAAAACAGAAAAAAACAACAAAAACTGTATTTTAATCATTGTAAAACAACTTTGTGTTTAGAATACTATGGTTCAATGAAAAGACCATTTCAGTGAAATAAAATATCCTTACCTTTCTCTTTGACAACAAGTTCTGTTGAAACAGAAATTTTCTTTAGGGAATACCAGTCACCAAGAGGATCCTGAAGCCACTCTTCTACCTCACAATGATATTGTCCACTGTCAGATGTTCTGACCTGGTGGATAGTCAGCTGGAAGTTCTGTTTCTGTCTTATTTCCATACGGATCCTCTGGTCCATCTCTAGGCCGGCTGCAGGTCCAAACTTGACAACAGCATATAGGTCCATAGTTAAGAGCATCTGGGACCCAAACATCCATGTTATCATGAAACGAGATGTATTTGTGGTTGTCCTCATGACTGAGCATTCAAGCTTAGCATCAGTGTTGACAGTGGTTTCCAGACGAGATGTGGGTGAGTACAGGTTCATCTTGCTGACTGAGAGACAGAGTGATATTCAATATACTACAGTTATCTAAATGCTTTATAAAAAAACATAAACATATGAAGAACATATGCACATTTTAGTGTTTAGAATCTCTATTGTAGTAGTCTATAGGTATGTATGTTAGCATTGTGTGTGTCACATTAATGTTAATTTGTTTGTTTGTGGTGCCATAGTTTAGTTTCCAATTAGTTGTCATTTTGATAGACCTGGTATCAATTTTCAAAATCACAATTTTCTCTCATGTGTACCAAATATCAAAATTTCGCACACACCTGCTCATTCTTTATCACTATTTTTATAGCATTTTATAACAATAGTAAAGTCTCTGGAACTGTGTATTTACTAATAACAGTAAGAACAGTGAATTATGCATTATTACAAGTGATTATTACACTAAATCAAACCCTAACCCTAGCCTAATGTAAATTCATGTTGTAAATTAGTATTACACAGTACTTGTTTGTGCAATTATATGTAACAAGGACAAATACGAATAAAATAAAATGTGACCAGGTTGGGTTAGAGGTAAGTTTAGCAGTTTTTGGGGATATGGTACTGAGTATAAAGAGTATAGTATGTCAAAATATTCGACATTTTAACATAATACACTTTGAATAAAAGACTGTATTTACCAGGTTTTTGTACAGTCACCGCCAATGGGTTGGAGTTCTTCAAGGCTTTCTGTACATCCTTTTGATAGGCATCAACTTGACACTGGTACTGTCCTTCTTGTTGCTTGCTGACTCTCGGCACCATGAGAATGAAACGAGTTTCTGTCGGCAGTGCTTGAATGGACAGCTGATAGTTTCTCTGATCTGCTCTCCGGGCGATTTCTCCAGTGTGGCGTATGGATAAAATATTTGTTTGAACAGTTGAATTGCGGGGCTGAAACATCCAGCGTACAGCCAAAGACACTTTAGGCCCTCTGACCGTGCATAGCAGTACTACTGGAGAATCTATAGGTACATTTGTTGTACGACTTTTCAAGCTCACCTTCATTTGAGATTCTGAAAAGAAATGTCTGCAGTGATTATTTAAACTCTAATAGCAGTAACAGTACAAATTTGAGCAGAGTAATGACAAAGAATTTTTGGCTGAATGTCTTGACAGTTTTCTCTGTTACTGAGAATATTGAGTGATTATATAGTAATCTTACCAACAGAATTAACTAAAATGGCTTTTTGCTGAGATTGGGTGTTGGCTTTCTTCATCTCGCCATTGCTCTGTACTGTCCATTCAGACACAATGCACTTATAGTCGCCGCTGTCAGATGTTGCAGATGGACCAATCTCCAGAGTAACGTTTCCAGCTGGAGAATGAAGTGTTTGAACATTTCTGCTCTGATATCTTGCCCCAACATCTTTCATTACTCCCTCATGGGTCAGACTAATGACATCACTGAAGGAAACCCCCGAGTCTTTCTTGTGTTGCCATGACACGGATAAAGGACCTTTGAACCCCGACACTGAGCAGGTGACCCGTAGTACATCTCCCTCAGTCACTGCATCCTTCATCACCATGACCACTGCCAGATCACTCTCTGACCAGACAGGCAGAAAGAAAAAAACACCCAATGTCAGTGTCTCAATGCAAGCATTTTTGTTGTGAAAACTGACTAGATTATTTACAGAAAAGAATGCAAACCAATGCCTATTATTTCAAGGCAAGCATCACTGTTATTGTCACTCATAATAAGGTTTAGCTATCTTCTCCATACTTAACTTTGAACAAACAGCACAATGACTGTATAGGAGGAACAATTGTCTCGTTAATTACCTTTAGCCGTGATGCTCACAGTCTCTGAACTGGATATTTGTTTTTGTATTTTTTTGAAGGTGCCATCTTCATTCATGTTTTCCTGCCATACTTCACACTGGTATTGGCCCTGGTCCTCAGCCCGAGCCGAACGGATGGTCAGCAGGTAGTCCATCTGACTGGTTTTCACTGCTCTCATCTCTGCTGCATTCTCTCTCTCCTTGTAGCTGTCAAAGATAGTGAGCATCCCAGAAGATCCGATCTGGGCCACTTTCTGCTGGTTCTTCAGCCAAGTCACCGAGAAGAAATGACCAGGACGGTTCTGTGCATTCACACTGCAACGAATGTCCAGTGCGTCTCCCTCCTGTAGTGGCCCCTTTGAAGCCTTCAGATAAACACTGAATGAACCTTCACCAGGGACCACTTTTGAGACACAGGAAAGAGCATGAGATCAAACAGGTTCTCTTACACAACTTCCTGTATATGACTGTACTCATACACACTCAGGCATTACACCAGGTTCTGACCTACATAGTTACATCTGACATCTGTTGTACATTATTATTCTACAAATGTATCTGTCATTTGGTAGAAGCTAGAAATGTCATCATGGGCAGGCTGTGTGACCTGCCTTCATCCTCAAAATCATTTACAAACTACTCTAGATAACAGAAAATATGACACAGAATGCATTAACACATGGGTTCAATAATTGTTTTTGGGTTTTTTTCTCTCTGCTGTGAGTTATTGACTGAAAAGCGCATGAAACTATTACAATTTAAGAGATACTTAGAAAAGTAAACAAATGGGACTAAATATCAACATTTGACTGTAAGGATATTATTGTTACTTTCGTACATTAAACTTTGCTTTTCCCAGACACTATAGGTGTAAAATCTGTTTCCTGAAGTAAAAATCTGTTGAAAACCTCTGGTTTAAATTACAAAACATGAATCTCACCGATTCGTTTAATCTCCACATTGCATGCTGTGGTGGTTTTGTGGGCAATCTGTGTCCAGGAACGGTCTGGGTCTTGGATCCATTCAATGGCTTTGCAGAAGAACTTCCCCTGGTCTGACTGCTGCACTTGAGGCATCTTCAGTCTGTAGGCTGTGTCCTCCATCTTATCCATGCTGATAAGACCAGCAAGATAGCGATCCTCAAATCCAGATCCTGGCTTTACAGTCAGATCTTTGTCCAGAGTAATGATTGGCCGAGGGTTTTCATCTTGTTCACCATGGAGAAACCAGGTGACTGACAGATGAGTATGTTGAAAAGTCTGGCTGGAGACTTGGCACTCAAGCTGAAGAGGATCACCTTCAGACAAGCTCTGAGAAGGAGAGCCAGAGTATGATGCCTCCAGAGTGTCTGCAATCACTGTGGATAAAACAGTTTCCCCCCCCCTTTTTTGTCATTGAAAATGTATTAACAAAGTTTAAAAAAAAAAGTGATTGACCTATATGCATCTTTCAATGCCAATACTAACACCTAGAAAACTGATATCAACTGACATTATATCAGTGACTATTGAATGATACAGTAGTGTTTAATATAAATATTGCTTATAGCTGATCACCTTCTTTTGGGATACATGGGAATGTGAACGGATGTTAAATGATGGATTTCTCTTTCAATAATCTCAAAAAGCAAAATCATCCCATTAATCACCAAAACCCTCAAAATAAATAAATATCTTACCATTAAGCTTGGTTTCATCATCATAATCTCCGTAATACGCACCACCTGTGTGTAGGGTCTCACAGAGCAAATCACCTGCATCATTCTCCACCAAATTTTTGATCATCAAGAGAACTGAAGATCCTGACAGCCTTTGAATCTCAATCTCTTTATTTCTTACTCTACCGGAGAACATCCCATAGGCAAAGTCTGGGTCACTGGTACTGATCATATTTATAATGTTCGATTTCTTGACAAGGAACTGAAAATCCCGGTTAGATGGGCCTGTAAACCCTGTAACATTACAGGATATGGAGATGGGATATCCTTTCACTCTATACAGAGGACCTTTCTGTATCTGGACCTGAATCTGACCACTGCACAGATCTGTGTGGAAAGAGGCAAGACAGGCAAATTCACCCTAATGTTCCAAACACATATGACTTTTTACATTTTTTTTTTATTCACACTTCTCTTTTCCATACAATAAAGTGAATGGCAACTGGAGACATCGGCCTCCAAAAAATATAGCTCCTGCACTATATGTGCTATTCCAAATCTTCTGAAGCCAAATAATATTTGCGTGACGGTATTAGTTCCTTCTTGTCTTGTCATGACAGAGCAAGGTTGAGTATGTGGAAATAAGATTTAAGCAAAAAATTTAAGCTACAGCTGTTATTTTTTAGTTAATAACCCTTAAATGTCACAAGGCTTCAAAAGCTATATTTCACAAGTAGTATAAACCACTTGTATGGAACATTTTGGTATTATAAGCTATAGTCATTTTTGAAGCCTTACAGTTGTGATTGTAATCACCATTCACATTCATTGTATGGAAAAGTTCAGCTTGAATGTTTGCTACCCTTTTGCTTTTCACATTGGATTTGAGTCAACATCAGGGTGAGAAAATTACATATTGTCACAAAACTTATATATCCTCAGAGAAAATATTTCAAGGTTTATATTTGTGATTCAGTTCAGTCCCCACTGCAGGAGTCCTATGAGACACAACAATAGTTGCAGGTTCCACATTTGGCACCAAAGTCTACCATCCTGAAACGGATCGATCCTTTTGCTTTTGAAACCTAGTTAATATAGGTTTCATTGAGAGCTCCTTTTTTTGTTGTTGCATATTTTGATTCCTATATAAGTTTATTCTTTACAGGTATACCAGTAATTTAAAAAAGATCACAAATTGATGGCATTTTATACTAGCCCTTAAGCCAATGAAAACTTATTCAATCACACTCTTAAAAGGCATAGTTCACCAAAAAAAAAGGAAAACTATGACAACGAGTTTATTCTGACACCTTTGTTTCTTCTAAATCTGTTTAAAAACACCTTTAAATATCTTATCATGTTCAAAAGTCTTTTATTTAACAAATATTACATGTGTCTACTCTATGTTAAAGAAAGTAAACACCACATGAGTGCTACTTCGGAAAGCAGAAAGTGTCCAACCGTATTTCTCATTTTTCAGCACCTCCCTGACTACAACCGACAAATATTTCAGATTGGTCAGGCAAGCTTCAGTCGAATGCACTTCTTTGCTAATGCCATGCTATAGATGTAATAGATGTAACATCTTGACCCAAAGTTCCCCTTCTACTGTAGATGGGTGCCCTCTCAGAATATCAAACTGTTAATCTAGCTCCTGTAACATTACTTCCTGGTTGTTCAAATTGGGCCACATAGTTTTCTCACTCACTCTTTGTGAAATATTGTTTATCTAGACTGTTATGAGTGTTTTGTTGTTGTTGTTGTTGTTGTTATTTCCATGCCATGTTGTGGATTACCCACTTTGCTTTCACGTTTACGCTTTTGGTTTTATGCTGTTGGTCCACATGGATTAGTCCTCCATGTTACAATGAAAAAGAATATTGCATTGTGTAGAAATTGTAAAAAACTCTGATATTAATCTGAATTTGGAGAATTTTGGAATATGGAGATTAGTTTTGAGTCTTCAGTCAAACTCTTCAATCTGATTACCCAGTTCAGTTTAAGACAAAGTTCTTATTCCCCAAATTCAGATTCCCACACTGGTGGATCTCGCACCAGTCCTCACACCATGTCATCAGAAAAGAGATGTTATTGGAAGCACATTAGCGCTTTTGATTAAAGATTACAAGGGCATGTGACCTTAAAACACAGTGATGTGCACTGATAAATAATTTACAATAAATACTGCAACATTCCATAAAGTAATAAGAGATGTCCATTTTGATTTTAAGGTGTCTTTTAGTCCTTATAAAATGAATATACTGCAATATTGGCATCTAATATAAAATTCATCCTAATATATTATTATATTTAAACTATGACAATGTAAATAAATGCAAATCAGTTTTGTGTGACCGTTCCACAGATCTGTGTGGAAAGAGGAAATAGATCATTATGCAAACCTTGAAGAGACATTTCACTTTTCACTTTCATTTGCCATTGTGTTTGCACTTTTTCTCACTCACATGCTCATGTACATGTTGTGTTTACCTTTGCCTGTATTTTTGTCCATTTCTAGGTGTTGTTGTTTATCAATAAATTGCAGCTTTCTATTATTACTGTTGCCTGTTCATTTTATCATTTTAACCCAGCAGTAGATATTTTTAACAGTAAACGTTTTTTAAAGTAAAAAAAAAAAAAGCCCTGCATTTTGGGTCAAACATTTAACCCAACCCAGGAGTCAAAAGGTCATTACAACTCAGAACTGCATCTCTTGTTGCCACATTTTTAGAGTGAACCCATACAACTTTCATTTCATGTCACGCAACTCTGACAGAAATTCATGCCGCTGCTATAATTTGATTGGTTATCAAGGCACACGTGATCCACGTTTGTCATTTTCTCCAATGGTGGAACCACTGAGGTTTGCATGTACACATAAGATGATCATTGTTGCATCCCAATTTGCATACTATCTGTTCTAAATATAATGAGTATTACAAACGTTCACGAATGTTCTAATATTTCTGGTGGAAATTCAAAATGCACACCCATGCACACTCTAACAGATAAATTACCCACAAGAACTGTAACTGAGATCTACAAACATGGAGAGGAAAAAAGGCAGTTATAGACCAACAGTTAAGCAGAGAGGTTTAGATAAAGGTAATAATTAACGAGTAATGATTAATTGATATCAAACTTGCTGATATTTGGCCATTAGCTTCTAAATACATCATTATGCAAAAACACAAGTTCTCAACATGAAGACCCACGACTAGCAGATCAAAAGTCAGTAGTATGCACCTTTTTTCACAAAAATAGTACAGAATTTTAGGGCATAGTATAAGTAGGTGAATGGACGCTTCTTCACATAGGGTTCTCAGAAGCAGAAGTGTCATAGCTGGGTAAACTTCTATAGTGGTGACTGGGAACTACAAATGTGTATGTGTGTGCAAATTGCATTCCCATTTACACCAGAAGCAAGAGAGAGAGAGTTAGAAAATACACATTTCTATTACTTTACAAAAGAGGGAGAGAAAAAATCAAGATATTTATTACTGTGGTCAGAAGAGAGAATTTGCTATTTTTAAAAACATCCACAAAACAGTTTTAACTAGTTTTCTGAAATGTAATGCCAAGGTAAAACTATAACACAAAGTACAGTATTACAAATTAATTATAAAAAATTGGTTAACAATTTATTTCACAGTGTTCTTGTTACACATTACATGTACTTACTATAACACTAAATTGAATAATTGCATTTAATAAACCTAAACCAAACCCTAATCTTAACCATAATCATATAGTAAATATATGTTGTTAATTAATATTACGAAGCACTTCAATGTACAACTTCACTGTAACAAGTGTACAAAAATTGTAACAAAACGTTAGATTTACGATGTAGAAATGTTTAATCACGGTCTATAAAAAGGGAAGCTGCACATATCAAGGATAGGCTATGTGACAAACCAACTGTACACAAATGTTTTAGTAGCTAGTACTATTAGCCTACTTAGTAGTTTTGGTACTGTCATATTTGAAGTCTTCCTTTTATAGTGTAGTGTTGCCATAACTATTGTTTTGTTTCCAGATTAAGCTCTCAGAGAAAAAAAAAAGTACTCTTTCATAAGGTAGGCTGTAACTGTTAATATACAATTTATGTACTAATATGTACACTTTAGGCACTAATAGGTCTGTGTATCTTTAAGGTAACCCTTTAGGGGGTTAATACAAAGGTGTAGCCTAGCTTTTAAAAGGGTACCGCCCCAGAGCCAGCTTTTTTGTACCCTTTTTGAGAATGTAGTTTATAATAAACTGGCAAGATTTTATGATCTTGCCCAACTCAAATGAGTATTTCACGCCCAGGTAATTATTTATTTGGTGAAATCCATGTGTTGTTTCACGTGTTCGTTTGTATGGCCTCACCGCTTGCAACTCAGGAAGCTTCGCGTCGAGATCTAATCTGACCCTGGCAGGGATTATTCTGCTTTAAACATTTTACTTTGTTACGACATTATGCTTAACGTAAATAACACTTAAATGGCAGAAAGGTATTGTTTCGCTTCAGAATATATTTTACAAGGCGCATAACCCACTTATTTAACTTTTATGGAATTATTTTGTCAGTTTTGGAGCATGACAGTCGTTCGCTGAAAATCGTTCAGCAGTTTGATTATGTTTATTAACATTTTGCAGGTTTGATTGGGCCAACATGATGACACCGTTTTAATTTTGGGGTGAGTTAGCATTTAAAATACAACTTTACGTCGTCAATGACAGAAAGAGAACACAATAGCCTACCTACATGAATTTAAATTAAGAGAAATTCGGACTTTATATTTGTAATTTTTAATAAAATTGTATTCAGTCTTACCAAATAGCAGGAGTCCTGTGAGATACAGCAGAAGTGGCAGGTGCCACAGTCGGCACCAAAAGACCACCATCCTTAAACTGACTGATCCTTCTGCTTTCCCCCTCATCTCTGCAGCTATACAGGTTTCAACAAGAGCGCCTAAACCTGATTATGTTCTTTGACGGAAGTGATTGTGACACACAACGAATCTCTTTCACGTCTGCGACACATTTAATTGTAAGATCTGTAACTGAAGAGATAGTCCAATGTCTCAGTAACATAAATTAAAATATATATATTATTATTTTGAATATTATCCTGAACCCATGAAAACACTTTAAAAGTGATATCACTCAAAAATTGTCATAATTTACTCATATCTGTGTCCTTCCAAACCTGCACGACTTCCTTTACTGTGGAACACAAAATAAAATATTTAAAAAAATGTTGGAAACATGTCTATAAAATCTCATTTATTTTGTTAAATTTGTGGTATAATTTTTGTATATTAATGCATAATCACAAAAAAAAAAAATGATTCTGGGTTTAAGAAATGAAGACATTAAGACATTATTAAGTTAAATAAATCATGACTAATATTTAGCTAAATAATTAACATGATTATATACAATATACTGGTATATACAACATTTACAACAGTTTTAGCATCAAAATATATTAAAAAATATTTTCACACTAGGTGTCCTCATCATATCTTCAGCATCTTCTCCTTCTATTCTTTTTGTTGGCCTTCCAGTTTCCATTTCAATGTGACACTGGCTCTGTTCAAAAACAGCTGCATGCCTGTCTCCTGCCTACATCACATTGTTGTGGCAGATGAGTGATACAATGAATGAACAGACCAAAAGTAACTGTCAATATCGTTTATGACTGATGAATTATTTTACTGGCCAACAGTCCACACCAATCCATTGTCTAATTGAGCTTGTCCATCTGTCTGAAGTAGACGTGTTCAATCTACTCTATTTCTAATAGTTGGTTTGTATACAAATGCAGACAGACAGCTTTAAAGATATTTAAGTGCTATATATACAAGGGCATAATGATATGCTACTTATGCACATTTACAGACACACACAAAAACATGTCAATTATCTTAATGTGGTACAATCAATCATATAAAATAAATTGTACTACGTTAATTGTTCTACATTAATAAACAGACAGCCCTATTTTTTATGCTAAAGTATTTGAATATTACTTCTCCACACTTCACCATCCTTTTCCAGCCGCAAGTGTTTTCTGTCTCTTAACTGACACTACTACCTTCACGTGGCTCTAGCTGACAGATTTTCTCTTCCTCTTTTACAGCTGATAAAACTGAGCCCATTTCGCCTTCCTCACAGTTAACTTTATCATCACATTCTGTACAGCACTATTTATTTAAACACTGTTCTCTGATTTCTGAACTATGATCTTCCTTCATTGCATGTTTTGAGAAGCTGTTGTTCTCCGTTTCTGCTTTCTTGTCCTCTGCAACAGATATGTCATTGCTTGTGAGGGAAGAATACAGCTTGTTTATTTTCTAATTCCATATTCAGGTTTGAAGATGGGGCACTGATGTCCAGGATAGACAGTGAATCTATAACAAAACAAAAAAATAAACAAGATAAAAAAAACCTCATCTACTAATTCAAAATACCAATAAATAAAAATATATCAAACTTCGGAATATGAAGAAAAGGCAGAAACTAACCCACAGGATCACTGGAAAGGTGGATTACAAGGTTCAGCTAAACAAATGGGGACCAGATTAGGGACCGTGGTAAAACAAAATATTTTACTTTACCACTAAGAGTTCTCCAAAATAGCAGTAAAAGTTTTTAGCTTTAATTGCCACATTCAAATAAATATTTTAAAATGCAGGTTAAGAGTCACTAATTAAAAAAGTATATGTTCAGCTAATTGTCAGCCTCTTACATGTATGCTTCTCGTTGCTTTCATTAACCAGTTGGGCAAGAAGTAACAGCTCTTCTTGCGTCCAGTTTGGTTTTCATTTATGTTTGCATGTCTTACTATCAGCCATGATTATTCCACTCTGTTCATTAAAAGGCTGTTTATATGTATATTCACTAATTGTTTACGAGAAGCATACATGTAAGAGGCTGACAATTAGCTGAACATATACTTGTTTAATTAGTGACTCTTAGCCTGCATTTTAAAATATTTATTTGAATGTGGCAATTGACATTTTTATTTTTAAACCTTTATTGGAATATGGCAACATAAAATCATTCTCTACAATATTTCTATGTATAAATCTCTGACAGAGCCTGCCCCTATCAGCCAATCACTGCGTGCATAGTTAGTAATCATGCTGACATCATCCATAGCAACAAGGTCAACCCCACCCTTACTCTTAGCTTAAGACTTCTCTCTATTCCTTAGTAAAAGGTTATCTCAGCGGCTTTGTGAATTGGTTTTAAAATAAAACTCTTTGCTAAAAACTTTTACTGCTATTTAGGAGAACTCTCAGTGGTAAGATAAAATGTTTTGTGAATACAGGCCCTGATATTTATTTCTGCAGTGATTTCTCTAAAAGGTTTTGTTTCTCTGTAAAAACATAGTCTGTATTTTACCTGTGTAGTCTACCTGTCCCCTCATGGTTTTTTCTTCCTCCTCCTTTTCCCCTTCTGGCCTCTGGTTATCCTCGTTAACAGATGTACATAGGCTCTTGTTCTGCTGCTCAACTGACTGGTCACCATTTTCATTTTTGTGTAGTTGTTCTGCTAAATTTGCTGTGTCCACTGTAAAAAAGTACAGTGTGTGTGCTGTAAAAAGTGCACAGTGTGTAATATATATATATATATATATATATATATACAGTGGTGTGAAAAAAATGTTGGCCCCTTCCTGATTTTTTATTTTATTGCATGTTTGTCACACTTTAATGTTTCAGATCATCAAACAAATTTAAATATTAATCAAAGATAACACAAGTAAACACAACATGCAGTTTTTAAATGAAAGGATTTTTTATGAAGGGAAAACAAAATCCAAACCTACATGGCCCTGTGTGAAAAAGTGTTTGGGACTTTTGGGAAAATACTCTGTGGACTGACGAGACAAAAGTTGAACTTTTTGAAAGGTGTGTGTCCCATTACATCTGGCGTAAAAGGAACACAGCATTTCAGAAAAAGAACATCATACCAACAGTAAAATATGGTGGTGGTAGTGTGATGGTCTGGGGCTGTTTTGCTGCTTCAGGACCTGGAAGACTTGCTGTGATAAATGGAACCATGAATCCAGCTGTCTAACAAAAAATCCTGAAGGACAATGTCCGGCCATCTGTTCGTGACCTCGAGCTGAATCGAACTTGGGTTCTGCAGCCAAAACACACCAGCAAATCCACCTCTGAATGGCTGAAGAAAAACAAAATGAAGACTTTGGAGTGGCCTAGTCAAAGTCCTGACCTGAATCCTATTGAGATGCTGTTGGCATGACCTTAAAAAGGCGGTTCATGCTCGAAAACCCTCCAATGTGGCTGAATTACAACAATTCTTCCAAGATGAGTGGGCCAAAATTCCTCCACAGCGCTGTAACAGACTCATTGCAAGTTATCACAAACGCTTGATTGCAGTTGTTGCTGCTAAGGGTGGCCCAACCAGTTATTAGGTTTAGGGGGCAAGCACTTTTTCACACAGGGCCATGTGGGTTTGGATTTTGTTTTCCCTTCATAATAAAAAACTTCATTCAAAAACTGCATGTTGTGTTTACTTGTGTTATCTTTGATTAATATTTAAATTTGTTTGATGATCGGAAACATTAAAGTGTGACAAACATGCAAAAAAAAAAAAAAAAAAAAAAATCAGGAAGGGGGCCAACATTTTTTCACACCACTGTATACACACACACACACATACACAGTCGTGGTCAGAGTTATTTGCACCATTGGTAAATATGATCAAAGAAGGCTGTGAAAATTAATCTGCATTGTTTATCCTTTTGATCTTTTATTTAAAAAATTCACAAAATCTGACCTTTCATTGGAGAATAAGAATTTAAAATGGGAGGAAATATTATGAAATAAATGTTTTTCTCTAATACACATTGGCCACAATTAACGGCAGCCTTTTTTCAATACTTTTTGAAACATTAATTTGCCAGTTTAACAGCTCTAAATTTTCTCCTATAACGCCTGATGAGGTTAGAGAACACCTGACAAGAGATCAGAGGCCATTCCTTCATCCAGAATCTCTCCAGATCCTTCAGATTCACAGCTGTATGATGGTGCTTCTTCTCTTCAGTTCACCTCCCTCATTTTCTACAGGGTTCAGGTCAGAGGACTGGAATGGCCATAGCAGAAGCTTGATTTTGTGAGTGACCCATTTTTGTGTTGTTTTTGAGGTTTGTGTTTGGATTATTGTCCAGTTGGAATATCTAAACATGGCCCATTATAAGATTTCTAACAGAATCAGTCACTTTTTATCTGTTGGTATTTGATAGAATCCATGATGCCATGTGCTAAACAAGATGTCCAGGACCTCCAGCAGAAATATAGGCCAACAACATTAAAAATACAGCAATATATTTCATTGTACACATGGGGTACTTTTTTATCCCTGTGTGCACCAAACCCATCTTGAGTGTTTGCTGCTAAAAAGCTATTTTTTGGTTTCATCTGACCATAGAAGCCAGTCATATTTTAAGTTCCAGTCATGTCTGACAACTGAATATGCTAGAGGTTGCTTCTGGATGAGTGAGGAGAATTTTTCTTGAAATCCTCCCGAAAAAACATGTGGTGAAGTAGGGACTGTTTGACAATTTATTTTTTAAAGGTTTTCTGACCCCGAAACTCAACCTTTCTCTACAATTCTCCAGCTGTGGTCCTTGAAGAGTCTTTGGCCACTCAAATTCTCCTCCTCACCGTGCATTAGGACGATATAGACACGTCCTATTCCAGGCAGATTCATAACATTGTATGTTGATTGGAAATTCTTACCCTGATGGTGGAAAGGGGAATTTTCACTGTTCTAACACTTTTCTTATAGCCACTTCACTAATTTGTGAAGCTCAATTATCTTTTGCTGCACATCAGAAATATATTCTTCGTTTTTTCTCATTGTGATGGATCATTAAGGGAATTTGGACTTTGTTTTCCCTCCTATTTATATTTCTGTGAAACAGGAAGCCATGGCTGGATAATTTCATGTTCATAATCCCCCTGGAGTGCTCAAAATTGTAAATATGAATGGGAAAATACTTAAAAGATATTTTTCTCATAAGAATTTCTAGGGGGGTACCAATAATTATGTCCAACGTGTATTTGAGAAAAACATTTCATAATGAGATTTTCCCCAATGAAAGATTAGATTTTTGTGATTTTTTAAAATAAAAGATCAAAAGAATTAATAATGCAGGTTTATGTCCAGAGCCTTCTTTGATCATATTTACCAAGGGTGCCAATAATTCTGACCATGACTGTGTGTGTGTGTGTGTATATATATATATATATATATATATATATATATATATATATATATATATATATATATATATATATATATATATATATATATGGTAGGCTATTGCTTCTGAAATGGAGTTCGTTCTGCTCTTAAACACCTTATTTTTTTCTGTGGAATGCAAAAGGAGTATTTTGGAAATATCCACACTGTTTTCACACAATGTCCATGACTACCAAGCTCCAAAAAGGACAAAAAAATAAATAAATCACCATGAAAGTATGATAAAAGTTGTCTATACATCTTGTGTGTTTTATTCAGTCTCCTGAAGCCACGTGATTGCTTGGTGTGATAAACAAGACTGAAATTTAAATTGTTTTTCACTGAAAATTCTCAATCAAATATGGCAATTCTTGATGAATGACATCAGGCTGGACACCAATGACATCATTAAACATCACTTAAATCAAAATTGATGTCTAGTAGAAAATTTGACTTGAGATCGTCAGTGTATAATATTTAGGTCTGTTCATCATATGAAGATATCATATGGCTTCAGAATACTAATATAAATGAAAAGTATGCACAAGTCACATGAATCACTTTTATTATGCCTTTTATTGTAGTTTGTGGAACTTGAAAAGAGCTGTGTGAAGATTCTTCAAATTCTTATTGTGTGTTCCACTAATATTCATTTTATTGGTGACATAAGTATGAGAAACAAATTGACCAAATTTTAATTTTGACTGATCTATTTCTAGAACCAAAAAAAGACTACAAATCAGATGAACAAATCTTTAAAGCTCATTTATAAGTCAATTTAAATACAAAGCAATCAAAGTTTTGTTTTACCAGAAAAGTATATAATCTGTATTTTACCTGTGTTCGGACAGTCTCTCTCTTCATTTTCCTCTTCCACCTCTTTTTTCTGTTCAGGTGTCTGGTCTTCCTCGTTTGTATCTGCATCTTTAGTGTCCTGCTCTCCTAGGGTCTCAATCTGCTCCTCAGGTGACTCATCTTCATCTTCACTCTCATTTGTACTTTTCTCCATTTCTTCTTGAGCTTGTAAGGATTTCTGGCTCTCTACTTCGGTGTCCGTTTCATCAGGTTTGCTGTTAGAGTTTTCTTCTGCTTCACCTGCATTTTCACTGTTGTTCTGATTTTTTTCTAGTTCTTCTCCAGCTGTGCTTATAAATGAAAAGTACTGTCAGGAATTGGACACTTGTTGCAAAGTACTGTCTATATAAAAGGCTCATCCCCGGTTTGCCCCTTTGAAATCAATGGCTTAGTGATCTCCTTAAACTTCAACTGAAGCAGATCATGAACACTTAATGTGGTATAACTTACATTTACACAAATATCGAAATGCAGAGACTATTTGTGACCCTGACTGTGAAAATCCAGCTAAAGCAATTTTGTGATTTATTGTTTTCTACATAAAATGATCCTTCATAATGTAAAAAAAAAAAATTGTATAAAAATGCAACCTTGATCTCTTTAATATTGGCTGAGTAAGGCCATGTCAAAGATTGAAATCACAGTGAAATTAACGGTTGAAATCAAACTTTGATGCTTGCTATTTCATAATTAGATTTTGAGACTTTAGCCTGGATTTCACAGACAGGGCCATATTTAATGTATAGAGGGATTATATATACAAATGACAAAATACATTTCTGATCCAATTTTTAAGGAAGCCAGACTTTCTGCACAGTCAACAAGCAACTGCTAACTAGAGATTCTAAAAGAAAAAAGCTCACTAAAAGAACCGCTATTTCTGTTTTTATAAGACTATTTGAAATTATTTTAATAAGGATGTTTGAATTAAGCTAAAGTATATAATGCAAATTTATATAACTATTATATAACTTTAGTTTTGTACAAAGAAAATCAAGCAAAGAAGAGTACAAAGAGAGTACAAACTCCTATCCGACCATTTTCCAGACAAGCTGTACTTTACCTGTGTTCAGGCTGTTTATCTCTTGCTTTTCCTCTTCCTTCTCTTTTTTCTCTTCAGGTTTCTGGTCTTCCTCGTTTGTATCTGCATCTTTAGTGTCCTGCTCTCCTAGGGTCTCAATCTGCTCCTCAGGTGACTCCTCTTCATCTTCACTCTCATTTTTCAGTTTCTGACTTTTCTCCATTTCCTCTTGGGTTTGTAAGGTTTTCTGGCTCTCTGCTTCCGTGTCTATTTCATCAGCTTTGCTGTTAGTATTTTCTTCTTCTTCATCTGCATTTTCTCTGTTTTTCTCATATTTGTATAGTTCTCCTTCATTTGTATTTCCTGTGTCGTCTTTGTTATTTTCTGTTATAGCAGATTGTGGACTTTCCTTCAAAAGTTGTTGTCCTTCATGAGTTTCACCTGCATTCTCCGATTCACTGTCCTGATCCCATTTTTTATCAGCAATTGATTCTTTTTGAGCAGTAAGTCTCATATGGCAAGGGAATGTGGCTTCACATGAACCTAAAACAAACCACTCAGAGTCAAGTGTCAGCCTTGAAAGTCTTTCATTCTCAATAAGAGCTGAGAGTTTTTAGTGATATTCAGCAACACGAGCAACAAATGTGATGTCAGCATGTCTTATTACAATGTTATTACTAATAATGGCAAAAATAGTAAATCATTTGTTACCTGGCATAGCCTCCATTGGTACATTTCTCAACAGGTTATTGCATTCACCTACATTAATAGAAAAAATTTTTTTATATAATACAAATAATAAATTAAATATATATATATATATATATATATAAAATCTTTCATTATATAAATGTTCATGCTCTATTAACTCTCTATTTGAGTGTTTAGAACACTCGCTGTACAGCTGTGCTTATAAATGAAAAGTACTGTCAGGAATTGGTCACTTGTTGCAAAGTCCTGCCTATTTAAATAACTCATCCAATCCTCAAATAATAAGACAGGCTACTATGCAAATTATACAGTATGAAAAATAAATAAATAACTTTAGTTTTGTAGAAATAGATAATCAATCAAAAAAAGAAATGGCAATTTTCTAAAATTCTTATCTTACCATTTTCAAGGTCCATTTTTTTCAGTCCAGACTTCCTTACTTTTCGTGTACATGACAAAAAGAAAATTATGTTAATCTATGTAATTTAAGCTTTGTGAGACATGGGTGTTAATTAAAGATGCATTTTGAAGGTGATGTGTTGAATATTTTTCATGGCACTTACACTTTTGTTTTTTACATCTATAGATGTATAATGCCAGCACAGCAAGCAGAATAATGAGAAGCACTATAACTATTAAGACTGGAACAAGCACAGCAAGGCTTACTCCACCTGCAAACAAAACCATTCAAGAAACAGCTGAAAGCATCTACCATCAAAGTCTCAAGGTATTGTGTTGAATGATTTACTAGCTCACCTGTGTGGCAGTCTTGCAGATTAAAGTCTGTGGTCTTGCTTCCAGATTTATCCTTCACAGTGCAGGTATAGACTGAATTACGGTTTTCCTCCTGTTCACTAACAAGAAGTGTTGGTCCTGACTGTTTCATATCAGGTCCACTCCATTCATAGCTTGGCTGAGTCTGGGATTCCACTGAACAGGTCAGTTTTTTCACATTTGAATTCTCATCCACTTCACAGGTCACTCGAGGATCTGGAAGAGGATCTGGACACAAACCAGACAGGTGCTAATCAGATGATATTTGGTCATTTTGAGATTATGAATCATTAAAATTTATCAAAAAAAAAAAAAGAAAAAATTGTCATTGACTAGTGCACTTCAATTTTAGTGTATTTATGAGAAATATTGTGCAAACAAAATTAAATTCAAATAACTCCATTTGATTTACACAATTCTCATGTCATACCATTTTCATACTAGCCACTGAAAAACCCCTATCAGTTGACAATTAGATACAACAACTAAATGCATGAATGCCACAATACAGTAGTCAGAATTGTTGGTACCCCTGGTAAATATGATCAAAGAAGGCTGTGAAAATAAATGTGCATCGTTAATCCTGTTGATATTTTATTACAAAAATAAATAAATAGATAATAAAAACAAAATCACAAAAATCTAAGCTTTTATTGGAAAATAACAATTTTAAATGGGGGGGGGGGATATCATTATGAAATGTTTTTTTTTTCTCAAATACATGTTGGACACAATTATTGGTACCCCTAGAAATTATTATGAGTAAAATATATCTGAAATATATTCCCATGCATATTCACAATTTTTAGCACACCAGCGTGATTATGAACATGACATTATCCAGCCACGGCTTCCTGTTGTTTCACAGAAATATAAATAGGAGGGAAAACAAAGGCCAAATTCCAAATGAATCACCCATCACAATGAGAAATACCAAAGAATAGATTTCTGATGTGCAGCAAAAGATAATTGAGCTTTACAAATTAGAAAGTGGTTTTAAGAAAAGAGCTAGAGCAGTGAAAATTCCCATTTCCACCATCAGGGCAATAATTAAGAATTTCCAATCAACAGAAAATGTTATGAATCTGCCTGGAAGAGGACATGTGCCTATATTTCTGCTGGAGGTCCTGGACATCTTGTTTAGACACATGACATCACAGATTTTTATCAAATACCAACAGATAAAAAAATCTGACACTGTTAGAAATCTTATAATGGGCCTTGTTTGGATCTTCCAACCGGACAATAATCCAAAAACAAACCATAAAAACAACAAAAATGGGTCACTGGGCACAAAACCAAGCTTCTACTATGGCCATTTCAGTTCCCTGACCTGCACCCTATAGAAAGTGAGTGAGGTGAACCGAAGAGAAGCACCACCAACATGGAGCTGTGAATCTGAAGGATCTGGAGAGATTCTGGATGAAGGAATGGTCTCTGATCTTGTTCTGTAACCTCATCAGGCGTTATAGGAGAAAACTCCTATACTATTTTGGCAAATGGAGGTTTCAAAAAGTATTTAATAAAAGGGTATCGTTAATTGTGTCCAATGTGTATTAGAGACAAACATTTATTTCATAATGATATTTCCTCCCATTTCAAATTGTGATTATCCAATGAAAGGCTAGATTTTTGTGATTTTTTTAAATAATAGATCAAAAGGATTAACAACGCAGATTTATTTCCACAGCCTTCTTTGATCATATTTACCAAGGGTACCAACAATTCTGACCACATATGTAGATGTTCATGTCTTCTCCAATTTGTACTAAAAATTATTATAGAATTTATGAAGTTAAACCATTCCTGATATATACAGTAAGTGGTCTATTAATTCACAATACTCCATTGTAGTCTACACATAATCATCCGAGATATATAGATAGCTTACCCAAAACTGTCAAAGTATGAATGGAGGATTGAAGAATCCCGTTGATCAAAATTTCTGATTGATATTTGCCACTGTCTTGGCTGTTTAGTTTTCTTATTATAAGCTGTCCTGTTTCAAAATCAACTTCTACACGGTCTTGAAATGAGCCATATTTCACCACCTCACTCCCGTCATACTCCAGAACCTTGTTGCCATTATGTCTCCACAGTATTTCTTCAGGCTTTCCACGAATGAGTGGAGAGAGTGTGATCTCATTTCCACTTTCACCGTAGTCATCACAAAAAACTAAATCTAAAGGAGATGAAAACAAAATCCCATTAGTGGAACAACTACTAAGACTCTATGGGGGAATCTCAGAAATTTTTTTTTTTTTTTTTCTGCGTCCCAATGTGCACACTACCCATCCTAAATTCTATGTGATATTAGTCATTTTCAATACTATTTAAGGCAGATAGGGTGGATAGTATGCACATTGGAATGCAGGGTTTGTCTTTCACAAAAGACAAATATATAGATTTTATATTTTGCTATAAAGATAATTAAGCATGTTTTGAATGGCTACAAATTTCATTTTCGTTTCGCAAAATATAATTACAAATTTAAATATTTAGATTTTGGGGTGAAATATGACCTGGAAATGTTTCATTAATCAAGTTGCCACCCTGTGATTTTTTTTTTTTCTTCTTCTTCTCAGAACAAACTATATTTTTAACAAACGACAAATCAATTTTCTAAAATAGAAATCACTATAATCGTATCAATGGATGTTTTTTTACTGTATCTGTATAAAAGATCACAGAACAGATTTGGTACGAAGTTCAGTGAAAGTCCCTAATCCAAATAGACAATTCAGCAGAGTTTACACACGTTCAACTTTTAATTTTGTTATTCTGACTTCAACTATGTCTTAAATGTTAAATTATTATCTACAATAATTGTGAACCAATTCCACAATTCTTTTTACTACGACTCAGTAAAGAAATATTTCCGTGAAAGCCTGTTGTCGTTTCGACGAAACCAGAAGTATCTGTTTCTCCACACAGTTCATTCACCTGGCGAGGCTAAAGGCTGTCTTTCCCTGTATTAAAGTAACTTCACCTCCGCTCCATGTTTAAAAAGATTTCGGACTTACCTTGAGACAAACAGAAACATGCAATGTAAACCAAAATCTTAATAACAGCCATCTTCAATCTGAAGTGTTTCTCCATTGTGAGAGAGGTGCTACTTAATGGCGATTTGAAACGTTAAACACATACTGCATGAATCTCTAAAAACTAAAAACTAGGACAATCGAACATTAAAAAGTTGCCACCGTGTTTTGAGGCAGTGAGAAAACAAAGTAAAAAATCCCCGATGAAAGGAATCAACCTTTGAAATGGGCGGAGACAGAGAGAAGGTGAATGCACCTTTAACGCAAGCTGTAAACAATCAGGCTGCTGGTGTGTTTTGGTACTTCTACCATGGTAATATTCACAATAAAAGCGACTAGGAAACATCGCGCGCTCACACACACACACACACACACACAAAAAATGCATTATTAACGAATAACAAATTTTGTCCGATTGAGATCCTGCTGTTTGTTGGCAGTGATTTGAAAAGAATATCCTCATTTTAAAAATTTAATTAGCCTTTTATAAAATATTTTGAAATTTGTAAATAAATAAACAAAAACACATGTAGCCTATTTATTTATTTCAAGTTCAAGTTTGTTTATTTATAAAGCACATTTAAAAACAACAAGCGTTGTACCAAAGTTCAATGCACAATTTATAAACAATTAAACAATATCAAAAAGCAACAAATAAATAAAAAAAAAACGCATAAGATACAAATAAAAGCATGCAAGATAAACCATAAACAACTTTATAACCCCAATATTCTCAGGCAACACCATAAACTAAAGAGAATAAAGAAGTCTTCAATCTAGATTTAAAAGTGTCCAACGTGGGAGATGATCTCAAGGTAACTGCACAAATAAAATAAATAAATAAAATTGAGAAAACTTAAAAGTTTAAGGCAACAGCTTCAGCAGATTTTTGAATTATCAGTTTATACAACAAAAAGTTGAAAACTCAAAAAATCTGCTGAAGCTGTTTTTGTTTGTTTGTTTTTTTACAGGTTGGAAGCATGTCACTGTTTGGTGCCGCAACTGCAAGAGTTTGGTCACCCTCAGTCTTTAAACGGGACCGGGGAACAGAAAGAAGCTATCGGTTATAAGAGCGGAGAGATCTTGATGCAGAATATGGTTTAAGGAGATCAGCAATATACTGAGGTGCTAGCCCATGCAGAACTTTATAAACAAACAGCAAATCCTTAAAATCGACTCTGTATTTAACTGGTGACCAATGCAAGGAAGTGAGAACAGGAGTAATGTGCTCTCTCTTCCTAGTGGTGGTGATGGCGCAGTGGATAAGACACATCCCTTTGGTGTGAGAGACCCGGGTTCGAATCCACTGTGAGACACCAATGTGTCCCTGAGCAAGACACTTAACCCCTAGTTGCTCCAGAGGCGTGCGACCTCTGACATATATAGCAATTGTAAGTCGCTTTGGATAAATGTAAATGTAGTGCTCGTTCTGGACCAACTGCAAATGGCGTACAGAGGAATGAGATGGGGTTCAATTGTATCAATATATATGTATATTCTATATCCCGCGATCCAACAGAGGATAAGAGGTACGGAGAATGGATCAGTTTTTATAGGGAAAGACTAGTTAAATGTTTATCCAGGTCACCTCTGATTTTTTAACTAATCAATCATGTTAACAACTTTACAGCACTTGTTGTGAATTTCACTGACACTGTAGTAGGGTCGCTTTGTGAAAATCTAAATCTAAATGGTTAATTATAGATCTAGTAAGACAGAAACTCACCTGTTCCCCACTCATATTGGTCTGAAAAGGTAAAGATCTGTTTCAGGTCTCAGGAGACAATATCGTAAATTGACCTACAGCGCCATCTGCTGTTTTTGGAAAAGAAAGTTGCTCAATTGCACGTGTGAGAAAATCAGCCCGCACTCGTGTGAGAAAATCATGCCAAGTTTCCTCATAAAAAGGCAAATGAGTCTCACAGTTGTAACACACAATACATATATTTGTCCATACCTCTGCATTTTCTCTCAAAGAGTTTTGTATTTGAAAATCACTTTGCGTTTGTTTGAAAGTCGAGTTTTTCTTTGCAAAGCAGATTGTGTTTATTTGCAAAACACTGGATTTGTTTGATAAATATTGGCACAAAAATCGCTCCATACTGTAGCCTGTAGTGCAGTATATAACCCCTGATTTACACCGTCCCGCAGCTCCAGTCGATCCGCGGCGCTTTTCAGAAGCGGCTCTCCGCGCGGCTTCACTAAAGACAGGCGCCACGTCTATTTTTGACGGACGCCGCGTTCAAGCCGCACAGCAAATACAAAATAAAAAGTCAAAATAGCTATATACACTACAAAACTGGCACAATAGTAAATAAGTTACATGTTTTAAAAATGTGAAAGTGTTTTGAAAAATGCCTTGTATTGGAACTGTTTTAAAAATGCTTAAAAGACTATCCAGTATCAGAACAAATGGCAGTGTTATCCTCCTGCTCACGGGTGCTGTCATTTGGGGAAAACATGGAAATAATTTGTCATTTTATCTTGCAAAGATATGATTTCTTCTTCTGTTTCCCACACACATTTTTATGAAAATGGATATAGTTTTTGTAATTTCCAATTTCTGGATTACAAATCGCGTTTTTTATCTGAAACGTGCTGTAATTTCCAAGGTGATTTATATAAAGCAATCAAGGTCAAGCTCATCAGGATTGGTGATGAATGAGAAAAGGCAAGTGAGTTTAAATTGTGCATTTTCCAGCAACCACGCCGCTAGTTTCAGTTTCGCTTTAAATATTTAAGGCTGGGCGTTTATAATGTATGTTTATGGTGAATGCCACTATAATTTGTGTTTGTTTTTTACTTATGTTTTCGTTCTTTTTTCTAATCTGAACACTGCTAAATTTACAGGATTGTTTGTGGAGTGTAGGGAATATAAAAACATGTTTTTAATGTTTGTAAACATTTCGTTTATTTTACATTATTTCTGAATGAAAATATAAAATGTGTCTTATACATAGACTTGTACACCAATGCAACTTATATGTGTGTCATAAAGTGCTCATAAAAATAGGTAGAGATGATACAAGAAAAGAACTGCCATGTATGTACAGGTATACATAGTACAGCAGTGAGTGTCAATTTAGAATAAAAAAAAATCAAAGCTTAATTTGTCATAAACATATTATGCGGCCCCTAACTTAATGTGGAAAATTTGATGTGGCCCTCGAGTCAAAAAGTTTGCCCACCCCTGAGATAAACCCATATATTGCAATCAAGCCGGGATGTAATAAGTGCATGAATCGCTACTTCTACGTCCTTCTTTGAGAGGAACCGTTTTAATTTGGTGATGGATCAGAGATGAAAGAAGCTTCTTTTGACGACAGAATTTATCTGCTTGTCAAATAATAAATCAGAATCAAAGACAACACCTAGGTTCTTGACTCTGTTGTGCAGTGTTAAAGACAGGGAACCTAGTTGGTTTCCAATATTAGTGACACACAACGAAGATCCAAAAGCAATGGCCTGACTTCATTTAACTTTAGGAAGTTTTCTGACAACCACATTTTAACTTCCTCCAGACAGAGATAAGATTTATGGTAGAGTTTCCATTGCTAGACTTGACAGGAAGACAAAATGGTGTATCGTCAGCATAACAGTGATAAGAAACATATTTCTGAAAGAGAGCCAAGAGGAAGCATGTATAAAGAAAAATGGAACCTTTTGGTACACCACATGTGATCAGTGTTGAGGATGAATTGTGCTTATCCATATTAACAGAGAAAGGAAAGGGAAGTGATGTGTGGCCAAGTCTGGTGACCCATACTCGGAGTTTGTGCTCTGCATTTAACCCATCCAAGTGTACACACAGTAGTGAACATACACCCGGAGCAGTGGGCAGCCAATGCTGCGGTGCCCAGGGAGCAGTTGGGGGTTCGGTGCCTTGCTCAAGCATCTCACCTCAGTCGTGGTATTCACTCCCCCACCTACAATCCCTGCCGGACCTGAGACTCGAACCACGACCTCCAGATTACAAGTCCAACTCTCTATGCATTAGGCCACAACTGAGAATGTTTGACCTTTAAGATATGAGGAGAACCAACTTAATGCAACCCCCTGAATGCCAACCACTCTCTCTAGACAATTTAATAAAATGGTGTCAGGTGTGGGTGAAGAGATAGAGCGAGGACTCAATTGCAGGAGGAAAAAAGGGCTTTATTAATAAAAATAAAAAAACTACCCCATAGGGGAAAACAGACTGGGAAGACAGGACTTCGAACAGGGTGACAACGAACCGGCACAGGACTGAAAACACAAGGAGATTATAAAGGGAGCAAATGAGGAGGGTAACGAGATAACAGGTGGGGCAAATTAACCAATAGCTAATCAGGAAACGAGGTGGGTGGGGTCAAGACAATTGACATGAGAGCACACGGCACATAGAACCAAACAAGACCAGCCATATGCTCACACAAAACAAAAACAAGCACATGGCCAGCAAAACAAAAATCACTAGCCATGTGCAAAACAGGACAGGACAACGCTATCTCGCGGCAATTCGTACGTATTTTACAGGAACATGCAGCTAATGAGGAGACTCATAAGCTGGCGTGTTCACAAAAAAATGAAAGCATGCAGCCAGTGAAAAAACAAGCTGCGTGCAACACAGAGCAAAACAAAACAAGAGAAAGCAGGCAGAGAGTTGCATGCAACAAAACATGCATGCAATTGCATGCAACTCCAACATGAAACAGACCAAGCAGACACTCGGAGCCGCACGCACACCAGAAAACAAGACAAGAAGGAGTGTCAGGGCTCCGTCTCAAAACCATGAATAAACTAGACCGAAGGGACCGAACCCTGACAAATGGAGTGATCTATTGTGTCAAATGCTGCACTGAGATCTAAAAGAAGATGACCACGTCTCCGCACAGGATATTATTTTATACTTTTAGCAAAGCAGTCTCAGTTGTATGAAAAGCCCTAAATCCTGATTGAAATTCATCAAGCATGTTACAGTCAGTCAGATAAGAAGAAAGCTGTAAATAAATAACCTTTTCCAGAATTTTTTATAGAAATTACATCTTTGAAATGGGCCTGTAATTATTTAAGATATCAGGGTCCAAATGAGGTTTATTCAGGAGAGGCTGCACCACAGCATGTTTGAAACTTGTGGGAACCACTCGCTGGTCAGAGAACTATTTATAATGGCCAATATGACGGGGCCAACCAAATTAAAAATATCTTTAAGAAAACATGACGGAATGATATCCATTTATTTATTTTATCTGATATCTATTATATTTATTTATCATGGACTTTCTCTTGGGACCGCCAACTGGTCATGGTCATGTGCCCTTTTTACTCAACTCTTGGTTTACTCTGCATACCACATATCAGATCTGCTGTAGCCTATCTTAGCCCCCTCCCACACCCACCCCTTCACCAGTCCATTTGATCTGTTAGGGACATATATATAGGCTATTGGAAATTGCACCCTGTGTGAAGTTATCCACATTCAACCTTGGGATTTCATAATGGATTTGCATTTAGCCTTTCTGTCTCTATATTCACATTTCCTCCAGATGGCAGCATTGTATCGAAAGAACGACAGCATTTCATGTTCAGCTGCACTGGAATTGGGAAACTAGTTGTGTGTGCCAAATTATTTTGATACAAAAACCCAGAAATCTATTGCAAAACAAATATTTAGATTGGCCATGCATGAAAATATTTTAGGCTTATGTTTATATGCTACATTTTAAAGGTATTTGTATTTTTCAAAGAGAACAAAATGAATTAGATGCATGTGGAATAAAATACATAGTAAACGTGTCCGCTGAAACACAAACATACGTTTCATGCTTTATTCAATATTTAAAATCATGGCATGGAATCTACTACATTTCCAAACAATAACAAAACTTTTTCCCTTTCTTTCTTAAATGACTTTGTAAATAAAGAGAACATAATTCGTTTTCCATTTATATATTTTTCCCTCAGCATATACAATAAAAATTACATTTAGATCTAATTATATAATCACCTCTGAATATGTTGTTAAGCTAAACTTACCAGAGGCAAATTATAAGTGAATAGAAATGGTGAAGAAGCTCCTTACCTTTGTTATAAGCTTAACTTTGATAATAACTGTAAATCTCTCTCAAATATCTCAGATTTGATTGGATGGATGAAATGTTTTACTTGGTGAAATCATGTTCACTCACCCCCACATACTCCCAGAGATGCACATACAGGAACTTACACCACTTTGAGCTTGTCATCTTAAAACAGAACAATTCAGTGACCCCAGTGAAAATGCTGCCAAACTTGTCATTAATTCTCTTCAGTTTAATCTTCATGTTCACCCTTGGTAAGTTGTTGTGTGTGCGTGCGTGTGTGTGTGACTGACCCTGCACCACAAAACCAGTCAAAAGGGTCAATCAATTTTCAATTTTAAAAAAATCGAAATATTGAGAAAGTTCATACTACGTAGCTCATGTTCTGCTACTATTCAATCCTGCATTCTGGTCAAATCTCATTTCTCTCCTCTCTATTTGCCCCACAAAGTCAAAGCGCAAGTGTGTGTTCAGCAATAAGACTTTCTGTTGTGGTGTGCATTTCAGAGCCAGTGCCCGAACCTACAGTTTTGGAGTGTGTAGAAAAAGGAGTAAATCTGACTTGTAGTCCAATGAGCAACAATGACGTGGTTGTCTCCTGGATAAAAAATGGTATGAAGGCTAAAGGGACACGTGCATTTTTACACATCAGTTCATCTGAGCTCAAATCTGGAGATAGTTTCTCATGCACAGTCAGCAACCAGATAAGTGACAAGTCAGCAAAAGAAGTTAAGCCAGTGTGCTCTGACACAGGTCCAGTATATCAAAATCATTTGATATATGTATTCTCATGCATGACAAAGTTGGTGGCTATGAAAATCTTTGACCCTAATAAACATTGTATTACCCATTTAAAGGTCTACATGCAACAACTACCAATGATGACAAAGAAAAAGAAGTGAGCAGCAACAGTGGATATGAAAATACAAATGGTAACATTATATTTCCCTTACAAAGTTCCACATGTTTTCTGCAACAGAACAGCCACTGAGGACTTTCCATCATGAAGTTCCTTTTATTAACCTTCAACCTTGAATGTCAAATTCACATTACTTACGTACTATAAATTCCATCATTATTGTTAAATATTATTGAAAAGTGATCCGTTATTATATTATGCAGTACCTTTTCTGATCTGTTAAATATAGCATTCTGTGGTCAAATATTTTAGCACAGTGATTCTATAAATTGTAAAACAGACTGTTGTCACAACAGATTTCCTACATCACTGTGCTTCACATCTCTGAAATTCCTACAGTCTCATTCCTCACATAATAAAATACTTTCAGCTTAGACTAATTCACTTTATTTGTATTTTGCCCTTTCTGAGATATGTCTGAGAAGAAATATATATATTTGGCTTAGATTTATGGTGGATGCTGGTGATCCTGACAGGGGGAGGAAGTTTCCTCCTACTCCCCATCATCTGCCTAGTATGTGTCTGCTGCTGCTGCAGACGAAACAAGAGGAAAGCAAAAGGTACATTTTCAGTTAAGAAGAAGAAGAAGAAGTAGTTTTATTTATATAGCGCCTTTCCATTGCTCAAGGTCGCTTTACATAGAGCTATACAAAACATTTACATACCCAAAAGACAATACAAACATATACAAAATAAAGCCACATTATCCAAAATGCAAATTAAACAGGTACGTTTTTAGCTGAGACTTGAAGGTAGATAAAGAAGATAAGTTCCGAAGTGTAAGGGGTAGTGAATTCCATAATTTCGGCGCATTGACACTGAATGACCTACCACCTACAGTGGACAGCCGATAACGAGGAATAGACAAAAAACCAAGCTCAGATGATCTGAGGGGCCGGAGTGGAGAGTAGGAGTACAGTAGGTCAGACAGATATGGAGGTGCAAGACCGTTTAATGCCTTAAATGTGAGAAGTAATATCTTAAAATGTATACGAGATGCCACAGGTAGCCAGTGAAGATCATGCAGTAGAGGAGTAATATGAGCAGAACGCCTGGTGGAGGTAAGAAGTCGTGCTGCTGAGTTTTGAACATACTGTAACCTTGCAATAAGTTTTTTAGGCAGACCGAGAAATAGAGCATTACAATAATCCAGACGTGATGTAATTAATGCATGAACTAAGATTTCAGAATCAGCTGGTGTCAGAGAAGATCGAAGACGTGCAATATTACGAAGATGGAAAAAAGAGGTTTTAACAACAGAAGAAATGTGAGAGGCGAAAGATAGAGATGAGTCAAATAAGACACCAAGATTACGGACAGATGAAGAAGGCTTAACATGAACCCCCTCAATTTCAAAGGACAGGTCCATCCTTTTGACTGCGGCAGCAGAGCCAATCATCAAAATTTCAGTTTTGTTATTATTTAGCTTAAGGAAATTCAAGGACAACCAAAGCTTGATATCCCTGATGCATGCAGTAAGTGAGTCGGGCAGTGATAACCTATCAGAGCTGGTGGATAGGTAAATTTGAATGTCATCAGCATAGCAATGAAATTGAAGTCCATGCTTGCGTATGATGTCACCAAGTGGATATATGTAAATGATAAACAGAAGTGGTCCAAGAACCGAACCTTGAGGAACACCCTGTGAAACTGGAGCAGTGGCAGATTTAAACCCTTGTATGGTGATATAATATTTTCTATCGCTAATGTAGGAAATGAGCCAAGAAAGAGCTGAGCCAGTGATACCGATATCAGAGAGACGAGAGATGAGTATTTCATGGCAGACTGTGTCAAATGCAGCGCTTAGATCGAGAAGAATCAAGATGTTTATTAATCCAGAGTCCATGGACAGAAGAATGTCATTAACCACACAAAGAAGAGCAGTTTCAGTGCTATGTGATGAACGAAATCCTGACTGAAAAGGTTCAAAAAGACCATTAGCATTTAAGTAAGATCTTAATTGTGAAGCCACAACTCTTTCAATAATTTTACTTAGGAATGGTAAATTTGAAATTGGCCTATAGTTGTTCATGTCTAGATGGTCAAGAACTGTTTTTTTAAGTATGGGAGTCACCGCAGCCATTTTTAGTTCTGCTGGAACAATGGCAGATGCTAAGCTACAGTTAGTCATGTGTGTTATGAAAGGTTCAACCTCATGAACACACATCTTAAGCAAAACAGTAGGTATGGGATCAATCTGGCAGGATGTAGAATTTGACTTCACAATTAGATCTCTTATGGCAGCAGATGTAGTGAGAGTAAAGACAGAAAGAGAGTATGTTGGGTGAGACGAGTCAGCAGACATCAAATGAACATTTGAGTCAGTTGTATGAGGGGTGTCATTAGAGATGGATTCAGTGATTGACTTCAGTTTGTCTGAAAAGTAATGAGAAAAGTTATTCACAAGCTCCTCAGAGCCAGACATAACATGTTGTGGAGGATTAGTGAGTTTGTTGACCATAGCAAACAGAGATTTGGGCCTGCACATGGAATTCTTAATAGTAGAAGAGATATATGAGGATCTTGCAGCATTAAGGGCTGTACGGTAATTGAGCAAATGTTCTTTCAAAGCCGAAGAGTGCACACTGAGTCCAGTTTTCCTATACAGTCTTTCCATGCGTCGTCCCATAGCTTTCATTGCTCGTAGTGCAGGAGTGAACCAGGGTGAAACATGTGTAGATGGAACCAATCTAGTTTTAACAGGAGCATGTTTCTCAAGTATGTGGGAAATTGTATTATTATAGATGCTGCATATTTCTGATGGACAGTTGGATAATAAACAATCAGACAAGGTCGAAACCCTTATTGAATCAGAAAAAGCAGATGGATCGACAGAACAGATTTTATGATAGGTGAGCATTTTTTTCACAGGTGATGTAGAAATTGGAAAACTAAAACTGAAGTTTAGTAGTTTGTGATCTGAAAAAGCGAAATCAGTTCTACTAACAATAATATTATTTAAACCAGATGTACATATAAGATCCAATATATGACCCCTGGAGTGTGTAGCAAAAGTTACATGTTGAGTTAGACTGAAACAATCCAGAACAGACAACAGTTCCTTGCATTGTACAGTATCTTCATGTATATTGAAATCACCGAGAAGAAGTACAGATGAATGACTAGCACAGACAAGTGTAAGTAACTCACTAATCTCAGAGAAAAAATCTAAATGAAGTTTTGGAGGTCGATAAATTAAGATTACAGCCATTGTTGTTTTGTCAGTCATTTTCAATGCAAGATATTCAAAAGATGCAACGTCATAAGAACTCGATCTTAGATATGTTGATACTCTCACGACAAACTACAGCCAACCCTCCACCTCTACGATGGAGACGAGGTTGAGATAAGTAGATGTACCCAGAAGGTGTTAAGAGGTTTAGATGAAAAAAGTCATTAGGCACTTGCCAGGTTTCCGTCAAAAGTAGCATGTCCAGAATTGCATCAATGATAATGTCATTTAGCACTGATGCCTTATCTGTTAACGAGCGAGTGTTCAATAGCGCGCATCGCATATCTGAAGATGCAACATTGCTGTTCCCAAGGACGGGATCAACACGTAATGGTCTTAGAATTCCAGAGTTGATTACACGATTTTCCTGTTGTGTTTTCCTAAAAGCACGGGTGCTGGTACAGATAACCGGAATACTGTTTGAAGACGAGCAGTGGTAACTCCGAAGTTTCTTCCGTGAACGGTGTATGTAGCGGGGTCGGCGTAAAATACCAACTTGTTCACACCATTTATAAGTGTCTGAAGCCAAGCGGATAGATCCTTTTAAGAATCTAAGTTGAGCAGAAGAAAATTGCAACGCCATCTCGGGAGAAGTCCCTTTGTTAACATCAGCCAAAGACAGCGCAAAAAGAGTTAAGTTAAGTTAACTATTTTCAAATACATTCGTCAAATAGTTTTTGCATTCACTCTCGGAAGAGATTAGAGCATTGTTTTTTAAGTGTGAGATAATCATGAGGATGTGTTTCTCGATGACACATTGAAATAGAGGAAGCAAAACTGCAATATCTTAATATTGTAAAATTGTTCATTAACAACAACCAATCATTCAAAAAATAAAGAAAGAAATTCACATTCCACTGTATCTCTCTTTTGTTCAGGGGAAGAACAGCATCAGCTTTTCTCTTTAATGCCATATTACCTAAATCAGCCTGGTGACCAGCAAAAGCCAGCATTCTCTTTTGGCTAGTAATAAATACAATAAACTAACCCTAACATTAACAGAAAACTTTCTGTTAAAAAAAAATAAATCTCATTGAATTTTCTTCTGGCGCCCCTACTGGTCATGGACTTTTGTGCACTGCATAAACCATATGCACCTTGCTAGATTTTCCCATGCTTCACATTAACCTATACATTTGATCTGCTATCTGTTAGTAATAAGTACCGGTGGATATGGCAACGTACACAGTGACTTACACTGGACCCTAAGGATTACATGATTTCTTTGCATTTGCCTCCCTTCACATCTCCTCCAGATGGCAGCATTACACGGAGAAAGTGGCAGCACATCATGTTCCACTGAACTAGTATTGTTTGGAAACCTAATCGCGGGTGACTAAATGCATTTGAGGGTATTAACCTGGTCAGAAAATGCAGAGTAAACATAATTTTCAAAGTCTTTTTGTATCAAAAGATTGTGATCTGTTTCAAAATAAAAAGATTGACTGGCCATGATTTCTGTTACTGTGTGAAATACACCTATCTCTGCCCATCCATAGTGTCGCAGGAGGGCTGGAGTCAGTCCCAGCATCTCGGGACCAAGGTAAGGGGACACACTGAACGTGTGGCCAGTCATAGCTATCTATTGTAATATGTTCAATTCTGAAAATGACTTGACTTCTTCACAAAATGAATTATCAGCATTTGTTTGTGTGTTTTCTAAACGTGTATTCATATTGAGAACTAGGAGTACCACATAAAATGCATAATAAATATGTCAAATACCCAAAACTGTGAATAATCTGTTGGTACTGAATTACTGGCAGTGTACTGACACTCACCCCCACACACTCCCAGAGACGTAAGTACAGGAAACTGTACCACTGTGAATTTGACTTATTAAAACAGAACATCTCACTCAGAATCTGCGTGAAAATGTTGCCAAACGTGACAATAGCTCTTCTCATCAATTTAATCTTCATCTTCTCCACTGGTAGGTTGTAGTTACGTTATATTATATTATTTTATTTATATGTTCTGAAATGTCACTTGTCTGATCATAGACAAATGTTCTTCTTAGTCAATTATCAGTAAACCGCATAAGAAATCTTTTGCATGGTTTTTGGTCAAATTTGACTTTCATTTGTCAGTCATCAAAGATGTGTACCAGAAACTTTTCTCGGATTTTACGGAGAGTTTGGATTATTTATTTATTTTTTGCAAGAAGAAATCAATCTAATTTCACATGGTTTCTTACTTTATTCACTCAATCATACATTTCTCATGTAAGATCCATTCCTTTGGGTAAAAACATTTTAATATAATCATAGTCTTTTGTTCCATGACTGTTAAATCAGATCATTTCAGTGCATGATACACAACAGCATTTTATCACTGTATTACTGATCTAAAAAACTTTTTTTATTTTTTATTTTTAGGTAAATTTGTCACTTCATGTATCTACAAAGAAGCGGGTGACCAAGTTGTGATTCAATTTGATGGTGAAATATTACAAGCGGACAACGACATGTCATGGACACATAATAAAAGGAGGGTGTATTTAAAAAGGCGCTCACAGATTAAGGACAATGGGCTCAGCGTTGACGAATATGGATCCCTGATACTGACGAATGTACAGAAAAACAATTCTGGGGAGTACATGGGTGAAGCCTTTACCAAAGAAGGAAAGTTAATAAAGAAAACTGTACAACAGCTCTGTGTACAAGGTACGTACTAGCTTGTGTCCTGATGTTCAAACCTGAATTCTGGTCAAATCTCATTTATCTCCTCTCTATTTGTGCCTATTTGCAAGACTAAAGTGTCAAAGCATTAAAACTTTCTGTTGTGGTGTGCATTTCAGAGCCAGTGCCTGAACCTACAGTTTTGGTTGAGTGTGTAGAAAAAGGAGTAAATCTGACTTGTAGTCCAATGAGGAACAATGTGGTTGTGTCCTGGATGAAAAATGGCATGAAGACTACTGTGACTCATGCCTTTTTACATGTCATTTCATCCGAGCTCAAATCTGGAGATAATTTCTCATGCACAGTCAGCAACCAGATAAGCAAGAAGTCGGCAAAAGAAGTTAAGCCAGATTGCTCTGACACAGGTCCAGTATATCAAAATCACTTGGCATATGTATTCTCATGCATGACAACATTGGTGTCTATGAAAACCTTGGACTAAAAAAAAATTGTATAACCCATTTAAAGGTCTACATGCAACAACTGCCAATGATGACAAAGAAAAAGAAGTGAACAGCAAGAGTGGAAATGAAATTAAAAAAGGTAATTGTTTTTCTATAGCTCATGTTTCCTGGAATTTCTGACCTTGAATGTTTGTCATATAAAATGATATACAGTTGTTATTTGTTATACATTTGTTACACATCTGCTTACTGTACATTATGTATTTATGTCATACTGTGGTTTATGCAAAACGTGAAATCATGTTTTGCATTATTTGCATTTGCTAAAATTATAAATAATGGAGATGAAAAATGTTAAGAATTTACTTTGTATTTTGTCCCTTTTTTAGATGAGAATGAGAAGAAATTGCTATTTGGCTTAGATTTGTGGTGGATGCTGGTGATCCTGACAGGGGGAGGAAGTTTCCTCATACTCCTCATCATCAGCCTAGTCTGTGTCTGCCGCTGTTACAGACGAAACAAGAGGAAAGCAAAAGGTACATTTCCAGTGAACTATTTTCAGGAACATTGTTGTATACTGTTTTTGTTCAGACCAGATGAGAACATCTGTTAGTTGCGACTGAGGTAATATCATTCAGTGTGGGAGTGTTTCACAATGACACAAGTAAAAACAGAAGAATCAAAAAAATAACATTCTCCTGTATCTCTCTGTTTGGCAGAAGAAGAAGAGTACCGGCTTACATCTCTAATGCCAGATCACACAGATCCGCCTGATGTGCAGTACATGCAGCAAACCACATCGCAGAGGTCTTTAAAAAGCCAGCGTCCTCTTCCACCCTTACCCAGCCCCCAAGGTCCTCCTTGTGTTGGACCCCCTTAAGAGAACAACCTGGCCTTCCAGAGACATTAAGCCCAGTACCAAGACCAATGCTGAGTAGAATATTGTTTATATATAGAATTGATGATAGACAGTATTGGTCACAAAAGTTAGAAAAAATTAAGTAATATTTAAAAAAAAAAAAAAAAAAAAAAGCAAATAAAATAAGATTGTTTTTTTTTGAGTCTCTTGAGCTCACCAATGCGGTGCACCAAAAAATGTATCACAAAAATATTAAGCAGCAAAAACTGTTTTCCACACTGATAGTAAGAGCCATTATTAATAATTGATAACCAATACTAATTCATAATAATGAACAGCAATTCAGTGAATGATTTCTGAAGGATCATGTGACACTGAATACTGGAGTAATGATAACTTTGCATCACAGGAATAATTTACACTTCAAATATATGCAAGTAGAAAACAATTTAAACTACTTTTAAGTATTTTTTTAATTTTTAATTTTGTTTTAATTTTTTAATTTTAAATTGTAATATTAATATTACAATATTACTGAATTTACTGTATTTTTGATGAACATAAGAAACTTATTTCAAAAACATATAAAAAAAATCATTGCATACTCTTGAATGGTTGTGTATGTAAAAAAAAAAAAAAAAAAGACAGAAAAATAAGAAAAGATTTGGACGCATTTGCTGATTTTTTTTTTTTTTTTTACGTTTTATTACTTTCAACAAATTATAATAATTGTAAAGTCATCATTGAAGCCTGATCAAAAAAAAGCCTGATATTAAAATGTTAGTTTGGTATTGTATGTTTGAGATTGTATGAATTTTTTACCTCCTATGTGTGACCCTGGACCACAAAACCAGTCTTAAGTCGCTGGGGTATATTTGTAGCAATAGCCAAAAATACATTGTATGGGTCAAAATTATCGATTTTTCTTTTATGCCAAAAATCGTTAGGATATTAAGTAAAGCTCATGTTCCATGAAGATATTTTGTAAATTTCTTACTGTAAATATATCAAAACTTAATTTTTGGTTAGTAATATGCTTTGGTAAGAACTTCATTTGGACAACTTTAAAGGTGATTTTCTCAATATTTAGATTTTTTTGCACCCTCAGATTCCAGATGTTCAAATAGTTGTATCTCGGCCGAATATTATCCGATCCTAACAAACCATACATCAATAGATAGTGTATAAATCTCGAAATTTTGAAAAATTGACACTACAAGACTGGTTTTGTGATCCAGGGTCACATATTATTCTAAACAAACATGTCGAACTTCAACTTAAGTTGAATAATTTCATTGTAAATAGTAATCATTCCACTGAATCTAGGTCACTTCCGTTGAGTATATGCAGTTCTACTTGCATTTTGTAATTGTGCTCTGCGAGACCACCTTTTTACATGCAAGCACAACAGACTTGAACTTGCTCCTTTCCTGTTTTAACCGATGTTATTGAATTGTGGTTGCAAGACGTGCTCCAGATAAAAAAAAAAATAAAAAAAAAAAATAAATATATATATATATATATATAGTCACTCAGTCCATTAGTAACATGCCACCTTAATTACTACACACTTTCTCTTCAAAAGCCTCAAGAAACATACAACTGAACAAATTTAATTTTAAGTTAGTAAAGTTATTTAAAAGGAACATTTTATATTCATGAAAATATTTGGGTCTCACTTTATGAAAATTGTGAAATTAAGTCTCTGATTTTGACTCACACCATTTAAATAAGTTAACATTTAAAATTAAACCAGAGCATGAGTTGAACTAAGGTTTCACATGTGGTGAATGGAAACGTAATTCTGACATTTGGTTTAGATGTGTGAATATGTTGGTATTTGTGCTTGCATCTGCCTACCTCCTTGGGAATATTTGAATTTCTCATCTTGAGCTCCACATGGGAAATTCAGCAGTCACAAGTTTAACTTGGTTTTGCTCTTCTGAAGAGTAAATAGAACATGTTGGTATCATATTTCCACACACTCTCTAAATAAGTAAAACTGTCTTATTAATATCCAATTTGATGAGTGTTTTGTATGTTTCTTGTTTGCCTTGAAGATTAAACTAAAAAAAAACTATAACTAATAATAATAGTGTAGCTAAGAATAGCTTAGACAGTTAAGCACACTTTTAAGTATGCATGTGTTTCTGAGCATACAAGTTTGTTGACCTGTTTTCATTTTGATTTCCTCACTCTTGATGTCTGAAGTGAAACTCTCTAACTAGCACCCAATCTAGTTGTATTCAAAAACAAAAACATCAATTATATATTTTCATCTCAGGGCACAAACCAATAAAGAACAAACTAATTAATTAAAAATGGGTATGTGCTCTGCTTTAGAGATTAGAGCATGTTGGTTAAACTGTCTTTGTTGCAGTTTGTGGAAGGTTTTTACATACCTGTTTAACAAAGAGAGGATGTGAAGAGATTGATGTGATAAGTTGTCAAGAATGGCCTGTATATTCTACAGAGAGCAGATATATATGGAGCCACTTGTTCCGCAAGTGTGGAATTAACTTGAAACTTCTAGTTTTATATATTCTTTCTATAAGAAACAACATCTAGTTTTCCAAATGCTGTTCAATTTCTTCAGGAAATTCAAACAATTCATGTCGTTTTGACACTCTTTGATGTGGTGTGACAGAGCACTGTATAGACGCCTCAGTTTAAACGGCAGCGCGGAGGGCAAGTGAACACAATCATCCCTTTCTTTTTAGTTATAATATGACAAACATGAATGGACATATCATATAATGTAACCACTCAGTCAGTGTTTCAACCATGAAAAGACGCCAATAAAACAGCTTCTACAGTGCCAGTCCCAGACTTCGGGGGGCCCCAAGTAAAATTTGGGCTGGGGGCTATCAGTTAATTAATCAAATGTAAAAAATAATACAGTGCATAGTCTTCACTATTATTAAAGTTAGTAAACTTCCTCAGTGTAGAGCAATGAATGATTGTCTTGTTTTCTTTCCTTGTTTGAATAACTTTACATGACAATGACATTTAAATAAACATTTAGGTTTATTATGCTGCTGTTACTTTAAGACTGAATGCAGATCCATAATGATACACATGCAGTATTTTTTGTTTATGTTCACTTATGACATAACTGAATGTGTTTAAGTGAAAACTCATGAATACGATATTTTAGCATATTTTTGTATGTATTTATCCATTTCAGCACGCACCTGAAGCCAAAGTGTCCTATATTTGTCAGTGTTTCGCTCTGCGTCTCTTTCGCAGCTCAATACGCTCGCAATTCTTTTTAGTATCGAGCACCTCCTGCAGGAGACTCTATATCAGACTTTCTCAACCCTGGTCCTCGAGGGCCACTGTCCTGCAAATTTTAGCTCCAACCCTAATCAAACACACCCGAACCAGCTAATTAAGCTGTTCAGGATTACTAGTAAGCTACAGGCAGGTGAGTTTGATCAAGTTGGAGCAAAACTCTGCAGGACAGTGGTTACGGCTTCTCGGGGCACAGGAACCGACAGGAACGCAGGAGATTCTACAATGGTGAACTTTAATCGAAACCGCAGGAGCAAAGGACAAAGCCTAAATACAACAGTGAATTAACAGTAAAAGAAACTCAGGGACTGACTTAAATAGGAAACACTGATGAGACTAATGGATAAACACACCTGATACAAATGAGACACTAATATATCACCATGAGAACAAAAGGACACAGGAACCAATGGACATAACACAGAGCCCAAAACAGAACATAAACGTGACAATGACAGAAACATTACATGAACTGACTGAGAGCAAGGGGGACCCCTGGTGGTTCGGGGGCCCTAAGCAACTAACATACTTTACGATGCATAGGAAGGCATTAAACAAAATGACAGGTAGCATTATATTTACTTCAAGCAAGACTTTCAGTGTGTCCACACCTCGTTTACATTTTGTGTGTGTGTGTGTGTGTGTGTGTGTGTGTGTGTGTTTTAGTGTTGATTATTATATCTAAAAACAAATCGCAATTAATTGTAACCTTTAATATCATAGAAAGGTGCAAGTAATAGGGCTCCCTAAGTTTACAACATTAGCTGAGTTAGAATTTGTATTAGCTGAAACTGAATTTATTACATTTTATGTTTATTCTACATAATATTTGAATTTTAATTATATATGTATAAGGATTTAAAATGTTTTCATAATCATAATATTTATATGAAAAAAATATTAGAGCTGAGAATATTTTTTAAATGTAATTTATTCTTGTGATAAAGCTGAATTTTCAGCATTACTCCAGTCTTCAGTGTCACATGATCCTTCAGAAATCATTCTAATATGATGATCTGGTGCTTAAGAAGACTTTATTATTTATTATGAATTTATTATTATTATGAATGTATCATTTATTATTACTTATTATTGAGGTTGAACACAGTTGTACTGCTTAATATTTTTGTGGAAACCTTGGCTTGATAATTTTCAGATAAAAATAAATAAATAAAAGAATTCCAGCTATAGTGTAGCTTTACTGTAGTTGAACTACTAACTGCTTAAATTATAAGCTTATGAGCAACACCAGACACATTCTCCCACTCAACTTCCACTTCCAAGAAACACATAGATAATCAGCAGAGGGAGCTTTTGGTCAATCTGTGTTTGATTCACAATTTAAGACTGCATTTGATAGACATTACAATAGTTTCTCTACTTTCTCTTCTTTCCTCAATAACATCAGTACATCAGTATATCGCTTTCATTGTGAAATAACAGCAGGTCACAACAAAGATATCAAGTAGGCTGTTTGGCTTGCAGATATGAGCAAGCTCCATCAACACATTTTGATCATATTTATTTCTACAAGATGAGCCAGAACAACATAACTCTACTCTGTTCTGTTATGTACTGACAGGAATGACATGTCTGAATGCAGGGAGTTGATTAGTATTTAGGTTTGAAATGAGTACAATGTGGTCAATTTCCTAAATGAGTGAAATTATTAAATAGATCAAACTCAGTACTGGTGCGAACATTATGAGTTTGATTGACAGCCCATTGTCATTAGTCACTGTCACAGTAGTATTATTGTTTGCATATGGTAATCTGTGTTGTGCTGGTGTGGTAAATCCAGCACATAGCCAGCTAGCTGGTCTTTTGTTATGTAGGCATGTCTGAAGGGTGTGCCATGTTTGTTCTGAAAGCATTAATACTGGGAGGAGCTGTTCTCAATGAAGGTCTGTAGGAAGGTGAAAAAGGAGTGTGATTGTACCTTAACGAATTTTGGCTTTATGGTCATGCTGTGCGTGCGTGTGTGTGTCGCAGAAGGTCACTGCAGTGTGACTGAGGTCCTGAGCCAACAGCCATATGCTCTGCATCAACAAGTAAAAATAGTAACACATACAATGACTCGAACACAAGTGTTACTCTCTGTGGCTTACCAAAAGTACATTGATCTTAAAAGTACACTGAGCCTTAACCCATGTTCACTTCATCTCCTGATCTCTCCATAGAACATCCTGAGTATTTGGGATGTTTGTACAAACACATAAACATAAATGTTGTTTTAATTTTTTAATATGTTTGTCTGTCTGTGTGTACACAGTGGAGATATACAAAAGCATTTACAATGGGATCCACCTCTCATGATAATGCTGCTATTGTGTATTCTTTTCTATTTTATTAAAATATTATTCATTACAAATTATGTTATCATTTGCATTAAATTATTTAGTAGATTTTTTAGTATATTTAAATTAAAATGTCTTACAAATGAGGAACATCAGCAACAGTGTTCCATACAGTATTCACAGTATTGCAATGCTGAGTTGCAAGAACAAGCTAGAAGCTTGTACAGAAGTTATAGAGCAGAAATTAAATGCATAGGGGAAAAAAAGTAGAAAAAGTTTTTTTTTGTTAACGTTTTATGGTTTTAGTTTACTTAAGTGCGCACAAACCAAGGTGTAGCTTCAGGTGTTTCTTAAAAAAGAAAGTGAAGGTTCTGGAAAGTGACTATCAATATTTTCCAGCAGCCATATCACCCTGTAGCCCAAGACTGGTTGCCCACTGAAGCTCCTTGGAAAAACTAGGTTGCTGCTGGAAGAGGTGTTAGTGAGGCCAGGGGCAGGGGGTTGCCTTTCTATAAAAACAAAATTAAATCGTAGGTATGAATGCAGTCTATGATAATAAAGGTAAAGAGAGGATATTCAATGGCTTGCTCTCAGAGATGAAAGGACAGATAGGTTAATGAGGACGATTTCTTGCCATAAATTATTCATTCTGCACCGTTCTGGGAACATGTGAGGATAGAAGTGGGTGGTTCGGGGGTCTCTCTGGACGTTTTGAGTTATTCTGGGAGATAATTAGTGGCTGTATTTTGCCTGCACTGTCACGACTCAGCGCTGCGCAGCAACGGGTGCGGCGGTACTTCACCTGCGGCGAACACGCACGCGCGCGCGCGCGCACACACACACACACACACACACACTTCCGGGCACGACTGTGCCGATCCAACCCTCTGTCCTGAGTTTTATCATGCAGCATGCGCAGATGTACCAGCATTCATACGCTAAAGGACTAAACAGCGCGACTCGCAAAACTTAATTCAGCTTTAGTAACGGGAGAGACTCGTTCACCGCTCTCACAGCAGGATTTCACGCTCTCTGCCCGGTTTGAATGACAAAGGCGATCCCGTGGGAAAATCACGCGCCTTCACAAAATGGATAAAGGAAAGGGACTCCGTCCTGTGATTTTGATTATTGCTCTGGGTAAGTTGACTAGTTCTTGATTAAGAAACGGATGCACTCATTGTTTTAAGGTAACAAGTAGGCTTGGTTTATAAAACGCGTGTGAAAAGTGTATGTTTGCATCTAATTATAGTTTGATAACAACAAGCGTTAGACAAACATTGTGTCTTTATTGTAAACTCTTAATATGGTTGTTTGTTGTATTATTTTATGACATAATTCATAAAATAATGAATGTTTTTGAGACCAACCTCAAATTTCAGTCAAATTCTTCTGTCTAATGATGTTTACAAATTTTCCTTATCAGTTCATTTACTGTTAATCAACAATATTATATTGGTCAGTTAATAAGCTTCAGTATTTTCTTTTTATTTATTTTAAGATTTCTTTATTCAGTTTTCATGCTCTAAACCGCTTATTCACCAAAACGTACTTGTCTAAACCCTTGTGCCATTGACAGAAATTTGTGCCAAAGCCAAATTTGACTTTTGACGTCAACAATGAAAGATACGAGAAACATTTCCTTCCTTATGCAAGATATTTAAAGCCTAATTTATTTTTCCATCATATACTCGCATGACTTTAGAGTTGCTGTTTAGTATGTTTTTTGGTGATGTTTCAGCTTGTTCCTATTCATTATCATTCATGTAATCAGCTCTGATCTGCTCTCACTTACCAACTTGCCTTGTGTCCTGTTTAATACAGCTTTTGACCTTAATTGCATGGCCCTAACACAGCAGGTTAATTTTACCATATATTTCACTAGTTTCATGTTTTTCTTCTGTTCCTTAAATTAAGTCTTCCGCCTTACAAGAACAGCCAATCTCTCATGAAGAGGCAAGTTTTTACATGTCACCTTCTCTCAGTTGTGGTTTCTGTCCCTCTGCTCTTCTTTTCAGCTTGTTTTCTCCAGTGTAATGTTCCAGCTCATTCTTTGGCTTGTTCCATGTTAGTGAATTATCTCTCTTCAGCTGCCATGCTGATATAATTTGTCTCGGAGCACTTAATTCCCAACCCAATAAAATGTTAATATTCACTTTTAGATGAGATGGCGTGTTTTCATTCTAGTGCTTTGAACTCATCCATGTCCTAATATGGTTATTTACAATTAACATTTCCATAAATAGACACATCTCCTTGAGGTCATCTTTATGCTAGTGTAGTTCTAACAAAACTTTTAACAGATAAACGCATGTATTATTTACAGTCTTTCTCATCAGGAAAAAAAGCAGACCAAAAATTTGGATGACTCATCCTGCACTCAGTATGACTGATACTGATATTTGACTGATACTGTGTATTTGATCATACTGTTATTACAGAACAGTTTTTTTCCCCAGTAGTCCATTATTGTGTCTCACAGAACTCAAGCTCCTGTATAGTACTGTTTACCTGAGAAATCCTCTCTTCTTCTCTCAGTGTCGTTCTGTGAGGCCCGTGTGGTGAAGGTTCCGGTCGGTCCTCTAGTCCATGTAGAGGGGCAAGCTGTCTCCATTCGCTGTGATGTATCTGACTACGAGGGACCCCGTGATCAGGATTTTGAGTGGTCTTTGGCCCTTGCCGGAGATAAATTGCTCCCGCTTGTCTCCACCTTTGACAGTAAATTTGTGGACCCTTCAATGAGGGACCGGGTTTACAGTGGTGACATCAGTTATAATAAGCTGGAAGGTGCTTCTATTGAACTCAAATTCAAGAAGGTCAGAGCAACAGACAGTGGCGTGTATCGCTGCAGTACCCCGAGCACTGATTCGGTCATCAGCGGGAACTACTACGCCGATGTGGAGCTCAAAGGTTGGTCAAGCCTGTAAAGACTTTTAATTTTTAAAGATTTTTACTTCACTCTCAGAAAAAAATGTGCCAAACCTGTACCTTTTGGGGTAGCACCCTCTAAGGGTACATTAAGAGTACATATTACAACTCTAAGGTACTAATATTCATCCCAAAACAGGTTTATTTATTTATAATATCCTGTGACAGTGACTACAGAATGACAATGTTAGTGACATACTTGTATATTAAGCGATATTTAGGCATTTAGAGATTATTGGTTAATAACCAATGTCAATTAACCGAAGTGGTCGTACTGCCAGTTCCAACATTGGGTAAATATTGTGTATCACAAGGGTTTGTTCATACTCCGTGTTTTAAATAATTTTAAATGAGCAATATCACACTCGTAGACATGAGGTTTTGCTGTATATCAGCACGGCTGCGATTCAGCCGTAGGTAATATCTCACATCTATGAGTCTGATATTGTATTTATACAACAGTTCGACAGCACGAGTGTGTAAATACATAAGAAACAACAATGAAGTGTCTTTAAAACCATGTAAATTCCAGAAGTGCACATGTCCGAAAACCTTGAAGCAAATTTTCAAATAGATGATATCTTTATTAACAAATTGCATAACTGAAATCAAAACAAGTACATTATTCAATGAAAATGAAAATAAAATAGCAGAGGCTTGTTCTAACTGCCTAACCGGCTTTCAGCAAAATTTTGATCCTGTTGATGTATCAGATATTATTTTTGTATCAGATATGATGCAGTAGATTTATAAAGTTTAACAAGGTTGCACTGCAAGGCTTGAAGACAAAAATACAAAGACTTATTCTTTGTTCTGTCGGCTAGGTTAAAAGCCTGTGGAGCTTAACAGAGGAGCTCTGAAGCTTTTTTAAGACAGTATGCTGATTTTATCACTCCACTCCACTTTTGGAGATGGACAAAATGACCTCTCCCACACCAACAACAACAACAAAATAATAGCACAATGAAAGTACAGAACAACACAGGGAGCATAACATATGAGTTTGTGTGATGAATAGATCAAAATATTTAATGAACTGTTATATTTGACTGCATAAGATTATATCTTGACTGATCCAGCTTTATTTGTAGATTTTCTGGGTCAGTAAATTAGATAATGTTCATATCTGGGTGAGCTTTTCCTTTCATTTCTAGATTTGTTTTCCCTAGATTTTGTTAGGCCTTAGAGAGGACCATTAAGGAAGCAGTCACAATTAGAAATTTCGCTACAACTTTAGCCAAAATAGAGCTTGATTCATTCACTGTGACACTGACAGACACAGAGTGTGAGAAAAGTCAAGTGTGAAATGCAAACCAGCTCTTAGTGGCTCTTTTAGCTGATGCTATGATGTACTAGTAACCACACTTTTTTTCCTGTAACAAACACGTAGAAATTGTGAGGAAATGAGTGATAATAACTCGTGTTCACCAGAGTTTCACTTTTGATCAGTTTAATGCATCCATGCTGAATAAAAGTAATAATTTCTTTAAAAAAAAAAAACATTGATCCCAAACTTTTGACTGAGCAGGAACTGAGTTTGACACCCCTGGTCTAAACCATTGGTCTCAAACTCAATTCCTGGAGAGCCACAGCTCTGCACAGTTTAGCTCCAACCCTAATCAAACACGCCTGATCTAGCTAATCAGTCTCTTCAGAAATACTAGAAACTCACAAGCAGGTGTGATTTGGAGCTGGTTGGAGCTAAACTCTGCAGAGATGTGGCCCTCCAGGAATTGAGTTTTAGACTTCTGGTTTAAGATTATAGTGGGATTACTTGTTTGTCCTAACAGTGGAAGACAGGTGGTATATGGAAAATATTGTCTCAGCATTATTTTTGCAAGTCTGTTTGGTGACACTTCACTTTTTAAACCTTTTGACACACAGCTCTTCTTCCTGCTTTAAAGTGTCATTTTGTTATGTCCAGTGATCGGGGACAGTCTGAAGGTGGCTCCAGCCATTCCCAAGTCAGCGGTGTCTGAGGGAGAATCAGTGGAACTCCAGTGCAGCATGACACGGGGCTTCACGGCGCACACCTTCCTCTCCGTTACTTGGTCCATCAGGAAAGTGAGCAGCCCGGTGGAGGAAATCTTGACGTTTGGGCCGGATGATAAAATCAAAGTAGGACACAATTACACTCAGCGTTACATAGATGGTGGACTTGAGTTGGACCTTCGTGGAGGTGGTTTTTATGGACTGGTCCTGAAAAGAGCAAAGCCATCAGACCAAGGGGAGTATGTGTGTACGGCCCAGGAGTGGGTGAGACAGGGTGAAGAAGGAAGAAACTGGCGTAACATTTTGGAGAAGTCTGAGGAAATGGGAAAGGTGGTTGTTACACCCACAGGTGAGTCACATCTCATACCCCTTTTCCACCAAGGCAGTTCCAGTGCAGGTTTGGAGCCAGAGCCTAGTTTCAAACCGGTTCTTTGTCTTTCGACACACAAAGCACCAGCTCCGAACCAGTAAAAGCGGTTCGTAAGTAGCACCAAAGCATTGCTGGGCTAGAACTGCTTGCGTCAGGGGATGGGGGCGGGGTTACCGTGACCAACAAGAAGAACAGAAACTTAGACCGCCATATTTGAAATAGCAGCTAAACGCTAACATGTTTGATTCGCCGTGTTTGAATACCAATGTAGGTTTGCAGAGCCATGAACATCAATAGCAACGCAACGTCCGCCATTGCTGATAGTTTGTTTAGGCTTGTTCGGGATGGATCGGCACTGCGCGGACTGTTCGGTGCGAGGCATATCGGGGTGCTGCGGGGGTGACTGGAAAGCAGACGGCTCTTTTATGCTTTTGGATCGCTCTCGCGGTGCTTTAGTGTGTTGTGTGCCGATCGATCGATTGATCTGCATGGCGCTGATGCACCTCGAACAAGCCTGTTGTGCCGTGCTAGTGAACCGAAACATGAAACGTATTCAGTGACGTAAGCCCTGGCTCTGTATTGGCTCTCTAGCCTGTGGAAAAGCTACCGGTTCTTAAAGCGCTCGCCAGTCGAACCAACTAAGAACCGGCTATAGCACTGGCTCTGAACTAGCACCTGGAACTGCTTTGGTGGAAAAGGGGTATCATTCTCTCCTCAGTTCCCTATCATGCAAGTTTGTAGATTGTGACTACAATTATGGGTCTTGATTCACGAAACATAGGGACACTGACTCCATTACCAGCGACATAATTATGAGGTTGTGCTATAAAAAATACCTGGTATTGTAGTGATAGCCTTCTGTTAAAGTGTGCAGTTCTTTTACGAGATATGATTATTATTTTTTTCCATTTCTGATGACTTGAGACTGTGAAGTTGTGACGACATTTCCAGTAATATAATGTAGAGCACAACAGTGATGTCTTATAATAAATATTAAAATTATAAAAAATTATAAAAAAAAACTTTAGCAATAAGCTTAAAAGTAGTTTGAGAGTCTAGGAATACTCAATTACATTTTTTGCAATAATTCTTGGGAGTAGGCGGACCCTGCTGAACACTTTTGCCACAATTTCCATTTAAACAGCAACTTCTGTCACTGGTTGATTTTCCCTCTGGATTATGAGCAATGTAGATCTCCAGCAGAAAGGATGGTGTTTAAGTTCATTTTATTTATTAAATTTAAAAATTACTCTGATTATTGCCTTCTGCAGAATCTTAACTTCAGAGCTGGTAGTAAATCTGTCTTGAAAGCATTATTTGTTAAATTAGTTTCTCTAAGGACAAAATTAATGGTAAGTTTATTTCCAGAACCTGACTGTTCTGATCTGTAGTGAGCGAATAGGGTCTGGCTGCAGACTTGCGCTTGCACTCTCAGACGCTTGCGCTTCCGTGAGTGACGTCACTTGCAGTCTTTTTTATTTTTTTATTTTGTTCTATTTAATGATTATTTTTTGTTTGAATCTCTCAACATTTTACAACAGTAGCCAGGTGGTGAAGACAAGAAAAAAGAAACTAAATTACGAAGTAACTTGCAATCGCCACTTGCACTTTCTGCTACCTGCGACGTCACTTGCATTCAACACTAATCGTGTGCGTTGCAAATGGAGACAAGACGCTGTGGAGGTTAAACAATTAAAACAAATTTAGTACAATAATGAAGAGGGTCCTGCAAGTCATCTGTAGGAGAAAAAGACAAGACCTGCAAATCCGTGGCAGAACAGCAGAATATGAACGCAATGTGCAAAGTTTCTTGTTAAGCATTTTCCTCCCGCAGAAAACTATTGGAGAGAGCAGCTGATGCGCTCTGGTTTTAGAGGGCATTCTTTGATTGACTAGGAAGCAAACATCCTTTACTCTTTGAAATGTTCAGTTAAAAGAATAAAGCAACCAGCTGGAAAGCATTGTTGAGTTTTCTGAACTTAGTTATAGTAGGCAGTTGAGTAAATTAGGAAATACTAAAAAAGGAATACTTAAAACAACGCTAAATATTTGCTTTATACTTTAATTATAAAGCAAGTTATAATTCATGTTTTGACCAAACACATTACATTGATGTGTGCTGTTATTACAGGTAATTTCTCCAGTCACAATGCTTGCCAATGGGCATATTCAGTATATATTAGATTTTATAATTTTACAAAAACAGACTTCTCAAATCAAGTAAAGACTCACTGTGATGTGTGTGACTCGCCATAGTGGCACTTATAAACCAGGTGGAATTGTTCTGCCTCAACTTTTGAAGAAATAGGAATCCGTGATCAAACTGAGCATGCTAAGCAGACTCAGTTCAACCTTTATCATCAAACTTTTTAAAAGTGTAGACAAAAAGAGACTGTCTAACTGATGTAATATCAACCTGACACATTTAAATGATTAATTCAAACCTGTCACTCTGGTATTTATGTATTTTGTGTGCAATATGCATTAGAAAATGTGTACTGTAGGTTTGCCGTCTGAGCCTGAGATTAGCATGGTTGTCTGAGTTACAGAAACCATTACTTTAACTCTTTTTAATTTATGCTGGGATTCGTAAGAGAAATTATTGCCTGTAGACACCAGACAAGACGATACTGATTTCTAAGTCCCTGTTATTATGAAGCCTTACGAACAATGATAGCAGACTCTAAGGGATTTCTGGACTGTAGCTGTGACCTCTTTATAGTATTTTATTAAAAGCACTCCTGCCTATCCAAGTTCTTTCATGTGGCTCTCACTTCAGTAAATGTGTACATTTTATCTCTGCTTGACTTGAAGTTGTAAAGAGGCCCTGAGGGATTACAAATATTGGCAATGACTGATTCTATTCAAAGTAAGAATGTCTAAGGATGCCCAATGTAGAATATGGTCACAATGTAGAAAATATGATCACAGTTTATTTAAAAGTCCAATTCTTGCTATTAACAAACTACAACTTTTGCCTTAGACTACTTTTTTTTTTTTTTTTTTGCTTATTAATAGCTAGTGGTTGTTAAGTTTCGGATTAGGGAGGGATGTATAATATGGTCATGCAAAATTTACAGTGCCTATAGAAAGTCTTCATACCCCTTCATTTGTTTTCACATTTTGTTACGTTATGTTAAACTGCTTTAAATTACTTTTTTTTCACATAAATCTAGAACGCACTAACAATAGTGACGAAGCAAAAACTGGATTTATCACAACTTTGCAAATATATTAAAAAGGAAACGCAGAAAAAATAACAATGCACAAGTCTTCATACCCTTTGCCTGGACACTTGAAATTTAGATCAGGAGCATTCCAGTTCCACTGGATCGCCTTTGAGATGTTTCTATACTCTGACTGGAGTTAATCTGTGGCAAATTCAGTTGATTGGACATGATTTGGAAAGGCACACACGCCTGTCTATATAAAGTTTAACAGCTGAAATGGATGTCAGAGCAAAAACTAAGCCATGAGGTCAAAGGAATGGCAAAAAAAAAAAAAAAAAAAAATGCAGATGGTGAGGGGGGGTGTAGCTTTAAGTGAAAAAAAAAGTAATTTAAAGCAGTTTAACATAGTGCAACATAACAAAATGTGAAAAAAAACAATGAAGGGGTATGAAGACTTTCTATAGGCACTGTATGCTTTATAAGTACTAATAAACAGCCAATATGTTATTAATAGCCATGCTAATAAGTAACTAGTTAATAATAATGAGAATTGGTTCCTATAATAAAGTGTTACCAAAAGTATCATTACAAGAAATCCGTAATCCAGGTTTACACCTTCTGAATCTTCTGAGGTTATGTGATATTTGATGAATGTGATCATTTTGGTTTGTATCCGTCGTTCTTCTGTGATTTTTCACCTCTGTCCTCCCATTTGTTGTCAAGATAACATGTGGATGGACACATTCCTTCTGTTGTGCAGATCACACCATCTTAGATTTTGCTAGATATAGTTTACTGACAACACAACATGGATGGAAAACTGAGAGATAAGTTTGCACGACATTTGCTGGCACAAGTAATCCCTTTGTTGTTGTTTTTGTTTCTATCTCTGATTTACTCACAAGACTAGAAACTCCCTCAGGGAATAGAAAGTCCCAAACACTTCCAGACGTGTAAACATACTTTCTCCCACAGCATACTCTACCTTGCCCTTCCCTACTTCACCTTTAAACTACGTAAGATTACTAGATGCCTGCTGTCAAAAGTACCACAGAAAGTACTGGCAGCGGTGTGTTTGTGGGTAATTGAGCCAGTTTTGTTTGCTGTTGGCCCTGATGCTATCTCTGACCCTCTTACCGGCCTCCAGACTGGAGTGCTACAATGTGTGAGGGATGTTTGAAGTTTACCAAGCAAACAGAGTCACTGGCTGCCCTATCTGAGTGCACTGCATTTCACCCTTCATAAATGGAAAGCAAATCTTGGTGTTTTAGGAAGTCATATTTGATAAAACACAAACCAGTTTAATTAATTTATTTAAAGATTCTTCCAGATTACATATGAATCAGTTTTCTTTTTGTTCAGTCCAGTGTTGCTGTAAATTAGCTCTAAATTAATCTCTAACCTGTTGTTTGTCTGTGAATGATTGATCCAATTCTTTTCCTGGTGTACTTGACAGTTACAGTGGCTTATCTAATGTAAGGGAAGAAGATTCCGTTTCTAAGGCTTTGCAGTGTCATATGATATCAGGAGAAAAAAAACAAGAAATGTTTTACATATGTAAAGTAGGGCTGGACTATATAGGAAGCTGACAAACTTTGTTTTCTAGCTCATTTTAAATGTGTTGTAAAGTTTGAAAAGTACAACATGACTTACAACTAAGCTTCAAAATATCTTTAAATTCCTCAGGTCTTCTGTCCTGATTAACTATATTTTCAGGGATTCCCAGCAGATTGTTCAATTATTGAACAATCTGCTGAAACGGTACATTTGTGAGTTACTTCTCATGAGCCAGGACTCACTGATAATTAATTATTAATAGTGAGATATTGCTGAAAACATACCACAGTCTCACAGGTAAACCTATTTTCCGAGGTGACGTTTTCACATAAATTATTGAATTGAATAGTACGAAAACATATGAATGAGATCGCACAAATTCAAATGAATTAGCCAATTTGCCAAGAAATAAAATAATTACAGGCAACAATAAGACTGACGAGAGAGAGAAAAAAAATCCTCTCTTTCATTCTGATGGCTCATTGTGAAACATTACAACTGTTAATCGTGGAGTTCTGTCTGTTCAGTTTTTTATACTCTTCATTGTGTGCTTACAGAGCACCAGCACACTCCTGGCTTCTTTCTTTCTTTCTTTCTTTCTTTCTTTCTTTCCTTGTTTGCCGCTGGTGATAGAATCATGTCAAGGATTTCTGTGCAACATGCTTCTTTATTTTTGAAGTCTTCTCCCTCAACGTTAAATGTTAATCAGTGTTTTTCATATTCTAACTGCACTGTGAATTCAGCTTGGGGAATTTCCTTGTAGCAGGTTATTCAAAGCTACGCTACATAATAGTGCTAAATGCAGTGTGCACAAGGCTCAGACCGCTTTAAGCTTTTTTTTTTTACTTTTATAAGCCAGTGATAGCTGTTTTGTGAGATGTTTTTGACGACACCGTGCTGGAGGAAATGCATGCATTTTATATGTGAGATGGGTCAGTTAGATAAGGAGTAGAGGAACTGGTTAAGCATCTGCAGAGACTAATTTTGTCAGTTCAGGTCCTCTGTCTTTAGGAGTACAGTACTTTCAGAGAACTAAAGTGTTTTCTTACCATGCAAACAGGTGTCTTTTCTCAAAGTACACAACAGCTGGGCACAATGTGTGATTACAGTGGCAGTGAGTGAGCTGGCCTGGTGTCAAATACACAAAGTCAGACCTGTGTGTGTGTGTGTGTGTGAGAGCTTATCATAGCTTGAACAATGACAGCTGAAAATTGAGAGAATGTGCACCCTTGCCCTTCCCTTCCTATCCAGAGATGAAAAGCTAGGTCAACTACCATACCTCTGCATACACTGCATACAGACTTGGTGAGATACCTGATACAATTGTATCTCAGTGTTGTTCATACCTTTTGAAATGTATTTGATCTGGAATGGCAATTGATTATTTTTAGTCAGAGACCACAAACATTTTAACCAAAAGTCCTTTGGAACCAAGATGCAAAAAGTAAAACACTTTAAACAAGAAATAACATGTGACTTAACAATTTTGTTCACTAAATGAGCACAAAGAAAAAAAATAGTTAATCATTTTCACTTAGATGTACACACAAATATAGCAATTCATAGTAAACAACTTTACATACACTACCATTCAAAAGTCTTTTATGCTCACCAAGGCTGTATTTACGTAAAAATACAGTAAAAACAGTAATATTGTTTTCTACTTGAATATATTTAAAAATGTAGCCTAATTTATCCCTCTGATGGCAAAGCCAAATTATCAGCAGCCCTTACTCCAGTCTTCAGTGTTACATGATCATTCAAAACATTTATCAATCTGGAAAACAGTTGTGCTGCATTTTTGTGGAAACTGTGATACATTTGTTTCATTCTTTTAGTCGAACAACATTAAATGAACACTCCACTATTTTTGAAAATAGGCTAATTTGTATAATTAACTCCTCAAGAGTTAAACAGTTCCATTCAGCCCATCTCCGGGTCTGGCGGTAGCACTTTTAGCGTAGCTTAGCATAGATAATTGAATCTGATTAGACCGTTAGCATCTCGCTCAAAAATGACCAAAGAGTTTAGATATTTAAACTTGACTCTTCTGTAGTTACATCTTGTATTAAGACTGACGGAAAATGAAAAGTTGCGATTTTCTAGACAGATATGTCTAGGAACTATACTCTCATTCCGGCGTAATAATTAAGGAACTTTGCTGCCGTACCATGGGTGCAGCAGGCGCAATATTACGCAGCGCCTGAAAATAGTCCCCAGCTATCATAACTAGCATTTATCATAACTAGTTACATAGCTGGGGACTATTTTCAGGTGGTGCGTAATATCATTGGCTCTTTGGCCACTTTTGAGCGAGATGCTAACGGTCTAATCAGATTCAATTATCTATGCTAAGCTACACTAAAAGTACTACCACCAGACCCGGAGATCGGCTGAATGGATTCGAAAACGGTAAAACTCAACTGTTTAACTCTTGGAGAGTTGGAAAATTAGCCTATTTTCAAAAATAGTGGAGTGTTCCTTAATTAAATCAATACTGCAATAATGCAATGTGGGGACTTTAGTAATCAGTATTGAATTAAATAGTTAATTTTAAGTTAAAATTGGAGTGGAGTTGAAAGACAGGTTTGTGAAATTAGTCTAATGTGATGGACTTTTTTTTTTTTTTTTTTTAGGTTTTTTTTTCTTCCCATTTCTGAGTTGATTTCCCCAAAAAGTGTAAATGCTGTGATTCCATGGTGCTATTAAAACATTACTTGGATTGTTGAACAGTGGTATGGGTTTGAGTTTGGACTGTCTGTTTGGCTGAACAATGGGTTGGGGAACACATGTGAAATGTCATGAAAAATATTTTTTTTGTAAGTTGCTCTTTTTGTAAGATACTTTTTTTGAAAGTCTCACAGTCTGTGACTGACTGTCTTTACGTTCCCTTCTCTCACAGAGCTGCAATTCAAGGTGACCCTTACACCCTTTCTGAACCCTCAGTCCACAAATGAGCCCACTGAACTGCGCTGTGAGGTGGTCGACCTCCTCCACCTCCAAGATGGCCACCTGGGCGTGACCTGGTCTTACTCTACAAACACGCCTGGAGATGTATCTCAGAAGAAAATCACTATAGCCTCCCTGAATGAACAAGGAGCGCTGATTGCAGACAGTCAGTACCAGCAGAGGCTGGACAGTGGGGACATAGCAGTGACCAGGAGAGTGTCTAACATCTTCATTCTGCGAATGCTTCAGACTCGAGATGCGGACATGGGCTCTTATTCCTGTGCGGTAACAGCATGGAAGCCCACTCAGCAAAGTGGATGGGAAAAAGCGAAGGAGGTCCAGTCACCGCCTGTCACTGTTCAGTGGACACCAAAAAGTAATAACAGTAATATTGTTTTCTACTTGAATATATTTTAAAATGTAGCCTAATTTATCCCTCTGATGTCAAAGCCAAATTATCAGCAGCCATTACTCCAGTCTTCAGTGTTACATGATCATTCAGAACATTTATCAATGTTGAAAACCGTTGTGCTGCATTTTTGTGGAAACTGTGATACATTTGTTTCATTCTTGTAGTAGAACAACATTAAATGAACACTCCACTATTTTTGAAAATAGGCTAATTTTCCAACTCCTCAAGAGTTAAACCGTTCCATTCAGCCCATCTCCGGGTTTGGCGGTAGCACTTTTAGCGTAGCTTAGCATAGATAATTGAATCTGATTAGACCGTTAGCATCTCGCTCAAAAAGCGAAGGAGGTCCAGTCAGCGCCTGTCACTGTTCAGTGGACACCAAAAAGTAAGCTCTAAAATTGGGGTCTTTGTTTTTGTGAACTTCCTTTTAGGTCTGTTAGATATAATTTGGTAAAGATGGCCATGAAACACTAACATTTTTTTTTTTTTTTTTTTTACATTGATTCTTACGTTCTTTAAGCAAGTATGCAAACCCGTGTGCTTGGCCAACACATTTTCAAGTGTTTGGTCCTGTTAAACATATTCATGTTCTTGTATTGTGTTACTGCTCTTTTGGCGCTTTTCCACTTTTTCTGCTTTTCCGACACGGCTCAGTTCGGCTCGGGTTGTGTTTCCACTGCAGTTTAGTACCGCTTTAGAGTGGGCGGGATTATTCACGTGTCGTTATAGTTGCGCCACCTCTGCCATGACTCCTGAAAAACTTTAATTCTGCATCGCTCCATTAAGCTCTTTCATTTTTTTATGCAATATTCTAAAATGCGCATACAAATAGGTGGATAGAAACGTAGCTAATGAGTGCAGCGCTGAAAAAGGGTGGAGCTGCATAAGGTCTATGGAGTTACTTTACATGCCTGTTCCTTCAAATTAGATGTTATTATTCAAGTAGCAAGAATCAGCAATATGACGTGACGTGACATGACATGTGGCCAAGTATGGTGACCCATACTCAGAATTAGTGCTCTGCATTTACTCATCCAAAGTGCACACACACAGCAGTAAACACACACGCACTGTGAACATACACCCGGAGCAGTGGGCAGCCATTTATGCTGCGGCACCCGGGGAGCAGTTGTGGGTTCGGTGCCTTGCTCAAGGGCACCTCAGTCGTGGTGCCCTTGATATTCTCTTTAAACCATTGCTCCACTTTGACTGTAATTGATCTCAAGGTGAAAACGTGACACAGAAGACTACTAATGCTAATGTCTGTTCATTGCATTAAAGTTAAAAATACAACTCATATTTTGTGTTGCATTCAGAAATCTACTGCTAAAGCTAAAATTGTTTGTCCTCTTAAACGTCTGAATGGTAAACTTTCAAAATATAACTGTCAAAACTAACTTTTGTAACGTAACTAAATGTCCCCAGCCTGTTTTTAGAAGTTGCGGTCACTCTTCTGATATTTCATATTTACCCCATGAGCTAAGTGCTCCCAGCAACTGTGACAGTTGTACCACTTAGGGCACTATTTCAAAAAGCATGCATCAAAGCTTGATGTTTGAAAGACTCCAATGTCTCTCATTTTTCAGCTCTCAATAAGAGATTAGAGTAAATGGCTTTAATTGTGTTTTGTGATGGCGTCTTCTATGTGACGACAGATTTAGCTCACAATGGTTGCTCTGTCTTGGTCTGGACCTTCTCCATTGCACCCTTGATTTCAATTACACTGTGTTCTGAAACTATATCTGATACTGATGAAGTGTACATGGTGGCGACCACCCAATAAGGATTGATGGCATCTTTTAATGCAGCTCCAGCAAAATGTAAATATGTAAAAATAAATTAAAAGTTGCTCAATTATTTTACATAACTTTCCACAAAGAGTTTTACTTATTTCATTGTTCTCAAACTGTATTTTGCAATAGTTTAATGAGTATTTATGTGATCTTTTTAGTTCCAGTTTTGCAAGTGGTAGCCCATCGTGTGAGAGAAGCCTCGACTGGTGGATCCACATTTGAGATGAGCTGTCGGGTGACTGGTCAGAACCTGAAGAATCCTGGCTACTCTGTGCTCATCCGCTTTGAGGAGGTCTTGGGAGGAAAGTCGCGCAAAGTGTTATCACTTAGCCAGGACTCAGTCTTGCAGCTAGAGGAGTGGAGCGAGCCGAGCCGCATTGACAGCGTGGTTCTGGAGAAGATCGGGCAGCTCGAGTACCGCTTCCGTTTGTATGGGGCCCAGGTCACAGATCGTGGGTTGTACTATTGTGACATCACGGCCTGGACACGGGATCAGAGCCAAGACTGGATCAAAGCCGTCAGTGCGGAGTCCAACAAGATTGAGATCGCTTTTGTGCACACAGGTATTATCATGCAAACTATACTAGACTCAGTGAGCTTTAATTCTCAAAAGAATGATGCTGAATTGCCTGTAGGGTATGTTTATAGCTGAGGTCATGTTACCCACTTTCTGTAGTTCCCTCTTTGTCTGATTCTGGATGACTAGACCTCTATAGTGTCTCCCTCAGGGCAGATGCTGCCTACAGAGACTCTTTCTATCTCTCACTCTCTTTCGTTCATAGGCAGCGTTTTAAAACATCACAGACATGCTCCCATGTGAAAGCTAGTTCCAAAAGCTAAACTAAGGCCAAATTCACATGTATTCTTCACAGTGAAGGTGATCCCATAATGGGAAAAATAAATTCAAGATTGCAGACAAAACAAGTAAAATGTGGATTATAAAATACTTATTGTGTGCTGGAGTGGTGTTGCAGTTTTCTTGGCCAGCCCAGTTGTCCACATCACCCTGGTTCCTTCAACAAAAACCCAACAGGATTTTTCCAATTGCTTTTGGATTATTGTGGGAAATAAGCTTTGTGATCACCAAAAGTTTAGGATTTTTACATGCTTTTTTCCTCATGATAATCTTCACAAATGAGCACAATTTATGAATTTTATAGCCTAAATCCAATCGGCAGAAGTAAAGACTATAAATGTACTACACCACAGTCTCAGGACTTTACCATCCATATCACTATAGCTTCCCACAAATCTTTGTCTTTTTTCAAAAATAATTTCCCTGAAAGTTTGTTAGAATAGTTTGCAAGAGCAAGATTAAACACAATAAGGCTGTGGACTTGTGAGTAGATGAGTTTACCTTTTCAACATGATGACATTTAATGTGTCCAACGACCTCTGTAATGCCATTTAGCCACTTGTTAGCAACCACCTTTTTCATGACAAGCAAAAGCTTTTAAAAAAAATCTCGAGGGTATTAATGATGTATATTATGCAGTAGATTAAAGCATGAAAATATCTTGAGCTTGTGTTGACCACAGACTTTATTTCAGGCTTTTAACCAAAAGCCCATTTACAAAATCCATTAACTTCAGGATGATGAAACCGGAAGTGCTAAAATATTAAATAGTTTCTGGGTTTATAATATAAAATGTCATCCCTGCAGCTCTCTCTCTCATTCATTAATATCTATTTATGGGTTTATAATATAAAACGTCATCCCTGCAGCTCTCTCTCTCTCATTCATTAATATCTATTTATGGATAAGTATCTATAATAATAGTCCAGACTAATTCAAATGGACCATTGTAGCCAATATTTGTGTGTGCTACATGTTTTTGTGCAATATTGCATCATTAAATTAGCAGCATGCTAATGGCAAACGTTTGAAATCAATTAAGAGGCAAGTTTCTCTTTTGTAGCACATAGAGTTTTACAAATCAGTCACTTTTGAGGTTTAATTTCGGTTAGTGTCCTACCTTAAAAGACTATTTAGGCAGTTGATAGCGAGGCAGCTCAATACGTTTTTGGAGCCTCTCTCTCTCTCTCTCTCTGTTAGTGAATGAATTCAAACGAAAGGTTGAATAAATTGTTTTTTGAAATATTTAGAAATATTACAAATATTTAAGTCTTCAACATCCAGTTGACTCTGAAATTTAGACTTTTAAAACAGCAAATGTCTGTTTCGCATGCAGGCCCAGTATTCAACATATCCATTCATTCAGAAGCAAACAATGTGTTACCGGGGGACACAGTCCAAATGAAGTGCATCATATCCATCCTGGAAGCTTCTCCGAACACTGGCAAGTACTGTTTGTGTAATGTCTATGTTTTGTAGAAATATAATTCATATAATATAAAGTTTATAGAAATTTTAAGATAAATACATTTCTAAGCATTAAAAAATAACGCTAAATGGCATTTAAATAAATGCCACGAGTTAATCGCCTTTCATAATTTTTTTTTTTTTTGACAGATGTTTTGAGATTCATCCCCAGTGAACTTAAATCTCCCAGTTCATTTCATGTCGCATTCTGATGTATAAAAAGAACAGAATCTCAGAAGTAACCAAGTGCTTTCTTTGGCATTTTAATTATTTAAAGGTTTTTGTAAAACACTTTAGCTTTCCATCAGTTATTTTGGTGTCTTTTCATTCCTGCTCAGTTTCTTGCCTTAGTCCAGCCTGACCTTGTAGGCTGTCTGGATGGCATGTTTTAATAGCAATATCCATGTTTATCTTCTTAAGGCATCTACATTCTGTTTGTTTAGCAGCACCTAATGTCCACCTTTCTTTATGAGTCTCATTTTTCTTCAAAGCCACATGCTGTTGTTCATGTGGGTGTGTTTTATGGTTATTCACAGTTGATATTATAAACTAAATTGAACCAGTTGGAAATTATCACCTGAACTTTACTCCCTGAGTCACATCCTGCATTGGAATGACAAAGAGTCTTTTCCTTTTCTTCCTGTTGCTTAATAGCTACTCATGAATACTGTATGCACAGTTATGTGAGGCAGGAAATTGAATTGTCTTTATAAAGAGCATTTAGCAGTTTTACAAAAGTACATTAACTTTACATTTGAGCCTACTGTGGTCACCAGAGCAAAACATATTTTTGGAAAAGTTAGCATTATGGCATTTTTGCATACATTTTTGGTGAAACTGTAGAATGGAATTAAAAATGTGATTTGGTGTGGAGAGACCAATTGCTTGTTGGTGAAATATAAAACTGTTATATTGCTGCCTTTCAAGCACTGCAATGAGTTGTTAGATGTGAGTGGTTTGGATGTTTAACTTTATTTTTTTAGTGGTATGATACAGAGCTGCGGGCTGCAGTTTGTCTCATTGCCTGCTCAGTCTGCTGTGATCGTATCAGTCAGAAATGTTGCACGCTTGTGGTTGAATGTTGGGTAATACTCAGAGCTCGACGTAAAACGTTCCTTCCGCATCGGTCTGTAGCCACAGGCAGGCACACACATGCTGTAGTCATAGATGCATGTCAGTACAATACACTTCTCTTTTCAAAATACAGTATAGAAAAATGAGAGATGTTTTTGTGCTGGTTTTATTGTTCGGTTTTTCAAAGATTATCGCCCTGAAGGAAGAGAAGCTTCTGTTTCTATTGTGTTTCTATTGTGTTTCTTTAAGAGTAATCCTCAGGGAGTCAAGCAGCAATAGACAGTGTGTCTCTGAGGATTTGTCTATTAAAAACATAGTTGACCTAAGAATGAAAATGCAGTCATTTACTCATCCTCAACATCTTTCTAATCCAGTTTGATGTCATATTTTCCAGACAGAACTCATTTGTATATTCCAAAGCTTTAAGTTTTGTTTGACAAACAAATAGAAGAGAGAGTCCACCCAAAAATGAATATTGTCATCATTTACTCATCCTCATAGTGTTCCAAACCATTGGGAATCAAATAAGCCCAATGACTTCCATTTTCAATGGAACATTGAACACTGTTTATCATATTTTATGTTTCACAGAAGAAATAAAGATGTACAGTTTTGGAACAACATGAGGGTAAGTAAATGATGCCAAAATTGTCATTTTTGAGGCTGCGCCATGAGCTGCGTGAAGATTACATTTGTGTTCCACTGAAAAAAAAAAAAGTTGAAAACTTGTCGGAAATTAAATGTTCACCTACATTTAGGTGAACTGGTTCTCTACAGCACTGTATTGTGAAGTCACATTACAATGTTTAATTTTTAATTAAATTCATAAATCTTAATGTCTACATTGCTTGTTCTTGCACACAAGCTGAGCTAATGTGCTCAAGTAATGCAGTCAAGAACATGTGCTTCAGCTGAAAGGTAGCAGAAGGCCGGAAGATGAAAGTACCCTTGAGTAAAGTCAGAGTTACTCATAAGTTCTGAGAGGGTTTCTTCTTTTATTCTGGCCTTGATTAGAGCAGAAAGAACATTTCCTTGTTTTAAGGCTAATTTTGGCCTAGTTGTTGTTCACAGTGGTTGAGAATAAGGGCAGTGCTGCTCCCTTAGGCTCCTTATGATCTCAGGTTCATAGAAAATGCCTGTGCAGTTTAACAGCATCCAATGTATTAAGTCCTACACAAAACATTGCATAGGCTGAAGGCACTATGAAGCAAAAAAAATTCATTTTAGGGATTTACATTTGGGAGGACATTTTGAAACAATTAAATATGTGTTCACTTTCATCATAATAGCTTTTTCTTCCACTGGGGAATTGTTTTGTTGGATGATAAATAGGCCTACTCCTACTAGTCATCTTGTGGCTGCTCCATCTGACTTATGTTATTTGATGTTTATTTAATCTTTTATTTTATTGTTTATTTTTATTTTATGAATGAGATGATAATATGAATCTGGTCTAACAGCTGTGGTTGTTTGCTAGAGCACTTCAGCATCAAGCATCATATTATCATATCAAGGCTTTTAATTCACTGTTGCCTAACTGGTAAAAAAAAAAGTAAAATTGAGTAGTTTGAGGATCACTTTTTAAGGCTTTGTTGCATTTATCTCTCATAGTTCATAATATCTTGCAGCTGTAGATGTCGAACTGAGAAAGTACAGTACAGTCATTAAACATCACAGACAGCATAAATGTAGAAAAGACACAATCATCCAGCAAATGTGAGGAACAATCAACTCAGCCTTTGTGCCGTTCGTCCACCCTCGGGCCTGGAAGTGCATGCTAGTCAGGACCCTGTCATTCCTCATCCACTGATGAAAGGATTTATGTATATAAAGCTATTGAGGGCCACAGTGTCAAAGCCTTTCCTTAATTTCCCATCTAGAGTCATCATGGTTGGAATGGATCTTAAATCTAATTTAGAGATGTATTTCTAAGGTAATTGATAACTATAAAGATAAGGTGATATAGCAGAAAAGTTATCAACATTTTTGTATGTATGCCCATGCATATCGGCTTTCAAGTTAAGACATTATTGCTTTTATTAATACTTAACCAAGGTTACAATAAAGACGTCTACATTGTTTCAAAATAGTATAGTTTAAATAAAAGCTGTTATTCACTTTCATAGATTCTTCTTTAAAAAAAAAATTTATAATGGTTTCCACAAAAATATTAACTGAAGACTGGAGTAATGGCTGCTGAATTCAGCCTTGCTTCACAGGAATAAAAATGTATTAAGTCAAGTCACTTTTATTTATATAGCGCTTTTAACAATACATATTGTGTCAAAGCAACTGCACAATATCAAAACAGGAAAATAGTGTCAAAATAATGTAAAATGACAAGATTAAACACTCAATTTTCAGTTAAAGGCATTTCGTTATTGAATTCAGTGATGGCATCGTCCAGCTCAGTTCAGTTTAAATAGTGTCTTTGCAATCAGGTCAACGATATTGCTGGAAATAAAGTGTCCCCAACTAAGCAAGCCAGAGGCGACAGCAGCAAGGAACCAAAACTCCATCAGTGACAGAATGGAGAAAAAAACCTTGGGAGAAACCAGGCTCAGTCGGGGGGCCAGTTCTCCTCTGGCCAAACGAACCAGCAGTTTGTTCCAACTGCAGCAAAGTCAGATTGTGAGGCCTCAACTGGTTCCAGTGGTCTTTTCCCGATGGCTGTCTAGGTGGCGGGGTCCTCACTTCATTAAAGGAAATTTAAAATGTATTAACATAACTGTTGTTTGAAATTGAAGTAATATTTCACAATATTACCATTTTTACTCTAGTTTGAGCAAATAAATGCAGCACTGAAAAGACATTTCTTTCCAAACCATGTAAAAAAATGTATGAATGGAAGCATGTGTATGTATATATACATTAAAAAATTAAAAAATAAATAAAAACTTAAGCCATGTCAGAGAAAATCAGTATATAGGGTAAAAAAAATTAAAGATATAGCTAAAACAATTCTGCAACAATTAAAATGTCACACACTCATAAATAAATATAACGATCCATACACTTTAAGAATCATAAGCTGTCTGCTGTTAACGTGGGATTCTGCTATGAGATGTAGTCTTGGTTTTTACTTGATGAGTAGCAGAATGCTGTGGTGAATTGTGGTGGGCTTGAGCTGTGCTCATGGTTGTCAGTTTCTGATTACCCAGTGGCCTTCATTGAGATTCCACACATAGCAGTGAGGACAGCGTGCAGAGGCCTGCCTGAGTCTGTCTGACTGCTGCTGCCTCACTCTGGATCATCAGGGAGTGTATATGGTATTCAGCCACTTGAAAGACACTGTTTAGCTTTGTTTTCTTTCCATACACTTGAATACCCTTGTAGTTATGGCACACACTTGCTTGAATAAACAGCAGCAACTTTAGATTGTTGCAACAGAATGCCTATGAACGTACTGACTCCACTTTAGCATTCTCAGGAAATTACCTCTCATGATTAAAGTCAGTGTAGAATACCACCCAAAACCCATTTACCTTCTATAATCAGACATATTTTTGAGTGAAACAGGATATTCCGGTACGAATATTGTAGACACTTCAACACTTCATTATACTTGACGCTAGATTGTGAAACAGAAGAGGTTTAAATGTCCATTTTGATTCCATGCTGGCTTAATTAATTAGTTTTTGCACTGTCCGTTCCACAGGTGATATGGCATTTGATGTACGCTGGTTCCAGAACACAGACCGGGCTGTAGATAATGGAGTCCAACCTCTCATCAGTATGGACCGCTGGGGAGTGGTAAAGAAGACCGGCTCCAATGACACTAGTCTGGAGCGCACTGACCGACACATGTTTGTCCTGAGCTTACACAAGACTCAGGATCGAGATGTGGGAGAATACTACTGTACCGCCACACCCTGGCTCCTGTCCCCTGCTACTGGTACCTGGAACAAGGAGAAGGACCTCACCTCTGCTTCATCATTTCTATCTGTCAAAATAGAATGTAAGAATCCTGGTTATATCTAGGGATGGGAATTGTTAAAATCCAGTTCCAGATACGTGAGAAAAAGAAAGCAAACCTGGAGAACCTGTCTCTGCACGTATACCTTTAGAACAGCGGTTTCTAATCCTGCTTCTAGAAAGTTACCATCCTGCAGATTTTAGCTCCAACCCCATTTAAGCACATCTGAACCAGCTAATCAGTGTGTTCAGGGCAGAGATTATCTTACTATAGGGAGATGAGAGGGTCTGTATTACTTACTATTGGAGAAAGCGTAACGGCTAACTTGTCCCTTAATAGCCAATCGCATTACAGCCTTGACGTCATTGAATTTCAGTCAGAGTTGTACGACACTCAATCGCCGTTTACAGATCCCATAGGAATAAATGAGAAGAGTCCCACCTGTCGCAAAAGTCAGTGACTTCTCTTATAAAACAGCATTTTTTTTCATGGTAAATTCTAAAAATAGTTCAATACAAAAGTATTATTTAGTGTAAACATGTTGAAGAATAGCAGATAGGCTGTCGATTCATTAAATAAACCGTGTCCGCTAAAAAGCTGTTTATTCAGCATAGTGAAGCCTCTCCTCCATTGACATCCATTCAAAAAAAGGGCCTCTGGTCTCCTTTCCCACGTACAGCCAGACCGGAAGCGTTAGCTTTAGCCTTTACGCTTTTTCGGCTAATGGTTGCAGGCTTGCCTTCTAGTGGCTTTGTTCAGGGTAACTTGATAATTACAGGCATGTGTGTTGGAGCAGGGCTGGAACTGAAGTCTACAGGATGGTATCTCTCCAGGAGCAGGGATGGAGACCCCTGCTTTAGACCCACTGACCTGTCACATCTGCTCTAATCCAGACAATTCCCTCTATATCCCCCTGATCTCTAGTAGATACACTGAAGTGATGCCCTTGTCACAACAAGCAAGTTAAACTTTCTGGACTCCTCTCTCATTAAATTAATCCCATAAAGTTTTATTAGTTTGGGCCTTACAAAAGACTTTAGTAATGACTCCAATATATAGTGTATAGACCAGGGGTGTCCAATTCTGCTTTCCTGGAGGGCCACTTTCTGGCAGAGTTTAGCTTAAGCTCCAAGTAAACACACCTGAACCAGCTAATCAAGGTTTTCAAGATCACTAAAAACATGCAGGCAGTTGTGGTGTAGCAAGAAAGTGGCCCTCCAGGAGAAAGATAAGCTATTAAAACTTTTCACGAAGGTTTCCACGGTCTACCAATAAAGCAAGCTTGGGAGGACCACCTGGGATGAAAATTTCTACAGAGTTCTGGGAGGCTGTATTTGTCTGTCACAAATAAAAGGTCCTGAAAAATGTGAGGAATTGATGACTTCATATCCTCTCTTCAGCGTTTATGTCAAAGACTGCGGGAACTCTCCTGAAATCAACATCCCCAGCTGCTCCTCCCAAACTTTGCTTCCATAGCTTTTATATTTTCATATCTGGTGTCTTTATGAAAGTTTGTGATTGACAGTGATCATTCTGTTTGTTGTTCTGTAGTGTGGGAATCTTTGAAGATGCCAGTGGGATACGGTTTGGCTGCTGCTGTGATCGCTGGTATTCTCTCAGTGCTGCTGGGTCTCGCTGTCGCCCACTGCTGTTTTTCCAGGAACCCCTTGCACACGCCCCGTCCCCGTAACAAGCTTATGGACCTGGAGATGGATTAAACCAGTCCCCCTTTGCACTGCTGTGGTCCTGCCCAAAACCACTTCAACCGACTTGATGTATTATGCTTTGGGACAGAATGTGGATATGCACATTGCTTAATAAGAGATGGATAACCTGTCTATATGCACTCCGAGGATTGAGCCACTCCAATTGATGGCTCAATATTCCCACTTGGGAACAATACACTTATTATTCTCAGGAATAGAGCACTGACGGCCCCATCCAATGTTTTTTTTTCCCCTCTACACATCCTGACTGCAGATAGGATGAGAGCACCAGGAATGAAATATTTTGTTTGGTACAAACTTGGAGCTGGGCAATGGCCAAACCAGCAATGTTATAGTTTGTACAGTTGATGATGATTATTTTATAGCATTTAATAGGAAGGACTCTAACGAAAGAGCCAAGAACTTGTCAGTTGTGAGTGTGGCAGAAACTCCAATTTTAGATTGACCTTTTAAACCGCTGCAGTCCCAAAGGCTTTGTTTGTCACATCGTCTGCGGACGTCCACCGTGCCCCCCGCCCTGACTGCCTGTCAGAGTTATGCCACCAACAGTAGGGAACCTAAAATGACTGACCTTTTCCTCTCTGCAGTAAAGCGTAGTGTTTATCCACAGGCTAAAGGAAATATGGCTGATGGATGGGTGCTTCAAGGCTGCACCGCACCATTCTGGGATCGAGAAGTGACCACTTGAGGGAACGGATCAAACAGTCTGACTTAAAGATTGCTTGCCAGGCATTTCAAAGGCCCTGATAACTGATATCCACACTGTTGGCCCACACTGACATGATTGTAGTAGATCCTTTTGTACAAATGCTCTCTTTATCCACAATGTGGTCAGATAAGTATTTTCTGAGAAGGGAAGTTGTTGGTATGAGTGAGAGGCTGTTTTACTGTATCTCAGAATGAGAGAGCTATTCAGAGCCACATTTATAGACAAATGTCAAAAGGAATTTCACCAAGATGTTTTACTTCAGTTCATTTATAGATATTATTAAATGGATTTTTTTTTTTTTTTTTTTTTTTAAGAATTGTCCTTTTATTTTTTAGTTGTGTGAAATTTTATGTGCTTTTACCATCTCTCGCAATAAGTATTTTTTTCTTCTTCTCATTTTAGTTCTCAATAGCAAACCAACAAAAAGATTTCTCAATAATAATAATAATAATAAAAAAAAGCATAACTGTGTTGATTTGAGGTTTCTGTTTATCCCAAATCTGTTGAGAAGCCCCTGGGAAAGGCTTTGATCTCATCTTAATTATTAATGAATATGTGTTTTATATGCATAAAATTGCAGTCATATTTCTTTACATTCCTCACAACAGACGCTTTCTTTTATTTAATTTCAGCTTTTACCTTCCTTCATTTACTTCATTTAACCTTTTTGACTAAAATATTTCTGGTATTTCTGCTGGAAGCTGCTTGTTTTCAAATAAAATTACTACTTTTATTGATTTTTATTAAATGAACCAATTTGGTGAGTCCAGAAGTTTCAAGAACTGTATGTTATTCAATTTAAAATAAATAAATAAAAAATAAATATAAAAGATAAAATGGACATTTCAATTTAAGATTCAAGAGATTCAAGATTCAAGATTTTTATTCGTCACATACACAATTATACAGAGTATAACCAGCAGTGAAATGGAAGTCAGCTCCGCTCCGAGGACAGTGCAATTGTATAGAATACAAATATTAAGAAAAAGAAAAGTAGAAAAAGATAAAAAAAATATAAATATAAATGTGCAGGTCAGTATGTTGTTGACATAAATAGTAATATAACAGGAATGTGCAAAAAAGTTGTACAGGGTATTTAAATAGCAGCAATATGAGGTAGAAAAATTATGAATAGCTTATAGATATATTGGTATTTACATGGAGTCAAGTGATGACACAGAGTTAGAGTTTAGGAGCCTGATGGCCTGGGGGAAGAAGCTCCTCCTAAGTCTCTCAGTTTTTGCCATCAGGCTACGGAAGCGCTTACCAGATGGAAGCAAAGTGAATAGACGGTTACCAGGGTGATTTGAGTCCTTGATGATTTTAACAGCTCTATTTTTGCAGCGTTTGAGGTAGATGTCCTGCAGAGAGGGGAGAGCAGACCCTGAGATGCGCTCAGCTAAGCACACAACTCTCTGTAGTGCTTTGCAGTCCTGATTGGAGCTGTTTCCATACCACACTGAGATGCACTGAGTCAATACACTTTCTATGGTCCCTGAATAAAAAGTTTTCAGGATTGCTGGTGAGACCCTGAATTTCCTCAGCTGTTGCAGGTGGTACAGTCTTTGCCTGGCTTTCTTAATCTGTGTTTGGATGTGCGTAGTCCAAGTCAGGTTCTCGGAGATGTTTACACTGAGGTACTTGAAGCTACTCACCCTCTCCACAGGGGTCCCACTGATCATAAGAGGTGTGTAGGGCCGCTGCTGTCCCTTCCTAAAGTCCATGATCAGCTCTTTTAGTTTTGCTCACATTCAGAGAGAGACAGTTGTCCTGGCACCATGATGTGAGTCTCTCTACCTCATCCAAGTATGCGGTCTCATCATTGTTGGAGATGAGGCCCAGAACCACAGTATCATCAGTGAATTTGATGATAGATGTGGAGCTGTGAGAGGACACGCAGTCATGCGTGTAGAGAGAGTAGAGCAGGGGACTCAGGACACAGCCCTGTGGGGCTCCTACGTTCAGGGTGATGGAGTTTGAGGTGAACTGGCCAACTTTCACCACCTGAGGTCTGCCGGTGAGGAAGTCTTGAATCCAGTCACAGAGTGAGGAGTTTAGGCCGAGGTCTGTGAGTTTAGATGCCAGCTTCATGGGGACTATAGTGTTGAAAGCTGAGCTATAGTCAATGAATAGCAGCCTTACATAATTCCCATTGTTGCTGTCCAAGTGTGTGAAGGAAGAGTGCGGGACGTGAGAGATGGCATCGTCCGTAGATCTGTTTGGGCGATAGGCAAACTGAAGAGGGTCCAAAGTATCAGGTATGGAGGAGCAAATGTGGCTCTTTACAAGTCTCTCAAAAACCTTCATGACTATAGATGTGAGGGCAACTGGGCAATAGTCATTCAGGCAAGAGGGTTTATTGTTTTTAGGCACAGGGATTATGACGGATTTTTTGAATGAGGTGGGAACCACGGAGGTAGCAAGGGACTCGTTAAAGATAGACGTGAACAAACCAGCGAGCTGATCGGCGCAGGACCTCAGAACACGGCCAGTTATCCCATCAGGTCCGGCTGCTTTCCTGATGTTCACTTTCTTTAGCGCCCTCCATTTACACCTTGTTTTTTTTATTATTCATATTAATTCAGATTATTTTAATATATAAAATTTATGAAATGGCTATATGTCTTTGTTTTGGAGAAATGGAAACTTTTTGAAAAAACCTCATGATTTTTTTCTTCAAAACTTCAAAAAGACAAAGCCCACTGTAAAAGTCCCTTTATAGTAGTCCGTATGAAATTTTGTTCTAAAAGTTATACGCTGATAATTTTCCGCTTTGATCTGGCCTGTTTGCAGGGAATGTATCTAGTAAGCACTATTGGCTACTTCGGAAGTGTATTAACTTGTGGAAGACCCTTATACAAACAGTTTTGAATTTATTTTAGCACATTTAAAGTTCCCTCATGCAACCATTTATTAATGCTGCTTTGTCTTTGTCAATTACACAAATACTGATATTTGAAACTTTCAGTTGTGAAGCATTCAATTTGAGTTTAATTTCCTCTAAGTTTTGTTTTGAGTAGGGCCCTTTGTTGAAATCTAAACTGTCCTAGACATGTCTTTAAATATTCTACAACTGCTTTTCTTTAGATATTTGCCCCACCTTTTGTCCTCTAAAGCATTAATGTTAGATACTAAATGACTTCATTGTAACTCTTTCTCAACAGGTCTCAACATGGGATTTCCTGTCCACTTTTATGAATGCTTATGAAGGTTCTTAGTCATCCAGGTCATTGTGAGATGTCAGGCAGAGTTTATTTCTAGAGCATCAGAACTTGTTAAACTAATTTTTAACTATCTTAAAGGGTTAGTTCAAAAATGAATTAGCCTGTGATTTACTCACCATTGAGGCATCCTAGGTGTATATGGCTTTCTTCTTTCAGACAAGTCCAATCGGAGTTATATTAAAAATTGTCCTGGCTAAACCAAGCGTTATTTCAGTGGGTGGGTTTTTCTCTTTAACAGTCCAAAACACGTTAAAAGCGCGTGCATCCATAATAAAATGTGCATCACATGGCTCAAGGCGTGAATAAAGGCCTCCTGTAGCGAATCCATGTGTTTTTGTAAGAAAAATATCCATATATACGAGGAGAATAACAAAGTGCAGTAAACGGTAAAACTGTTTGCACTACAAACCAGTCTGTTCATAATTAAGATAATACATAAGAATAATATAAGACGCACCAATTTTCAATATCAAGCAGCAAAACGTTTTGTACAGCTAAAACTAGCTGGACGCGGATGAGACCGGAAGCTAGACCCATAGAATTTACAAATTGCTGCGTCCATTTTTATGGCAAGAAAAAGGTGGATAGCATGATTATTCATAGCATAAAATTCATGTTATAAACCGGATAGTTCCGGTCCTTGATTCTGATTGGTTGAGCCACGTTCAACCTACACCTTTATTTACTTTGTGTGTTGCTTGGCAACCACTTTGTTCCAACCACAACTCTTTCTGAGGAACTACATTGTTTGGTGGAAGAATACTGTTTTTATTAATATAATTACACTTATTTGCTCTGTTTTTTTTTTTGTGAAACCTTACTAAGAATATGGAATAACCGTTTTATAAAAGCAATAAGCCCCGTGAAGCTGCTTTGCGTCGTGCCTAACAACGCCCCTTAGCTGTTATAAATTCACTGTAAACCACTGCTTCTTGGGGCTTATTGCTTTATACTAGTGTAGTTATCTTTGGAAACAGCAATACAAATGTTTGTTTTGATCTAGGGCGCCCCCTGCTTACCTAGGGGTTGCTAACTCCAAATCTCAAATGTAACAAATGGATCTGGAGAAATGTATTGCTGTAAAAGTAAATTTTCTCTTTAAAAATGTTGTGAAGGAAAAGTCATTTATTATCCAAGTAAAGTCACAGTAAAAACATTTTTAATAATTTTTGCAAAAAAATTAAAAATAATTTTGAAAGGCCTCGGAAAGTTCTAGATGAATATTTAATGAGGTAAAGAGACTAAATTGAAACCTTCTTGACCCATGGATCTGTGGTATGTCTAGTGCAAAAAAGGCAAGGCTTATAAGCAGGACACCATGGAAATAGGCCAGTCTTGTTATAAGAGTGCTTTGCTAGTGCAGGATGTGTGGAAATCTTGACACTGTGACCGATTTCGTGGATTCGTTTGAGCATCAGGCCATTTTAGCCTTGTTATGCCTTCAGAGTGTTAACTGAAGCTTGATGATCATTAGACTTTTAGCAGGACAATGATATAGCCAAATCTGCCAAAGACTGGTTTAGGTTTCCTGCCTGGAATGTTCTTGAGGGGCCCATTCAATATCTGGATTTAAAGTCCATTGAAAATCTATGGAGAGATTTGAAGAAAAAAGTGGCAGCAGAGAAACCAAAGAATTTATGAATGTGAATATATATGAATTTATTCATACATTTATTCTGAACGTTGCCATCTTTAAACAGCTTAGTAGTGTTTTTAAACTGGTTTGAGCCACAAGAGGGAATCCTAAAAATAAAAGTGATTCCTTCAATGCCTCATTCAGTGCCCATCTCATGTGCCTAATATGGAAAATGTTATTTTAATGGCAGAGGTAAGTACAGTGTGGATTAACACTGCTGCATGTTTTCTTATCAGCATTTCTTTTTCTTCTTGTATTTATATTCACATCAAACAGAGGGCTTTGGCCGCAAAAAAAGTATGCTCTTCCCCTGTAGCTCAACCCACAGCAGTTTCATGAAGCACACGAGTCTACAGGCAGAGATGTGATCCTTTCACACTGTTTTGTTAAATACTGTAAAGATATAATCATTGCCTACATCCCCATATCAAAGTGTAACCATATAATTTATAATAGTTTTGAATACTTGAACAACAGTATAATATTTAAATTTTTAAATTCTTTCCTGTGTGAGCTGAAATGACAGAGAACATTAGTGGTGGGTTTTTGACTCTGTTTTGACATTCAGTGTGCGGTGGAGAGCTGTTCAGTCTCTGCTTAAGATGGTTGAGGCAGCATGTTTTCCTGCCATTTGTAAGACAGTCTTATAATTCTTTTACAATTTCAAATAACCACAGACAAGCAGACGCCGTCCCTTACTCTTTTATTTTTAGTGAATGAAATATCAGCTTTGTCTATAGTGTCTGAAGTAAGATCAATCAATCAATCTTTTTTTTGGCACAAGTAGGCAACTGTATTTCAGGCTTGTTTCACTACTGCTTTCTTCACTTTCTGTACCTGTGAACAACTCTACCGAGGAGCTCTTAGCCTGCCCTGGCATTAGAATATTTTACATTAATTAGAAATGAATGAATACAATTCACACAAAAATGATTTGCATTTATTTACATTGTCATAGTTTAAATATAATAATATATTAGATGCTAATATTGCAGTATGTTTATTTCGTTTTAATTCAACTTTTTCACAATCATTTCGTAAGGACTCTAAAAGACACCTTAAAATCAAAATGGACATCTCTTGTCATTTTATGGAATGTTGCCGTGTTTATTGTAAATGATTTATCAGTGAAGGTCATGTACCCTGAAGTGCTTCCAATAACATCTCTTTTCTGATGACATGGTGTGAGGACTGGTGCGAGATCCACCAGTGTGGGAATCTGAATTTGGGGAATAAGAACTTTGTCTTAAACTGAACTGGGTAATCAGACTGAAGAGTTTGACTGAAGACTCAAAACTAATCTTCATATGTCCAAATTCAGAATAATGGAGTTCGTTACAATTTCAACACAATGCAATATTCTATTTCATTGTAACATGGAGGACTGGAACAATAGGATAAAACAACAACAAGAACACTCATAACAATAGATATACAATATTTCACAAAGAGTGAGTGAGAAAACTATATGGCCCAATATGAACAACCCGGAAGTAATGTTACAGGAACTAGAGTAACAGTTTGATATTCTGAGAGGGCACCCCCTGGTGATCTACAGTAGAAAGGGAAATTTGGGTCAAGATGTTACATCTATAGCATGGCATTAGCAAAGAAGTGCATTCGACTGAAGCTTGCCTGACCAATCTGAAATATTTGTCGGTTGTAGTCAGGGAGGTGCTGAAAACTGAGAAATACGGTTGGACACTTTCTGCTTTCCGAAGTAGCACTCATGTGGTGTTTACTTTCTTTAACATAGAGTAGTCACATGTAATATTTGTGACCCTGGACCACAAAACCAGTCTTAAGTTGCTGGGCTGTATTTGTAGCAATAGCCAAAAATGCATTGTATGGGTCAAAATTATTGATTTTTCTTTTATGCCAAAAATCATTAGGATGTTAAGTAAAGATCATGTTCCATTAAGATATTTAGTAAATTTCCTTCCATAAATATATTAAAACTTAATTTTTAATTAGTAATATGCATTGCTAAAATCCTAACAAACCATACATCAATGGAAAGCTTATTTATTCAGCTTTCAGATGATGTATAAATCTCAATTTCGAAAAATTGACACTATTATGACTGGATGTGGTCCAGGGTCACATTTGTTAATTAAAAGACTTTTGAACATGAAAAGACATTAAAGGTGTTTTTAAACAGATTTAGAAGAAACAAAGGTGTCAGAATAAAGTCGTTGTTAGAATGTTTTGGTGAACTATGCCTTTAAGAGTGTGATAGAATAAGTTTTCATTGGCTTTAGGGCTAATATAAAATGTAATCAAATAGTGATCTTTTTTTAATTAATGGTATACCTGTAAAAAATAAAGTTATATAGCAATCAAAATTTGTTGTATAATTTTTTTTATATAATTTTTTTTTTTTCAAAAGTGAAATTTTGAAACTTTCTGTTAAAATGCAATTTAAAATAAATAAAAAACTTTGTGTATAATCAAATAATGCTGCACAAAAACTGCTGGTATGTCATAATGCTCTGTTCACATGAACAGTGATGACAAATTTGATGACGGTGAATCAAGTGTGAAGATCAGAGCTGTGCGAGACGATAGGAAACCAATATCATCACAGTTGTTTCCTCTTTATCTGAAGTGTCACAGTCGCTTGCTTCAGAGGACATATATCAGGTTTAGGCACTCTCAATTAACCTATATTAGAGAGAAAGCAAAAGGATCGATCCGTTTCAGGATGGTAGACTTTTGGTGCCAAATGTGGAACCTGCAACTATTGTTGTGTCTCATAGGACTCCTGCAGTGGGGTAAGACTGAACTGAATCACAAATATAAACCTTGAAATATTTTATCTGAGGATATATAAGTTTTGTGACAATATGTAATTTTCTGACCCTCATGTTGACTCAAATCCAATGTGAAAAGCAAAAGGGTAGCAAACATTCAAGCTGAACTTTTCCATACAATGAATGTGAATGGTGATTACGATCATAACTGTAAAGCTTCAAAAATGACTATAGCTTATAATACCATAAATGTTCCATACAAGTGGTTTATACTACTTGTGAAATATAGCTTTTGAAGCTTTGTGATATTTAAGGGTTATTAACTAAAAAATCACTTTGCTGTAGCTCTTAAATCTTATTTGCACTTCCACATACTCAACCTTGCTCTGTCATGACAAGACAAGAGGGAACTAATACTGTCACGCAAATATCATTTGGCTTCAGAAGACTTGGAATAGCACATATAGTGCAGGAGTCATATTTTTTAGAGGTCAATGTCTCCAGTTGCCATTCACTTTATTGTATGGAAAAGATTTCTCTTTGAGATTTGCCTGTCTTGCCTCTTTCCACACAGATCTGTGCAGTGGTCAGATTCAGGTCCAGATACAGAAAGGTCCTCTGTATAGAGTGAAAGGATAACCCATCTCCATATCCTGTAATGTTACAGGGTTTACAGGCCCATCTAACCGGGATTTTCAGTTCCTTGTCAAGAAATCGAACATTATAAATATGATCAGTACCAGTGACCCAGACTTTGCCTATGGAATGTTCTCCGGTAGAGTAAGAAATAAAGAGATTGAGATTCAAAGGCTGTCAGGATCTTCAGTTCTCTTGATGATCAAAAATTTGGTGGAGAATGATGCAGGTGATTTGCTCTGTGAGACCCTACACACAGGTGGTGCGTATTACGGAGATTATGATGATGAAACCAAGCTTAATGGTAAGATATTTATTTATTTTGAGGGTTTTGATGATTAATGAGATGATTTGGCATTTTGAGATTATTGAAAGAGAAATCCATCATTTAACATCCGTTTACATTCCCATGTATCCCAAAAGAAGGTGATCAGCTATAAGCAATATTTATATTAAACACTACTGTATCATTCATTAGTCACTGATATAATGTCAGTTGATATCAGTTTTGTAGGTATTAGTATTGGCATTGAAAGATGCATATAGGTCAATCACTTTTTTTTTACTTTGTTAATACATTTTCAATGATAAAAAAGGGGGGGAAACTGTTTTATCCACAGTGATTGCAGACACTCTGGAGGCATCATACTCTGGCTCTCCTTCTCAGAGCTTGTCTGAAGGTGATCCTCTTCAGCTTGAGTGCCAAGTCTCCAGCCAGACTTTTCAACATACTCATCTGTCAGTCACCTGGTTTCTCCATGGTGAACAGGATGAAAACCCCCGGCCAATCATTACTCTGGACAAAGATCTGACTGTAAAGCCAGGATCTGGATTTGAGGATCGCTATCATGCTGGTCTTATCAGCATGGATAAGATGGAGGACACAGCCTACAGACTGAAGATGCCTCAAGTGCAGCAGTCAGACCAGGGGAAGTTCTTCTGCAAAGCCATTGAATGGATCCAAGACCCAGACCGTTCCTGGACACAGATTGCCCACAAAACCACCACAGCATGCAATGTGGAGATTAAACGAATCGGTGAGATTCATGTTTTGTAATTTAAACCAGAGGTTCTCAACTGATTTTTACTTCAGGAAATAGATTTTACACCTATAGTGTCTGGGAAAAGCAAAGTTTAATGTACGAAAGTAACAATAATATCCTTACAGTCAAATGTTGCTATTTAGTCCCATTTATCTACTTTTCTAAGTATCTCTTAAATTGTAATAGTTTCATGCTCTTTTCAGTCAATAACTCACAGCAGAGAGAAAAAAACAAAAACAATTATTGAACCCATGTGTTAATGCATTCTGTGTCATATTTTCTGTTATCTAGAGTAGTTTGTAAATGATTTTGAGGATGAAGGCAGGTCACACAGCCTGCCCATGATGACATTTCTAGCTTCTACCAAATGACAGATACATTTGTAGAATAATAATGTACAACAGATGTCAGATGTAACTATGTAGGTCAGAACCTGGTGTAATGCCTGAGTGTGTATGAGTACAGTCATATACAGGAAGTTGTGTAAGAGAACCTGTTTGATCTCATGCTCTTTCCTGTGTCTCAAAAGTGGTCCCTGATGTAGGTTCATTCAGTGTTTATCTGAAGGCTTCAAAGGGGCCACTACAGGAGGGAGACGCACTGGACATTCGTTGCAGTTTGAATGCACAGAACCGTCCTGGTCATTTCTTCTCGGTGACTTGGCTGAAGAACCAGCAGAAAGTGGCCCAGATCGGATCTTCTGGGATGCTCACTATCTTTGACAGCTACAAAGAGAGAGAGAATGCAGCAGAGATGAGAGCAGTGAAAACCAGTCAGATGGACTACCTGCTGACCATCCGTTCGGCTCGGGCTGAGGACCAGGGCCAATACCAGTGTGAAGTATGGCAGGAAAACATGAATGAAGATGGCACCTTCAAAAAAATACAAAAACAAATATCCAGTTCAGAGACTGTGAGCATCACGGCTAAAGGTAATTAACAAGACAATTGTTCCTCCTATACAGTCATTGTGCTGTTTGTTCAAAGTTAAGTATGGAGAAGATAGCTAAACCTTATTATGAGTGACAATAACAGTGATGCTTGCCTTGAAATAATAGGCATTGGTTTGCATTCTTTTCTGTAAATAATCTAGTCACAGTTTTCACGACAAAAATGCTTGCATTGAGACACTGACATTGGGTGTTTTTTTCTTTCTGCCTGTCTGGTCAGAGAGTGATCTGGCAGTGGTCATGGTGATGAAGGATGCAGTGACTGAGGGAGATGTACTACGGGTCACCTGCTCAGTGTCGGGGTTCAAAGGTCCTTTATCCGTGTCATGGCAACACAAGAAAGACTCGGGGCTTTCCTTCAGTGATGTCATTAGTCTGACCCATGAGGGAGTGATAAAAGATACTGGGGCAAGTTATCAGAACAGAAATGTCCAAACACTTCATTCTCCAGCTGGAAACGTTACTCTGGAGATTGGTGCATCTGCAACATCTGACAGCGGCGACTATAAGTGCATTGTGTCTGAATGGACAGTACAGAGCAATGGCGAGATGAAGAAAGCCAACACCCAATCTCAGCAAAAAGCCATTATAGTTAATTCTATTGGTAAGATTACTATATAATCACTCATTATTCTCAGTAACAGAGAAAACTGTCAAGACATTCAGCCAAAAATTCTTTGTCATTACTCTGCTCAAATGTGTACTGTTACTGCTATTAGAGTTTAAATAATAACTGCAGACATTTCTTTTCAGAATCTCAAATGAAGGTGAGCTTGAAAAGTCGTACAACAAATGTACCTATAGATTCTCCAGTAGTACTGCTATGCACGGTCAGAGGGCCTAAAGTGTCTTTGGCTGTACGCTGGATGTTTCAGCCCCGCAATTCAACTGTTCAAACAAATATTTTATCCATACACCACACTGGAGAAATCGCCTGGAGAGCAGATCAGAGAAACTATCAGCTGTCCATTCAAGCACTGCCGACAGAAACTCGTTTCACTCTCATGGTGCCGAGAGCCAGCAAGCAACAAGAAGGACAGTACCAGTGTCAAGTTGATGCCTATCAAAAGGATGTACAGAAAGCCTTGAAGAACTCCAACCCATTGGCGGTGACTGTACAAAAACCTGGTAAATACAGCTATTAATTAAAAAATAATGTATGCAAGGTTCAATCTGCATCAAACGTTTGGACATACTCTCATCTTTATACTCAGATATACTCGAAATGCATAGAATATAAGAAAAAAAGTGCTCTTAGATTAATTTCTTTGTAATTTTATATGTAAAAGTTTGACCGCATAGTGAAATAGCCAACAAAAGTAGAGCATACTTCCTTCAATACTGCTTAAAAGAATCCCAGGATGCATCTTCTGAAACTGGTTGCGTGAATTTCCAGAGTTGAAATCTGAAGAAGCTCAAATATGAAAGATTTTGACCCACATTACATTTGTTGACTTTGCCACATACATAAAAACGTGTACCTACAAGCTGTTACACTGTAATTATATTTAAAGTACCTGCATAAAATTATACTACAACCCTAAACTAATTGTTAAACCTACCCTTTCCCCTAATCTTACCCATATCCCATCCTGGTCATATTTTATTTTAAATGTTACAGTGTAATTACATGTAATATAAATACGTGTATACGTGCACTGTAAAACTTTTCGTTGTAAATTTACAGTATAATACTGGCAGCTGGGTTGCCAGCCACATACTGTATTTTTACAGTACTACTACTGTACACAACATTTACAGTTCTGTACTGTATTTACGAAATACAGTATTATACTGTTATATAACTTTTTTTACAGTATTACACTGTGCTCTTTACAGGGAATACTGTAAATCCTGCTTTTATTTCAGTACTCTTGGATTTACAAAATTAAAAATATACTTTTTCATAACAGTATTCACAAAAAAATAGAGAAAATAATATTTTCTGAGTTTTAAAACATTTTATTTATTTTGAAGAAAAGACCAGGCAATTGCCTTATATGAATTTACTGGCTGAAATGCCAGCTGTAGTTTTTTTTTTTTCCTTTTTCTTTTAAATATAAAACATGTAAAATGCAATTAACAATTAGCAAGTAATTCAAAATACAGTAATCTTATTTACTTTTAAAGAATGGAAAGGTTTTTCAGAAATATATTTTTTAAAAGTCTTTCAGAAGAGAGGAAACCTGTGGGTTTACAGTACTGTTCTTTTTTTACACAACATGTCCAGTCTTCTTGTAAGTCACTTTTCCTTTCTTGGTTTTTGATGCACATTCAGGGTTGATGTTGAGAAAGCATCTAAAAGACAGAAAAGAAAAAAAGTGAACATTATGTATGTCTAATATATATATCTAATATATATACACACAGCATCTCACAGAAGTGAGTTCTGTGAGACAGCACAGAGAATTGCAACACTTACGATGTGATTACATGACTACATGATAATGTTAAATATGCAATATGTCATTCAGCTCTTTAATCAACTGTATAAAATATTTGTTAAAATATACTTAAGTACTTTACAAATACTGTCAAAACAAGTTAGTGACAATTCACTCTATCATATATATATCAATGGCAAATATGCTAACCTCAGTCGCAAGGGTGCATGCCACCTCTTCCTGATACTGGAGGTTGAAATCATACAATAATACAAACAGCACTGCAAGGCCAGAGACAAAGTTGGGCTGCTCAACATTTACCGCTGGTTGCTTAGAGATTGACCTGAAAATAAAAAAAGAAAGAAAATACTTCAAATAAACTATTGTGGGTTCCATTGCAGTTCTGTTTAGTTGTCTATACATAGTTCAACTCAACATAACTATTAAACTAAATCTGAAATATGTGCAGGGAAATCCCATTTACAGGGTTCACAACTATAGCTGTCAACTGCATAATAATAGTATCTCATGAATGCACAGTCGAGCACAAAAGACCAATGTCAGTGTCAGGATTTTCATTAAACAATATTGCATTCCCTCGGAACACTTGGAATACATGACATGTTGCATGTGAACATTCTGTGATACTATTGTATCTTGATGCTGGTCACTATCACTGCCATTATATGGACAAGCGTGAGCAGGCTTTTTTTTTTTTAAATTTGTATTATTCTCCTTTAGTGGTCCAAAAAACAAAGAAGGTCATAGGGCATTAGAACAACACCAGGGTGCATGGAAGCATATGGGTAGCAAAATTCAATTGAAATGCAATACGTAAAATGGTGATATATTTCAATTTACATTTTCTTATACATATGTGCAATATTTAGTGCACATATGTATTTTATTGTATATCACATAAATTTTATTTAAATTATAAAATTTACATTTGCCATTTCCTACACTAGTTTTAATACACAAATTAAAAACATATTTTAATGCTTTATAAGTTGCAAAATGGAAATTAAAATGTATTACCCAAATTAGTAATGGGCGATATAAACGATATGCGATATAAACGATACAAAATTGGCCTACGATAGAGATTTTAATTCTATTGCACTATCGCGATAATGCATGTTGATGACGCAATCTACCCGCGAAATTTAGAGCAACGACCTGCAGCCGGCTGCAACGCATCATCATATTCGTCATCTTGAATAAACATGGCTGAAAGCGTTAGCGAAGCAGAGGAGCTCGTGAAAAAGACTGGTGCATAGGGTGACCAGACGTCCCGAAAAATTCGGGACAGTCCCGAAATCTAAGCTGCTGTCCCGAATCCCGCTCTAATTGTCCCGAAAATTATACTGAAGCAAAATCTTAAATAGTTATTGTCTGATAAAACATAAAAAACTGTCCGTGGAGCGAGGGTGAGTCATCCTGCAGCCTGGCAACCAGCCCCCGCCGGCTGCTCATTGGCTGCAGCATCTTGTTTTTTTTTTTTTTTGGTTCATTAACTTCAGTTTTAAGTATAAAAATAGCCTAACGTTACTTCTATATTATATAAAATTATATGTATATGTAGGCTACTTATATTAATAAAAACATGATTGGTTCAGTCACTTTCGTTTGAAATTCATTATCTTTATTATTCATTATTGAAATTACCAGGGCCATAACTGTTTACTTGTGTAAGGACTTAAGAATTTTCCTTTATTTAAAATAGCCATGCCTAATACTGGAAGTATATCCCTAATTCAGTGTCCGTTCCTTTATTAACAAGACACCAGTTTTAATTTCATTAGGACAACACAATGTTTAAAACCAAATGCGTTACCTTAGGCTGCAGGTTTGAAATATGTTTTTATTTAAAGTATCTGTGCATTACACAAAATAATTTTCTTTGCCTAATTAATACTGGAAGTATTTTCAGTACAGTGTATGTTCCTTAACTAAAAAGACACCAGTTTTTTTGTTCCCTGCAACTTGGGTGGCATTTAAGAACCAAGGACTTAAGTGTAGTGCCTTTTAGAAGGAAATATTTTCTTTTATTTATCTGCAACATTGTGTTGTATAATTACAGTTTTGCTTTTGCACAATAAATGTTATCAAAACGACATACAACATTTCTTTATTTCTTAAAAAAAAAAAATACATTTAGCAGTTTGGTTTTCCTAAGGGTCTATGTAACCTGTTCTGAAATGGTTCTACTATAATTTATATATCGCAATATATATCGTTATCGCAAGAGGCTGCAATGTATATCGCAATATGAATTTTAGGCCATATCGCCCATCCCTAACCCAAATTGATTAGATGTTTAACATGTCCAAGCAAAAACTGTTTTTACATAATAATACCACATGATAATTGTAATTTCAGAATGCATTCTGATCCAAAGGTGCAGTAAAAAGGTAGAAAAATGGTAATTTAAAATATCTTTTATTTTTCTTAAATGCATTGACACATATATAAGACGTTTCAATTGCATTTTCATTTAATACCCCATGATGAATATAAAGTCAATGTGGATTTGAAAATGCATTCGAAATGTATTTGAAAATGCAACACACCCCCGACCTGTCAATCTTTAGGCTACATCAAGACTGGGCTTGGCAACAGGATGCACAATTGTAGAAAATATCAAATGTAAATTATATAACTGAATTTCCATTTTCATTTTGCACTAAACTTTGCACATATTTAGGGTAAAATGTCAATTAAAATACAGAAATGCATTGCCATTTAGCATATTACTAACTGAATTTGAAATTATTTCAAACTGAATTTTGCTACCCATATGCTTCCATAGCGTTAATGATGACTTAATGTTCATTTTAGGGTGTACTAAACCTTTACTGTTTACTTACCAAGAATTATAGGTTGTGTTCTCTGGCAAATGTAGACACTGCTGGACATCAGATTGAGTGGTGAATACCTGAAACAATTTTTAAGAAGACAGCACATCCATCACTAACAGAACCAAGACATAACAAATCGCATTTATTTGCAACATGCTTTAAGTAATCTCTACTTACATCTGCTTGAAGGGTAAGACCATCTAATTTCTGCAAGTGTGGGAGCAGCTGTAGGACCATGGAAGACATGGAAGCAATCAGGAATACTACTTTTGAAATAAGCATTAGGAACATGATTATGGATTTTCATGTGCTGGCAAAATTATAACACATTAAAAAGCACGATCATAGAACTGACATTTTTTAACATGGACTACAAATGGGAAGCACTTACATTAGCACCGGATCTTCATCAGATTGTTCAGCCTGAAAAATAATAATAATAAAAAAATAATAATCAGAAGCAGGTCATGTGAATGTGTGTCTTATTTGCTATTTAAGTTGTTTTTGATTGTTGGATTAAAGGAAGGTGTGCATAAACATCTTAAAAGGGATAGTTCACTTTGAAATTAAAATTTGGTATCTATCAGCTTACCCCAAGGGCATCCAAGATGTAGGTGTCTTTTTTTCTTCAGTAGATCCAATTTTGATATGTTTAGGTCAAACCGTTCTAGCTTGTCAGTCATATAATGGCAGGTATAGGTCACTGTCTCTACAAGAGGGAAAAAGAACATGCACAGAGAAATCCAAATTAAACAATTCCCCATCGTAACTACACATTGATGGCCTAAGACACGAAGCGGTTTGTGTGAGAAAATGAACAGTATTTATACAGTTTTTTACCTCTTGTACACAACCATGTCCAAGTGATCTGAGTGCGCGCACGCATCCGGTGTGTGACGTGTGTGTGCGCGCTCTGGCTTAGTCCGCAAAAATAACTTTATTGCACAAATAATTAGAAAGTTATTGAACGCGGAAATATGTGAATGTTGTGAATGTGCGAATATAAAACCAATTTTACCCAAGTGAATTGCTAACTCGGGATTTAAGTTAAGTTTAACGTTCCCAAAATCAAACCATGCGTGGAAACAATGTAGAAATGTGAATGAAAAAAAGACAAGCTTACCGTATCGATACTTAGTCGAACATTAATCCATCTTCTCATGCTCCAGTCGATTAGCATCATCTCAGGCACAGGTTAGATGATTCAGATGACAAATTATCTCCGCGTCTGCTCAGGCAGCGTCGTCCATTGTTTGCTGCGTCACAGGCACTAACTAATGCTTGAAACGCGAAACGAAGCTCACAAAGCTTATCTACGCACAGATTCACAAACCACTGGATTATCTTAATAACGCGAATAATTATTTTGTTCAATTAATTCCCGCTGACGAATCTAGTTTGCCTGTAATACACTGTTCACATTTCTTCTTCTTTGGAGATCACATCACATTTGAATTGAGCGCGAAATAAATATATCCCACAATGCAATGCGTTTACAGTATGGTACTGTATTACAAATTTAGCGGGCTGAAAACAGAAAACTTCTGTATATTTACAGACATTCTGTAAAATATACAGAATGCTACTGTTTTATAAAAATACAGTATAATACTGTTAGAAAATGCCTGTAAATTTACAGTAAAGTTTTATATAAATTAACAATATTTTTAGTCATTTGATCGGTATGGAGATCTGGAGGGCAAAACATCCACAGAACTGCAGCACAGGTTTGTCAGTTTTACATCTGTCCATCAATATTTGGACTATTTCACCAGTCTGAAGAAGAAAACAATTATATGTAAACAAACTGCAAGTTTTTGGCTCTTGTGACCCATATACAGCACCAGTCACAGTTGTTTAGTCACAAAAAAGAAGAGACATTCTAAAGTGCTTAAGATGAAAACTGCTTATCCTGCCTTAATGTTCTAAGACAATTTTAAAAGATCCTTCAGTGTAGCCTACACTTTATTTAAGATGCATACTCTATACAGGCAAGAGTCCAAAATATGAACACAACAGAAAAATTCACATTAAGCTTTTTCTTCATCATGGTTTTCTATGGAAAAATTCTTAACCTGAAACATTTGTGTGTTGCATAGTTCTGGGCACATATACTTGCCTGCAGTGTATATACGGTATATATATATATATATATATATGTATAGTATGTGTCATCAATAAGGTTTATACTGAATTTGGTCTTTTAATATCACTCTGTTAATACATTAGCATTTGGTATAAAACTTGTAAAAAATATATCAAATAACTGGCGGGCAGCAAAGAAGGTCTTGTTTTGCCCTTCCACTTATTTTAGTTCATAGACTAATTTGAGTTGAATTGTTTTTAGGTGAATTCAGAATTTTTTACTGTTAACTGTGGACATCAGGTCATGTTTCAGGCGGCACAAACACAAATGAGCATTAAAGTGACACACTAACATATATATAACTAAAGGACTACTACAAAAGAGACTCACGCATGTAAATTAAATGACAGGTTATTTGTAAATAACTAAATAAATGTCCTTTCCCAGAGCACATTTGCCAGTAAGTTCTCTTTGCACATGTTCAGAACAACCTTTTATATATATATATATATATATATATATATATATATATGTATATATATATATAAAGCATTTAGATAACTGTAAATTCAGCAGTTTGATCTCTTTCCTCCTCACTTTTTAATGTTTAACATCAGTCAGCAAGATGAGCCTATACTCACCCACCTCTCGTCTGGAAACCACTGTCAACACTGATGCTAAGCTTGAATGCTCAGTCAGGAGGACAACCACAAACACCTCTCGTTTCATGATAACATGGATGTTTGGGTCCCAGATGCTCTTAACTATGGACCTATATGCTGTTGTCAAGTTTGGCCCTGCAGCCGGCCTAGATATGGACCAGAGGATCCGTATGGAAATAAGACAGAAACAGAACTTCCAGCTGACTATCCACCAGGTCAGAACATCTGACAGTGGACAATATCATTGTGAGGTAGAAGAGTGGCTTCAGGATCCTCTTGGTGACTGGTATTCCCTAAAGAAAATTTCTGTTTCCACAGAGCTTGTTGTCAAAGAGAAAGGTAAAAACACATTTACTTCATTGAAAAAGTATTTTCACTGAACTGCTTTATTCTACGCAAAAATAAGTTTTTAACTGATTATGATCCAGGGTCCTGATAAAAAAGGTTGAATGACAGTCAAGTCTAAAATGTATGCCAAGTTCCTAAAAAAGCACTTTGTATGATTTCAAAAGTGCTTTCAATATTTCTAATATTTTTAACAACTTCACTGCAGTTTTCTAAGAAATAACAATAAAGATTATTTTTAATGAAATAAATAATTAGATTCAGCCAACCCAATCTCATGAGAAAAATAACATAACTTATAACAAAATAACATATTTTACAACATACATTTGTACATAGAATGTAATTTGTATGGAAACATTTAATTTTTAGAAAAGAAGGGCATGAGCATATTGTATGAAAATGTACAAATGAGATTGTACAAATTAGCAACTATTATGCATAAAACAAAAAATAGTTATGAACTGACTTGAAAGTGAGTTGGATTCAGGATAGATGTTACCAACTATAGGCATTTTTGACTTTATGCCTAAAAATATAAAAATACCACCTAGGCATTTTTACTTTATGCCACTAAAAATATCAAAACGACTTTTAATTCAGAAATGGATAATTGAATTGAATTTAAAAATAAATAATTGCATGTATGAAATTTTATGTATGTTTGAATAAATGTAAAAATTCAGACCAAAAAAAAAAACTACACACACATAATCACGATTCAATTACTGATGCTGTACTTGGTGTTTTTTTGTTTGTTTGTTTCAGCCAGTGATTTCAAAATGAATAAATCTAACACTCAGCTGAAGGTTGAAGAGGGAAAGCAGCTAATGTTGAAATGCTCAGTGGATGGTATTGGATCTGATTCCACTCTTCGTTACTCCCTTACCTGGATATTTGACCGATATCAGTCCTCCAGTGTGGCACTTCTGACATATAGTCATGATGGCTGTCTGAAGTACAACAGCTTTGACTCAGAGCTTGAGGGACGACTCCACTTCTTCACCCCAGAAGTGGGTGTCTTTCACTTGACTATCCATAAATCTATCCAGGAAGACAGTGGGCACTACTACTGTCAAGTTCAACAGTACCAGCTGGACTGTAAAGGCCAGTGGTCACTTAAGGCAAGCGACAAGTCAGGCTTTAACAATGTTACTGTTCAACTAATAGGTGAGTACTCTAAATTTCAATTTAGAATTCTGAAATCATCAGAAAATTGAGAAGAACATTAATGCAGATTTTTTTCTATAAAATTAGAGAACAAACTGCAAGTTCACAAGGAGGAACAAAGCCTGAACATTAGCAATCTACAAGCGGGGTTCACCATTGACTGTGTCATTGAATCATGGTCCAGTGATGCATCTGTGTTTGAGGTGACTTGGTCCAGGGGTCAGAGAAATGAACGACCTGTCATCATGTTCAATGCCAGCCGTGATGGTACCTTACACAGTGCAATCAATGATAAAGATCTGGTGTTTGGACACCCAAGAAGCATGTGCTATAAGCTGACAGTGCTAAACGTCAACCCCACTGATACTGGCCTGTACCACTGTCAGGTTGTTGAATGGATTCAGACAGCTCCAAACAAGTGGAGAAGGATAGGTGAAGACAAGTCTGGGAATATATCCGTCCATGTGGACACTGAGGAAAGGCAAAAAGAGGGCAGCTTTGCCATGGACAAGAAGGACAAGGATCTTGTCATCAAAGAAGGAGAGCAGTTTGATCTTGAATGCTCCCTGGATGTAGGAAAAGAGGACCCTACTCATCTCTACAGTCTCAGATGGGTATTTAATAGACCAGAGTCGACTAGTGGGATACTATTATTGTCCTACTCTTATAATGGTCGTCTACAGTACCATACAGAGAATCAGGACAGGTTACACTTCTCTATACCTACTTCTGGTACTTTCCATCTGGCAGTATTAAACTCTGATATGGCTGATAGTGGAAGCTACCGGTGCAGTGTTGAGAAGTACGAGTTTGATTGTGAGGGCAAGTGGAAACCAATGGCCCAAGACCAATCAGGCTCAACTATGGTCACAGTTCGCAGTATCGGTAATACAACCATTTACATCTTGTCCATGTTTAATCTCTTAGTGCAGTCTAACGACTGACTTTCAAAACCCTCTCATATTGCTTATGACTATCAGCACAGGATCTTCCTTAGATGTGTCTGTATGTTTTGTTCTTGTTATTTGATCTTTTAATTTGTGTTTAATTTGAACAGAAAGTAAACTGCATGTTCAGAAGGACAACCGAATTCTCAACATTACAAATAATCAGGCTGGGTTCACCGTGGACTGTGTCATTGATTCACAATCCAGTGATAAGTCTGCCTTTGAGGTCACCTGGTTCAAGGTTCAGGGGGAAGAAGGACCAGTCGCAATATTCACCGCCAGGCGTGACAGTACCTTACACAGTGCAATCAATGATAAAGATCTGGTGTTTGGACACCCAAGAGGCATGTGCTATAAGCTGACAGTGCTAAACGTCAACCCCACTGATACTGGCCTGTACCACTGTCAGGTTGTTGAATGGATTCAGACAGCTCCAAACAAGTGGAGAAGAATAGGTGAAGACAAGTCTGGGAATATATCCGTCCATGTGGACACTGAGGAAAGGCAAAAAGAGGGCAGCTTTGCCATGGACAAGAAGGACAAGGATCTTGTCATCAAAGAAGGAGAGCAGTTTGATCTGGAATGCTCCCTGGATGTAGGAAAAGAGGACCCTACTCATCTCTACAGTCTCAGATGGGTATTTAATAGACCAGAGTCGACTAGTGGGATACTATTATTGTCCTACTCTTATAATGGTCGTCTACAGTACCATACAGAGAATCAGGACAGGTTACACTTCTCTATACCTACTTCTGGTACTTTCCATCTGGCAGTATTAAACTCTGATATGGCTGATAGTGGAAGCTACCGGTGCAGTGTTGAGAAGTACCAGTTTGATTGTGAGGGCAAGTGGAAACCAATGGCCCAAGACCAATCAGGCTCAACTATGGTCACAGTTCGCAGCATCGGTAATACAACCATTTACTTCTTGTCCATGTTTAATCTCTTAGTGCAGTCTAACGACTGACTTTCAAAACCCTCTCATATTGCTTATGACTATCAGCACAGGATCTTCCTTAGATGTGTCTGTATGTTTTGTTCTTGTTGTTTGATCTTTGAATTTGTGTTTAATTTAAACAGAAAGTAAACTGCATGTTCAGAAAGACAACCAAATGCTCAACAATTAATAATTGACAATTAACACCAAATTATTAATCAGACCAACCAGTCAGATTTTAGTGTAAGGTTTAAGACTCATGTCTGGGTTAGGGTCTTGTACACCTGGGGATTCTCGGCACTGGTCTATCTTTTTTGACAGGCTCAGTTCAGTTCATGGAACTCTTTCCTAATTATCAGATTATCTAAATCAGGTCAGTTTAAAGGTCAAGAAACACCAAGCCAGCCAACGGTCAGCTGTGAGCCAATGTTAAGCCATTGGTGAGAACCGTTGGTGAGTGTCGGGGCCATCAGACACTTGTTTATTCCATCTTCAACCTATAACTTCCCTCTGATTTTAGGGGTAGGTTGTGGTAAGGGTTTGGGTTCAGGGTTGGACTGTTTCTGTCAGGAATGTTGATACTGGATCTTATCAAACTCATGGTCACCTCAACAACACAGCCCCTAACCCAACCTTCCAGTGGAAAGTCAGTAAAGTCAAAGGAGGTCTTATATACCTGGAGAAGGCATTCTCATTCAATTTAATGGCAGTTTCTTGGCTAACACAAGATCGCCCGGAACTACATACTTATTTGGAGGAATGCACTTTAGTTGTAAAGGAGTAATCACTCTGGAGCTGCAGGAAATGACATAATGAAAACGCTAATTCTAATAGTATTTTTAAAAACACTTAAAGCATGTTTATCCATAAATCTTGTGTATATACAAACAAATATTTTCCATTTCCAAAAAGCTAATATCTAAAATTTGATTTACCTTCTCAGGTGATTCTGAAAGACGGACAGACCCATTGGGAACGACTCTGGGAGTCACTATTCCTCTGATTTGCTTTCTTGTATTGGTCATAATATTGTTGTTGAGAAGGGATCACAAAAGGAATTCTGAACTGAAGAAAAAGAAAGACTGTCTGTGGGCTGAAAATAACCCTCTTACTCCCATGCCTGAGGTAACTTCTGCTGAAGGTGATCATTCCTAGTCTGTCTAGCACAGTAACTGTATTAGTGCAGTAATGCACAATTACATATACAAAATGTTGTTACTGAGGGATATCTAGACTATTTTAACAAAGTTAACTTACCCCTAAATTTAAGGATAATTCTGACCAGACTGTCTCATTTGTATTGCTATAACTATATTTATTATAAGAGGCAAGATAAGTAGAATATTTAAACCAGTGGTTCTCAACTAGTTTTGTTTCAGGGCATTGATTTTATATTATACATCAAGTGGTGACCAAACACAGAATCCTACCAAACTAAACAAAAATGTTTGTTTATATGGCCATAACAGATTTAATAAGCTCATCTTTATAGTTTGAGAATCTCTTGAGTTTAGATTCATACTCTTAGCTATTAATTCACAGCAAATATCCCACTGTGGCCGTATTTAATCTCTTTTGAAAACATATTTCATGTATCCTATAGGTTGCATTTTATCTCTCTTAGTTTTGTTCTTGGGTTTTGAGGATGAAAACGTTATGCAACCTGTCCATGCTAATTTTTGCTGAGTGAAAGAAAAAAAGTGCCAGTAGTTTGTTTGTTTGTCTTTCAAGTCAACATAAAAACATATAATATATATTTTCTCCTTTTTTTAAGTATTGCTACTATTTAACCTTGCTTTCACACTGCTTGTCCTATCAGAACAGAACTACAACATATTTTTCACTTGGTTTTTGCTGTTGTAATTGCATATGTGACCCTGGACCACAAAACCAGTCTTAAGTGTACATTTTTTGAAATTGAAATTTATACATCATCTGAAAGCTGAATAAATATTTCCATTGATGTATGGTTTGTTAGGATAGGACAATATTTGGCTGAAATACAACTATTTGCAAATCTGGAATCTGAGGGTGCAAAAAAATCTAAATATTGAGAAAATCACCTTTAAAGTCCAAATGAAGTTCTTAACAATGCATAATCAAAAATTAAGTTTTGATATATTTACGGTAAGAAGTTTACAAAATATCTTCATAGAACATGATCTTTACTTAATATCCTAATGATTTTTGGCATAAAAGAAAAATCGATAATTTTGACCCATACAATGCATTTTTGGCTATTGCTATAAATATACCGCAGTAACTTAAGCCTGGTTTTGTGGTCCAGGGTCACATATTATTATAGAGTTCACATTGGAATTGGGCTGTATACATTGCTGTAAACAAATTAAGTTATAGTTACAATGATGCTATATTTTCAATTGTATGCAGTTAAATTTATGACATTTAATTATTCACTCTTTTCAGTTGCTCACAGGCAGTTCAATAGCAACAGCAACTGTGGTCACTGAGTCAGATCACCACACATGCAGTTTAGACATTTTCATTGTAGACAGGAAGTCACGATGCTCTGAGCAGATCTGTTTAACAATCACAATTCAGTGGTTGTGGGTTTTTTTTTGGGATTTTTTGCTCAAGTATGTTGGGCTGATCTCACAATGAAGGCACAGAGGAAAATGCTTTCTTTGCATAAACACAAACATTGGGTTTATAAAGACAGTATACTGTCACTTTTTATCATTATGGTAACTCTGTATAGAAGAAAGCCATGTTATGATAAATATGTGTAGTTTTTAACTGTTTTGTGATGGATTTGAGAATCTGTGCAACTTTCTTAACCCTCTTCAGTCAATGTATGGTACTGCATCTAAACAAAAGCTAATTTTTTAAGATATCAGCCTCACATTTGGCGCACACCTTATTTAGGTGTTTTTAAGTGTATGTTTTAGAAAATATATTTCATATGAAATTTGAAAATAGTATTTTTGTGCATTGTCATATCAATAAACTTAAACTTATTTTTTTTAACCTTTTACACTTAAGCAATAATCTGCCAAGAGTCTTCTAAAAAAGAGACCAAACTTAAGTCTGTGTTCCAAAGCATTCAAGATTTACTACAGTTGGATTTGAAAATGTTCTATGCTCAAAAATTGACAATATACAATAAATATAACTACTGCATAAATGTATTACCATAAAATCCACTAGAAAATACAAAATATTAAATAAAAACATTGTCAAGCAAATACATGGTTGATTTCACTGAATAATAATAATACACTCTTAAAAATAAAGATGCTTCACGATGCCATAGAAGAACCTTTTTTGTCTAAATGGTTCCATAAACGGTTCTTTGTGGCAAAAGAAGGTTCTTCAGATTATTAAAAGGTAAGAAAGAGGTGGTTCTTTAAAGAACCTTTGACTGAATGGTTCTTTGTGGAACCAAATATGGACTGTTAATTAAATCTTTAAGGCTATTAATCCAAGAGACTGCCATTCTTTGCATTACCTACTTTTGCCTTTCTCTCCATATGCTGCAATTTTTTGTTTTTTAAAACAGTAATAGTGTAAATAGCTTTATTGAACAGCACACAAATGTCAAACATACTATTAGAGACTATCAGACAGTTATAAGAAGCGATTTCTAATGAAGGGGGTAATATACTGAAAGCAGGAGTGTATTATTTTTTTCTAAAGATTACAAATGAATTTCCAAACATTTTTTGAGTCAATTTTTCACTGTTATTTGTTAAGGTCTATCATCCACTACTACCCAAATGATATCCAATTTTACTCCTTCATAATGGTGAAAAAAGAAACAACTTTTCATGCCTTTCACACAGCACTGTATCTGCAGGTTATTTAGTAGGCTAATAGCCACAAACACGTTTTCTGCATAACTGCATTTTCTACTTCCGCTTATATATTTTTTGTTATTTAGTTTAAAAAAAGTGTATCTCATGCTGAAACACTATATGAGAACCATAGTCTTATTTTCACAAAAAAAGTTCTATTTAAGACTTACGTTGTACTTCACATTGTTTCTCGAAAAATCTTGCATCAATCTGAAGGTATGCATAAACATCGCTCTTTAGTGGTGAAAAGTGGCCTCACAATATCAAATGATTTCATACCTTGCTATACAGCAGGGGTGTCAAACTCAGTTACTGGAGGGCCAGAGGCCTGCAGAGTTTAGATGCAACCCTGATCTAGTTAATCAATTCCTTCAGGCTTATTTGAAAACTACATGGTATATGTGTTGGGGCAGGGTTGGAACACAATTTTGCAGGGATGCGGCCCTCCAGGAACTGAGTTTGACACCCCTGATATGCAGTATGCATCACATGTACACTGTAATCTGCTACTGCAGGTTATGATGAGTACACAAACTAGCTTTGAAAGCAAGATCGCAACTCTAAAAAGCCTCCTCCAAAACACATGAAAGGACACAGGAAGACTGATCAGAGAAACCTACCCACACTTTAATACAGAATTGTTTACCGTTACTGCTGTATGGTGAGAAACTTCAAAACATTCAATAAATTAGTGAGTTTAACAAATCATTCAGAATTATTTTCAACCAATTTAAACTGTTTGCCAACTGTGATTTATTAACTGAAAATAATTAAATAAAAAAAAAGTGATTCATTTTGTAATGTGGGTCCTTATAGTGTGACCAACATCATGAAGATGTTCCATTCTCTTGTATTAAAGAGGCTATTTTTGTTTAAGAGCCCCAAAAGAATTAATGCCCATCACCTCGCAGCTCTACCCATTACCATTCAACCAACACCATCTAGTGTTGCTATCAAGCAATAACATTATTAGAGCACACAGATAAACACTATTGCTCCTCATCTTTCAGTTAAAGAATCGGGTGAGGCCCTTGGAATCTCTATCAGGAAACTCATTTGTTAACATTTTATTGTATTTAATATAAAGCTGGATGAACATAGCAAGTAATTTTTAGATATAAATTTGAGTGAGCAAAATAATCACCATCACCACCTACTCCTAAAACAACATTTTTTTTAACTAACTTATGGAAAATAACAAAAACAAATGTTGTGCATTATATGCTCATGCCCCAAAGGTATATCTAACAGGTCACAGTTCAAAAGTTTGAGGTCAGTTAGGATTTGTTGAAAGAAATTAATAGTCAACAAGGATGCATTCAATTAGTTAAAAATGAGAGTAAACTTCTACGTGTGCACATAAAATGTGTACAGTTGAAAATGCATTGTTTCTTCTAAGTTTCCTAAGTTTTCAAAAGAAAAAGATAACTGGTTGTGATTTGACACAGATAATACATTGCAAATATGTTGCTGCTTAGATATGATGACCCCCAGGCAGATGCCAGTCACAGATGTTGCCTTGCTCTGTAACAGCATACACATAATAATGTAATATACATTTAGCAGTAAAACAGAAACAACCACAGAAACTCATTTTAACAATATTTCACTTTTTTATTTTAAATAAATGTTAAAAATCTATTTTGTATAAACAGAATAATCAATGATTTCATCATGGTTCACTGCATAATACATTGTGGATTATGACAACCCCGCATAAATTGACCAAGCATCTTTGTATTGTGGGTTATGTGCAAGCATTTATATATTCTCTGTATTTGTCAGTTGCATGTAGCTGACTGCACATCTGTATTATACTGCATCACTTAAACATAAATTAAACAAATTGTGCATTATGAAATCTAAGATGTGTTTTGTGCATAATGGCTAGGCTGAATGTTTTTCCACATTTTCTGTGCTGATTTCTGCTGAATGGCTATTACATAGCAAAATGGACAGTTAATGACGGTCTTTTCGTTTCTGTAGAGCTTTCCGTGAGTTCACATTTTATGTTTGTCTCAATTCTCTTACATTTTTAGATACAGAATGTACAGTAGTAAGTTTTAGTATTTTTGATGGGGTTGTGCAAAATTAAGAACTAAAGAATTGGTTCCACTCCACACAAAGTGGAATTTAAAGTAACTCTATGCAGTAACCGCATGCATCCCCGGTATCTTCAAAGCTGATACAATATAGAATTGTACCACTTTTTGATAAGAAAAAAACAAGAAAACTCATTAAATTAAGTTAAATGTAAAAAGATGTGCAAAGGCAAGTTTTTTTTTTACAACTGTTCATGGTCTATAGGTCTGTATTGTATGCATGCAGAGAATTATCTTTATTATTAACTAAGCGCATCATTTATATCATACATCACAAATACAGAAAGACATTAAGTGAATGTTATGCCTGTCAAGTCTTATGAGCTTTCCGTTGTACTCTTAATTTTGGCTCTTGTTTTGGAGCGTGTGTTGACTTCTGACGTCGACGGCGTTGGGGATGCAGAAGTATGCAGCTCAAATGGGGGATCATTTGAATCTTCCTCTTTTACTTCTTCTTCCTCACATCCGTCCATCTCTGTCTGATGTTTTTTGCAGTGTTTCTCAAAAGTGGACATCTTTACAAAGATTTTGTTGCACACCTTGCAATGGAAGAGCTGCTCTCCGTTTTGTAAGTGCAGTTTGAGCTGCAGATAAGAGGAATGAGCGAAGGCCCCCGAGCACACGCTACAACACAGCATACTGCTGCCCTGGTGGCTTTTCTCATGTTGTTTTAGCATGGACACCGACCTGAAGCCCTTGTTGCACGTGGCACAGATGTACCTGCCCTCGCCCAGCTCCAAAGCCTGATGGTTAAGCAGATGGGCTGATGTGCGGAAGGCCTTGCCACACTTGTCACACTTAAAAGGGCGCTCACCAGTGTGCAAGCGCAAGTGTATAATAAGTCCGGCCTTTTGCGTAAAAGCCCTTTCACATTGTGTACATTTGAATGGTTTTTCACCAGTGTGGAGCCTACGATGGGTTTTCAGGTGTGAGGCACGGCCAAAGCACTTATTGCAATCTGGGCATTTGAAGGGTTTCTCACCAGTGTGGATGGTCTTATGGCGCATAAGTTGGGATGACTGCATGAACATTTTAGAACATACACTGCATTTGTACTTCCTCTCTCCGGTGTGTGAGCGCAGGTGCAGGGATAGGTGGGCCGAAGAGATGAAGGTCTTGGAGCACAGCCGGCAGGTATGAGGCTTCTCCCCAGCATGGCTGCGTTTATGTAGAACCAGACGAGAAGAAAGAGTAAAAGACTTGTCACAGTAGGGGCATTTGTAGGGCTTGTCTTGAGTATGCAGTTGCTGGTGTTTGGTGAGCATAGATATCTGGGAAAAAGACTTGTCACAAAGGCCACAAGGGTGGGATCGAGGCTTGGAAGAGTGAGACATGTTGGATGACTCAGAGCTGAACAAACACCCTCACACCTAATGACAAAAAACATTAACAAAACATATAGTTTAGTTGATTATATACCGTTACAAAAAAAAAAAAAACATTGGAGTATTTTCTTTTATACCAAATAAATCTATTTTAGTCCTTCCACTTTCTAATTTCATGTTTTAATTCAATGTGTTACTTGCTAATTCTTTACAAATATTTGTGAAATTGATTGAATTTCTAAATTAAAATAATTTTTTACAGTGACTTCAACATTTATTACAGGTGAAATTAAAGGTCATTATTGCGTGGGCACTCCATCGGAGGAGGCAAGGAAGGCTAAATGTCCACATATTTATTCCAAATGTGACCCTGGACCACAAAACCAGTCTTAAGTCACTGGGGGTATATTTGTAGCAATAGCCAAAAATACATTGTATGGTCAAAAATATAGATTTTTCTTTTATGCCAAAAATCATTAGGATATTAAGTAAAGATCATGATCCATGAAGATATTTTCTAAATTTCCTACAGTAAATATATCAAAACTTCATTTTTGATTAGTAATATGCATTGCTAAGAACTTCATTTGGATAACTTTAAAGGCGATTTACTCAATATTTAGATTTTTTTGCACCCTCAGATTCCAGATGTTCAAATAGTTGTATCTCAGCCAAATATTGTCCCATTCTAGCAAACCATACATCAATGGAAAGCTCAAAAATTGACACTTAAGACTGGTTTTGTGGTCCAGGGTCACAAATAAACAAAAACAATGGAATATGGATGTTTTAATCAATTATTTACTAATTATGCAACTCAGATACATATGTGTAATAATAGATGGAATGGATGCAATATGTCATTTGTTTCTGTTAAAATGCAGCTGGAAAAGGCCAGACAAATTAAAATGGCCTCCTATATAACTAATGACAGTTAAATATTAACTGACAAAACCTTTCGATCAGCTTGTGGTTAAGGAATGATATGATAACATTTTTGCAGCAATATTTAAATTGCAAATATGCTATCATATGGCCTTGCATATATTTTAACAGAGCCTAAATTTTATGCAGGGCTCTTAAAAGGGTGAAATGTATTTTTCCTGGCATCTGATGTACAGCTCAAGGTTGGAGTGTGTAGCCTACTGTTGTACTGATAATGGCTTAACATCCAGAAATTATTATAAGCCTACATCATTTTTTTAGTCTACAGGCCTCCTTATTTCAAAATTAGCCAAAATATTGATTGTGTTTAAGTTTATAAATGACTTAATAAAGGAGGGAGCAGCAGATTGCGACTTTTCAATCATTTAAATGCTTGTATTGGCCAGTATTTCTTAAATGTGTGTCCTCTACAGTTTAACACGTTAATGCTTATTGCGTTCATCTAGCAAAACCAGATCAAGTTAATATCTTACAAAAACATACTGTAACTTTATATTGTTGAGCAGCAGGTTAGATTCTCCTTCCTGGAAACACCATCATCAGACACCCAACATATGTTCAAACAAAAGCAAGCAATCGCAGCTGAGGATGTTCTCGTCGCTATCTAGCTGGGCGTGGTTATGTTCCCTGTTGCATTCTTCACGAGAGACGAGCAACAATGAATGACGCAAGGGTTAATGAAAAAGGGGAAACGTTTTGAGGACAGATCTGAGACAGACTTCCTCCTGCGTTCACGCCGCTCGTGATTATGCAGCAGCATCCAAGAGCAATTGCAAACATGCAAACTCACCCCTTTCACTGTTTCCGCCAAAAACATAACTGAAGCTTTAGTTAATATTTCTTAGTTCGCTGCATTATTCACTGCACACGACTCGCGTCAGATTGTCCGTGTGGTTCTGTAGTATAGTTAAATCCGCACAGATGAACGCATTAATATAGGACGGAGACATGTAATGCACGCAAGCATTTGCACACGAACTGACAGCGATGTTATCACTGGTAACGTTACAGTAAACAAAGGAAAATCAGTTTCTGGCTTTCGTGGAAGCCATAGAGTAGCAGCCTGTCATGCTATCAAAATAAAAGCTGGAATACAAGAACCTTACTTAGTTATATTTACTTATATAGTTATGCCTTAATATAAGCTAAATACAGATTTCAGCAAAAAAATTACGTTTAAGTTACTTTTGCCACCGTAAAAAAAAAAAAAAAATGGGATGGGATGTCCTAAGAATTTAAAGGCTTTCATCCTTGGCTTTTTTTATTTTCTTTTACGTATAACGAGTGACGGGTATGTAAGCCTATTGTAGACATGTTTATTATTTATTTATTTATTTTCTGTCCATTTATTTTCTGTCCAAATTACGTTTAAGTTACTTTTGCCACCGTAAAAAAAAAAATAAAATGGGATGGGATGTCCTAAGAATTTAAAGGCTTTCGTCCTTGTTTTTTTTTTTTATATGTATAGCTATCGAGTGACGGGTATGTAAGCCTATTGTAGACATGTTTATTATTTATTTATTTTCTGTCCATGTGTGTACAAGTTATTTTCTTTCTATTATAGTAATTTAGATGTCATCACCCTCCTTGCTGCTCAGGTTAAATATTAACTAAAAATATTTAACATTATTTTTTTATTATTATTATTATTAATAATAATCTTTAACGTGTTTTTTTTTTTTTTTTTGGGGGGGGGGGGGGGGTTGTTTTTTGCCTATTATTTATTTATTTATTTGTTTGTTTGTTTGTTTTAAACGGAGCTGAACTTGCGAATGACTGACACCAATTAATAATACAAAGTGCCCTAAAGACGCACGCAAGATTTTTGTTTTCAAGTAGGCTAGTCCCGTTTTTAGTTTGCAACAGTTAATCGGAGTAAAAAACATTTTTTATTATTTATTTTTCTCCCCAAAGGTCATTCATTGAACTTACAGTGAATGGGTAGGTTTCGTTTCCTCAAAACTTTCTTTTTCCACAGAACAGAAACCTATAGGATTTGTGCGCACTGAGAGGCTATAACTGTCTCATTCTGACCGCTTTGATTTCATTCTGCTGGTGCGACTCGAGTGGAAGCATCATCATGACCACATAAGGACCATTAAAGGTAGGAAATAAACTCCGTTACATGAGTTTTTGAAATGCAATTTTTAGTAATATTATAATATTTAGTTTTGTAATATACTAATATAACATCACCATATAACATATTCAGAGTTCATTTCTATTTCATCGTTTGAATGGCTTTACTAAACTTTTGGCTGATGCAAGGCATACGCAAATAATTACATCATGCTCCGTTTATGATGAGTTCCTTTCATACAAGCTTAGAAGTATGGCTTGCAGTTCTGCAAAATGTGGTTTTAATTTAATTTATTTTATTATTTAATTTTATTTAATTTTCTTTATTGCTTTTTAATATTATTTATTTAGTTAGTTTTGCACCCGAAAAGCTTAAGTTGTACATATATGTTTATATAATATAGTCCACAAGTGATTTTATATTGTCTTAGGAAACATAAATATATACTGTATCTATAAATGCAATAATTGCAAATGAAGATATTTTGAAGAATCTTGGCTACATCTTAATCACAAAGTTGATGGTAGCCATTGACTTCCATAGTATTGTGTGTGGGGGGGGGGGGGGGGGGGGGGCGGTATGTAATGTAACATTAAGCAGAGAAAAACAGAACGAGTGTAACTAGCAATTTATATACTTTTTAAGCTAGAAACTCCTAGCTAAATTTGAAACAATAAGAAAGGAAGAAATATTGTCACGGATCTGCAAGAGAGAGGATCCAGATGCAGAATGAGAAGTGATTGTGTACACAGGGTACAACAAGGAGAGTGAGACAGTGCAAACAGCATAGAGCAGGCAGATGACACAATGACAGGCTGGGAGGGCACTGAAACCAGTCCTGAGTGACAACTGGCTTGAGGGCTGCGGAAGAAGAGAGAGCACCAAATGGGATAATGGCGAGGAAGAGGAGGAAACCAGAAGCTTGATGTAGCACCAGTCTTGCTGAGGTGGAGGCTCATAGAGCCCGAGGTTAAACACTTGTATATCAGACAGATACACCAGCCTTGCTGCCAGGCAGTGAGTCAGTGGCCAGGAAACCTAGGGATACAGGGCAGGGCAGGAATGGACACAAGACTCACACTGAACAAGACAAGATGCAAGGTAACAAGGCATGGCACAAGAGAGAAAATAATAAATGAAACAAGAAGCTACAGAAACAAAACAAATGAAAAATAAAACTAGGAATCAAAATAAATCAAATTAAACAAAAGAACCAAACTTGAAGGGAATAGTGATATCTAATTCTTGAACGAATCATTCTTTTGAGCTGGTCCTCAGGAAAGTAACCAGTTAAGCAGGTTCACAAAAAGGAACTACTTTTTTTTTTTATTACAGGTTGTACAACACAAGGCATGCATTTTAAATGAACTAGTTCCGAGTTGGTGAAGGAAGACGCACAGCTGAAGTAGCACGCCTGACTCAAAAATAACCAACTGAGCCGGTTTGACCAATTGTCAAAGTTTTCCAACGATTACTGAGGAGTCTAATAAGTGATTTGACAGTATGCAAGCCAGAGGCATATCACATACTATTATATTATAACTTTATATTGTTGAGCAGCAGGTTAGATTCTCCTTCCTGGAAACACCATCATCAGACACCCAACATATGTTCAAACAAAAGCAAGCAATCACAGCTGAGGATGTTCTCGTCGCTATCTAGCTGGGCGTGATTTATATATGTTCCCTGTTGCATTCTTCACGAGAGACGAGCAACAATGAATGACGCAAGGGTTAATGAAAAAGGGGAAACGTTTTGAGGACAGATCTGAGACAGACTTCCTCCTGCGTTCACGCCGCTCGTGATTATGCAGCATCCAAGAGCAATTGCAAACATGCAAACTCACCCCTTTCACCACCGTTTCCGCCAAAAACATAACTGAAGCTTTTGTTAATATTTCTTAGTTCGCTGCATTATTCACTGCACACGACTCGCGTCAGATTGTCCGTGTGGTTCTGTAGTATAGTTAAATCCGCACGGATGAACGGTCATTAATATAGGACGGAGACATGTAATGCACGCAAGCATTTGCACACGAACTGACAGCGATGTTATCACTGGTAACGTTACAGTAAACAAAGGAAAATCAGTTTCTGGCTTTCGTGGAAGCCATAGAGTAGCTAAGCAGCCTGTCATGCTATCAAAATAAAAGCTGGAATGCAAGAACCTTACTTAGTTATATTTACTTATATAGTTATGCCTTAATATAAGCTAAATACAGATTTCAGCAAAAAAAATACGTTTAAGTTACTTTTGCCACCGTAAAAAAAAATAATAAAATGGGATGGGATGTCCTAAGAATTTAAAGGCTTTCGTCCTTGGTTTTTTTTTTTTTTTTTTTTTTTTTTTTAGTGACGGGTATGTAAGCCTATTGTAGACATGTTTATTATTTATTTATTTTCTGTCCATGTGTGTACAAGTTATTTTCTTTCTATTCTAGTCATTTAGATGTCATCACCCTCCTTGCTGCTCAGGTTAAAGGTTAAACATTAACTAAAAAATCTTTAACATGATTTTTTTTTATTATTATTAGCCTATTATTATTATTATTAATAATAATAATAATTATAATCTTTAACATGTGCTTTTTTTTGGGGGGGGGGGGGGTTGTTTTTTGCCTATTATTTATTTATTTGTTTGTTTGTTTTAAACGGAGCTGAACTTGCGAATGACTGACACCAATTAATAATACAAAGTGCCCTAAAGACGCACGCAAGATTTTTGTTTTCAAGTAGGCTAGTCCCGTTTTTAGTTTGCAACAGTTAATCGGAGTAAAAAACATTTTTTATTATTTATTTTTCTCCCCAAAGGTCATTCATTGAACTTACAGTGAATGGGTAGGTTTCATTTCCTCAAAACTTTCTTTTTCCACAGAACAGAAACCTATAGGATTTGTGCGCACTGAGAGGCTATAACTGTCTCATTCTGACCGCTTTGATTTCATTCTGCTGGTGCGACTCGAGTGGAAGCATCATCATGACCACATAAGGACCATTAAAGGTAGGAAATAAACTCCGTTACATGAGTTTTTGAAATGCAATTTTTAGTAATATTATAATATTTAGTTTTGTAATATACTAATATAACATCACCATATAACATATTCAGAGTTCATTTCTATTTCATCGTTTGAATGGCTTTACTAAACTTTTGGCTGATGCAAGGCATACGCAAATAATTACATCATGCTCCGTTTATGATGAGTTCCTTTCATACAAGCTTAGAAGTATGGCTTGCAGTTCTGCAAAATGTGGTTTTAATTTAATTTAATTTATTTTATTATTTTATTTTATTTAATTTTCTTTATTGCTTTTTAATATTATTTATTTAGTTAGTTTTGCACCTGAAAAGCTTAAGTTGTACATATATGTTTATATAATATAGTCCACAAGTGATTTTATATTGTCTTCTAGGAAACATAAATATATACTGTATCTATAAATGCAATAATTGCAAATGAAGATATTTTGAAGAATCTTGGCTACATCTTAATCACAAAGTTGATGGTAGCCATTGACTTCCATAGTATTGTGTGTGTGTGTGGGGGGGGGTATGTAATGTAACATTAAGCAGAGAAAAACAGAACGAGTGTAACTAGCAATTTATATACTTTTTAAGCTAGAAACTCCTAGCTAAATTTGAAACAATAATAAAGGAAGAAATATTGTCACGGATCTGCAAGAGAGAGGATCCAGATGCAGAATGAGAAGTGATTGTGTACACAGGGTACAACAAGGAGAGTGAGACAGTGCAAACAGCATAGAGCAGGCAGATGACACAATGACAGGCTGGGAGGGCACTGAAACCAGTCCTGAGTGACAACTGGCTTGAGGGCTGCGGAAGAAGAGGGAGCAGCAAATGGGATAATGGCGAGGAAGAGGAGGAAACCAGAAGCTTGATGTAGCACCAGTCTTGCTGAGGTGGAGGCTCATAGAGCCCGAGGTTAAACACTTGTATATCAGACAGATACACCAGCCTTGCTGCCAGGCAGTGAGTCAGTGGCCAGGAAACCTAGGGATACAGGGCAGGGCAGGAATGGACACAAGACTCACACTGAACAAGACAAGATGCAAGGTAACAAGGCATGGCACAAGAGAGAAAATAATAAATGAAACAAGAAGCTACAGAAACAAAACAAATGAAAAATAAAACTAGGAATCAAAATAAATCAAATTAAACAAAAGAACCAAACTTGAAGGGAATAGTGATATCTAATTCTTGAACAAATAATTCTTTTGACCTGGTCCTCAGGAAAGTAACCAGTTAAGCAGGTTCACAAAATGGAACTACTTTTTTTTTTTAAATTACAGGTTGTACAACACAAGGCATGCATTTTAAATGAACTAGTTCCGAGTTGGTGAAGGAAGACGCACAGCTGAAGTAGCACGCCTGACTCAAAAATAACCAACTGAGCCGGTCTGACCAATTGTTAAAGTTTTCCAACGATTACGGAGGAGTCTAATAAGTGATTTGACAGTACTATGCAAGCCAGAGGCATATCACATACTATTATTAAATAACATTTTATTAAAACCTGCAAGAAACTTTCTGTCGAGAGATGTAAATATATTTTACTAGTTTATTGTGCATGCAGACTGATTTATTTTTTCTATATACTTTAGTTTAGAACTGTAGGCCAGAACATATCTGTGTTTGTGCATCAAACTGAAATGGAAACTGGATGAAACTACTAGAGATGAAAATGAGTAGAAATTGGAAGAAAAACAAAGAAAGAAAAAACTGGGATGCATAAGGGAATAACTAACTAGAAGACTAAAGAAAGAAAAAACAACAACAAAGGGACACTAGAACTACAACAACATCAAATACACAACTAGAACAAGAATATTGTTTAAGTGCACACACATGCAAATACTGTAGGCTACATTAGAGAAAGGAGCACAATCAATAGGGAGCAGAGGTGAACACAATCAACCCAGTGAGGATTAAACTAGGGGGCATGGTACAGGAAACAAGGAGGCAAGACAAGAGGAGCACATGGCCAACACAAACAAAGACTCGGCCAGTTGTGCTCAAGCACAAGACAAAGAAAGAAACATTAAACAGTGACAAGACTGTCAGGGCAGGATCCTGACATATACTGTATGTCCTTGAAAAACAGCTCCTTACAAGGCAGTATTGTTTTAGAGCAATTATAACTTAAGCTATTTCACTTTTCTGAAGTATACTCCTTTTCTGAATGAATATAAAGGAAGTGAATGGTGACTTTGAGGAGGAGGGCAGCAAGAGACCTAAGAATATCAGAAAGATATGATTTTAAAAAATGTGTATGTGTGACAAATTGCAGAACATTAATTTGGTGAGCCCTCCTACGATGTCGGAAACACCAGTTTGAATCCTGCTCAGAGCGAACGTAGCAATTAGAACCGGAGGGGTTGCACAAGGCCAAACAAGGGATTAATGAACAACCATTACAAAACATAAAACAGTAATGGATCAAGGTTATGAGATATTAAGAATCCAGTGTATATGTAAAGTTTTGAATTGTTCATTTGTATAAACTCAATATTTTGTATTTTGGACTATATGTAAACATCTGTTTTGTGAAATAACTTAATTGCTTATTCTGGGCAGTACGAAATATAAAAATAAAATGCAATATTTGTATTCACTCTTGCATTTTTTTTTTTAATTATTAAAATTTTCTTGGCTCTGCAAGCTGTATGTAAACTTAAGAACTGTTCTGTAGCTATAAAGCCAAGAAAGTACTACATGGAAGAAAGAAAAAAACAAAACAACAACTGTATTTTAACAATGACAATGGAATAAGAACTGTTCAGAAGAATGCTTTGGAAGTTAATTGATTTTTTCAAACAGCTTTTTTTTCACTACACAGGAGATTGTAAAAGAAAGACGATGAGTTCAGCATCAAGGCAAAAGAAGAAAAAGAAGTAAGTGGTTTTATTCAATGAATGTTTTATGTTTAAGACAATTTAATATATAAATAAAAGTTAGTAAAGTATTTAGCAGTTTCTGAAAAAAATCAGTAATAAGGCTAATATGTTTTACAAATAATCCCAAGCATACTAACACTTGACTCTAGCATTAATTAATCAAATTTTTTACTTTGTCTATTACACATTGAATCTTGAATTTGATTTGTTTTGTGCATTTTGTGATAAACTTTACTTTGTTCAATGTAGAAATAAATTTGGTGCTACGTCGCCACCATTTATTGATTACTTGAAGGAAATTTTGAGAAGGTACCCAGATGGGGGACAAATATTGAAGGTAGGTTAAAAAGATTTAAGAAATACCTTTACATATTGCATGAATAATCATCCATTTGCAAAGAGCTTGATTGACAGGCGATCTGATCAATCATAACGCCGAATCCACCATCTTGTCCAGCAAACAAATCAGACAGGAGAGTAGATTAACTTCGATGGACTTAAACTTGAAAAATATTGTGTATTGACATCTTCCGTGGTTGAAATAAAATAGTATATGTTGTTCATTCATATTTATTTTGTGCTTTATATAAATATGAAAAGACGATTGTTTCATGTGCTGCTTGAACTGAGACGCTACAGCGTTATACCAATACTTCCTCATAGTGTGAGAGCGACATGGCTTTTTAGGACATAACAACAGTAACTAAGGTGGGCGGGTTTTTGCGAAGGGTCAATTGAGCATCAAATGGTATGCATCTTTTATCTCATCAGTCAATAATGATTATTCTATAAAATATCAGGAGCTGATACAGAACGCAGATGATGCAGGAGCTTCAACTGTGGTGTTTATTCATGATGAGAGACATTATGGGACTCACAGCCTGTGGACTGAAGAGCTTGGAAAATATCAAGGTATTTGTGTTGTAATCACTGAGAGCCGATTCAACGGGTGGTTACACTAGACTCAAAATTATTTTACAGCCTTCAATGATTTTACCCTGTAGGGCTTTGCATTTGTTTGCATGCCCATCCTTCTTTGTTCATATGTCACAACTATGAAGGTTTCAGGAGTTTTGCAGCTTATCATCTGTTCTGTAAACTGGAAGGAGTTTTGAGTTCTGAAAGTACTTTTTATACTAAATCAAACTTGTTGCCATTAATAACTCATATCTGTGTTTCAACCCCTTTTGAAAAGCACCAGTCTCCACTGTTGTATTACAAATCAATCAATCAATGTTTAGTCCTAAAAAATAGGCTGCAAATAAGTGCACAGAGTACATACAGTATTTGAGGCATGTTTTATTTGTATCTGCTTTGACTAGTACTGAAATCCTTTACTGTTCTATGCAAAAGACTACATTTTAAATATTTTTTGTTTGATTATTTGTAACTTTGATCTGGCAGGACCTGCTCTCTATGCCTTCAATAATGCAGCCTTTACAGAGGAAGACTGGGAGGGTATTCAGAGAGTTGGCAGAAGCATCAAGCAGGATGACCCAACAAAAGTTGGGAGATTTGGGATCGGTTTCAACTCTGTTTATCATATTACAGGTAAAATATGCTACATTACCAGACTGGCTCATACTTTCTTGCATATTCTACTGCCTGATACAATATTGCTTGTTGATTTATGTAGTCTCAACATCGCAATAATTATGTCAGTCAATGTTTTTTTTTTTATATATATCACATTATGTAATCTAATAATGCTTAAAACAAATGTCCTTTTTTGTATCTTCAGCTTTCTAATGGTTAGCATACTAACAAATTATCTTGACAGAATGATGTGTTCACAGTAATATTGTAGTAATTAATTTTCTTTTTGAATTCTGCTGTGCTGTTAAATTGTCAGTTTACCAATATTAATATTGTAGGTATCACAACAGAAATAAACTGTTACAGATTAGAGTAACCTTTTTTGAAGGTCAGTCTATTATTAATAGTAAAATGCGATATTAGACATTTAATTGTGGATGGTCATTTAACTTTTTTTTTCATCAACTAACACTCATCATCCAAGTTAATCTTAAAAATAACACTAAAAATAACACATTTAATAACACCCCTAAATATAGTATTTAGCCAATCCCTAAACTGTTAATTAAAATTTTGCACTGATTTCTGGATAAAAATAAATGTAATATCGACTTATTGTATTAACTTTGGTGCATCCCCAATTATAGTGTATTATCAACAATCTGTTTGCATTGACCTGATCGGCAGCAATATCAGTTTTAACAAATAACTGCCCCTCAGGGTATTGGGTGTCAGATTCAGACAAAAGATTTAGCACAACACTAGCTATGTTAACAATATTAAAATAGATTCATGTTTTTTTACAGACTCGCCATGTGTCTTCAGTTCTGAACACTTAGCCATTTTTGATCCACAAAAGAAGATGTTTGGAGAGGATGAAGAAGGCTATCGGTGGTCTTTGAATGACAAAGAGGACAGAGAGAGTCTTTTGAACTTGAGAGATCAGTTTCATCCCTTTCAAAATATTGTCAGTCAAGTCAACAGCTGTTCCTGGGAGAAGGTCATCAGTGAGGAACAATACTTCAAAGGAACACTCTTCCGCTTTCCTCTGCGTAATGAGGCTTCTGAGATCTCAGATAACCTATATGACTCTACAAAAGTTACCCAGCTATTTGACAGTTTCATTGCTGATGCAGACATCAGTCTTCTTTTCCTGAGAAATGTGTCATCCATTACTTTACTGCATATTGACACCAATGGCCTCTGCAACAATAGGCTGAAAGTTTCAGTGTCAAATAACTTTATTACTAACCATATCAAGCAGGAATCGTTTGACAGAAAAACATGTTTTAAAACAGTATCACACATTTCCCAGCAAATGGAAGAAACAAAGTTCCAGTGGCTTGTAACAACTTGTCTTCTGAAACAGGGATATATACCAGAGATTGACTCTCTAGCTAATAAGCTGAGCTTCTACCCTCAAGTTGACACAGCATTTCAATTAGATGAAGACAGATCACTTTGCAATGGGCGTCTAAGTTGCTTTCTGCCACTTCCAAATAATGAACCAAACAAAACTGGACTTCCCATTCACATCAATGCTTGTTTTGGCCTGACAGACAATCGGAGGTTCATTAAGTGGCAAGAGGAGGATCAGAAGAATGATGAGTCTGCAGTGTGGAATGAGCTACTCACAAAAAATATTCTTCCTCATGTATATCTCATGATGATCCTAGATGCCATTCAGCTATCAAAAAACTCAGCCCTGACTTCCCCCACTGTGTACAATCTTTGGCCTGACCTATCAAAGACTGTACATAAAGAGAGATGGCATGAAGTTGCAACAGATACTCTGAAAGGTCTATTTGAATACAAGGTCTTTTACCTTGCTGATGATAAGCAAATCTGTGTGTCTGCCTCAGATGCAGTTTTTCCAGCAAACAATATATGTAGTGACGCAATGTCTGCAGTGTCAAAATTATTGATTGCTGAAGAAGAAAACCTGGTCACAGTCCCAAAACATGTTTTGAAAGATGTTCAAGAGATCTTCCCTGGAAGTGACACCTTGACATGGGTGACTCCATCTTATGTTAGAGATGTCCTTCACAGAAGTGAGGCTGAAAATCTCAGTAAAGATGACAAATACACTCTTCTTGAATTTGCTCTCAGTGATGAAAAGTACACAGAGCTACAAGGACTGAAGCTTCTGCCTCTCAGTGATGGAACCTTTACTTCATTTGACAATGGAGTGCAGAACACTGTTTTGATTGAAAATGAGAAGTTTCCAAGGTAAGGTTTGACATAGTCTCTTTCCGTTTGAATTCTTTAGTGTGTTTATATTGTGCTGTCAAAGTAGTAATAATCTGTTTTTTTTCTTCTTTATCTAGAACATTGCTGCCATTTTGTAAAGAAAGATTTTTACCCAACGATCTGAGCCCTTCTTGCACTATGCAACTAAAGAAACTGGCAACACATAGTAAGAAAATTGTTTCATATATTTTATCAGGAATGCTTATAATAATATGAAATTAATATTATATGTTTTTTAAGGAATATACAACATAATCAATTTGGATGAACAACATGTTGTTGCACTCATGAAGAAGCACTTACCCATGGACTGGAAAGTGACCCAAAGTCATGTGACATGGAAAACAGCAGACGATCATCATCCACCGAAGAGCTGGTTGCCTGAATTCTGGAAGTTTCTCAGCACTGAATGGAATGAGTTAAGCAGCTTTATTGACATGCCTTTAATTCCACTGGAGCCACTGTGGAGTTCAGGCAATGCTATTTTGTTAGCAAGATTGCAAAGTAACACAACTTTGATCTTTCAGAGTAGTACAGGGTCCAACTTGTCAGATAATGTTCAGAAATTGTTCAAGATGGTGGGATGTACAGTCATAAAAAGAGATGAGTGTCTTAAACATCATGACATTGAAAATTACGTTCTTCCAGCTTCACCAAGAAATGCTCTACAAGTCTTTGTGAATGCAAACAGAGACCAGGTCATCAAAGGTATTGCCTCTGCTTCATCACATGAAAGAGAGGAGTTGAAACTGTACCTCTCTTCTTTGGATTCTCTCTCAATTGCTGAACAGGACCTACTTTCCATGTTGCCAATCTTCAGAATGATGTCTGGGAAATATGTTGCAGTTAAATCAAAACAAGCAGTTGTTTCAACCACCAGTCCAGCCATTCCAAATGATCTGCCAATGCCTGACACCATTGTACAGTGTGCAAATGAAGCTGATCGCAGACTTTTGACTCTTCTGAAAACTGAACTCTTGGATGCAGCTAAATTGGCTGTTCATTTAGTTGACTGCATTAAGACAGGATTTTTCCAAAATGCTGAGGAACAGACAATAATGACCTGGATACTGAATAATGGTAGCATTCTACTCTCACAAAGTGAGCAGCTGCTCACAAAAACAAAAAGTCTCAATTTTATCAAGACAACTCAGGGAGAATGCAAACAAGCCTCAGATGTTTTTGATCCAAGAAACATGACATTCCAGGACCTTTTTGAAACCGATTTCTTTCCCCCATCTATTTACACAAAGACCCAGGACATGCTTCAGAGTTTGCAACGCCTTGGCTTAAAGATGGACCAAAAAGAACTATCAACAACAAACATATTCCAAGTCATAAATCATATTGAAAAGCTTTGTGTCCACTCACCAGATAAGGCAGTTAGAAAAGCAAATACTCTTGTTCGAGTGCTGAATGAGAATGATTTCCTTTCAAAATTCACCAACATGCAGATAGGAGAGTTGATGCAAAGGAAGTGGGTGCCTTGTGAAACTCCAAAGTTCTTGAATGGAAGCATTTGTGGAAATCTAAAGCGAGGTTTCTATAAGCCCGCTGAAGTAAGAGATTCAAAGTTTTTTTCAATTGTTGGATATGTAATGCCACTTACCTCTGAGGTAAAAAGACATGTCTGCAACAGTCTTGGACTTTATGAGCCCCCTCCTGCTGAAAAAGTTTTGGAGAACCTATCTGCACTGAGATCAATGGTCAACCCAAATTCAGATTTTCAGTTTAAAACCAAGCTGCACAGTATCTATAAATTCATGCAGGACAACATGACAAACTTCAGAGATTTAATGGACACAAAATGGACCTGGATCTGGAATAAAAGTGAGTTTGTCTGTCCAGGAGATATAGTTTTAGCCTATCCGCCTGAATTGGATCTAAGCCCTTACATCAAGAAAGTGCCTGAAGAGTTTTTGCAGTATGAAAACCTGCTAACGCAATTTGGTGTGAAGAAAACACTGTCTGATGAGGAAATTGAAGACATACTACATGACATAAAACATAGAATTGACTGCAGGTGTCCTCCTCATGGAGACTCGACAGAACTTAAAGTGTCCATTGCCATTCTTGACTGGATGCGAAAGAATGAGAAGCATTTAAAGGACAGTACACCTGTGCCTGTCATGGCACAAAACCAAAACTTTAATCTGCAATCTTTGTCTAAAACAGTCTTCTGTGACATCAGTGCTGAAGGACTAGATGACCTGAAACAAGACAATGAGGAATTCTATGTCATTCATGAGGAAGTTCTACCCCTCACTGCAAGATGGTTGAAAGTCCCATTCTTAAGTACTCGCATCTTAAAACCACAGTTCATACAAGCAGAGCAAGCATCCTTTGGTATAGAACAATGTGGGCAATCTGAACCAATTACTCAAAGAATTAGGAACATTCTTAAAGAATATGATGAAGAAAGTGACATTTTCAAAGAACTCCTACAAAATGCGGAGGATGCTGGGGCAACCACATGTAAATTCCTTCTTGACTTCCGAAAACACAGAGACCCCCCTGAAACCCTCATTGATGATGGAATGGCCCTCTGCAATGGACCATGCCTTTGGATCTTCAACAACGAGCTCTTTTCACAAGAGGACTGGGAAAACATTGTCAAAGTGGGATCAGCATCAAAGGAAAACAAAGCTAAGATGATTGGAAAGTTTGGGCTTGGATTTAATGCTGTTTACCATGTCAGTGATATTCCCTCAATTTTGAGTGGGAACACCCTTCTCATACTTGATCCAAATGTCACCCATTTGGAAAAGCACATACTCAGCAAAGGAAGCCCAGGAATAAAACTCGACCCATTCCAGGAACGGCTGTACAAAAGGTTTCCTGGACAGTTTAAATCTTATGAAGGAATTTTTGATTGTGATCTGTCAGTGCAAAACAGCAAGAAATCCTACAGTGGCACCTTGATTAAATTACCATTTCGTACCCTGGAGGAGGCAAACAAGTCAGAGATAAGTTCAAAGGTATATGACGAAGATCATATTAGGAGTTTTAGAAATCATCTGACTGACAACTCACAAACTCACCTACTATTTCTGAAAGGTGTTACATCTATGTCCCTTCAAATTATCCCTGAAAATGCATCAACTCCTCCAAGGAATGATCAGATTCAGACTCCTCTCAATGTGTCCAGAAAAGTCATGAATTCTTTTGCTGTCTCGAATGACAGATTTCTCCAGGAGATCAAGAGGACCTCCAGCAATAATGATATCACAAGCCACAACATTATTGATGTCAACAGTGCACACATTGTTAAAATAGTTCAAGAGCACTCAGAGAGATCCTTCACCCAGTACTGGCTTTTGTACTCATGTTTTGGAACACAGGATTCTTTGCAAATGTTCCAGAAAAGAAATGATCAAGATCATGTATTTTCATATCCAATTGGAGGTATAGCCGTACCTTTGCTAAGAGAGGCAAAAACTAATGCATGGTACCCAGATGACAGCCTTTTTGGCCAGGCTTTTTGTTTTCTTCCTCTCTCAATTGAGACAGGTCTTCCAATCCATATAAACGGAACTTTTGCAGTCACATCAAATAGGAAAGGCCTATGGGAAAAAGGAGTGAAGTCTGAGTGGAACAAAGCTTTACTTAAAGATGCTGTAACCTCTGCTTACATCACAACACTGCTTGAGCTGAAGAAAATGGCACAAAATGGACATATCCAGAACTATTTATTCTATGCATTCTGGCCTAATGCTGAGAGAGTAAGCAAAGCATTTTCATCCCTGGTTGAGTCTTTCTACTCAGCAGTTGCAAAGAATGCCAGTGGTAAATCTCTAGATCTTTTTAGCAATGGACTAAATTGGTGTTCTATGGACAAGGCAAGATTTCTGAATCCAAAAATTGAAAAGAACCAAGCAGTTGGACACATTGCCATGAAAGTGTTCTTGAGTTTGGGAGTTTCATATTCCTGTGTTGTTTCTCTCCCAACATGGGTAAGAGACAGTTTCAATCGTTGTGGCTTCAAGGAAATGATCAAACAGAAAATGATTAACTGGCCTGAGTTTTACAGCATTGTGTTTAAGAACTTGAGTGCTGTGGACACACATAACAGACATGTGCTTGTTCTGAATGCCATCGACTTGAATGATCCTGCTGTCGATGACCTACTGAAAAGTTACCCTTGCTTTCCAACACAGAAATGTCAGAAGCTTCAATTTATCAAGCGACTTGTGAATCCTTCTGGCAAAGTGGCTTGTTTGTATGAACTCGAGGAAGGACGCTTTCTTGAAGGAACTGCAAATAACTATCTCTCACCAAACAGGATTCAACGACTTTCCGATTTGGGAATGCTGAGTGACAGACTCCCTTTAGAAGACATCATAGAGAGAGCGGGGAAGATATATAGTGTTTGGCAACAGGATAAATCTAAATGTCGTAAACGTCTTCAGTGTCTTATGGAGTCAATGAAAGACTCATCAGAAGATGTGCATTCTCTGCACTGGCACACACTGTCTCAGATACCATTCCTTCCTGCCTTAGCTCCTTTAGATCAGCAAAACAAGAGCAACACCATTCTTAAAAAACCCTCTGACGTGTACAGGGATGGTTGTCGCAATTTAGTAAGCATGACAGAATTCAGAGTTGACCATTCAAACCTTCAAATGCATGATTCAGTTCTCCAAAAATTGAGTGTACGGGCACATCCACCAGTTGAGACAGTGCTCCAGCAGCTGTTAAAAGCACACCAACACTGCAATGCATTTGAAAAGACTGCTGTCTTCAACATTGCTCGGTCTTGCTATGAATATCTCAACAATTACTTGTTGGAACAGAAAGATCCCAATCCAATTATTGGTCATGCAAAATCATTTCCATTCATTTTCATTGAGGATCGCTTTGTAAATGTGAAGGCAGTGGCCAAAAGTGAAGAATTTGAAAAGAAACCATATCTTTATGTGCTTCCAGTCATCTTCTCCAAATTTGAGAAGCTCTGGGACTGTATTGGTGTCAAAAAACAATTCACAAAAGAGCAATTTGTTGCAGCACTTGAGGAAATAAAGGCCTTATATGGATCTTACCCTCTTTCCATATCAGACCTCCATAACTCTGTTGCAATACTTGTGAATGGGCTGTACAAAATCAAAGATGAAAAGCTTACAAACTGTCTCATACCCGATGAAAGAAGCGTCCTGACATCTTCTAAAGAGCTGAGATTTAATGACAGCCCATGGATGCCTATCTTAGCTGGTGTCAAGCTCTCCCATGAGCTGATACCTCGGCCTGTGGCCTGTCATTTTGGTGTAATGACAACAAGACACCATACTCTGAAGAATCATCTTGTCAGTGGGTTTTCTCTTCATGCCAAAGAGTTTGGACAAACCGAGAAACTAACTGTCAGGATAAAAAATATAATTGATGCATATCCATCTAAAAAGGACATTCTGAAAGAGCTCATTCAAAATGCTGATGATGCAGAGGCTACAGAAATTCACTTTGTGTGGGACAAAAGAAAACATGAGACAAAAAAGATATTTGGAAAGAAATGGGAACTGGTTCAAGGCCCAGCCCTTTGTGTGTACAACAACAGAACATTCTCTGATGCTGATCTGCAGGGTATTCAGCAGCTGGGGGAAGGAGGAAAACATGGAAGTTTAGGAAGAACTGGGAAATATGGACTTGGCTTCAATTCAGTGTATCATCTGACAGATTGTCCATCTATCCTGACCGGTGACAAATGGCTCTGCATTTCTGATCCAAATCTAAAATACATGGAAGGTGTAACAAAACAATCCCCTGGCTGCATGTTTTCAGTGCAAGATGAATTTAAAAAGTCTTTTGAGGATGTTTATCATACTTTTCTTCCAGAAATGGTTGCACTCAATTCTGGAACCATGTTCAGGCTCCCTCTCAGGACAGAGAAAATGGCAGAAAAATCTGAAATATCTAGACATACAGTCACAGATCGTGACATGGATGAACTTTACTGTGCCTTGACTGAAGATCCTGAAGGACTAATTATTTTCTTGAAACACATCACAAAAATACAGTTTTCAGAGATCAGTGAAGATGGGAAAAAAACAAATTGTTCTTTTCTTATTGAAAAGAAATACACGGAGAAGAGCAAGGAAAGCAAGGAACACTTTCTCAGACATGTTAAAGAATCCCTTATTTCAAGAACAGCAGAACCCTGCAAAACCATCTATGGCATGCAAATCTCATCTGGAAAAAAACTCAGTAAATGTCAAAGTGAGTGGCTCATTGCAGAGTGCTTTGGCTTTTCAAAACCAGACTATGAGCAAAAAAACAAGCAAGATTATTTCAAAGTTCCCCAAGCTTCTCTGGCTGCATGTTGGAGCAGCTCATTTAACCACGTATTTACTGCTAGGGCATTTTGTTCTTTGCCTTTACCTGGACAAACTGGTTTACCAGTTCACGTGAATGCAAATTTTGAAGTAGATTCTTCTAGAAGGGACTTGTGGAAAGAGGATGGTGATAGTCTGAAGACTGAGTGGAACCAGTTGCTAAAAGTAAACATCATTTCACCACTCTATGCTGACCTCCTGTTACATCTCTGTTCACACATGAAGAAAGATACACCTACAGCTCTTGTATTCCTCAAGACACAGCTTGAGTCTTCTTGCCTTAAATACTTTCCATGCATTTCCTCAGAAGTAGACAAAGTCTGGCATGAGATGATAAGTGAGGTCTATAGATCAATCAACGAACGTAACCTTCCTGTCATACCCACGGTACATGCTGTTCCTGTTAAGTTATCACATCTTGTACAAGATACAAAAATACAAAAATACACAGTTACCTGGTGCAGTGCATCTACAGCACATTCAGAAAGTTGTCCATATTTTACAACGGATGACCATGAGGAAATTTTCCAAATTTTAGATGACATCGGGATGAAATTAGTGCCATACTCTTGGACAATACATGAAATAAAAAGAAACTTCAAACTGGCTGGTGTGAATGTGGCAGAAATCAGTCCTTCAACAGTGATGAATTTCTTGAAGCAAAGATCACTGAATGATCCTTCCCAGACAACTAGTGGTTTGCCTTTGCCCATCAACCAAACATGTATTAAAGACAAAACAAGATGCTTAAAACTTTTGAGCTTCTGCTTGAAAAATGTCAATGAGAAAAATGTCCATGATCTCAATGGGCTTCCTCTTCTCCTCACGCAAGATCAGATGTTAAGAGTCTTTGATTTTAAATCCCCAAAGCTGATATCAAGATTTAGCAGTCTTTTCCAAAGACATCAGGAGATGTTTGCAGATTTGGATGTCAACAGAAATCATGTCCGAATTCTGTGTGAGGGAAAGTTTATTAAGGGCTTAACAATTGACATAGCAGCAAAGTATTTGAAACCAGAAATCCAACTACTGCTAAGGCAGTCATTACCTGATCAAAGATGTCAGCTCTACAAAGCAGATACAGAGACAATCAAATGGCTGAAAACATTATGGGCCTTCTTTGATAATCAAGAGAAAAGCTACCAAAAGAAAAATCTGAATGTCTTCAGTGAGATAAAAAAGCACTTTGATGACAGTCCTATTTTACCAGTAATCTGCCCCAGTCAAACTAACATGCATTTCTTACAAATAATAAAGAACATGTCAAAAGTGATTCAATATGAAAATGGAAAAATAGCATCAATTCTCATAAAACTGGGGTTCATGAAATTAGACCACCTCTTTTTCAGTAATCTCAGTCTTGAATTCCGTCTCAAATATGTGAATCCAGAACTCCTGCAAACAGGAGAAAGCAATGCTGTTTTGGGGCAGGTTTATCATGTACCACATTCACAGTTTGAGGAGCTGTCTAAAGATGAATGTAATGAACTCCAGGGCTTCTTACAGCATGGGATCAGAGATTCCAGTAACAAAAATCAACATGTGTTGATGCTCAAGTCCTTGCCCCTGTTTGAGACAATATCTGGAAAACAGGAAAGGATTGATTTACACAGAAGGGTATTTATTCTGAACTCTGTGTATCATATTCATTTTCCGGAACTGTACCGGGTTGTTGGATGTGACAGTATTTTCCTCAAGCATACCTTGTTAAATTTACAATTAGCAGAAGGTCTAAATATTCAGATTCTAAATGATTTGGAGTTCTGTGTAGAGTTTATTCTTCCTTCTGTGCACATGATGAAAGAGGCCAAACTTCTTGATTTCATGCGGTTGTTAGTGGAACTTGGACCAGCGGACGACAGGATTGTCTCTGCATTGAGAGAGGTCCGATTTATTCGAGACATCCATGGCTCTCTTCAGGTGGCTTCATACTTCTATGATGACCGTGTATACCTTTACAGGGTAATGCTTCCAAAAGAGAGGTTTGTGCCAAAACCATTTTGGGAGATTTTTCGAGATAAGCGTACTGAAGCTAATTTGCTTTTAAAGGTCCTTGGATTGAAGCATAAAGTGTCTGATGAGGAAATCGTTCAGTTTGCAAAGCAAATTGAATCTGAAACTAGAGGCAACACTCCTTTAGATGCTCTCAAGGAAAGATCAGATCTTTTGTTTAATACTGTTCTGTCAAATAGTAATGACAAAATGTCTGATTTGCTGAGCAGAGTTGCTAACATTAAATTCATCTTCCCAGTGCAAATTCAGCAATCACTTTGTGATTATCACAAGGCCTTTGCTCAAGAGAGGGAGCTTGTTGCAATCAATGGATCACTTATTGGCAGAGACAGTGATTACCAATATCTTATATGGACATCTATGCCAATCCTACCCTCAGAACACTGCTCACCACATATCATAAAGAAAATGATGGATACCGGAGCCTTGGAGACTCCACCCCCTGGAGAATTAGCTGCTAATCTGAAAAACATCTGTAAATCTCAGTGTCACACAGACATGTTACTGGAAACAAGAAACATGGTATTTAGCAAAGCATACGCATACCTGCAGTCAATAAATTTTGATGCCTCTCTGTTCTCAGACCTCCCCATCATCCTTGTGGAAAATGGCACAACACTTGTGAAAGCTTGCCAGACAGTACTTTCACTGTCTTTTCCTCTTGAGTTTAGGCCTTACTTATACAACATTCCCCCAAAATATATGAAATTTGAAGACTTCTTCAAGAAGATTGGTGTAGAGGAAAAACCCACCATCGATCAATATAGCACTGTTCTTCAAGAAATCTATTCTGAGAGCTCTGACAAAGATAGCCTTCAAGGAAATCAGCAGAAAACTGTGAAACGTGTTGTTCAACAGCTATTTTGTCTGCTGAAAGAGGAACAGAAGAATCCTCTTTTTCAAAACAGCCCACTTTATCTTCCTTCAACAGATGGGAAAGTCTATGAGTCCAGCACTTTGTTTTTCAATGACACTGTATTCCAGGCTGCAAGACTTGAGGCTCCTTTGGAAAACAAGCTGAAACTGCTAGAAAAATTCAACTTCTGTTATCTTGGAAATGATCACTATGAACATCAAACATTGTTGCAGTACCTTCCTGAGCATGTTCGCCCCAAATTTCTCTCGGATGTAATTTTTGAAAACCTGGATGGAACAAGTGTCCAGTATTGCGATTATGAAGGGCAGTGTGAATTTGGTGGTTGGTTTGACAAGCACTTGTCTTCTGCTACATTTCTTCATGGACTTGTCTGTCTCATCAGAGAAGAGAGCAAAGGCGGGGTTTCACAATCTGAAGCTGCAGAAAAGTGTGAAGAAATCTTTTCTAAGATTCAAATTATCTGTTGTAAAACTCTTCAAACTGAGCTTCTGTTAAACCATGAGCCACTAGAGGGTAGTAAGGCTGAAACAGATGTTTATGTGAAAAAACAGCAAAATGGATGCAGTTTCTACTTAAAACACAATGATGATATGGCCCTCAAAGTAGTAAATGAAGTTAATATGTATCTTACCAAAGAAATCAATGCTCTTCTAAAGAACTGTTTGACCACCTCAAGCCTTCTAGTCCTTGGACAACTTTTGCTTTGTGATAACATGGAGGATGTTGAGAAAACCTTGGCAAATCATGGCATTCATAACAGTGGCCACAAGGAGGAAGGACATGGTAGCTTACCAAAACCTGGATGTTGTATACCTGAAGAATGGCATGACTGTCTTGATATGAACTTCCTTAACAACTTTGAAAGTGGAGAGTATGTTGGCTTCAGCAAGGACAATTCTGGTGAATATTTCTACGCCATTATTATCAAGCGAGTGGATGATCCACTGGGACAAGCAAGACAATTTCCTGCCAGATATAATATTAAAGTTGGCAGCGATGACTTCATTGAAGTAAGCTCGCTTGACCTTTACCAATTTAAAAGGGAAAAGAAGGGAACTCTATCAAAAGGGTCCACTTGCACAGATATAGAATGTCTTTTGACATCTGGGCCTCCACCCAAAACAGTCTTTCCTGAGACATTGGAAGAGATCAAAAGAGAAATTGACCAAAGCTTAAACGAAATCTGGAAAATGTCAAGTGAGGACAAACAAAAAGCTCTTAAACGTCTCTACCTCCAGTGGCATCCAGACAAGAACCCAGGCAATGAAGCCCTTGCCACAGAGGCGTTTAAATACCTGCAAAACAGAATTGAGGAACTACGACAAGGGAAAACTGCACATAGCACATCCTCGAACTGGAGAGACTTTCGAGATTTCTATGACATGTGGAACACAGAGGCACGAAGTCACAGGAGGGGACGTGAGAGGTTCTATCAGAACTATTCTAGAAGGCACTATAACTTTTGGTCATACCACAGAGAAACTCCAAGGCCAAACAGAGGGGAGGCAAAACGCTGGTATGAACAGGCTCAATGTGACATCAGAGCAGCTGACAATGACACTGGAGGAGACAGCTCTGAGTGGTGTCTGTTTAAAGTGCATCAGGCTGTGGAAAAAGCCCTGATAGCAGCGATGTACAGGGGAAGTGGACATCATTCCAGCAACAGCTCAATAACTAGCCTTGCTCTACAGGTGTCCCATTTCAGTCCACAATTGGCTTCTTTACCGAACACTGTGAGGCAGCTGACTGACCTTGGTGTTGATGGCAAAAAAACACAATATCCGAACTATCACCAATTTCCTCACATTCCGAACAAGCAATTTGGCGTTAATAATGCCAGCAGGGCACTGGATATTGCAACAAAGCTTTTAGATAAAATAGAAGAGTACATCTCTTGAGATATTTTGAAACTAATGTTCCGTAGAGGCGATCACTAGGATCTTTCTGGTATCTGTTTATCACAGCTAATATGCATCCTGGAAATTCTTAAACCTTTGTAATAATGTTTTGATAATTGTGAACCTGGTTATCCTTTTGCTTACTATTATATGCAACATTTGTATTATTCCATACTGATAATTTTGTAGCAGACAGTAGAGCACGGCATATCAGTGGCAAGGTCATGGGTTCAATTCCCAGGATTAAATAAAATAAAATGTTTATCTTAAATGCAATGCAAGTTTCTTTTGATAAAATTGTCTGCAAAATGTGCATTAAAAATCACATTACAATTAAAAATGTCAATGTCCATCATTTAAAAGCATGGGTTTTATTAAGAAATATTAGCAGAAGTCAAAAGTTGTTTCAACCAAATATTCACTAAATGACAAAACTGCAAAAATGTAACACTAACAGTCACACATCCATCCTGCAATACAGATGCTGTATGTGCTTTACAATCCTTGCAGCAAAACCACTTCTTGAGTCTATTGCAATATAAAATATTACAAGAATAGTGTCTCATGTTGTTCCCCTTACTATTTGTGAAATTAAGCTTTGATTTGAGCAGCATCTGGTTTCCTCCATGCCAAAAGTATTTGTAGATTTCTGGTGTCCCAGTAATAACTTATTACCCAAATTCTGTACATAATTACAGCAGGCATACTGCCTGTCCTTAACGTAATGAACACAATAAAAGAAAGCAAGTATTGTTAGAAGTGGTCTTTACAGTGCTGGAGAAATGCGGTGTACAATGTGTCTGAAAAATACAAGCAAATATCACACTTTAACACAGTAATGAAAAGAAGAATAAAAGCCCTCACCTGCAGTGGTAATTTTTTTCCTGAAATAACAATCCCATCTGTTTTAATGAATTAATGGAAAAGCTACTTTCTTTTCAATCAGTAATATGTAGGAGAATAAAAATGTCACCTTGATACATTCATCTGCAGGAATATAAGATAATCTAGTTGTGAACGGTCATGTCAAACTGTAAAAACTAGTTCAAACTTGAAATGCTGTGAATAATGTAAATTTGAGCAGAAACATGTTTTTCAGATTGGGACTTGGTTACCTGAATAAGACTCTTCATCTATTCACTGTTATTACCCTGATTCCTACAAACAATCCACAGGTATAAAAAAAATATTTAAGGCCCATGTTGAAACACTAGCTGGGAATGCATAAGCTTGTGAAGTTATGGAGCAACATATCCGCAGCACACCTTCAGTACTGGTTTCTTGCAAACAAAGACTTAGATATCCATTTCTCAATCTTATATCCATCCTTATTGCCATTTGTTCTCCAGATAAAACATTTACCAAAGATGTGTGTGTTGATGAAAAAAAGAGAACAAACCAAACAAAAATTGGTTTGAGCATTTTTTTTTTTTTACAGCTATAACATTGGCAATAGTAATGCATTGAAATGAAGTGCATTACACATTTTCAGACGCCCTTGAAATTACAAAGACATAGTCTTGCAATCTGGATCCTGTTTTGACATCAGGCACTCCTTTGCCCTTTTGGGCCTCCTCACACACACGGAACATTCAGCACGCATGTGTCATGTGCAGGACAAGTGCGCTTGAATAGAAACTGAACTCATAATTTTGTCACACAAGAAAACAGGAGATGGAATCAAGTCTTTTGCCCTGACCACTGAATCAGAGTTTTATTTGCAAGGCATTCTGACACTTTGATATAAAAAATAAACTGCATAGCTCCATTAAGGACTCTTCATGTTCGTGGAGGAAGAGGCAAGCATGTCCGAACTTCCCCCTAACGCTTCCTTTGTAAATTTGCATATGCAGATATTCCTGGCATCTGGTTCCTCCTCCATGTTACACATTCTCACATGTTGTAGGCCACATATATAGGGTCCAGCTGGTCGGCGAGGAAGCCGTCCCGCAAGTGCATGCGCTGCTTCTCTCCTCTAGAGTTGATAGGAATGACTCCAGGATCCACCACCACAACGACTCCCACTATGAGATAGTGCTCTTCCAGAACCACGTTGGTCACCAGAGCAACAAGATCCAGGGCTTCCTGTTCAGACCCCTCAAGTTCCACGACCACCACCAAGAGATTTGTCCATGTGAACACAGCACTGAGGAAAGGGTGAGAGAGAGTGAGATGATAGGTGTATTTAAGTACGAAAAGCAGAATACTGTAGCTACACTGCAAAACATGGCTTTTTGTACAACATGGCTTTATATTTGTAAATCAAATTCAAAGTGTAATGAAATTAAAACACTTCATACAGCAAGATATTAATATGGAAAAACAGTCTTCAGGAAGTCTTAAAGGAATGCTTCCAGTTAAATGAAACTTCGTCAACAGCATTCATGGCATACAGTAAATTATTGCGGAAATTTGGTTGACTTGTCTCCTGTTTGTCTTTCTAATGTTAGCTGACTACATGATAACAAGTAGGCATCCCTTGTTAAAGAAGTGCACTTAATTATAATTAATGTGCCCTTGTAGTGTGTTTCAAATCTTGAAAGATAAAAAAAAAACTACATGCAGATAATATAATATTAATGAAACAAGAGGTCACTTGAGTGTACTTAAAGAGAGCACACTTGCATGACAGTTTCACGCTGAAGTACACATTTAAAAAGTGCACTTTCACATTGATGTGTTGACTAACATACTAAAGCACATGCAACATACTTGATTGAAGTTCTAACAGTATTGTGTTATTCAGTATTACGTTTAAAACATTTAAATGTACTAAATTGGAACTTCTTCATTACAAATGTGTAATTAATATATTTAAATACATAAATATTATATTATATTATAAATGTAAACTATAATTTCCATTTATTTGCAATTAACATGCAATTCAGTTTGCACTAAGTTTAGGCTGCTCTTTTAAAGTATGTTTAGGAATGGTATCAAAACTGTATAGTTACCAATATTGGATTTAACAATGTTAGAGAATGTAAGATTATTAATGTCCCTTAGTGTAAGTGTGTTTGACTGGCCAACAATAATTATAGTCATCATATAGTTGTCTTGGAACTTTCACATGACAAATATAGCACAACTTGTGTTTCAGGAAATAAGGTAATCAGCATGCCACAGATCTTATCTTGTATTTAACTCAAAACTTCCTTTAATACCTTTGTAAATTTTGCTTCTCAGGAAAGGTAACTTGTGTAAACAATGTTTAGACATTTTCAAAGATAATTATTAAGAATAGTAATTTTAAGCTATTGTCATGGATGCACCTAACAATGAAAATTATCAAATATTCAGTTGTTATAAACAGTAAAATGGAGAGTGAAAGTGACGTATGGCCACCCATACTCAGAACTTGTGCTCTGCATTTAACCCATCCAAAGTGCACACACGCCCAAAGCAGTGGGCAGCCATTTATGCTGCGGCGCCCGGGGAGCAGTTGGGGGTTCGGTGCCTTGCCCAAGGGCATCTCAGTCATGGTACTTAGGGTGGAGAGAGCGCTGGACATTCACTCCCCCCACCTACAATCCCTGCCGGCCCGAGACTCGAACCCACAACCTTTGGATTACAAGTCCGACTCTCTAACCATTAGGCCACGACTTCCCACAATAATCTGTTTATATTACAGTTGAGTAAATATTTAAATAAAAAGTTTATCCATTAAAATCTGCTTCTGTGAGGTATAAGGAAAGCATTTAAAAATATTGCTTACCACTCTGCAATGCTCTTGTGTGACCTTATGACAGATGTTTCAATATCAATGGGATGGTAGCGCATTCCCCGCAGCTCTAGAGTCTCATCTAGAGAACCAACCACGTACAAGGCATCATGCCGCTCTAGAATAATGTGCAAAAACATCATTAATTGGACAACACAACTGATTTTTCCTATTATCATATCTGATGAGTACACACCAAAAAACAATGTACAAACACTACAAAAAAACATTTATTAGCTTGTCAGGGTGTGTGTTGAAACCTTTTATTGAACATGTTTCAATTTGAAAAGTCACCTCAGAAATATCTTGAAATGAGACACTAGTGTGTTTGTGCTTCATATCATGCATACAGTACCTCCACTGGCATCTGTAAGTTCTGTGCGCCGCAGGAAACCAAGATATCCAGTTCGAGCCCAAACCGTCTGTGTGTCACCGAAACTCAGTCTGGTGCTGAAGTGGTCAGCATGCAACGCCTCTTCACCATAAACCGTATAGTATCCTGTGGCATTATGGGGGCTGCTCACCCAGATCTGTTTTTAAATACAGTACCATCAGCTCACTGCACATGATATAATATAACATAACAGACTCTGCAGGTAACACTACTTATTTTGGAGCTCAGCTGTGGTTCTCTGTGGTTAATAGCACTCGCTATTGAAACTTACTTCTCCCAAATGAGAATCTCCTAGAGGGCCTTTGGTCTCTGTGTTGGCAATTATAACCTTTACCCCAGGCAGAATCTGTGTGTTGAGAAATGTAATAAATATAAAATAATTATTATTATTAAATTTAATTGATTTTAATGAAGTTATAAATTTGGATTATTTTTTTTTATGTTTTTGAAGGAAGTCATTTATGCTCACCAAGGCAGCATTTATTTGATCAAAATTACAATAAAACAGTAATATTGTGAAATATTATTACAATTTACAGGAACTGTTTTCTATTTTAATATGTTTTAAATGTAATTTATTCCTGTGAAGCAAAGCTGAATTTTCAGCATCATTACTCCAGTCTTCAGTCACAAAATCCTTCAAAAACCATTCTAATATTATGATTTGCTGCTCAAGAAACTTTATCATCAGTGTTGAAAACAGTGTTTTCTGCTTAATACCATTCAAGTAAGATAAAAAAATAAATATTTTATTCAGAAAGAATGTTACATTTTAAATGTTAAACATTACATTTATCTAAAGAAACAGTAAAGACATTCATAATGTTACAAAATATTTCTATTTCAAATAAATGCTGTTCCTTTGATATTTAATTTCATGAAAGAATAAAAAAAATGAAATGTAGCAGTTTATTATTATCAGTAACATTGATTATAATAAACATGAATAATAACTGAGCACTAATAATAATAGATAACAAATCATCATATAGGATCATGTTACACTGAAAACTAACAGCTAATGGCTGCTGCAAATTCAGCTTTGTATCACAGTGATAACACACACACACACACACACACACACACACACACACACACACATATATATATTACAATATTACTGTTTTTAACAGTATGTTGCATCAAATAAATGCTGCCTTGATGAGAACAAAACACTTTACTTTCAAAAACATATATATTTTTTTTTACTTACTCCATTCAAATTTTGTATGTGTATTCATTATTTATAATATCTCACCTTCCCAGATTCCATCAGTGGCAGACTATGCGGTGATCCTCTTTCAACTAATCGAACCCTGATTGAATTGGAAAAAAAATAAATAAATAACAGATCTTTTCTAATTAAAAGACCAAAATAATTTACTTATTAGTTGATAAACAACATAATATGTGACCCTGGACCACAAAACCAGTCTCAAGTCGCTGGGGTATATTTGTATCAATGATCAAAATGATTGATTTTTCTTTTATGCCAAAAATCATTAGGACATTAACTAAAGATCATGTTCCATGAAGATATTTAGTAAATTTCTTACTGTAAATATATAAAAACTTAATTTTTAATTAGTAATATGCTTTGCTTAGAACTTCATTTGGACAATTTCAAAGGCGATTTTCTCAATATTTAGATTTTTTCTGCACCCTCAGATTCCAGATTCAATTGAAAGCTTATTTATTCAGCTTTCAGATGATGTATAAATTGACCCTTATGACTGGTTTTGTGGTCCAGGGTCACATATGAATTGATATGAATTGACACTGGTATATAAGCTTTAGGAAAATCAGAAGTGTTTGTTATAGCACCTGTCATGCCGCAGGGCCCTCATGTCTAGATATACTGTGGTGGGATCCGGCCCAGCGGTGCCCTAGAAACAAAGAACAGCAGATCACTGGAGGTCTGTGATATATCTGCCACCACAGATTATGTGTTCATACTGCTGATCCACCTTCAGGCACTACACATGTACTGTGTTACCATGTACCGGTGGTGACATTATATGTGATGACACATAGGACCTTCTCAGAAAGATTATAAAAGTAAGCATGGATTCTTAAAGGCAAAGTGTGCAATTAGTTTTTCTATACTTTTCTTAATATGCAGAGACAGCTATAAGCAATTTGCATGTTAAACTAGTAGCTCTGTGGTGATATCAAGGCAGATCTTTTGTTTGTTCGACCAGTCTGACATAGAAACATTGGCTCAAACAATTCTCTGAATTTCTGTTTGTGAAACAAAGGACAGATTGTGAATGCTTGGTGCAGCCTGTTTGAAAACAGTCAATGGATTTTCAGCAAAATTTAGAAATGCTTTAACTTCATAACAATTGGAAGTAACAGAGAATTTGTCATAAATTTCCTTTAAAGGGTTAGTTCACCCAAAAATGAAAATTCTTTCATCATTTACTCAGCGTGATGTCTTTTTTTTTTTTTTTTTTTGGTAAAGGTTGGTAAACAAACATTCCCATTGACTTCCACTGTATTAACAAAAAATATAATGGAAGTCAACATTCTTCAAAATATCTTCTATTATGTTTCCCAAAAAGTCATACCGGTTTGGAACGACATTAGTGTGATGACAGAATCTTAATTCTTGGGTGAACCATCAATTTAATCAGTCGCTGCAAAAACAGTTTTTGTCTCAGTTCTTGTAAAACATCTTACTCTTGTTGTGTCTTACTGTAAAGCATTATAGGATGGAATGAGGTATTACAACAGTTACAATGACCTGCTAATGAATGTAACCCCTGTACTGCAAACACAGCTTGTATATAAGTGAGTCTACTCTATATGCACAGCTACAAGCATTGCTTTGGCACAGCCTAGAGTAGATATATAGTAAGTGCAGGGCCAAGCACAAAAGCTATGAAAAGCATAGCAGGCATATGAATACATTCTGTCAACGTAAATGAAAAACAATTACATAGCCATTAAAGTCACATTTGATTAGATAGATAGATAGATAGATAGATAGATAGATAGATAGATAGATAGATAGATAGATAGATAGATAGATAGATAGATAGATAGATAGATAGATAGATTTTCTGTGAAATTTCATACCTAATTACGATCATTTAAAACAAACTGTTAAATAATTAACAACTGAGATTAGTATATGGATCATCTCATTTCATCTAATGAAATAAAATATGGTACTGTACGTAACAGTGCTGGCACAAATAATGCAATATAATAAAAAGTATTAGATATTTAGAGGCTGGAAGCAAAGCATTCTTTATGCCATGCACACACATATACTGTATACACACAAACAGAGACATATGAAAAGCAGAGCCTTTACAAGCACCCTGGAAGCCCCCTGCAAGAACCCCTGTGGTCCCCATCTGGGTCACAGTACCTGCTCAGCCAACTTGCCCAGCCTGTTGGGCTGACGAGAGGGTATGGAGCAGCAGACAAACACAGGCGTACATTTAATGCACCAACAGATACATATATTGTACATACAGTTATAGACAGGCATCCAGGCCAGTGAATAGAACATGTAAGGGTACAGAAAATGATTTTTAAACAATTACAACAGATAAAGGCCCATTCACACAAAGAGCGATGCGACAAAGCGACACAAAAAATATAACAGTGTTGATAATAATTTTTGTGTGATAATAAATTTCGATAACTTTAGAGAAAATGTTTCATACTTAAACAAAAGAGCTATGTGTTGTCATTTAAAATACAACCTATTGCTAAAACGTAACGATATATTTAGCTTTTGGTGTGAAAAGATTTATAGTGCATTATTCTTTTCATGATAAAAAATCATGGAAATTTCATACTTAATGTAAACAGGTCTTTTAAAAGCACACATTTGAGTTTCTACCCAACACAACCCCCCCCAAAAAAAACACTTGAATTCATCACTCACCTGAAGACAAACGGCCACATTGACCCTGCAGCCGAAGGTGGTGCTGACGGCCCGTGAGGAGAGCCCCAGGTCTTTGAAGATCTTCGAGAAGAACTGTGTAAGCGTGGTGCGAGGACGTTCTTCAGCCACCACCATACAGGTCCGTACACACGACAGATTCACATTCCGTAACTGCAGGTGTACGGATGGGGGTTAAATTCAATGGAACGGATCAAATAAAACTTATGCCCTTAACAACTTTAACTAGAACTATTGTAAGCTAAATGGGATACTAGAATATGCTGATACTCAGAGATAGGACATACAACTTAGTCCAAGATAATGATAAAGATAAAAAGTAAAGTAAACTACAGTTTGGTGTCGGTAAGATTTTTTAATATTTGTATAAGAAGTCAAAATGCTCACCAATGCTGAATTTATTTGATCAAAACTATAGTAAAATTATATTGTTATATTGTGAAATATTATTACAATTTAAAATAACTGGTTTCTATTTAAAAAAATAGCATTTGTTTACATAATGCATTATTTTATAATGCATTATACTGTATATATGCAAAGTGGTACCATGCATTTAAATAAAATATTGAAATATAATTATTTGCTAAATTATGTAGACTAAGGGTGTGTGATTACTGTATATTACTGACCCGCAGAGCTTCAGTCTGGGATCCTAGGCCTTTGGTACACATCTCCATTACTGAATACGAACAGAAAGTCACTCGTACTTTATACTGACTGACAGCAGAAAGCCACAGAGACGGATTGGTCTCCAGCTCCAGAGGAGGAACCAAAATAGACTGATGGCCTGAGTACACACTGCAAACACAAACATGATTTACATTACAGCGCATCACATAAATAATATTATATCACAGTATCCAAGGTGTGAACTGTCTCTCACCTGCAGAGACACCAGAGGGCAAAGCCCAGGCCACAGTAGGGGTCCAGACAGATGGCGATCTGTCGAGAGGGGTACAGCTCACACTGCAGCTTAATAGAGCGACACAAGGCACTGGTGGCAGCATGGGACATCTGTGAGAAACATACAGCGTTAGAAATGTCAATCCCACATAAAATGAATGTGCCATTGGCACTTGAATGACAGGTTAGACAGCACCTTGACCCCAGCAAGGATTCCTGTGGTAGAAACACTGAAATCCAGGTAGGCGAGCATCTCTGGGGTGGGAGGTTTGTAGATCTGAGGAATTCTCTTTCTTGGGAGATCATCTGAATGGAATGAATAAACTGAATGTGTCTGTTCTTTTAACAAGGGATGATTCAGTAGTAAAAAAGTGTAAATGATGCCTTTACCTGTGTCCAGTATCAATGGCCACGTCTTAATATCCACAGCAGCTGCTGCCTCTTTGGATTTCAGTAGTTTCATTATTGCTTGAGTTGTCAGAATACATACAGACTTACTGACCTGTCAAACATATGCACCAGGATAGAAAAGTTACAGCAGGGAATACAAGATAGTGTTTAATCAATCAGACACTGGATTAAGGCTAAAATAATACTTGTTAATATACATTAATTCCTAATACACACACACACAGAATATAATCTACATATATAATGTAATATAATCAATCTACAGTGGCCCCAAAAAGTATATTGACATTATAGTCACGATTCATGAAAATAATCTTATTTTGATATAAAAAGTTTGACCACTTAGTTAAATAAATTGCAAAAATGGCTTGAGTGAGAAAAGCTTTATAATTATTTGTTTGCAATGTCACTTAATTTGTTATTTTGTAAAATAAAATAAAACAACACCTTACGAGTAAGTTTTAGTTAGTTAACATTGGTTAAAGCATTAGGTATCATGAACTAATAATGATCAACAATGTGTACAGCATTCATTAATCTATGTTAATGTTAATTTATAAATACACACACAAAAAAAACTCATTGTTAGTTCATGATTCCAAATGAATATGAACAAAATTAACATTATTGCTGAAGTGTTACCCATGAAATGAAATAAAATACAATAATAAAGGCTGATCACAAGGGGGCGCTAGTGTTTCTGTTTATTGGCTATAGTAACACTCAGAAATTGAAGTTACCTCAACAATCATTTTAACGGTTGGCAGGGTTGTGGTTAGGTTTTGTGGGTGTGGAGGCCTGACAGTGACCGGAACACAGCCGGCGTACAGACAACCATAGAAAGTGGCGATCAGATCAATACCTGCAAAGTAGGAAGACAGAGAGGTATTGAGCCCCACAAAACCTGAGATCTGAACACCCTTTATTAGACCACAGTAATGTAAGCGTCTTTCTCTCCTACCAGGAGGATAAACAAGTGCTACATGATCTCCAGTGTTAAGTCGACCTCTTTCCATCAGCGCTACGGCCACACGCTCTGCCCGCTTGTGCAACTGTACACAGGAGGCTGTGTTGGCCACAGTGCCCTGAAAAAAATAAAAACGCACAGAGTAAGATGATAGTGAATACACAATCTGACTCTGAATACTGCGTGTTTCCTGGGTTGAGGGATAATGAGTACTTTACCTTGGCGTTGAGCAGCAAAAACAGAGGGTGATCTGGTGTGGCCTGAGCTCTCCACTGCAGAACATCCTGCATGTACAGGAACTACAAGAGGAGAGATGACACATTCAGACACCAGTATACTTCAGCACCTGCCCCTGTGATAAAGTGCACTTAATTGTATTGAAAGCGCATGTGTGGTGTACTTCAAATCTTAGATGTAACTTGTATTTGCAGATAATCTACTATTAATTCAATAAAAATTAGCTTAGTGTTCTTAAAGAATACTTTCATGACTATGTTTCTGAATGAAAAACTATTATTTATGTAAATTATAGACTTTGTACTTCAGTCCGTTCCAATTGTGACACAGAGGCCGGCGCGCTAATGTATTTTATTTTGATAAAGTACCAACTTTAGCAATGCTGGACCTCGTGGCCTAATGGTTAGAGATTTGGACTCATAATCCAAAGGTTGTGGGTTCGCAGATGGGCTACAGCAGCAGAAGACCACACCGGGTGCTGCTCCTGTCAGCTAAGAACAGGAAACAGAGGCTACAATTCGCACAGGCTCACCAAAATTGGACAATAGAAGATCGGAAAAACGTTGCCTGGTCTGATGAGTCTCGATTTCTGCTGCGACATACAGATGGTAGGGTCAAAATTTGGCATAAAGATCATGAAAGCATGGATCCATCCTGCCTTGTCTCAACGGTTCAGGCTGGTGGTAGTGGTGTAATGGTATGGGGGATATTTTCTTGGCACACTTTGGGCCCCTTAGTACCAATTGAGCATCATTTAAATACCAGAGCCTACCTGAGTATTGTTGCTGACTATGTCCAGCCCTTTATGACTACAGTGTACCCATCTTCTGATGGCTACTTCCAGCAGGATAATGCACCATGTCACAAAGCTCAAATCATCTCAGACTGGTTTCTTGAACATGACAATGAGTTCACTTTACTCAAATGGCCTCCACAGTCACCAGATCTCAATCCAATAGAGCACCTTTGGTATGTGGTGGAAGGGGAGATTCGCATCATGGATGTGCAGCCGATAAATCTGCAGCAACTGCGTGATGCTATCATGTCAATATGGACCAACATCTCTGAGGAATGTTTCCAACACCTTGTTGAATCTATGCCACGAAGAATTGAGGCAGTTCTGAAGGCAAAAGGGGGTCCAACCCGGTACTAGCAACGTGTACCTAATAAAGTGGCCAGTGAGTGTATATGTACTGCAGATTATATATATATATATATATATATATATGTATGTGTAATATAATATTTAGTATTACTACTGTCTGTTCAAAATAAATGAAAAGAAACCGAGCATAGTAGATTTATTGTTTTTTTCCTGTTGTACCGAAATCATATAGAACAGTGACCCCCGAACCGAGGTATGTACCGAACCGTGACATCTGCGTACCGTGCCACCCCTCCAATTAACATGAAGGTAAAAGTCTGAAAAGATTACATTCAGTTTGCATTTAAGTACGATCTTTTAAAATAAATTATTTCCATAATAAGTACTCCATATTAAAAGTATGCTAAAGTGTACTTCTTTTTCACCACTGACCTTTGTGCTTTGAGAGACTGAATGGGGTTGATCTTTACCTGATCGTTGTCCTCCAGCTGTGAAACATCTCTCCCACAGGCCTGTGCAATCCTCTTTCCTGCCACTAGGTTTCCGACTATCATAGAAGCGGGACCCACCTCTGAAACAACAGAGACAACAGGTCATATGATGTGCAAAATATGCATAAAATGAAAAACAACCACCCAACACTCACACAGGACTCACCTGTACCTGGCTGCTTCTGTCTAGGTTTGGGCAGGTTGGTGACACAGGTATGAGGGCACATGAGGACGTTGCAGGGGTGCATGGCTCCCTCCAGGAAGCGCTGTTTGGTCTCTGAGATGTGGATGCCGCCCAGAGGAGCTTTGGGTAACGTGTTAGCAGGCACCAGAGCCAGACAGTACACTCCCACCTGATGGATACTGTCGATAGCCTGAGAGTGAGAAAGAAAGTGGTCAAGAAAATATGTATGTGTGTGTAAGAGTGTTGTTTTTGTGCACATTACAAGTAAACACTTCAGACACACCCACTTGTTTTTTAATTGTAAAAAAGCATATAGTTTTCTGTTAGGGTTAGGTTTAAAATATTTTTAACTAGCTGTATATAAAAAACAATAGAAGTCTATGCAGTGTCCTCATTTGGATAGCTAAGTAAACGTGTGTGTGTGTGTGTACCTGCAGCACACGACTCATCCACTGGAAGCTGTCTTCCTCCGAGGCATCTGGTCTCTGTTCTGCCACCAAAACAATGCGTTCATCATGCAGCACCGATACAGAGAAAACCGCAATCCTGACAGAGAACAGAGATGCAGCCTTCAGTCTGAGCAGAGATTCATACTGATCTCAAGTCAAGAGTAAATGACATTTGAGTTACCTTCCTCTGTAAACGAACTTCATGGGCTCCACGGCCAGTGCTGTGGCCACCACATCATCTGCGTTATGTCTCCGTCCACTCACCGCCATCAGTCCATCCATCTTTCCCACCACAAACACCAGATTATCCTGTAATACAAGAAACAAACCCAATCCAAAAAAGATGAACTCCACGTGTTGATTTAAAAGACACTTAAAAGTTATCCTGCTTCAAAAGGAATGGTTTATTTTAAGACATCTGAACCCACCGGCCCAATGAAGCCAAGGAGAGATGTGCGTGTGAAGGGTCTGTCACTGATGGGAGTTCCTGATGATGTGACTGGAATGGTCTGAAAGCAAAACAACAAAAACATTTTAGTTGAGTTTACAACTCTGTCAAGTCCTTATTTTACTTACCTTTTTATTAGGTAAGCATCACAAACTTTTTAACAGCAGGATAACACAGAACTCAAAGGTTTTTGCAATGAGGCCTAGTGGTTTTATTTGTGAACTTTTAACATGTTTTAAAAAAATTGTTCTCATTGACTATTGTTGTTGCTTTTTTCTATATCTTATATAAAGTTATGCCACAGTCAGACAAAATAATATAACTGATCTATATTGTTATAGGGAAAATGTTCATGTCTTTCTAGAGTCACTTTGTTGAATTATAGCCTCAGATATTTCAGTAAAGTATAATAACAAGAATTGTAGTTGTGAATGCATATTTTCACAACGGGCAGTCGTGGCCTAATGGATAGAGAGTCGGCCTTGTAACCCGAAAGTCGTGGGTTTGAATCTCAGGTCTGGAAGGAATCGTTGGTGGGGGGAGTGAATACCAGTGCTCTCTTCCACCTTCAGTACCATGACTGAGGTGAGACCCTTGAGCAAGGCACTGAACCCCAGCTGCTCCCTGGGCACTGCGGCAATATGGCTGCCCACTGGTGTGTGTGTATGCACTTTGGATGGGTTACCATACTTAGCCACATGTCACTTCACTATCAAGTTTTTAATAATGAATTCACTCAAAAAGATACAAAATACACCAGCTGGTATGGCCCACTGAAAGAATCATAATGAATCTTTGACAGAAATATTTTATTTTCAAAAAATTGCTACCACTATGGCTGAACATTTAATTTAAAATAAAACCAAAATCGAACATTGATTGAACATTTTAAGGCCAACGCTATATGTTTAAAAATCAATGGACCTTTTGTTTACCTCAAAGACATTCTTGGTCATGCCTGGCAGACCATAGTAGGAGATTCCTGTACTGCTGGAGCTCACACAGATTTCTCCAACCTCATCCATTCGACACAGGTACGGCGTGCCCTCTACCCGGATCACACACACCAGCGCTGCACACACACACACACACACACACACAGATGCATAGACAGTACATTAGTCCCCAAGAGAAATTCAATTATTCAGAATAATAGAATGTTAAACATGAAAGTGCCAAAAAGTAAAGCATTTCTTCATCACACTATTCATCCAGTCAAAACCGTTTTTCAGTCTATAGCTCAATCAGTGAGAGTGAAGCAGGTCTCACCTCCAGGCATGACCTGTCCTACATCCTGGACAGTGAGCACAGAGAGCTTCTCCTCTGTGTCTACTCGAATCACCCCATAACTCAGACCGCTCATGGACAGCACTGCCTTACCCGGAGGAGGAACACCCATCTCTGGAGGCCTGAACACACACAAACACAGTCATTCAACATGGATTTGTAAATTGTAAAATGATACTGCCATATGCAAAGTCGAATGCAAAATGCCATTGTCATTTCTGAGATGATAACTGAAATGCATTAGATTATACGAAATAAAATATTAAGCAGTGTCCTGTGTATACTGGGCAGAAAGCATGTACTAGAACAGTAGTGGTTTTACAGTAGTAAGTTACTGTAATGTCAGCAGTGTACCTGCGGATGGAGACAGTCAGGGCCTCAGAGGAACTTGCACACGGGCAGATCACCTCTGGTCGCAGCCCACGGGCCTGAAAGACGTTGAGGAAGGCATCGCAGGACGAAATAGACCCTACATTTCAATATACATACGCAATGTTCCAATGACAGTTCAGGATGTGTTCCATTCGATTTGGAATTATGCTTGTTCTCAGATAGTTCTGATTAAGTGTTTACTCACATGGGTTTGCTCCATCAGCAACAATGAGCATGCGGAGAGAACTGAGACTGATGTCTCTCTGATCCCGCTGGGCTAAAAGTGACCAGTGCATATCCCTGGATTTCACCACTGCTACACGCGCTGTTTGAAAAACACAAGACATATAAACATGCAAACAGTCACATAGCATTTAATCAGTGTAGTAACAGCTATGATGTGAAACAGGTGTTTACTGTCTATAGAAACCAACTATTAAACCTACATGTCAGAGTGCAAAATCTGCAGAATACCGTCTTGTTAAATATTTTATTCTTTTGAAAGGTTTCACTTAAAATTAACATTTGTTCACAATGCTCTGTTTGTAGAATATATAACATTTCTGAAGAATTTTAATCAGACAGCAGACAGTATTTTATAAATAAGTTTTGACTGTAAAAAGTTCACAAACTCCTCTTTCTGTAGTTACATCATTTAACCTGTAGGTGGCAAAAGTATCTTTTTTTAATATTATGAATGGAATCTTCATAATACATATAATCTGAAGAAATATGAAGGAGTATACAGTAATCTACTGTCTGAATGTTTAAGATCTGTAGATTTTTAGAAGTCTCTTATGCTCACCAAGACTCATTTGTTTAATCAAAAATACAGTAAAAACAGTAATATTGTGAATTATTATTACAATAAAAAAACTGTTTTCTATTTTAATATATTTTTAAATAAAATGTATTCCTTTGATGGCAAAGCATCATTACTCAAGGCTTCACTTTCACATGAGCCTTCAGAAATCATTCTAATGTGCTGATTTGCTGCTAAAGAAACATTTCTTATTAATATTAATGTTGAAAACAGATGTGCTGCTTAATGTTTTTGTGGAAACTGTGGTACGTTTTTTTTTACAATTCTACAGTATTTATTTAAAATACAAATCTTGATGACAAATTACGGCAAAATATATTCATTTCAAACCAGCTGCAAATTCTTTATTTAACAGGTTTCCACTTCAACTCACTTAACCTCCTTTTTTCTTAAGAATCAAAAAAATAAGTTTGGAATCAACTCTTGGAATTGAGTCCATAAAGAGCCTCTAATCTGAAGAAAAATACAGTTAATTGCACTGCAAAATAGCAATTTTAAATAAACAGCAACTACATCGTATCTACATCTCAGTTCATTTGGTTTATCCACAAATAAGTGGCCATAGTTCTGTGGTAAAAGATCATGACACACAGGCGGCCTGGCTTTAGGCAGTACACTCACCTTTATAAGTGTGGACTTTCTGGATCCAGGAGAGAGGGTTGACCTTCATCAGCGAGTATGGGATGCTGATCACGTGCATTCGGTTCATCACACTCTGAACACACATCACCATGACAGCAGTTGCCAAGGACACAGGTTGAGAAAGCAAAAGACAGCTGGATGAGGGCGAGGTGATCTAACTCCTCATCCATGTGTGAGTGTATGTGAACATATCAAACCAGATGTCAACCACACGTATGTCTGACTTACCGTGAGGATCCCGTGCCACAGACCAGCATCTCGTTTGAAGTCCAAAACATTTGTTATGATTTCACCTATACAAGTGAGTAAAATCACAGTAAATATTTTGTGGTGTATAATGCAAAAAGCATTTATAATAAATGGTGTGTGATGTATGTGACATAATAACATTTGCAATCAAATATGCAGTATACAGAGGCAGAAGAAGAGGGTAACAGTTTATTTACTACAGGAGCTGCTGTGTGTGGAGAGTTAAGGGTTTGTGAGCAGTTATTTAGAGAGTGGAAGTAGGACACTCTAGACCTGCAGTGGCCGGTCTCAGAAGAGCCTGTGTGTGATGCATGTAAGTCGCACACACTCACCCTCTGTGTAGCCGCAGGCCTGTGTGAGCACATGACAGTGAGCCAGCATAGCAGAGTGAGACACCGTGATGCCCATAGTGCTGCCCTCCTTACTGGTCTTATACTGTGTATAGATAGATAAACTTACAGTTAGAGAGATGGACAGATAGATGAACGGATGGACATATGGATTGATGGACAGACAGGTGAATGGATGGACAGACAGACAGGCAAACAGATAGGTAGATGGATGGATGACAGACAGATAGACAGATAGATGGACAGATGGATTGAGGGATGGATAGATAGATAAACATATGGATGAATGGATGAACAGATGGACAGACAGATAGACAGACAGACAGACAGACGGACGGACGGACGGACGGATGGATGGACAGACAGATAGATAGAAAGATGGACGGACAGACAGACAGACGGAAATACGGATGGATGGACGGATGGACAGACAGACAAGCAAACAGATAGGTAGATGGATGGATGACAGACAGACAGATAGATGGACAGATGGATTGAGGGATGGATAGATAGATGGACGGACAGACAGACAGACAGACAGACAGACAGATAGACAGATAGACAGATAGATAGATAGATAGATAGATAGATAGATAGATAGATAGATAGATAGATAGATAGATAGATAGATAGATAGATCCACCTATCATTGGTCATTATCTCAAAATAAGCATTATCCCTTATGTTAGTGTGGTCCTGACCTCTATGTATGCGATCTCATTGCTGGCGTCTCTTATTGGAGGATGCCAGTCTTTAGGAGGCTTTACAACATGCTTTCCATCAGTAACGAACCACAGCAGTCGTGGCCAGCCTGGAAAAACATACACACGCTTTATACCCGCAAAGAAACAGCACCATTAAATAAAGATGAAGTAACTGGCTTGTACGGATCACCCACCCTTAAAAGTGACAACTTCTCCGGTCTGTGCTTTGGGCAGACCCTTCTGACAGGCATCAGTGGTCAGGGCCAGAGTGACCCCACAGCTGCCCAAAAGAAACCCCACCTGCTGACTGCCTGCATCCTGATGAGAGGAGACACAGACAGTCATCAATACAACACTGATCTTCAGTCCACTCACTCCCTCTCCGTCTTTCATCAGACGGTCTGCAAAAACACAGTCACAATAACACAGCACTAAGGCATTGTGTGTGTTATTGTGTCCTTCATTTTAAAGGATTAACTGTCTCCATCAGGAACATCAGCTCTATTAATCAAACCTAACACGCTTCAAAGCAGCACAGAGACAGCTAATGATACCTTTAGATAGAAGAAATTCATGTCATTTACAGAAGAGAAAAACCCAAGGATGAGTGACTGGTTATTCATACATGCTCACGTACTCACAATACCAATGCATACTGGCATCTTTAAGAAAACAGCTCTCATGTTTTGACTACCAGTGTATTATTTATACTCATACCATACAGTTTTTTCAAGGATAATGCTGTGATGTGAGGAGATGTGAGGAGATCAGGGTGTCTTTTCCAGTAGGGGGCTCTATTGTGATTGAAATCTATGATAGTGTTGTCTGTGTGCTGGTGTAATGCTGACTAATACCTTTCGAGTAAGTGGCACCTCTATGGGCACAGGCACCAGCTCCGCCAGGAGGCATCCATAAAACGCCACCATAAACATAACAGGATCATTGTTGGGGAACACAAGTGCAACCTGTGAAGATACACAATAGATTTTTATTTACACCTCTTGCATTAATGTTACTGCTACTGTTAGTGTATTGCTTCTTTTATTCTGCGCCTGTTTCACTTGGCATTAACATTGCCCATCACTGGATATGTCAAATTGTGTCCGAAATGGTTTATTGGAATTTTCTTTCTCCTTTATAATACAAAATAACTTAGAATTGTGCATAATTATACAAATTGGGACATACTAACATCTTAGCCAACTAGTTTGTTTGATTAGCTAGAACATGATATAATGGTAACATGCCAAATGTCTTTGATCAGTCTTTGAGAAAGAAGATAGGATTCTGGAGGGGAATGGGGTCTTGCATGACAGCATGGGCGGTTAATGCAAGGTGTAAATGGATGTGAATCTGCATGATAAGGACACTCACTCTGTCTCCAGGCCGCAGTAGTGGTTCATTCCTGGTACTCAGTTTGTTCAGCAGTGTATAAGCAAGTTTCTGACTCCGCGTCCACAACTTCCCTACGGAAACATATTTACAAAAACACACATTCAAACCTACACTGTCTGTTCAATTACAGTATGAATGAGATTTTTCATTCATCATGTCAAATGAGTACACCAGCAATCAGAGGCGGACAGTAGTAAAGTATTTTTACTCTACTTTAAAATGACTTTTCAAGTGTCTGTACTTTATCAGTGTTTTTCTTTAGAAAACTTTACCTCATAAAATTCCAAGGCATAATATTGTAATTTTTTCAACACTGATTACTCTCAGGCTCTCAAAATCCTTCATCACATGAATTAAGATTATAAAAATTATATTTTAAAGCACAGCCACCACAAAATCAGACTTGAGAACCTTTTTTACTGTGAGATCGTTGTATCGAGGATCGAGGTTACAGATTTAAAATCACAACAATATATAGTTTAATAGCTGCAGTATGATATTGTTTTTGAAATCAAACCTTTGCGTAGCTATGACAGGAAACATTGACATCTAACAATGCTTTGGAACAACAATTCATCTTAAAAAACAAAGCATATACATAAAACCAATACAACCCTGTGTCCTAAACTCCTGAAACATTGGTGTCTCATATTTTACAGCAGTCTATGCAATTTGGGAAAGAAATCAATCAAATCTGTATGTGTGTGAAAATATTGAGATGTAACCCCCTTTGTAATGGTTAACATTTTCATAAGTAACTCATTTAATTACACATTTTTCTCAGTAACTGTAACAGATGCAATAACAAATGCACTAAAAAGTAGTGTAGTTCAAGAAACAATGTTGAATGTTAAATGTTGCATTTAATCCAATGGGAAGTTCCACTGTACCATATGTTAGTGTGTAGACAGGTTTGCCGGCATTGTCCAGTGCGGTGAGGCAGGGGCTCTTGGGTTGTGTGGTGCCCCAGCGCTGTAAAGAGGCCAGTAATGATGGAGGCCAGTTAGTGACCACCCCCAGTGGCTCCCCATTCAGGGGTCTCATCTCACCCCCCTCAGGCTTCGGCTGGTTTGCATCTGGCTGCTGGACTGTAGATGACAGGAAATCATGTCAGAGACAGACATGTAGATCTGCTGCTGCTGTGTGTGTTTTTTAATACAATACTGAAGTATTATATACAACAAAGCTTATATTCACCAACATAGCTCTTATACCTTAACCTATGTGGTTTGCTTTATGCAAATATACATTATGCAGATTATTATACAGATTATAAATAAGCATATACTTACCGATACTAAGACATTTAGTCAGTGTAATTAAAAATCAATTATTTTCCAACTATGAAATGTATTATTGTATTGTGTGCTTATTGAAATCACTACCAAGTTGAGTCTCCTGCATATATAGAGTGTTCAAAATCAGTCATTTATATGGTTTCATGACAGATGCTGTCTTACACTGTAAGCAGCTCACTGGATTTTGGAGCAGAGTTTATGCGAGAGTGATTTTAAATGTCACTAAGCATCTCAGGGTGACTTATGCATCCTGAGGATGAAATGTGACACGGATTTAAATAGATTTGATTGATTTTGTGTGCCTGGAACAGAAAGAGAAGAAAAGCAGAAAGAAAGTAAGAAACAAGAAAGTGCAAGAAACAGAATATAAAGTGAAGATGCTGCTGCTAAGAGAATACGAAAGAATATTTTTTTTACTAAGCGTATTTTTAAGAAACGCAAGAAATGACTGACTGGACAAAGAGAGAAAAAGGAAAGAAGAGATAGATTCAGTGGGTTTCTCAAACATTTTAATAACCTTCAAATTTGTGGATCACTGTACTGTTACTGGACAGTGTATATAACAACAAGAAAATAACTTATCTCCATAATGCAGGAACACAGAAAAGACTGAATAATTTGAGTATGGCATATGATGTTATGTTTATATGCATAAATAAACAAACAGATTCCATATATAATATAAACAAAGGTATATGATAAAACATCCCAATTTTCTGAGAAACTGACTTGAGCAATTAAACCTTTCAACAATTTAACTGCTGAAGAAAATCCTGACTTGAGATTGACCAATCAGAGAAGTCACTGTTACCGCAGAAACAGGAGCAGGTCACTCCACACTCTCAGTAAACTTTCTCAATATGTATGTAATATGTATGCGACAAATAAAAAAAGAACCTTGAACAAGTGTTTCTGTCTTTTTTACTACCATTCAAAGTTGAGGGTCGGCAAAAATATTTTTACGTTTTTGAAAGAAGTGTGTTCTTCTTACCAAGGCTGCAACTGAAAAGTACAGTAAAAGCAGTAATATTGTGAAAATATTATCATGATTTAAAATGAATATATATATATATATATATATATATATATATATATATATATATATATATATATATATATATATATATATATATATACACACACACACACACACACACACACAGTATATGATGTACAGCTGAATTTTCAGTAGCCATTACTCCAGTCTAATATGCTGATTTACATACATCAGTAAGTAGGAGAATTGAGGAAGTGTGACTTAACCTGTAGCTGCTAAAGAAGAAACCATAAAGCATTTCCAGATGCATTCAACCCTTCACAGTGACACGCAACACATCAGGTAGAAATAACTTACATTCTTAATATGGCTGCCTTATTCAAATATGTTGTTTTGTGTTATTTTCCTGTCTCCTGGGTCAGTAGCTTCTTCTAAAAAGCAGTTTTTGGTTATGAGTACGGATATTCAATCTAAGTGTGAATACCAATTCACATTTTTGTTTTCATAGATCCCTTTTGTGAGATTAAAGTAAATATATATGTGATGGAGGGCTTGAGCATGAGGCTCAGGTTTTAAAGTTCCTCCAGTATATGAAAACAAATTGGTCACACTTTATATTAGGTGGCCTTAACTACTATGTACTTACATCAAAAAATAAGTACAATGTATTTATTGTGTTCATATTGTATTGCAAAACACTTTTGCTGCTATTGAGGTGGGATACGGGTAAGGTTAGGGAGTGTTTTGGTGGTATGGGTAGGTTTAAGGGTGGGTTAAGATGTAAGTGATGGGTCAACAGTGTAATTATAAATGTAATTACAGAAATTAATTACAGATGTAATTACATATAGGTATTTTTAAAAATATAAGTACAATGTAAAAACATGTATGTACACAATAAGTAGAGGGCTTCAGCGGAACGCACTGCAGGATCAGTTTACAGCGAATACTTAACCAGACTATTTAACTGTTGAGCAAGCAAGTTCATTAACTGAGCGGAGACTAAACAGCATTTAGTAAATTATGTGAATGCTAGCAGAGTTTCATGGCTAAATTAGATATTTCTAGATGTATGAACCTACCGTCCAAAAGTTCCTCGAAATCATCAACAAAGAACTCTCGTAAAGGGGGTCTCTTTGGCCTTTTCAGAGTGTTTAGGAGCTGCTGAATCTTAGAGGACACTCGACTGTTGACTGGAACACCTTTAGACAGACATAGTGTCAGCAGAAGATAGGACATAGAGAGAGAAAGAGAGAGAGAAAGATGGAGAGGATGAGATAAAAAAGCAGGGAAAGGTCACTGTGAAAGGATGGTGGGGACAGTTTCACACAACAGCCTGTCAGTCAATGTAAGGCTGTATGCCCATGGGGTTGGTTAAGATGGTACTGAGCGTGCTCAGTAGAGACATCTGACCCAGAGCATCAACGACTCCTTGACTCTGATTGAGGCAGCTGGACTTCTGCTCCCTAGCAACAAGCCGCTACCCAGCCACCCATCTCATCAACCATTCATGAGCTTTCTTCTGAAAGAGCCCATCTGATCATGCTCTATATGCTTTACAGAGGGCTTTAGGATTACTATAGTTTAAATAGATTAAAACTCCATTCAAATGAAACACAGCGACAAAAGATGCAATGAGTAAGTTAATACAAGTTAAACAATATCACAGTGTCACATGAGCACAAGGGTCATTCTACAAAGTGTTACAAACATGTCTGAGCAATTCCCCATGCATAAAATATTTTTACACGAAACAAAGAAAAAAGCATCATAACACTGATGGAGATTTAGGCAGATTAAGTAATAACAAAACTAATCCAATTAAAATTGAGGGCCAAAAGCCAAATAATGTATTAACATCCTTTAGAAGAACCTATTTTTAGAAGACATTTGTACAAAGAAATGATGATGATGATTATTTATTTATATTATTATTAAAGTGATGTCTTGGTGTTACTGTCTTTAGCTTTACCAATAGGGATGTAAAACGGATGCATTGTTCATTACAGTTTATTTCTTGTCCCAAATACATTTACTGTACCTGATTGACATGTTGATTGCTGATTGGATGTTTATTTTCAGCAAATTTATATTGCCGTATAAACTGTTCTTTCATAAATACCCTACATAATTATGAATTTAGCAAACTGAATTTCAAATAACATTCAAATTGAATCCAGAATTGTTGCCAGAGCAAATATTTACACCTCTGGTTACCACTTGTCACAGAAACACCACTAAATCACCCATGTGTAATGAAAAAATAAAAAATAAAAATAAAAATCTGTAATTTATAGTGTAATAATTGTTACATTACCAAAAATAAAAATGTTTGTGGAACATTTCTCAGGTGGTTTATAACAATTAAAATGTTTCTATTGAGGTAAACAGGCTTTCAGATAGTTAGGAGAGAACAGAACCAAACATCAAGACACAACGGTCATCTTCACATGATGAATCTATCCTTTCATTCCTCTGTGAAATGTCTGTCTGTGAATTCCACAGAGAGATGGCTGTATAATGTAAATATGCACGACTGAGATGCTCTCTGACATTCCATTGTCATGAGACACCTGAGCCTCAGCCGCTGTCTGTCTGCCCCTCACCTTTGTCTGCATCTCACAGACCGTGCTTGAGTACCCAGAATTCACTGCAGGACCTGAGGAAGCCAATTATTGTAACAGCTCCCCAAACACACAAGCTTCTTGCTATTTAGTTAAATAATAAATCCTCTCATGTGAGGATAACCACAACATAACTACTGTTATCCTGCCTTGTAAATGTCCATAAGCCATATTAACCTTATTACACATAATAATCATACACTAACACTACCATGGTTCTGTGGCTAATGTGCAACACTTTTGAACCAAGCTTTAATTCGCCAACAAAAAATACCAAAAATGTACTACTTTTGAACATGGTGCCATTATAATACCATGTTTTGTTTAACATCTACTATTGTAGCACTACGGTATTCTTTGCAGTACCATGTAAATACCAATGTGCTGTAAGGTTATCAATCTGTAGGCCTGCAATGATATACAGTATCAAAGTACCATGGTATTACAATGCTATTTTATGTCCAGAATCATTTAAATGTAACTTAATGTTTAGTTAAATTTAAATCGCGCGGGGGGGGGGGGGGGGGGGGGGGGGATACGTCATATATGTAAGTGTCAATGCATTTAAGAAAAATAAAATACATTTTGCTACCCTTTTGCTGCACCTTTGGCTCAGAATGCATTTTGTAACTCACATTGCATTTTGCTACAATTATCCCGCGGTCTCACGATGAAAATGCAATCCCAAGTGTCCTACTCCTAAGTCTAAATGCATTTAGGAAAAACAGCATTTAAATGATCATTTTGCTACAGTTTTTGCTTGGACATGTTAAACATATCTAATCAATTTGGGCAATGCATTTTCATTTTCCAACTTATAAAGCTTTAAAATGTTTTTATGTTATGTTTTTAATTTGTATATTAAAACTGGCAACTAAAACTAAAAATGGCAAATTTTAATGATATAATTGAATTTTCATTTTCATTTTGCACTAAATGTTGCACATATGGAATGGGAAAATGTAAATTTGAGTACAGAAATACATTGCCATTTTACATATTGCATTGCCATTTTGCATATTACATTTCAAATTGAATTTAGCTACACATATGCTTCCATAATCTTTTGTAGAGTGCATATCATATAAAAAAGTAACAAAAATCATGGAGCATAGCATAATCTAATTGTTAAAAGCAAGGACCATTTGTCTAATTACCTCTTCACACATTTACTTAAATACAAACTTTCCCTTGTGAAAAAGAAGTGCACTTAACCATTTCCATTTCAGTCCAAATTATATAAAAAAACAACAACTGCACTTGCAGATAATATAAGATAATGAAAAAAAAACCTTAATAATTAACACCCTTAATAATGTCAAATGAAAAGTTTTAAAGTACATTGAAATAATTCTGTTTTATCTTCTGTCGTGCTTTAAAGTACACTTATTTTGATGTGTTGACTAACATACTAAAGCACATGTAAAGTACTTGATTATAATATTAACTGTAGCATGTTCAGTATTAAATATTACATTCAAGGTTAATATATTAAAAAAGTACTAAATTTTAACTCCATCATTACAAAATGTGTAATTACGAATATATTTAAATACATGACTACAAGTTCCAATAGAAATAACATTTAAGTATTTGAAGTGTACAATAAATGCTTGCCAGATGTACTTAAGTTATACTTAAGTGTGTTTTATATAAATTTAGACTATAACATTTTTAATTTAATTGGAATTAACATGAAATTAAGCATCCAAAAACATTACATTCATTTCACACTTAAGTATGTTCTTTTCCGTAATAAGTACTCTTTAAAAGTATGCAAACATGTACTTTATCTTTCACAAGAATCAACACAAACACATCTAAAATATTCTTAGTCCCAGATATTTCTAGACAATTGTGTTGTATCTTCTTATAATGCAAAATCTATAAATAAATGCTGCGAAAAGACCTTGAAGGAATACTTAAACGACATTAAAAAGACAAAGAGACACATTAGGAGGAAATACTTTTCTTATGATAATAATTTCCAAAAATGACATAGTGGACAAGTTAAGCAGACAGCGTTTAACACAGAGGTCACAGCTGAGACAGATGCACAGAGACACCAGGAGGAGGGGCAGATTGAAATAAACGTGTATAAATACCATCCGTGGCCTCCCCATCTCCCCTGTCAGTGCCTGAAGAAGAGAAAACGTGAATAAACACGCATGTTCATGACAGCATGCTGCTTTTACAGAGCTGCGGTGACTCAAACTGAGCATAACAGACTTTCTGTCTGGGGGGGGGGGGGGGGGGGGGGAATCTAATTATTTTTGTTGCTTTTAGTTCCCTATCGAAAGGGAACTCCCGTTGCGTCATAATTTTTTATTGACAACTGCTAATGGGGAAACTTCTGTTTACTCTGTTACTGAAGCCTGAATTGTTAACGTTTGTGTAGCTGCACAAACCAATGGCGCTCGAGCCCGCCAGAAAGGGGCGGAGCCGACTGCTACAGGAGTCGGCCCAGCGCGCCATTTCATCAGAATCTTCTCCTTCAGCGACGAGACCATCTCTTCGCTGACTCTGCAATTAAGAAGCCGAAGCTGAAGTACAACCTGCAGCTCACGCCGTAGAAAAAGCCTCCGGCAGCGGAAGAAGCTAGAAGCCTTCCCCTGCGGCTATCCTGGTAAGAGCAATTCCTGTGCAATTCTCTGCTACGTTTTTGCAAATGCCGCGAGTGTGGCTCGTGCAGGGAATTTGCGTCATAGTTATTCCCCTGGGCCTGCTACACAGTCGGCCCCTTCAATATTGACTTAAAGCCCGCGTTTCGTCCCGTGCATGGTGCCTGGGCCGCGCTTCTGTCAAGGTAACCCATCGCTGCCTGAAAGCTGTGGCCCCTTGGATAGCTCCTCACCTGTTTCAATCAGGCGTACAGTTGGGGACGACCTCCAGAAGGAAGGTGATCACGACAGATGCCTCCAGCTCTGGCTGGAGTGCTCTGTACGAGGGCAACCTGGCGTACGGCTCCTGGTCGACCCACAAGCGATGTCTGCATATCAACTGCCTCGAAATGATGGCTGTTTGTCCGGCCCTAAAGACCTTCCTGGCAGCAGGTCATGTCCCCTTCACAGGATGACTCGACGTCTCCTGCTTTGGGTACAAACAGAACTCCTCTCACTACAAGCGGTTCATGTGCCGGGCAGGCTGAACCAAGGAGCAGATATGTTGTCAAAGAACAATGTAGCTCCAGGGGAATGGAATCTACATTCCGAGATGGTTCGGATGATTTGGTCAGTTTTCGGCAAGGCAGAGGTCGACCCCTTCGCCTCCGGAGACAACTGTCACTGCCCAACTTATTTTTCAAAGCAGCGGGATGCTCTGGCCCACGATTGGCCCAACACCCGTCTGTATGCCTTCCCTCCGATCGCCCTGCTACCCCAGGTTATCAGGCGAATGAGGGAAATAAAATGCTCTCTCCTCCTCGTGGCCCCCGTCTGGAGGAACCAAGCCTGGCTCCCAGAGATGATCCAGCTGCTTTCTGCATCACCGTGATCAAGGCCACTGAGGAGAGAGCTTCTCTTGCAAGCGCAGGGCAAGATTTGGCATCCCCAGCCGGAACTGTGGAGCCTTCACGTCTGGCCGCTCGGCGGGAGTCTAGTCAACTTCCAGCGAGAGTCGCTAATACCATTTAAGAGGCTAGAGCTCCATCTACACGACGCCTCTACGCCCTCAAGTGGTCAGTCTTCAGTGACTGGTGTTCAGCACGTAACTAGGATACGGTTTCATGTGATGTGTCCCACGTGCTAACCCTTCTGCAAGAGCTGCTGGATAAGGGGCACACCCCTTCCACGCTCAAGGTCTATGTGGCAGCCATCGCGGCGAATCATTCTCTCGAGGCTGGCCGGACTATTGGCAGAATTGACTTGGTCATTAAGTTCCTTAGAGGCGCTCGGCGGTTGAATCCTCCTCGCCCTAAGACTATGCCAACTTGGGACTTGTCCATAGTCCTGGGGGTCCTCAAGGGTCCTCCCTTTGAGCCTCTTCAACAGCCGGCTTAAGGATCATGACTCTCAAAACCGCTTTGCTTTTGGCCCTAGGGTCCGTCAAGCGAGTAGGTGACTTGCAAGCCCTGTCTGTCAGTGCTTCCTGTCTTGAGTTTGGACCCAACGACTGTAAGTTCGTTCTTCGGCCGAGCAGAGGCTATGTACCGAAGGTGCTCTCAACTCCGTTTAGAGCCCAGGTTATCTCCCTTCTAGCCCTCCCCTTTGTGGATGGTGAACAGGGACCTAACTTGTTGTGCCCAGTCTGGGCACTACGAGTGTACTTTGAGCGTTCTAAGTCTTTTAGACAAACAGAGCAGGTCCTTGTGTGCTTTGGAGGCCGCTCTAAATGGCTGCCGGTCACAAAGTAAGACTATCGCACTGGATAGTAGATGCTATCTGCTTATTGCTACTTTCTCCCTTTGGGCGGGTAAGGCTTATGGCAAGCAGACCCCAGATACTTCTCGTGTCTCTTTATAGCTTGGACTCACGAGGCCCACTCTGAGAGTGCCTGAGCTGAGCTCGCGGAGCAGGCTTAGTTCTGCTTCTGCTTAGAACACGGCGCTACTGGATGCGTTCCCCATTAGCAGTCATCAATAAAAAATTACGACGCAACGGGAGTTCCCTGAGATAAGGGAACGAGCGTTGTGTAACTGGCCGTGCTATAACTGCACTCGAATCGATGACTATCGCTTCAGTCGTTGATTCTGATGAAATGGCGCGCTGGGCCAACTGTTGTAGCAGTCGGCTCTGCCCCTTCTAGTAGGCTCGAGCGCCAATGGTTTGTGCAGCTACACAAACGTTAACAATTCAGGCTTCAGTAACAGAGTAAACAGGAGTTTCCCCATTAGCAGTCATCAATAAAAAATTACGACGCAACGCTCATTCCCTTATCTCAGGAAACTGAGGTTACGTGAGCAACCCGGAGAGTTTTGTTGTGTTTAACCATAACTAAACATACATCCAAGAACCAATACACCACAGCAAAGAAAGCAGGTTAATCTTGAACCTGATGTATAGTTTTAATGTTCAGCTCTATGTCTTAAAGGGACAGTACACCTAAAAATTAAAGTTGATGAGTCATTATCTATATACCCTAATCTCACTCAAAAAGTTTATGAGTTTTCCCTTAGTAGAACATAAAAGACATACAGTGAAAGTGTGACAAAAAAGCACAATAAGTTCATACATCTCACAAAGCATATTTTGAGCATTCTAAAGCCAAATGAGAGCTTCATGTGAGAAAAAAAGTTACTTTTCATCTCAATTCACACCCTTCGCAAAGACCCCCTCCCCCCTTAGTTAATGCCGCTATGTCCGACAAACAATGCCACTCTCACACTACACATCATGTTCTCACGCAGTGAAAAATACATCGCAGAGGAAACTGACAACAAGCCAACAGACAAGACATAGCAGGTTACTTTAGGTATGAAACAAAGTCTCAGCTTTTAAATTTAGGAATTTTTATAGAAATTCAAACAATAAATACCGTTTTGTGGATCTTTAATGTGTCGTGACAGATTGCTGTAGCGTCTCAGTTCAAGTGGCACGTGAACCAATCATCTTTTCATATTTACTAGTTAACGCACAAAATAAACATGAATGAACATCAGACGTATTTCAACCGCGGAGAGACGTCAATACACACCATTTTAAAGTTTAAATCCACCGTTAATCTACTCTCCTGTCTGATTTGTTTGTCGGACAAAAATGGCGGATTTGGCATTATGGTTGGCCAGATCATAACTGTCAATCAAACTCCCTGTGAAGGGTCAGTTATGCTTCCACGCATTTAAACCTGGCGTGTTCACAATACATACAAGAACTGCTAATCAGTTTTGCTAATCAGCTTAAAGCAAAGTTCACAACACCGTAGAAGAAAAAGAAATTGCAAACAAACTTTTTTTGTATTATTGTGAATGTGTGGAAAAGTAAATTTGAAAGAGTAAATGATGACAGAATTTTCCTTTTATATTGAACTATTCCTACAAAAAAGAGCATGCTAATGACATGATACTATCTGGCTTGAACAAGCAGAAATATACAAAAAACAGGCAAAAATATCCTACTCTTTTTTTCAATAGCAACGAAAAAAAAAGAAAAAAAAAAAAAAGATCCAGAATGTTGGATAAGTCAACTTTATATTTATGTGTGCTAAGGATTTTTAGCTTTGAGTCTCAATCGCTAAACATAAACATAAATCAGATAGTTTGAACTTCTGGATGCAGCAGTGTTGAGAGTTCTGTGGAGAGATGACATGATATTCCCTCTTTCTTACAGGAAAGAGACGTGTGAGAAAGGAAGATGCTCTGCTGTCGTGGTGACAGCAGGCTGGAGCTTTAGGGGACTCACCATCGGCGGTCTCCATGACGCTGGTGTGTGTGTATCCGCGTGGAAGCCCTCGCACTGATGCCACCTGCGGACGCTCCGCATGCACCGAGCGCTCCGACAGGCCTGTCACATCTGGGGGTGCACTGTGGTTGTCTGTCATGAGGTGCCAAAGGTCAAAGGTGAGTGGAGGTCAAAGTATGATAATACATGGTGGACTGTTCTGTGATCAAACCCATGAGAAATTATAAAATTGATCATATGTTTAAGAAGCTGCACAGGATTTGCCTGCCATAAAATCTCATTGGTCCAAAATTCAACTCTAATTAATTATTTAATTAAACATTAAATATGTTCTGATTGCTTTACATCTAGTTAAGACCGTTTGCAATAATTCATCTCTCTTCCTTATTCCATGTGATGATTACTGTCCATCTTATTCTAAACGTTCAACAGAAGAGCTTTATAGTCTTTTATATACAACTGATTTCCACACTATTAACCAACAAGCAGCTGTTTGGCATTTAATCTTCCCTCTTACAGCTGGGTTTGTCTGGCAGATTGCTTTAGAACAGTGGACCCACAGAGCGGCTCTGACACTGTGAAATCTGAGGTTATTTACAGTCAGTGCTCAGGGCCAGCTCGAAGGGCAGTAAGGCAGAAAAAGAGGGTGAAAGAAAGAGGAGGAGACGAGAGAAAATGACAGATAAGGGGAATGCAAATGTTTATTAGAAGAACTCTATAAAGAGCAGAGCAGCTGAGTAAAGTGAATGTGTTCAGCAGTTATGGTGTTACTCATGCTCATGCTATTCAAAACTTATATAAAATAAGAGTTTTTATTCTGTTCCAGTTTATACATTGAAAGCAAACAGCGATGAGGGGCTGTCAAGATCAAAACCAAGCAAAAAAACACCATAAAAGTAGTCAATTTGACTCTGCAATCTTTAAAATTTACAAACATGAATGAGGTTTGAGGTCAGTCTGTTCCTCACACAAAACAAACTGTATGATTTCAGAAGACATTTAAAAGTATAAAAAAAGGCAGCTGTGGTCGTCAAACCTTTGCTGTAAAAGCAAAATTACAAAAAATGGAAGCAACATGTTAAGCTTTACATTTATGGTAAAAAGGGTTTAATTTTTAATAAGGGTTTTAATAAGGGTTTAATATTTAATTAACATAAATAATGGTAATACAGCAAATTATGAAACTCATTTTTATTATTTATTATTTTATTTTATAATTATTCATTATTTATTAGATTTTTTTACATAATATACTGCCACTGAACTATAAAGTGCTAAAGACAAAGTTGAATTAAAGCTCATCACAAGCAGAAATTTTCCAGAAGCTGAGGTAAATATTAATATATAGAAGTTGCACGATGTCATTGAAATGTAATGTTCAATGTTCAAGTTAAGTACGTTCAAGTTAAGTTAAATGAAAAGCCATTAAATGTCAACTGTCAAACTGATAATTCTGGGAATGTCAGTGTACAGCTATTTTTTCACTCCCAAAAAAATATATATTAAACAGAATTTACTGTAAAATTACATATCCCAGAGAAAGTATTACAGTTTTTCACTGTATAGAGTAACAGAAATTACAATTAAGCAATTGACCGGTTTTTACTGTAGCATTTTTACAGTCTTTTACTTTAAAAATGATGCAATTTTTTTAGTGTTGGAACATAACCCTGTATTGAGTTAAAGAATAAACATAGTTACGTGGACTACTTTTATATACTTTCATGGTGCTTTTTGTCATATTTAGAGTTTGATCTCCATTTACTTTTATTGTATTGGACACAGCAGCAGGAACATTCTTCAAAATATCTCTTTTTTTTTGTTTCACAATAATACAAACATCATATAAGCTTGGAACGATACAAGGGTATGTACTGCATGAGATGTTCCTTTAACAGGATTCATTAACAGCGAAGGTTGCCAAAAAATTATTATTTTACAGCAGTACTGGAACCTGCTCAGATCTTTTGTTTGCCTGTCAAAATAACAAGGTCAATGCTGGCTTTATCTGCACAGATTGGCTTCAGGATCCTAAAGATATGCCAGTACAGCGGGAAAAAAAAAACCATGTACCATGCAAGCATGCAGCAAGGACATTAAGAACCATGATTTTATCATCGCCGTGAGCAGCAGAGCAGTAAAGTGCTCCCTGTGCTATAAACATTAGCAGTGTGTAAGCATGTCATGCACAAATAGGCAACTATAGAGATGAACGTAAGATCTGTTCTTTTGTTTTAAGGCACTGAGCTGTAACAGAAACATTGCAAAGCCCGCTGATGATTTTGCACTTAGGAGTAAGACAGGGTTGTCAGAATCAGAGCTCCAGGACTGAGATCAGTACACAACTCCAACCACCCAGCTATAAAGACCAGCACAAATTTTTAATTTTTTTTTTTGGTGCTGGTCTACACTGTTGAAAAAAACAGCAAATGCTTAAGTTTGTTTTGAAGCATGGCTGCTGGTTTGAGCTGGTTTAATCTGGTCCTTAGCTGGTCATGAGCTGGTCCTTAGCTGGTCATGTGCTGGTCCTGAGATGGTCCTTAGCAACTAGCTCCTGCTCAGGACCAGCACTTGACCAGCTTAAACCAGCTCATGACCAGCTAAGGACCTGATTAAACCAGCTCAAACCAGCAGCCACGCTTCAAAACAAACTTAAGCAGCATGTGCTGTTTTTTTTCAACAGGGTAGCTAGTGGATCCACATAAAGTAGCCAAGCTGTTCAACAGCAAAGTTCACTTGTTTAGTCCACTACTGTTCAGAAGTTTGAGAACGGGAAGATTTTTAATGTTTTTAAAAGTATTTCATGCGTACCAAGGCTGCATTTATTTGATCAGAAGTACAGTAAAACACAGCAATATTGTGAAATATATTATTACAATTTAAAATAACTGTTATCTAGATGAATATATTTTAAAATGCCATTTATTGTAGTGATGCAAAGCTGAATTTTCAGCATCATTACTCAAGTCTTCAGCGTCACATGATCATTTAGAAATCATTTTAATATACTGATTTGCTGCTCAAGAAACATTATTATAATCAATGTTGACAACTGTTATGTTGCTTACTATTTTTCTAGAAATGTTATACTGTGATATCTGTCACTTTTTAGCAATATAATGTGTGCTTTCTGAATAAAAGTATTAATTTCTTTTAAAAACAAACAAACAATCTTTCCTACCCCAAACTTTTAAACTGTAGTGTAGGTTGATCAGGGAAGAAATGCTGGTTAATCTAATTTAAAGGAACAGTACACCCAGAGATTAAAAGCCTATCATAATTTACCCACATCATTCCAATCCTGTAAGACTTTCTCTTTTCCACAGAACGTAAAAAAAGGAATAGAACAAAACATTTTAGAACAATATCCTGGCTGCTGAATTCATATGACAGCTTTGTGTTAAAGTCATTATTTAACTTTATCTCACATTAAATATATTGCATGGCTTCAGAAGACTTGAAATATAGGCCATAAGGTTAGTTGGAGTGGTGAGTACTGACCTAGCTGTGTGTGAGCCATGAGGTCGGCCAGTACGGTTGCGGCTGAAGCAGAGGTGGTGTTTGTGGTGTGATGGGGTCTTCCTCCGGGGTGGGAGGAGGTGGAGGATGCGGACGATGAGGTGGAGGAGCCCTGAATGACTCTGTTAAACCAGTGCTCTACGCTAGGATGTGCCTGGTATGGAGACGAGGAGGCGATCCGTCCCTGCCGGCGCAGCGAACCTTCATCTTCTGATGCGGAGGAGGTGTCTGGGAGGTCAAGTACAAGAGGACTAATGGTTAGGTGGAACAGTTTTATTTCAATATGCAATTTGAAAAAATTACTAAATGTGTATGTCTTGTTTTGTTATTTGTGAAACAGAGAATTTATAAAACAGCGATTTATGAAACTGAGAAAGAATTTGAAATTGAAGCCACGCTGGATACAATAAACCTAAAAATGGTAATTTTTCTTATGAGGAAACTAATTCAGTATGTAGCTGATAGGATGTTCTGGGTGGTCACTTACTAGCCCAAGTCAAATTGTCAGTTTGGTCTGTACTTTAATGTACAGTAAGTTTACATTTACTTACAGGTGAAATTGTAAGTCTGATCATCTGGAAAATTATAACACACCTCTAAATTGAGGTTTCATAGTCTCAGCAATTGTATTTTGTTTGTGTTGAGCCATGCTGAATATATTACAAGTTATCAGTTTTAAGATCAGGGATCACTTAACAAAAAAGTACTTTATACCTGTACAAATATCTCTAAAATAACACTGGATGTAACTGGTGTATACATCATGCTAATAATGACTGTATTATATGTGTTATAAATAACACAGATCAACATTCAGCAGCTCTTAAAAACATATGAAAATACTGCTCTGGTAAAACTATCTTTTAAAGTTTGTTTTGAATCTAGATTATGCAGATCTTTGAACCTCACATTATAACTGATATGGAAATATGAAAAAGGCATTACATTGGAGACTCGTTGGATAACATGTCAGAGTTTGATTATCACTTCATAGCCTTAAGACCTCAAACAATCAATGCATTACGTAACTCTAGTTATTACCCTTGATCTAACCCATCTTTCTTCATCTAGCACTCTCAGAAATAAACATAACTGTACAATAGCCTCCAAAAGTAAAGTAAAGTGTCATCAGTACTCAAATTTTGGATTAACTTTTTTGCCCAGTGTCTTTTAATCAGCTGGTAGTGGATGCATGAAGTCAGTTCTCCTCAAATAAACACATTAACTATCAACATGACCCACTAAAATTTAATAACCAATGTTAAATTACTTTCAATCATCACTTTGAACAGTATAATTATTGTTTAATTGTTTCAGAGCTAACAATCATATATATATATATATATATATATTGTGACGAGCGCCCCGAGCACTCATCAGCGTTGCCCTGGAGACAGAACCGAGACACCTGCACTCGCTCATCACGGCTGGATCGGTGACACCTGTGGCCCATTTGCCCGCGGCCATATAAGCCGCAGGAGGCGAACACACGGGGAGATTGATCTCCTCGAGGCTGATAACTAATGTGCTATCTCTTGATGACTTTCAGATACCAGCGTGTGACCGATCCAGCCCTGCCACGAGCACAGCCCGGACTCACCGCACCGAGGGAAAATCACACACGGAGAGCACCGCACCACCTCAGCGACTCACACTCCACTCAGCACGCCTTACACTAATAAATCCACCCTCCAAGGTATTTATTTGAGCTCTCCTTGTCGTGTGATTCTTCCACCCCGTCACTATATATATATATAATTTTTTTTTTTATCTTAAAGCTTTCAAAATACTTTTTTTGGAACCACTGCGCTGTAAAATGTCTTCATAAAAGTAAAATAAAAGCTATGTTCAAAGTTTCCATCATACACTTCAGAAGGACTAATACATGATTGTTATGGAAGAGAAAGCAAAAAGTGTTTGTTCTCAGTCCAGACTAAACTATCATTTTGATGAGAACTGCCGGGGGTTAAGCTGGAAAATACATATGATGTAATGCTCATGTGGTCAGAAACGAAGCATGTGAGGCCTGCAGTTATGATAACACACATGACTACATCATTTCTCCTATTATAAATACATTATAAATTTAATACCAGAGAAAATAACAGATGTCCACCAATTAATGAATAAAATGTCATATAGCTAAACCATCTGTACTATTTCATCACACACAAGGCATCTTCTGCTGGGCTTTAAAAAGTGTAACAACAATGAGAAAAAGAACCCAGTGAATTCATGATCAACTAACTCTATTAGAAATGTAAACTCTAATGATCCTTAGGCTGCATTACCACTAATGAGCTGGTGTTTTTCTAGTTAATTTACTATTTAATTTACTTAATTTGAGATTTCAGTGTAAATTTATCGATTTTTTTTTTTTTTTTTGTCCACCATGCCAAGTCTTATTGTCAGCAAGTCACATACTTTAAAGTGCCAAACATGTTTGTAACAAAAACATGAGTTACACAATGAAGTTTAATACTTCCATGTCATACTATCATGTACTATATTATGTAAATACATGCATAATACATTTTTAATACATTCCATAAAATAAAATATAAAAAAAACAACAACATCCAAACACATTAGAGTAAAATTGCACAACCCATTTCAGAAGTTATTTTCCAAAGTTTAGTGTATTTTCACCATCAAACAGCTTAGACGTGCACAGAATTTAATTGAGAAAAGAAGGGACAAATGAATGTTTAAAGACAAAAGAGAGAGAGAGATTGACTGACAAGAAGCCTGTAGGTGGTAGCAGATTCATTTAACATTAATTATGCAATTAATCACCCACAGGGAGCAATTACTATGGAGCGTGTCCAGCAAATTAGGAGACAGACACTGAGCAACAAACAGTCATGCATTAAATGTGAAAGGCATTAGCCTAATGTATCTCTTCAAAACAGCATTCTTATGAAGGAGAATAATCTACTTACACTCAAGGGTGCCTGATACCTGTTATTATTAGTGCAAAACAGCCATAAACCCTGAATAAATTCCTGAATTACATTTACACAAAAGCTTAGCATTAGTTTCAGTGGAAACTTACATTTTGAAACTGAAGTGACTGATGATGCTGCTGAATTGGAGAACAAGGTGGACTATGATCAATAGTCAATGTAATATAAATATCAATATAAAGAAAATGTACTCAAAATTCAGTAAAATACGCTACCATTCAAATGTTTGGGCTCAGTAAGATTTTTTTCTTTTCGAAATGCATATATTTAGCAAGATGCATTAAATTGATCAAATGTGACAAAGACTTAAAAGGTTACAACAGATTTATATTTCAAATAAATGTTTTTGAACTTTGTATTCATAATTACGGAAGTTCTAAGCGGCCATCCATTATTATAATTTTTCTGTCTTGTTTTGTCGTTATCACGACTTAATTTTCTCTGTGTATTCGGCATGAGAAAATGCTATAGAAGCAGCATCATCACAGCATCATGGATGATCGTATTTGCTTTTACTTTGATCAGGGACTCACTCAAACTGAAATAGCTCTGTGTCTGTCAGTGATTGACGACTTACACATAAGTGTTCGACACTTGAGAAGGAGGCTGTCGGGTCTGCAACTTTATCGTCGAAGACAATATAGCGACCCTGATTTTCTCACGATAGCTACAATTACGTCGTGAGAAAACGGTTTTTAGGTTGAGATCAACAACTTTCGTTATGTCGAGATAACCACAAAACAACTCATTATGTCGTGATCACGAGAAAACAAGACAGAAAAATTATAATAATGCATGGCCGCTTAGAACTTCCGTACATAATAGAATTCTAAAAAAAAATAGCACTTGTTTCCACAAAAATATTAAGCAACACAACTGTTTCCAACACTGATAATAATAAGAAATATTTAAGCAAGATATTAGATTGATTTCTGAAGGATCATGTGATGTGGAAAACTGGAGTAACGGAGCTTTGCATCACAGAAATTAATAAGATTTCAAAATATATTAAAATAGAAAACAATATTTGTAAATTGTTATAATATTTCACAATATTGTTGTTTTTACTTAATTTTTTATTAAATAAACGTGCTCTTGGTGAACAAGAGACATCTTTAAATAAAAAAAAATAAAAAAATCTTACACAAATCAAAATCAAACCTCATTATTATTGCTCAGACTTAGGAATTTTGTTCCAATGTGATCAGAATTGCTTTTTAAATTCCTGCATATCTAATCATTTATGAGCAGCTCGCAAGAGAACCCCCAAAAAACTAGGCTCATTATTGTTAGAACTATTGTAATTCTATTCTTACTACATGTCCTCAGGCACTTGGAGAGTAACCTTGACACAGATGCAGAAAGAGCAAGATAGAAAGAGAAAGAGACAGAGACAATAGGCATGAAATAGAGCCATGGGAGAAGAGAAGTGATTTGAGAGAGAAATTGAGAATGACAAGGAGGGAAAGGATGAGACAGAAATGAACTGGAATGAGAAGGCGTGTCAAGAGAAGACAGAACGAAGAAAGACTGTACTTTTAACAACTGCTGTACTGAAAACCTGACCTTTAAAACAGAAATAATTCTTCCAAAACTTCTCCATCAGTCACTCCACCAGAAAAGAGTCCAGAGGACGAACACAGCACAGTTTCACAGAACAGACCAGGAGTTAACAGGATAATGAATGCACAACATCATGACAGACAACATCCAAAACGGCCAGGAAAGTGGGTCAGACAGCATTTTTCAAGCTGGTCAGATCCAGACAGAAGCTAAATCAAATCAGTCACACTGTAATAAAGCTGCTCTATTGCTATAGAATATAGAGGTTTGCTGGTTTGATGTCAGTGATAGCAAACTCCACTGGTTCTTGCATGTTACATGACTGATGATTGCAAGAGGAAATTTTTGATTATATGCAGGTAAAAATGAGATTTGTAATGGGGTAGAACTGAAGGGTAAGTTTTCACAGCATTTATAGCAATTTATGGCAATTAACGCCTTAAATTTTGATTTGTTCCTCACACAAAGCTATTTATAAGACTTATATAGCTTATAAAGTATGTAATCAAAATTTAAATAATGACATTTTTTCATTTTTGGGTGACACTTGATACACTGTGGTTCTTTAAAACTGACCACAGTGTGTCAAGAATGAGGTAAGAGGGGATGGGGCATAGGGCAAGAGGGGTATCTAACAGGCCAGATGGGTTATCAGATCATCTCCGTCGGGGCAATCAGACAGCTTAGACACTTTGTGTGCGTGTGCATTACTGCATCAGGGCACAAAAGAATTAGCGGACCATGACCAATTCCCACAGGGGGCGACCCTGAATGGGCCCGTTATGCTGATCTGACCCCACCCTTGAACCTTTAATCCCGCTGACCTTTCACTGACTTCATCATTCTGACCGAAGAAGGACAGAAGAGTGTATCAGGACACCAAGAATCAGAAACTCGTTAACGCTAAACAAACAAGGAGAGACAATAATGTAATCCAAACTGATGGACAAAGCAAAGACGTTACACAAACACGAGGAGAGAGATGAGCTTTTCTGACCACAAGATGTAATAATGTGTAATCATAAAGAAATAATCAGACATAACAAAATAAACTGTGAAAGGCCAAATATTGTCTTATTGTTAAAACAGAACAACCAATAGGAATGCAAAATCGATCATAAAACACTTAGCAGAATAGCTGATTGATTCTTCCAAGTCGGGAAAACAGCCAATCGATCTCTCTTTCCTATATATGTAACCTTATTTATTTCCCTCCTGTTTTCTTTTGCCCTCCTCCTCCCCAGCACCACCTGTCTAGATCTACTACAGGGTTCTTTATACTTTACCTTGCAGGAGCATTATGTATTTTAATACCTGTAAATCTGAATTAGGGCTGCCCTCAGATAATGATTTTTCTGATCTGATCTGGTCCATTTAAAGCGATTAGTCAACTAATTGCACATTTATATTAATAAACCACATAATTCATAATAATGAGCCTTTAATTGCCTATAGCCTATTAAAGCTCAAGTGCACACATAATTGCCACAGTGCACCGCAGAAGTAATGATTACGAATGCATCAGGGAAAAAAGAAAGAAGACTGTTTTAGCATCATGATAATTCATTGATAAACTAGTGTTTTCTGTATTTTCGACTGCAGAGACAAAGTCTATGACACTGACTCGTCATCTCCACAGTAGACATGCACGTTTCATACGGAACATAATCTGCACCATTTGCTTTCATTATTTTACAAAAAAACAACATTTTATTATTATTGTGAGTGCACACAAATGAAAGCAGACCTTTTACAGATTTGAAAGATGTATTACTCTAATATCTATGACCAAAAATGACAGAGTATTTTAAGTTAAATGCAAATGATCGCACCGGTACCTCCGAGTTACAGTAACTGGCATGCAGTGAGCGCGCTACTATTCAGATTTCATTCTCTGCATAAACACTTCTATAGCGCATATTTTTCTAGGATAACACTAAAGCGAATGGCCATGTAATGATGCTACTACTTTCACTACTTACTATGTTTCAGATTATAAGCCACATTTGAGGTCGATGAACGAAACAAACGTTTGCATGTCCTGAATAATCTGTCCATCCTGGACTACATGACCTCGCCACTTTCTTTCTTTTTTTCTCCTGCGACTAAGCGACTAACAGTGTTGTGCAAGTTACTTCCAAACTGTAATACATTACAGATTACTTGTTATTGTTATTTAAAAGTAATTCCTTACCTTACAATATTACTGTCTCAGAATTGTAATGCGTTACATGTCTCCTGTATCACTTTTGAGTTACTTTCACCAAAATATATACAGAAGTAGAACTTAACATTCTAAAATGACAAAATGTACTACAGCCCTGCCCTAATGGCAAAGTATTTATATTTCGTTCAGTCTTTTTCTTAAGTTAATTTAGAAAAAAAAAACGTTTGGAGCATTTTTTGTTCATTAAATATGTTTTTTATTTCTTAAAGTAACGACCAAGCGCCCAGCGGCAGACCGGCAGGATGATCATAGCTTATGTTTGATAAATTTAGCCTTCTCAAATCATCATGACTTGCCTAAAATAAAATCTATAGATATACTAAAACAGTTCAAGCATATAACAATGTTTAAACATTAAACCTAGATAAATGTGTGCTGCATCCAGTTTGTGCGGAGAGTGGAAGCTAAAGCGCAGGACATGGTTTAACTTTTATTTGTGTGCACTCACAATGTCAACAAAACGTCGTGCTTTTATACTGAACAGGAGCGCTTCACAAAAATGAACCAGAAGACAGCGAATACATACCTCACCGACATGATAAATATATCTATAGAAAGCTTTAAATTACTACTTAACAAAATAAATAAAAACAAAAACGATTTAATATAATCGTTATCTGTGAAGATGCACTTCTCTCTAAAGGCGCGTCTAACGATGAGATGGCGAATCCTTACTATTTCCCCCCGGAGACATTCATGGTAATTACTTTTGCTGGGGCTTTTGCTTTATTGTGTGTATTTGAAGGCAGAACTCTTCAGCTGTGCTGACGGCTCGCTGCTACTGCGGGACACTAAACACCGTTGAGCCACTCTTGACAGTCGCTCTGAACTATGACGTGAATATTGGCCCGATGCCCGGCCCTAGGGACATAAAAAAGTCGGAGCCCGACTTTAAATTAAAAAAAATAAATAAATAAATAAAACAATTGGGGCTAAAAGTGTGTTGTAACGCAAGCGTTACTGAACATGTACCGAGTAAAATATTACTGAAAATTGATTAGTAATGCCTTACACTACTCCGTTACAGCAAAAAGTAATCCGTTACTGTAATGCATTACTTTTGTAACGCGTTACTCCCAACACTGGCGACTAATACAATTTTGATCGACTAAGCCTCTTTTCGTCAACTAATGGTTAATCGACTTTTAGGGGGCAGCCCTAATCTGAATATATTTCAGCAGAAAGCTTCGTTCATGCCAGCAGCACGAACCTATATCTAGGCTGATAAAACTGTACACTCCTTTTCCTATAATATTAAATGTGATTTCATGTATCAGTTTTTTCTTCAAGACAGCAATGAGATTAAATGTAGGGCCAATGGAGGTTTCTCCTCCTTAGAAAAATACACCAGTAATCTCAAGTTTCCTATCGAGTTTCATAAGAGATCATAGTAATGTTTCAAACTGTGCTCAAATTTACCAAAATACCAAAGCGTGCCATCAAAAGTCAGGGAACTCAAATATTTTTCCTTCAAATCTAAAAAAAAAAAAAAAAAATCAAATGATCTGAGCTGTCCACATTAGAGCTCTATACTGTTACTGTCAACAAGTGTCCCATTTGTATCATCTTAAATCCTCCAAGGGAATCAGTTAATACTTAAAAGAACAAGATGTTGTCAATCTCTTAATGTCCATTTTGTGATAGCTGACGTTTGTGTATTAACTAAATGTGATAACTCATATAGCTAAATTTGCAGCCAGTGGGTCAATAAAGCTGGAACTTTGTTAAACATCTCCATATGCAGGCGTGTGGGAAGGTGGTCTGGGAACTGAGTGGTCAGAGGCTGTTCTCTTTGTGTAAATAATGAGGCTATTATTCAGAAAGCTATGCATTGTTCTCTCAAGGCTCAGAAGATCAAAACATCTTGATACTATCAAGGACTGAAATGCACATTGTCAACTGCTGTCAGCTGAAAAATGAAAATATAAAGTAAAAATGCTTCCAAAACATTTGCTGCTATAGCCTTCATAGAAAGTGCTCCCATAAAACTCCTAACTGTGTGTCTCTAGTACGGGTGTGTGTTTACCTGGGGGAGTGCATGCTTCAACTGAAGACTGCACTAGAACAGAGCGTCTCTTGGAGGGCATCGGCATCTTTCTCTCTTTATACTTTGCCAAGGCTGCTTGTACGGCTTCTGTATGAAGGTCTGTGGGGACACAGATAGTGCCGACTTTAGATGAGCCAGACATCAGAGAATGGACATTTTCAAATCCCAAATGTCTATATCAGGGCTGTCCAAACTCGGTCCTGGAGGGCCGGTGTCCTGCAGAGTTTAGCTCCAACCCCAATTAAACACACCTGAAGCAGCTAATCAAGCTCTTACTAGGCATAGAAACTTCCATGCAGGTGTGTTGTGAAACTCTGCAGGACACCGGCCCTCCAGGACCGAGTTTGGACAGCCCTGGTCTATATGATATGATGGAACAGATATCATAATTACAAGATGATAATAATATCCTTCTCGCCAAGGTGCCTGCTTCCTTAATTCACATGATTTGATGATTTCACATTAATTTACTGTACATGCAAGTTAATTAGTAATAATTAAACATGCAACAGTGATACTGACCCTTGAAATGCGCGTAATTGTACTAAATGTGCATGACTGTGAATGAATAAATGAATGATGATGATGCATTTATATGAATGATATATAAGTATATAAGTTACCTAAAACATGTACTTAAGTGGGTAAAACACTCTAAGTTCAGCCTTTTGCATTTAATATAAATTTAAACTATAATACATGTTCATTTCAAAGTACATTTTATAATAAATATTATTTTTGTAGTTATGCTGAAGTGTACTTTTTCACAAGAGTCAATTAATGTCTGTTGTGCTTGTCCCTCATGATTACAGAGCTTAACAGACAAATGTTTCAACCTGATCTAAAGCGCTCATCCCTTGAGTTTACCACCCGGGGCTTGTTCTGTTTGGAGCCTGGAGGGGCCACCTGTGATGACGTTTGGATCCTATGTTCTATCTGCAGAGATGGATCTACACCTGCACACAAAACAGACCAGAATATGATAATCTCAGGTTTTTCTGACAGACAAATGCATTACTTCAATTTCCATGCTTGACATTTTACCCATTAGTAAGCTAGCTGTAGTGTAAAACAAATCCAGAAAGGGCAGTCATAACAAATGGACAAAAGAACTCAGCATGGGGCCGCTGTGCACGGAGGAAATTACAGTACATTAAGAATTTACAAAACCAGCATTACAGAATAAAGGTCACTAAACTTTGCAGTAAAACCCTATTACACCTATTGGGTTTACAGAAATAGACTCTAACAGTGAGAAATTTACTTTTAATAAATGATCGAAGTGACACTATTCAATTTCAACGCTATCCTCTCATTTAGATAGCAACATAAATCTTCTCTTGACTTCAGACTTCTCTGCTGTCTGGGTAATACAACACCTTGAGATCAATGGGCCCTTTACACCACATCTGAGCTCCAGAGTTCTCATGGTGATCTAGTGCTGACGCAGAGTGTAACATTCACAATACTTCATCAAACTTGACAGCCATGAGCTGAAGAGAAACACAAATCTTACATCGACCCACAGGAGCAAAGTTTGTTCTGCTGTGACAGCCACAGGCGGTATGAGTAATTTACAAAACGAGTTTCAGCTGAGACTGTGGGACTAAGTTTGCAATTGAGAAGTTCCCAACTTCTCGCCAATATGAGGTACTTAAAAAAATTGAAAACACAATATATATGTAACGGAGTGACAGAAGCGTGAGGCGTGCGGATCCACCTGCAGAGCTTTATTAAAAGGCGTGGTCATGAAACAAGCATTGGTCGATACACAGCAAACAGACATAGATGAGGCAAGACAAAGAGTATTCCCAGGACAAGCGTGGGTTTTCGATCGAGCAAAGAGAAATAATCCAGGTACGTGAGCAATAATCCAGGCAGGGGCAAACACAATCCGAAACACCAAGGCAAAGGGCCAAAACAAGATACACAGGCTAGAATGAAAACAGGCATGGCAAGACTATGACTATGACTATGGAAACTACGATAGGTACCGATATGTGTTATAATACTCGGAGATCTGAATGAGGAAATCCATGGCTTAAGTAAGGCATGTGACAGGAATCAGCTGTGTAATCAGTGCTTTCAGCTGTGTGTGTGTGTGTGTCATCAGTGCAATGGATGATGGGAACTGTAGTCCGGGGGGGGAAGTGCAACAGTAGTGTAGTGCAAGAGTCCATGTGATGAGCGGGTGACCTCTGGTGGTGAGTGAACGGAAGTTCATAAACCGGATTCGTGACAATATATATATCAGACATATTTTGGACCAATGGACTTTAGCTGTTGGCAGAGCTACACCATGCATTCAGAAATAAAAAGTAAGACACTAACTAATTTGTTGCAGTCAAATTTTACAAATTTTAGGTGAAAGAAATTGCATATTTTATTGCCCGTTAAAAGTTAAGTTATACTGTAATAAGAGACCAAAAATAAAGGAATATAAGAGCATAACAGAACATTTAACAGTAGTTGATACATTTTACATACACCTTTCATAGAATCGTGGTAATTATAGTTAACTAAAATTAAAACTAAAGCCATAAAAAAATGTTACTTGAAAAAAAAAAAGTTAACTGAATTAAATGAAATAAAATCAAATAAAGTAAATCCTAACTTTATTTCAGCTAGTTTCAATTTTTAATTTTGATGCTATGTTTAACTTGATGTACTAAAATAACTCAAACAAAAACTGAAACACAAAAAAATAGCAAGGAATGGAAGGGAAACACACACCTGAATGTAGTACATTTACAGTACTTTATAATCACAGCCTACTGAGGATGGACTTAAATTGAGAATATGTTATGGTAAATGATGTGTCACCCCTGCATTTAAGCCGTTTGATTAAATCTTAAATTGCAGGGGGCTCAATATCAGCATAGTTTTTGTGAATTTGAAGAAATCTCCACCTTGTACAAGGTTAAGACTGATGAGTCATGCAGCGCTGTGGTTACACAAGAGCCGTGACAGCTGTAGCTGCCGCAGCAAAAATGAGAAATCAAAGAGGCTTATGCTCTGATTTGAGGTCTAGTGACCCCCCATCTATCACACCAGGAAGAGTCCAATGAATGCTAAAAATACCTCAGGATTCATTTATAACAAACACAGGGACAGATGAAGAACATTTTAAAAACAGCATAGTCATGCCTCAGACCTAAATAAAACCAATCTATTCTTTGTGAAACTGTGTGACATGGATGAGCATTTATCACAGGTTAAGACAAGTAGTGATCTATTATCCTTTTTCCTGGAAAGCCAAAGTAAGCGACACAGGATTGTTTACCTCCTCCCAAACCGTTTGCCTAGCAACCACTTCATATTGACCTCTAACCCCCCAGAATCATTGAAAGAAACTTTGGCTGACTGTGTTGACATTATGGAGCATTCATTAGGGCTTTTCTCAATGAGGGCTAATATCCCTAAACAACCAAACTGAGCTCAGGAAAGGTCACATACTTAACCACAAAACATGAAGATGTATAAACCCAGGCGATGCCAACTGTAGGACTAGTTTAGGATTAGTAGAATATTCTGCACTATGTTATGTGTTATTCCTGCTTTGGTAAATAGTGGCTTAATGATTTTTTTAATTATTATTATTTTTTTAATTATTATTATCATTATTATTATTTTTTCCCAGCAAGGATGCATTCAATTAAATAAAAGTGACAGTAAAGACCTTTAAATTATTACAAAAGATTTCCGTTTGAAATAAATCCTGTTCTTTTTATTCATTAAAATATTTCTGAAATAAATAACCATGATTTGTAACCACGATAAAGAAATATTAGGCAGCATAGCTATTTTCAACATTGGTAATAATCAGAAATGTTTCTTGAGCATAAAATCAGCATATTAGAGTGATTTCTGAAGGATCATGTGACACTGAAGACTGGAGTAATGATGCTGAAAATTCAGCTTTGCATCACAGGAATAAATTACGTTTTAAAATATATTCAAATAAAAAAAAAACATTATTTAAAATTGTAATATTTCACAAACACACACACACGTTTGTTTTTGTGAAAAGTGGGGACATCCCATAGGTGTAATGGTTTTTATACTGTACAAACCGTATTTTCTATCGCCCTACACCTAAATTTACCCCTTACAGGAAACTTTCTACATTTTTACTTTCTCAACAAAAAAAAAAACCTCATTCTGTATGATTTATAAGCGTTTTGAAAAATGGGGACATGGGGCAATGTCCTCATGAGTCACCTTCTCCTTGTAATACCTATGTCATACCCATGTCATTACACAAATTTGTGTCCTCATTTGTCACAAAAACGCGTGCACACACACACACACACACACACACACACACAACTAGCTCATTTCTACTTTTAAACCCCCTGGATTGTTTTTCCTTTAAATATGTCTTTTATTTCCTCTGTCATTAAGTATACCATAACTGCTTTATGTCTCTCCAATAACTGCACAGTAATAGCATTATAATACAGTTTATACTAAGAGTCCTGCTGTTTCTATCAGTTTTGGGTCCTCTGAGGACTGAACAGGACATGCTCACTTCATTTATCTTTGGTTCTGGGAAACACTCCACCTCAAAACCTCCAATCCTGCTTAACTCAACAAAAGCTTACGAACAGAAAAGTTGTATAAGGACAGTAAAGCACAATATGCAACATCAAACGAAATGAGGGACTCGGCCTATCCAGATACAGTGTCCTGATAGCGTGTGCGATCTCAACAGTACGGCTTCACAAAAGCTCAACAATGTGCAAAGATAACAGAGCCATAAATGCTACAAGTAGCTCTGTCCAGTTGCTAAGCAAAAAAATGTCCCTCCACAGTTGGCTGATAACCAACCAATCACATTCCTGCTTCCAAATGATTGTTACTAGTCAGATCTGGACGCAATGTTTCAGAAGATGCCACAATGTAACAATTAGAAGATTTTTAGGAGACGTGCCAGCCTTAATGAGGTCTCATTTGGAATCTTGATTGTAATGAGATTTAATTGGTTACATAAAAAGGTAGATTTGGGCAAATGAAGAACTGAACTTTTGTTATTAACTGATCTTGCTTATATAAGAAATAACTTAGCTACTTTGATTTGTTCAGCCCTAGCGCATGAGTACAATACTCGTGATGGAACTTTCCAGCACAAATTGTGTGGTGTTTTCTTCTTTGGTCTGAGGTAATCACCCTGAAGTTCAGCTAATTGCATTTAATATAAATTTAAACTATACTATATTTTAATTTAATTGCAATTAACATGCAACTATACGTGCCCAGAAATATAACATTCACTTCACACAGTAAGTATATTCTTTTAAAGTAGATTATTTCTGTAATAAGTACTGTGTACTTCTTTTCACAATGATAGGGTCCCATGTCTGGGCACAATGGCTTCTCAGAGAGGATCATGGGGGAAAGTGTGGTGGTCTGTCAGCCAGCTTAGAAAATGACAATGACAAAACCCACAATGCAGAGCCATCTCTGCTGTGAGGCTAATTTAAAATGAAGTCCTAATTTCCTGTTTCAAAGCCAAACCAAAAATATAGAGTGGGGGCCCAGACAGACGTTCACTTTTCCACAAGCCACCGCAACTATCATAAAATATTTATGCAGGGCCATTCTAAAATTAAACATACCCAAGGAATATAGATTGAGCTTGTCATCCAGCATCCAGTGAGGGAGAGCCCTGAGGGGGTTGTTAAAACACACATGAGCAGTCTAAATATTGACCCTCACGTGTGAACAAAATCAACAGAAAAGATGCCATTGATCTGGGATGGGGGAGATGCAGTAACCTGTACCCATTTCTCTGGCTTTTCCCACTAGTGCTGTTACTGTCAACTACTGTAAAACTTAAACTATCAAAAAAAATAAAAAATAAAATTGGTAACTGATATAAAGCTGAAAAATAGCATACAGACCTATAATAAATATTAAATGATTTTTTTTTTCTTTTTCATATATTGTTCATATATATATATATTTTTTTTTATTCAAGTGTGGCAGGTCACAGAATCAATAACATGATAGTTTTTTTTTATTATTATATGCAAACTGGAATATTTTTTCTTCTAAAAACAATAAAATAAAATAAAAACAATTGTCTATTCTTCACACAAAGCAATTGTATAACTATAGAATACTTGTAAAACATATATTTTTTTAAATACTTTCAAGGTATATATTTTTTTTCTTTATCAGCTCCACTCCCAATTCACTTTCATTTTGTGGAAACAAGCAGTGTGAACTTTCTGCAGAATATCTTGATTTTTTCTATTTGTTATATTTTAGTTTGGAGAATGCGAGTAAATAATGACATAATTTAAATTTTTAGGTGAACTACAGAGCATTTTAATTTTGTTGTTTCCAATAAAAGACAAGAAAAGAGCAAGGGACCATAAATAACTGTCACATCTATATTCTACATTTGAAAAAAACACCCTAAACCAAACAACAAAGACACACACACCACATAATTGAGAGTGTGAGGCAGTTTGAACCCTGCACTTAGATTTTAGTTTTATAGTGTGGATAACTCCTACTCCCCAGAGACACACACACACATTGTTTCCATTAGGTCAGAATATCCTTGACCGTACTGAAACCATGCATGTATATGTATCAGATCAATTCAGACCGCAGTAAAATGCAGACCTCTCATGAAGGTCGAAGAAGTGACGTGTGAAGATTTTATAACCTAGACATGCACTGTCTGCAAAAATAGTTAATTAAACAGCGGATTTACAGTTGATAAGAGGGAGTTGTTTACCTTGTATCTGGGGTATGTAGGGCGCCAATAATTTCCCTCTTTTCTTTTCATAGCCTTTCTGTGTGATGTCACCTACAGAGAGAGAAAGAGAAACAAAGGGATTGTGATGAATCATGTATTCTGTGTTTGAAAAGCTGGCGTCGCATTGCTCAGCGTCAGCCCATCACCCTGGCACAGCAGGGCACAGAGAAAGTTCACCAGGCCGCTGGTGTGCTGAGCTCCGCACGGCCCATAAACACCCAACTGCTGTTTAGAAACAGCAATGCACTGCAAACTGGCAGCGCAAACAAAAATTCCCAGAACAACGGCTTATGTAGGATTCATTATTCACTCAAACCTGAGCTTATAACCATCCTTTTACTCAAAAAATATCTTAATTTATCAAACAACCCTGATGAAAAGACAATACTGCACTGCAATAACTACCTTAAGGAGCCTAATCTAACCCTTTACAATTACTGTTGTTCATAGAGCTAAATATAGCCAAGTTAATTCAGCAATATGTCATCAATTAATATTTTTATTCAGCAAGAATGCATTAAATTGATCAAAAGTGACAGTAAAGGCTTTTACATTGTTACAAAAGAATTCTATTTCAACTTATTATTAATCAAAGAATCATGAGAAAATGCATCAGTTTCCACAAAACATATGAAGCAGCACATCTGTTTTCAACATAAATGATAATAAGAAATGTTTCTTGAGCAGCAAATCAGCATATTAGTGTCACGAATCCTGTTCATGCACTTCCGTTTGCTCACCACCAGATGTCGTCTTCTCTTTACATTGCCTCTCACACCACACAGACATGTACATGTCACTCCAGACTACAGTTCCCATGATCCATTGCACTGACTGCACATACACAGCTGAATGCACTGATTACACATACATTCAGACACGCTTTATAAGCCATGGACTTCCTCTTTCAGATTGCCGCGTATTGTTCTGGTTAGTCTTTTCATTTCATGTTGCCTTGTTTCCTGCTTCCTGCCTGTGTATCTTGGATTAACCCTTTGTTTCTCGCCGTTGGGACTCTGTTTGTACCTCGTTTGGATTATTGCTCATGTTATTGTACTACCCCTCTTCTCAAGCCCTCTGGATATTGTTCGCCAATCACAGACCCATGCTTGCCCTAGGATTACTCTTTGTCTTGTCTGTGTTATACCTGTTTGCTGATGTTTTGACCCTGTCTGTATTTTTGACCACGTCTTGGAATAAAGCTTGTAAATGGATCTGCACGTCTCACATCTCGTTCGCCCCGTAACAATTAGAATGATTTCTGTAAGATTATGTGACACTGAAGACTGGAGCAATGATGCTGGAAATTCAGCTTTGCATCACAGGAATATCATTAAAAAATCATTAAAAGGGAAAACTAAGAGATTTCTTTATTATTTTAAATGGTAATGTTATTATGGTAACACTATCACTGTTTTTACTGTATTTTGATCAAATAAATGTAGTCTTGTTGTGTATATGAAACATTAAAATGTAAAAAAAAAGACCAAAACCTTTTGAACGACAGTATACTATTCAACAGAAGAGAATAAGAAAGCATGTACTAGTCTAAAACAAACCTTCAAACCTAAACACATTACTTTTAATGTACTGAGCTAGTCAGTTCTATCAGATGTTTAATAAATCAGCTGAGAATTATTGAATTTTTACTCCAAACTTAATAAATAGTTATTAAAATATAATTTTACTGACACACTTGGAGCGATTTTCCTCCTGTTTATTCCACCAGCAGATATCGCTGACGGCAGTCTGGGCTCTGATACAAACAGGCCTAATTACAGGCTGTCTGAGACACATGCAATTTTATAAATTAATGGAGACCTTTCCGATCAGTAATGCCACCACAATGGCACTGGTAGACCTCAGCCTGCCACACTTCAGTTACTCTTCAATCACATGAAGAGGACATAAACACTGAAAATCAAACATATGAGAGATGAAAACATACGAAAGCCAAATATAAAGCTGAAAATGGTCTCATTTGTGACTGTCATGGTCAGTTGAGTCTTTCCTATGATAGATGAATGGATAAATTTATGGAGTCTGTGTGATGGTTTCTGAGTATATGAGATGTCTGACAGTTATTATACCAAGTGCACAGCTGGGATTATTGACATGAAACCCACGATCAGACATTATAATGATAAAACAGGCCAAATAAGCATGAAATCAATGGACAACCCCAAGTGAACCAACCAATCAGGTCACGTTGACTGGTTTGTAGGAGTATGCGCTGTGGCTGTGAGAAAATCAAAGATGAGGACAGAAAATTAACACTGCTAAATGTATCACATTGGTCCTGTTTGGGAATGTTGAAACCTTGTGTCGAGATGTTTATTCCCTTGTTATCCCGCATCACCCTGCTTCCCTCCAAGATCCAAGCCTGTAAAGGAGCTTTTTCTCCTCCAACAAAAGCCATATTGATTCAGCGTGGAGGCCAAGGTCCTGCTGACTGACACCACTAAAGAAAAGTGGGGCTCCCAAACAGTCTCTGACACATTCCCCTCCCCGCGCCTTTCCCAGCCATCCAGAGAAGATGATAAAAACCTCCGCAGATCACCGGGAGGGGGGCACTGGGAAAACATACCACTCAAACATCTGGGTCGCCAGTCAACACAGCTAACCTTCAGTTCAGAACAGCCACTAAACCCTATCATTTTACCTCAAAGATATGCCAAAGTTGATGCCGAAAGCTAGAAAAAAAGGCTTGTCTTCCAGAAAGATGGATGAGTTCACAGACAAGCAGAATGACTGAGATTTTCAGCGGGCGGGAGCAGAGGTGTGAACAGCAGACACTGTTGCCAATGTGTACAGATGCCCCTGAGTCATCGTCAAGAGCTGAGAGGTCTACTGTCTCCAGAGTGAGATGTGGATCATGCAAACAATGCGTTACTGTAGCAGAGCTCAGGCAGCTGACCTGACGCATGCATTGTCTGCTCAAACACAGAGCGTGGTGCAACACACAATAGATGGCTATTCTCCTGCCTACACAACCTCTCTGAACTACCTCCTTCTGTTACAGAAGACTTCAGCTCATCCAGGCCACAGTGTTGGGCCAGAGATTAGTGAAGATGGAGTATATACAGAATGCAGTGCTGAGAAACAGTGCATCTCACAATGCACCAATAGTAACATTATGTTCGCCACCGATAAGACATTTGTTTTCTATTTATATGATAAATTATATACAATTTTGTCAGAATAAATGAAAAATAAAATTTTTAAAACTAAAATTAATCAGCTCATGATGATATTCTCATAATTTTTCCCATGTTAAGGTGGATAACCGATAAATGATATTAAATTTTTTAAGTATTTTATCTATATAAATAAACACTGTCTAAATAAAAACTAAAAGCTAAAATCAGTTGCTCAATACCAATAAACCGAAAATTTTTTTTAATGTTACGGCCAAGAACCGATAAATGGCTCATGATAAAATTCTATCCTATTTTGTCTCAATAAATGGAAAATAAAACACTAAAAACTAAAATAAATCGACCATTACTGATAAGCCGATCATTTGTTTTTTCATTTTAAGGCCAATAACTGATAAATGGCTGATATAAAATTCTATACTATTTTGTCTAAATAAGTAAAAAAATAGAAATAAATAAAATCAAACAGCATCCGATACTTACTGTATAAGCCAATATTGTATTTGTATTTTTTCATGTTAAGGCCAATTACTGATAAATGTCTGTTATTAAAATTTGTCACTATTTTATCTAAACAAATAAAGAAAAATAAAATATAAAATTGATTATATTAAATGCTACAGGTTTAGGCATCATAACATTATAATATACAGTATAAAAATTGGATATTCATTTTGAGAAAGTGAAATTATTCACGTTTTTAAAGAACTTAGGTGAATGCCAGATAATGGCATAAGTAAAATGTAAAAAAGGGGAAATGGACAAGTACTTAATTAAATTAGTTAAATATCCACTAATTTATGATCAATATCATTCAATAGATTACATTTTTAAATATTTATATATATATATATATATATATATATATATACAATATCGGCCATTACGATAATCTATATGGAACATATTATTTCAGCAAATAAATAAATAAAAAATTCTATTAAATTCAATTAAAACTGTGTTCACATGAATTTGCCACACTGACCAACAGAAAGCCGCTTGGTTTGAAAATGCCTTCTATTTGAGATGTGCTTCATATATCGCTACTCTATTGACAATGGATTTTGTTGCCAAAATGTTGCTAATCTGACCACACCTTCACACTAGCCACTGACTATGACCATTACTATCGAAAAATGTATTTAGTAATCAAAAAAAATTTAAGAAAAAAAGATTCTGAATAATGAGAACATCTGGCTAATGATCAGCCCCACAGCAGGAGCTTTGAGATTCTGATGTGAAGATTCTGTTTTAAATGATGCTCTAGTTCAGAGCGCTTGAAGATAAAAGTCAAAGGTCAATGAGCTCTCCCCGTGTGTGTGGTCAATAAGAGGTGATGTTGGTATGGATGGGGATCAGGTGCACATCCCTCCCACATCAAACCATAAGAACTGGCCATTAGCTACTGATGGAGGCACAGTCAGGTGGCCACAGCTGCCACACAGACACTCTCCAGCCCATTTATATCTGCTGAACTGGCCACTGTAAATGCAGAGGTGAGATTCTCACTTCAAACATAAACCTAAGAAGAGGAGTGTGTTGTGCCTAATCACAATATAATAAACTGGGGAGGCACCAACTGATAATTTGATACATTAAGGCCATGAAGGTGTACTAAAAAGTAAATAAGGTCAATTTTGAGTTGATGCTTGTAAAGATGTGGTGGCTTTCAGAAAAATACATATCACAGTTGGATTATATCAGCCAATAACATGCCTGGCATCTGCATTCCATATGCTAATTCTGTGAAGTAAACAGCAGAATTCCACACAAAGTGTAGTCAAATTAGCCAAAGATTTTGTGCAGGCCTAGTAATAGGGCTCAGACTTTTTCACTGCACCCCTATTTTTTCCTATACCATCATCATTTTCATCATCATTATCATCATTACTGTGACTGCTATTGCCCATCACTCACTATTTTAAATTGTCCTCTCAGTCTTGTCTCTCCATCTCCATAAAGTTTTCACCACACACCAGACATGTATTTATGTGCATTCCACTCACAGACTGACCCAGATTTCTGTCCAGAGGAATAATTTCTCATTCTGCTCGGAATGAGAAACTCTGGAGAGAAGAAGCACTCGCTGACTCTCTTTTACAGGTGCCACTCCATCTTGCCCTGGTGGCACATGGGATTCTGAGCAGCTACAAAACTCCCAGCACTCCTTCAGATGACTGTAATTGACTGATAGCTATTGAACAGCACTACTTTCCTACCAGAAAGATTTGTGTCATAGGACAATAACTTCCTATTTCCAGTGGTTATAGGTTATTCCAACCAGTTATGTCCACTGCTGACTCCCGCCCAACACATGTGGAAGCTCAGCCTATTCAAGATATATTTTTGATACTTTCTTCAAAGGCAAAAATACACTACACAGATTACACACATTTTTGGAGTCTGGATAAGTCAAAGCCAGTTGCTGAAAGTTATAGCCCATCTGCAGATTTTGGGAAGTCGGAGTATTATGGGCACAGACTCCAGTATATTTTAGTTTCAGACTATGATTCCATCCAGTTTGAGAATATCAAACATGATATTTTGTGCAGAGTTTAGAAGACATTTTGTTTTAATTTGTCATGTGTCTCCTAGTATGTTTGAGGCGCATGTTCTGTGTGAGTTTGTTATGTTCAGAATGACTTGAAAAGTCTGGAAGCGTGTGTGATCCTCAGTTATTTAGTGTTCGATGCCAAGTTTTTCTCTGTAACCATTTACAATGTTGGCAAGTGTATGATGCCTAGTGTTTTAAAATCTGTTCAGATTTTAAAGTCTGTTTGAAACTGTAATTATCGTTGCCATAATACACTGTAAAGATTGTATGAAAGTTGTAAATAAAAAAATATTCATTTAAATGAAAATAATATTAAAATGTAACTATCAAAATTTGTGTGTTACTTGCTGTTTTTTTGTAATTAATTGTGAAATTTACTCGCGCTTTCTGGTGAAAATTGTTTCTTCATTGTTTTTTTCAGTGTAGCACAGAAATTACATACTTCAACTTTAAATGGCTGCACTAAAAAAAAATTCCAATGAGAAGATGCATGAATGTTTACGCTTCTGAGGAAATTCCAAAAGCTTTGTTTGATCCACAATAAGAATACACAGCTTTCAAAGATGTGCACACACACAAGCACACCCACACAAACCACTGCAGGTGCACATATTTCAGACAGAGCTCTCACCAGACACACAAGATTCATCTCCCGATGGCTGCAATCATCCCTAGTGTCTATGTGAGCGCCGCTGGTGCAGCCCTATCACTTTAAACAGCCCCTACCCCACCATCTGTAAGAGCCCAGGACCCCCTGGGAACAAATGGGAGGGGTCGGGCGATTAGGCAACGTTTAGACATGGACCATCACTATGGAAGCAGGGAGCTGCTCATGTCTGCATTCAGTCTGTTCCAATCACATACAGTCACAGAGATGGTATCAGTGTGACAAATCTCCACTGTAATCTCCACTGTTTGTCAGGCTGTTAATAATGATGCAGTAAACTGAAACAACAGAACCTCAAAGTTAAAAGAGTGTTCTGGTTTAAAACAACTTAAGCTTTATCATTTTGACAGGTTTGTCAACAACAAAAATTAATGCATTTATAGTCTCATCATAAATGCATTACAGGGACAATTATATTGTATGCATGGTCATTCATTCATTCATTCATTCATTCATCTATTGATTTATTCATTCATTCAAAATGTTCAAAAATGTAAAAAAAACAAAAACGAAAAAAAAAATCTGTTTATAAAATAAATAAATAAAAGTAACTAAATTTGCAACAGAATATTTTAAGGGGAGGTACTAAAAGTAAATAGGACTCTTTAAAATAAATAAATAAATAAACAAGCTACTTGCACTTAAAAAAATATATATATTTGTAAAGAAAAAAAAATTGTATGTGCAAAAATAATGTTTCCAATGCTAATTCATTTAGCAAAGATTAAATAAGTGACTTACAAAAGAGGAACAAAAGCAATTCATCAAGAAGCCAACTATATGTGTAATACACAAAAACATGGCATTGTATATTACAAATATTGTTGTTCCTCCTGTAAATCACTTTGGATTAAAACAAATCTTTAAAAATCTGCTCAAACTCTACATTTGAATTTGTATGTGTAAGAAAGAGGAGATGAGACACAAATCTCATGCTTGCGGCAAGTAAATAAATATGCTTCTTGTCCTTAAAACACATACACACATTTGATATTACCAGAAATATCTTTGTTAATCTGAAATAACATGAGCAAAAATGTTGCTAACAATGCTATTTAAATCAGCAAAGGTAAAGAAATAACCTTTAATCTTGAAAAAAATCTGTTCAAGCTCTAGTCCATTTGTGTTTTTCAAATGAATGTGTGAGGAAGAGGAGATGAGAGACTAATCTCACCCTCTTTCTCACCACCATCCCCCAAAAATCCCTCTCACACAAACACACACACACACACGTTGGTTTTTGTGGTTTATGGGGACTCCCCATAGGCGTAATGGTTTTTATACTGAACAAACTGTGTGTGCTATTGCCCTACACCAACCCTACACCTAAACTTAGCCCTCACAGGAGACTTTGTGCATTTTTAGATTTTCAAAAAAACACCATTTAGTATGTTTTTTAAGCCTTTTGAATTACGGGGACATGGGCAGTGTCCTCATAAACCACCTTCATATTGTAATACCTCTGTCATACCCATGTCATTATACAAATTTGTGTCCTCATAAACCACATAAACATGCACACACACACACACACACACAGTCTAACAGGATCCAATGTCCACACAGTGGCAGCTTAAATCACAAAACTGCTGCATCTTCACAGTACACCAGAATCACCACAACCAACATGACACGAGGTGAACACAATAGGTCAGTGGAAAAAGCCATCAAAAAATGATTTCCAGACAATAATGAGCCACACCTCTCTCCCAGCGCTTCACCCATCTGATGCCCACTGCACCCGCTCTCCCTGCTGCCATACATCACGCCTGTGCCAGCCTGGCATAATCACTGCCAAACCCATGTCTTCTGATCGGCCACAGTGATTACTGCAGTTTACACAAACCGTTGCCATCAAACTTTTCTGACAGGAAACACAATTGTTCTTGTGAATGACACAAAATACCCCTGCTAGCATGGCAAAATCAGATGACTAATAATGAACTTGATTTTTTTTAAAAAGCCCTGCATTCATCAATCATGAAACAATTACTGATCTAACATAAAAAAAAAAAAAAAATCAGCCCCCATTTTTTCAAGAGCAGAATAATCACAAATGAGATCTTGTGATCTCAACTGTTTCTCCAAAACAGTAATGAGATTAAATGGAGAGCAAATAGAGGTTATCTTACTTGTCAGACTTTTCCAATTAAAAAGACCCCTGTGATCTCACATGTGTCCTCTAGAGTTTCAAAAGAGGTCTCAATAGTTTCTCAAACTGTGCTCAAGACTACAACCAGTCTCAATATAACCTCAAACATTTCTCATCGAATATATATACATGACTAAATTATCTGAGCTTTGCTAGCCATATTCAGCCTCAGTATTCTTACTGTAAGCCTCATGTGTGTGTTTTTATTTCCCCCAATTTTAGCATAAAAAGTTGTTACCTGAATGAAACTGAGAACACAAGTCGCCTGTCTCAATAACAGGATGCAATTTACCCACAAACTTAACAGAGAAAATGTGCCTACAATGAAAAAAAAAAAAATTATATATATATATATATATATATATATATTATATATATATATATATTTTTTTTTTTTTTTTTTTCATTGTAGGCACGTTTTAACATCAAAAATGAACTGGTCAAAAATATTTAACATCAAATCAATCTACATGCATGTATTTATACCAACAAAACTCATTTTTATGGGTTAAATCAGGTTAAAAAAGTTTTTGAAGTTTATTGTAAGGTTTTGCAACAACATTTCAATCTTTACTGTAAAATTCACTTTTACCGGTAATTCATTTACATTTACATTTATTCATTTAGCACATGCTCAGCGAACCAATACCTTGCAAATGAGGAACACAACAAGAGTTCATAATTATTTGTGAACTTTGCAACAATTTCTGAATGAAATGTACTAGCAATTTCTGACTAGCATTGTTTTAGTGCAGTTCTTTAAGGTAACAGTTGCAAGTCACCACTTTTTACAATGTGTCAAAGTTTCCCATCATCACCCACTTACCACTCGATCAGCACATCTCGCCAGCGCAGGTGTGAAAAACTCTTCCGGAGAGCCATCCAACACTCTTACAGAAAGTCTAAGCGCAGGGTTTCCTCGGCTCTGGAAGGCTGTCTGCGTCTCTGTGTGTCTGTCTGGCAGCAGGGCAGCCAAACCACACAGTGGAGTCAGCAGCAGTGACGGCGCACGTGCCCACAACTCATCCAACCACACAAGCTGCACGCAGACGCAGCTCTGCTGAGGCTGCTCCCCGCTCACATGCTGTAACCAGAGTCCTGTCAACTTCACAGGGCAGACGGGAACCAGAAACAGGCGCAGAGCTCCACGCTGAGGTCACGCCGGGCCGGATGATACCGTCGGGACGCAGGGTGAGCGCTGAAGTCAGGCGCTTGAGGTTTGGAAATGCTCTTTGTTTCCTCTCAAAGAGAAATGTGGAAACCTTTGCAGTCTCTATCTCTCTCTCACACACATTTCCTCCCGTCTGTCCTCCTCCCCCCAAACCTCAGCCCTCTCTCTCCTCTTGTTCCTCTATTACCCCTCCCCTCCATTTCTCTCCCACCCTCCTCTCATCCCAGGTCTGCACACAGAGCCGAGCCAGGCTGACGGATTAGAGCGTTAAAAAACACTCCAACCCCCACCACCCATAACACACTTACGCAAATAAGGTTCTTCAGGGGATCTTTGCAGCACCTTAGCATCAACAATGAAGAATCTTCTTATTTTTTGCAATATAAGGTTCTAGAGTCATATGCATCAAACATCTTTAAGATACTTCAGATAAGCTGATTGATTTCTGGGTTATTTAAAAGAAAAGCTCATCCAAAAATAAAACTAAATAACCCAACTCATGTCATTTATACCCAACTTTTGTTTGACATCTTAAAACATTTGAGAATTTGAAGAGCTTTCTCTGTTCAAGTGAATGCGTTTGAATGCTGTCAATGAATGATAAAAGCAGCATAAAAAGTTTTTACTTGACTATTTCTACATTTTATGAAATTTTTTAATTAATAATTTTGGTAACACTTTGATATTTTATTATTATGAAAAAGTTTTGCAACACTACTGTAAGGTTTAATTTGTTAGCCTAATGCATTAGATAGTACTGTATGAACTTACTATGAACTTTTTACAGAAATTAATTTATAAATATACTATTGGTCATTGTTAATTCATGTTTGTTCACAACACATTAACTAATGTTAGCTAATTTATTAAATGTGAATTGTTTAAAATGTGTTAGCATATGTACAAATTAACATTAATAAATTACAGCAAAATGAATAAATGCTGTAAAAGTATTTTTGTCATATTACTGATTTAACTAATGTTAACAAATTGAACCTTATTGTAAAGTGTTACCATAATTTTTTGACTCAAATGTTTGTTGTTGTTAATTTTTATTTTATTTTTTTACTTTTAAATCTTTTTTTTGTCATCTTGTCTTCCTTCTGCAAAGTACATTGAGAAGCTACCATTAAAGATGCAAAAATGGCATTTGGCATCACTAATGTGCCATATCTGAGTATATGCGAATGCAAATGAGATTAATAGCTCCAGGAATTTCAGCAAACATGACTTGCAATGAGTGTCACATGACTTTCTTGTCATTTCTGGAGCTTGACAACACCCGTCCCTATTTATTGTATAGATACATGAACACGATCATTCTTCAAAACACCTCCTTTTGTGCTCCCTGAAAGAACATCACAGGGTTTGAAATTACATGAGGAGTAAATTATGACCAAATTTGTGTTTATACATCAGTTTTTCATTTAAAATAGCAGTGCGTAGCTTTTTGAAGAAGAACTAGAGTATAAAACGTTATTTATGAGATTAAATGCTTCCTATCAGGCTCTGAAACACTTTTTTTCTTACTGAATCCATTATTTACATATAAACAAACACACACTCAGCTACATAACACACCTTCACATAACACACAGATAACACAAGACACACCTGTCGTGTTCAAAAAGCCATCCAAGACACAGGAACTGCATTCATTGACTTTGCAGCCAGTGTCAGCACCCCTGTTAGTGAGGAATCCCAGAGCCGAGGAGACTATTGACCCTCCGGTGACACTGTGACATTGTGTGATCTTATTAGGGAGAGAAAGAGAGCAGTGTTCTCCTATCTGTTTTAGCGAGCGACCACCACCCAACGGAGGAGGATACCAGAGATACCGGAAACACAGAACACAAGCTAAATGTGACATGTTGCATGTTCTTTTCAAAGAAAATATATCACAACAAGCTCAAGATGTTGTTCATGCAGTTCTATTAGTCACAGCACTAAATGCATACAACTAAAACCCAAGCTAACATTTGACCCACATGCTGAATTCTCACTTCTAAGTCTTATTTTTGAGATCTTTCTAGATGAGTCACAGAGCAAGGGCCCTTTGAGATGGTTCTTTGTGGCCAAACATAATCATTAAGTCTTAAGTCTGTAAACACACAATACAAGATTTCCGTCTAATCTTCTCAGTCAAAGCGTGAAACACAAGTGCTAGATCCTTTCTAAAGCGGGCGCACTGTCTAATTGCACACATACACAAATACACAACTTGAAGCATAAACACAGTGTAGACGCCAACGGCTAATCAGCTTTAACAAGCTTCAGCGAGAAGAATCACGCCATACACGGGATCTGCAGATGGTGTATCATATGGATCATTTCCATGCTGAGGTATTCACAGTTGCGTAGAATGCAGCTTACAAGCAATGACATGTTCTTGTGAAAAATTGCAATCATAAAAATTTGAGTCAATAATTTAAAATTTAGCCGACTTTGACAACAGCTGGGAAAATGTATACGATTTTATTAGATATAACTGGCATATAGTGATGAAAAAAGAAGCAAAGATAGTGTGCGTTGTCTGAATTATGAATTATATAAATTTGCTCTTTTTAATGGGTCATTCACAATATTCGCAAAACATGGTTTGAATCAGGAATAAAAAGGAATTGAAATTGTAACATTATTTCACAATATTACTGTTTTACTGTAAACCCCAAACTTGTAAACAGTAGTGTTTATATTCAAAAAAGAGTTTTGCTGAAAAAAAGTAAATATTGGTTATTGTTTAGAATAGCATCCAGATGTAAGGTTGAACACCTTAGTTGAACTAGGTACAGAACACACAGATCTATAACACCAGCGAATTTGATTATAATGTCACTCCAGTGAAAACAGGAAGTGTGTTTGACTCCTGAGGGAGGCTGAGGGACTATCAGCCACCAGCCCCTTTAATGAATAGCTGAACATCAATTAGGCAACATTAAGGCCTATTTACACAAAGGAGGGTGAGAGGAGGAATTCACACAAAAGGAAGCCGATGGTTAACTCGGAAAGCGAGAGATAAAGAGAAAGAAAAGAAAGAGGGGGAATAGACCTTCTTTCCCAGGATCATTTATCCTCACCACGTCATGACACGTCTGTACCCTTTGACTCTATCCATGGAGACATCGGCATTTACAAGATGTGCCGCAGAGATACGATCAGCAATACAAATGGGTCGTCTCTCATGCACGACAAACACACAGTTCTGTGAATAAGACACTGATTATGCTCTGCATATGAATTCCAGCTATTCCAGATGGATTTCCTCACGGTGAAAATCTTTTAAATATGCAAATTGGGGCGAGAGATAGTAACGTTGTGAGGGTGAGGGACAGGAAGGTAAGAACATGAGAGGAGAAAACAAAGGAAAGATGGAAAAGGAAAGGGATTTACCCGAGCAGACAGGGATTGTAAGATAAAAAGAGGGAGGAAAGAAAGGGGGGAAGAGGGAGGCAGGAAGAGAGGGAGGGCTTTCACCCCCCACCTCTCATTAACTTCCTCTCTGTCTTTCTCTCATTTGCTACACGAATAATTAGGGCGTTTACACTGAAGGGGAGACGGGTGCTGGGATTGCTGTCACACTGGGGAACATGGAAGAGGAGCAGCCATCCAACACACACACACACAGGCCAGAAACACCCATCAGCTGCTTTTCAATAAAAAAAAAAAATAGAGATCTTAAAAACATTTTAAATATTGCAAGTGATAATGATTATTTCTTTGCAGAATATCAAAGCCAGATAAGACTTTGCCAGAGCCACACAATTAAAAACAGTCTTTTGCAATAGAGGCTCACTGGAAAAACATGCCTCTACCTATTTTTTGCATACAATTCAGCTCAAATTTCATCTGAAATGACCACTAGTGGCAGTAAAACACCAACAACTTTTATTTGTTTTTAAACTTATATGATTACAGGGACAGAATATTTATTAAGATTTATTTTTATGCAGTTCCTTGTAAAATAGTATGCTACAACATCAAAACATTTTGGTTTGTAAACTAATATTTTGACGCTTACATTACATAACCTGCTCCATATGTATAGCTTTTCTGATTTAGTAAACTTGCTCAGTAGCTCACCTGGTATGAATATTGTGAAACATGAATCATAATAAACAAGCTTAAAGACTTGTAGAAGCAAGCTAATATTGCTTCAGAATTTATTAAATTTTTTATTATTATTTCACGCTTGCTTTTATTAACACTACCAGTTAAGTATGTTAATTTCAAACATGATAGAGCATTAATCTTTTAGTGTCACTCACCAGGCATTTCATTTCCAAACTGCCGTGATGCGTACAACAACCAGTGTTATAAAACATTGCCAGATTCACATTAATTGGTTATGAATAATTCTGAACATGTGCCACTCATTGAACATTTCAATTTGAAAATGAAAATACATTTCTTTATTATCAGTTGGCACTATGCTAAGCTAGTAGGTGAAGTTGCAAGCTTTCTAACCAAATGATTTAAAAATAGTTTAATTTAAATATTTAGTTCAGTCATGAAACTCTAGATGGCGCAGGCTGACCGGTTGTTAACGTAACTGATGATATTCAGAGAGTTAAATGACTTGGCACAAGCTGATTGGTTCATGCTGCATATGCAGCCAATGAGCTTACTGCCTTGCATTTATATGGCTGGCTAGCATTCACTTGAGATTCTTGCAGCGCGCGTTCAGAGTTTCTCTGAAACCCTCCATCTTCCCCATCTCCACCTGTGTAGATCTGCTATGGGTTATTTTGTATGCTATTTGTGCAACAGCAGTATGTCTTGAATACTCACAGCACCGTATCGCCATATGCATTGACAGTAGCAAGTTCCTGTACTTGCTTGCAGCAGCAGCAGCAATAATCTACAACTACAGCAATAACCAGCAGCAGCGTAGCAGATCTATTCCACCAAGACCAAATACATTAACATTGTCATATCCATCACAATGCTAAAATCTTCAGAGAGGTGTAATGATTGAACTAGCTTTAACTCCAGTAATATAATTTGATATATAATTTAAATATCATTAATATATGCATTTTCATATTAAGATTAAATACACAGTAATGTGTTTTTTTCTATCATTTCTAATCTAGCACCGAACAGAGTACCAATACAACGTCTCAGCCAGTAAAATGGCTTTGTTAAGGAAAGCTGTTAGGATTCTGCATTTTACATGACAGTGGCCAAACATTGCATAAAGCCGGCCAATGAGATTAGAGCTTGTCAAATCAAGCTCTTGCCATTTGTGTGTGTAATGAGCATCAGATGAAGCTAAAGTGGGCATGCTGTCTGGAGCTGAGACTAGAAATAAACTGACATTCCATCATAAAAACAAATGACAAAAACAGAGTGAGTTGAACCCAGACCAGATTGAGGCCTGTTGAATTAAATACAGTATACACCATACCAGACAACGCACACACACACACACACACACACAAATGCCTGACAGGCTCAAAAAGCTCGGGAGACTCAGCAAATTACTGTACAGTAGGGCTGCCCTCGACTAAGGATTTTTCTGGTCGACTAGTAGTCGTTCATTTTAAGCATTAACTTGACTAATCACACGTTTATTAATAAACCATTTAAATCATTATAATGAGCTTTTGAAAGTAGACATTTCACTCACTCCGCACAGACACTTGAACAGTACACATTTCTCGAGATTAACATTAGATTGAGAGGCCATGTAAAGTTGATATTTAAATATATTGATATATAAAGTTGTAAAGTACATATTTCAGATGATAGGTGAGCGTTTGGATGTCTTGCCCGATGTACTGACTAGCCATTAACGAATGTGGATTTGTTTTTGTTTTCGGTGACTAAACGACTAATACAATTTTGGTTGACCAAGCCTCTTCTAGTCGACTAACGATTAGTTGACTATTAGGGGGCAGCCCTAATCTACAGAGTGCTGTTAAACACATTTATAGACATACATCCTAAAATACCTTTCAGGCAATAAAAGACAAAAGACTTAAATGGCTTATTGCTCTTGAACAGTTAAGTACACATAAAGATATGTCAAAATGCTCGTCTTGGCAAGTATAAGATTTTGGTCAAATTGTCCACCTCTAACTATAAATTCTTTGGTTTATTTTAATGCATGCACACATACACTCTTGAATCTTTTAGTTAGCGAACTGTTAGCATCTCTACTCAGTAACTCAGTAATGAAGCAGTAAGTAAACTGCAGCGATCTGTCAATTTAAACTATGATAGGTCATGTCAATCATGAGTGAAGGTGGCATAGCAGCTACAGCAGCTAAGTGTTAGCATGCGTTAATATGCAAGATGAGTGCTTTGTTTTTTGTCGTTGTGTCTGTGTCGTATTTTACCGGACACAAAGGCATTAAAACCCTAAAACTGAAAATAAATGGACCAAGCGGCTCTATGAAAGTGAATTATCATATGAATGGCCAATTTTGCTCTGTCTGAATGGGTGATTAGGGTGGGACTCTCTCATAAGGCTTGAGGAGTGTTTGCAGACCAGCGCTGAAATTAAACACCAAACATCTCCAGAGGACACCATACAAATCCATTTAATAGCTGTGGACACACACACTGTGTCAGTATACAGCTGACATGAAAGATGCAAACCATGTGACACTGTCTGTGTCTTTAGCTATTATGTAGTATTTAGTACATACTTGCCATGCCATACAATATTATCTTCATTGTGATTTGTTTACCCTTGTGAAAAAGAAGTGCACTTATTTGAATTACTGGATGTGCACTTGTAGTGTACTTTAAATTTTAAAAAGAATATAATTTTTTTTTATAAAAAACTGTACTTGCAGTAGATAATAATGAAATAAAAGGCCACTTGCAGTAAGTGTACTTAAACAGATTACACTTTCAAGACAGTTTCTTAATTTGCACTTTGTAATATTTCAAATTAATAGTTTCACTTTAAAATATATATATAAAAAAAATTTTTTTTATAATAGTTTGTCATATTTTAAAGCACACTTATTTTGATGTGTTGACTAACATACTAACGTATTCGCATAATTAATACATTTTTAAAAGGTGTCATCGGATGCTAAATTCACTTTTCAAGTTGTTTGAACATAAATGTGTATTGTAAGTGTGTGTACACATCCAGCCTATAATTATAAAAATCCACCCAGTGTTTTTTTTTTTTTTTTTTTAATCCCTATTTTAAAATCCCCTTTCTCAAATCAGGCTGTTCTGAGACTCCTGTCAGAATGACGTAGTTCTGTACAGACTGCTCCTACGATAGTTGATTGACAAGACCGTCTTACCTTAGATGAGAATGAGAGAATGAAATGCCTTTAACTGAAAATTGAGTGTTTAATCTTGTCATTTTACATTATTGACACACTATTTTCCTATTCTGATATTATGCAGTTGCTTTGACACAATTCATATTGTTAAAAGCGCTATATAAATAACTAGACCTAGATAGACCTAGAACTAGATAACTTGACTAGACCTGCCCTGAGTGAAATGAGTGCGCTGTCATCAGTCCGACTGCCATTGTGTCGACTCCGGTGCAGGGGATGACAAGATGTCTCCGATTAAGCGATTGAGGTGTTTTGTTGTTGGATGTAATAATGAATAAAGCAGTCATCATTTACTCCTGACATCTGAGCCGCTGAAGACGCAAAGGATTAACGTTACTTTCGCTTTGAAGTGAATACGCTGATCCCCGATCTGCCTAGATGCGTCTATGTTCGCAAGAATCATTCGTGATCCAGCTTCATCTACAGAAGAAGTTAGTATAAGGGTTTTTTTATGACTCTTTGCATATCGCCTTTCCTAATAATATGCTAGTTAGCAAGTTTCGCAGCTAAAGTAAACAGTACTGCTCGTCACCCGGGGTCAGCAGAGCTCATTAGCATTTAAAGCAACATGGACTAAAAACAGCTTGCTGAAAACAGAGCTGATTTTGACAGGGTAAAAAAGGTGTTTTTTACACTACCATTGAGAAATTGGAAAATAAAACCTATGTTATAGACTTTTAATTAAGACCCTAAAGAATCAAGATACATTTCTTTCCTACTTAAGCTGGGGAAAAAATATACTTTCATGTAATATAAATTTAATCTATATTTCATTTTCATTTAATTGCAATCAACATGCAAATTGCCCAACATCTTAACATTCAGTTCTGGCTTAATTTTAAAGTATATTATTTCCATATTACAGTAAGTACTCTAAATATGCTAAAGTGCACTTCTTTTTCACAAAGGTGAAATGACATAAAAATAGAGAGAGAGAGAGAGACAGAGAGAGAGAGAGAGAGAGAGGAGCCCACCTTGAGACTAATTAAGCAGAACAGAAGTGACTGCAGAAAGACAGAGGTGAGTGATACGTAATATTAGAAAGGGCGAATTATATGTACAGGTGAGTTGAAATGCAGGATAACGCAGGTGCAAACATATAGGCAGGTGTGTATGACTGATTCCACAGAACACACACACATGCAGCTGCTCTGCCGTGTGACAGGCTGGGCTCACCAGGTTTGGGGCAGGAAGACCACCAGCCTGCACCCCACTACCATCTGTCTGAACAACACTCACAGGAACTGCCCACACTGAGAGGGACTACACACACATTTACAAAATGTATTTTAAAATATACACATAGATCCCGATGAGACACAGACAGTGTGTCTCAACCATAAATTGTAATAAAAGATGGACGACGCATCTCTATTTCCTTCCACTGAAGAAAAGTGAAGCCAAAATATCCCAGAAATGGCCACTGTAGTCTTGCGATGAAGTCTTTTAGTATCAAGGTCCCACCCAAACTTCCTCAGAGCCGATCACAAGCACACAATCATGATGCCACAACCAGTTTTTTTTAGCATTAAATAACTAACCAAAAAAAACTTACTAAAAAAATGAACGCTTGAGCACATCAACGTAATACGAACTACCTAAAATGACAGAACCCATCTTTGGGAAAAAAAAATATTTTAAGCTTAATCAGATTTTTTTAACGTCCCATTTTTTAATCAGATTTTTTCACGTCCCATTTGGGTGGAGTTTATGACCTATACTGCAGCCAACCACCATGTGGCAATCAAAATGTTTTGGCTTCACTTTTCAGTAAGTACCTATTTCAAAATAAGTAGAAATTAATTCAAAATAAGTACTCAAGTACTCAAGACAATATGTGAGTACAGAAACAGCCTTGGTGTGAAGACAGACACAGCACAGCACAGCACAAACCAACAAACATCATAAAGCTTGGAGTAATGTTTTCGCACATAAACTACTGTCAAAAGTGTGGGGACAGAAAAATTTTATAACCTCTCATGCTCACCAAAGCAGCATTTATTTGATCAGAAATATAGTAAAAACAGTAATACATTATATATATATACAGTATATACAGTGTATATATATATATATATATATATATATATATATATATATATATATATATATATATATATATATACACATACACACACACACACACACATATATATATATATATATATATATATATATATATATATATTACAATTTAAAATAACTGTTTTGTATTTAGAAAATAAGATAAATGGTAATTTATTCCTGTGATGCAAATCTGAATTTTCACCATCATTACTCTAGTCTTCAGTGTCACATGATCCTTCAGAAATCATTCTAATATGATTTAATGCACAAATAAATAAATAAACAAATAAATGTAAAAAAAAGTATCAATGCTAAAAAAAGTTAGTTTCATATTTTTGTGAAAACCATAATCCATTTTTTCCAGGATTCTTTTACAAACACTCTTCCCTTTATGACACGCTTCAGCTTTAATTTGAGGGCCCATTAGTGGACGTGAACTGATGTGACCTCAGCATCTGCCTCAGGGGGAATATGATCCACAAACACACTCAACACCCCTCAGCCATCAACCCTCTATCACTCCAGCTCTTCATCTGTTCCTCCCAATCCTTCTTTTTTCCACACTGCCTTTTCCGCTCCCAAATTCCTAAAAACAAATCACTCTTTAATGTGTTTGCAGTGTCGCGTGGGTCAGTGGAGGAAACACACTATATGAGTGTGTGTGTGTGTGTGTCGCTGAGGAAGACAATAGCAACACAGCAGGAAGAACTGATTCATCCCTCTGTCAAATTACACAGAGAGATAGAGTAAGATAAATTTTAGTAGCTGCAGCTTTGAAGTATCTTTTATCACATATGTTCTATTCCAAAACCTAATGGATTTCCTATCTAAGCAGCATTTACAGATCCCAACATGATGTTTGTTCCAAAAAGTAGCCAACTTAATCATGCTGCCTCCTAAGAGAGCTCGTTTTGGCAAAATTTTAATGTAGCGCCACATGTATCCTGTGTGGAGAATGTAATCTCATAATGCAGCGGCTTTCTAATATTTTGATGCCATGGACTCCATATATAATCCCTTAAAATGGACCTCTTCCTAAAATATAAAGGCAGCTAAGGGGAAAATGTGTAATAATCGCATGGAAAAAGATGTATTGATACTGTGCAAAAAAGTTATAAATACTTTGTGTAATAGTGATGTGGAAAAAAAGTTTGCATCTCACCAAGTTCACATTATATTTTTTTCATATCTTATCTGTCAATAGAACAAAATAATTTGTGCTTAATCTGATGATTCCAACAACAGTCAATTCTATACATTTTATGCATTTTATGAGGGTTTGGTGTGGAAGAGATGCCTTCTGTCTTATTGGTAGTTTAATGTTTTCCCTTTATTTATTTATTCATTTGTTTGTTTGTTTGGTCAGTTGGTTTTCTATTTAGATGTTGTTGTTTTTTTTCATTCTTTATTGTATGCAACTGTTCCTTGCATAATTAATAGAAAATGTGCAATTACAAAGGATTTTTATTTTAAGAACATAAACATTAAATCATTTTTTATTTATTTTTTATAGTTATTTTGTATTTTTGCATTTATTTTTCCACAGACCCCTTTGCAGCCCCGGGTGCCTGAAATATCAAGATTTCGTATGCATAAGTTTCTCGTAGGAATTCTCTTTTTACTGCAAATATTACTTTAGAGGCTCCATAAATTCTCAAACTATATTGGAATCAATTTTGAATCAAGACTCCTGTGAGCATCATTTGTGTGCTGAGCAGAAATGCTGCCCATGCAGAGCGTCCCAAATCAGTCACTCATGAGGATTCATCCCAGTTAGGATACTGCCTTAGGTTTCGTCTCACTAGGTCTCGAAACAAAGACCTAATCTATCAAAAACACCCTAGACACAAAGAGTTGATTGTGTGGTATTAACATCTCTCCGTGCATTATCCACAGTCCTCCACTCCTCCTCTTTCCTGCTGGATGGAGGGACACAAGACAGATCCAGTAGTGATAAAGCTACAGCCGGCAGCAGTGATGTGTCTCCAGCAGATTGACTGTCTCTCCCTAACACCTTTCCTCCAGCTACTGAGCACGCTCTGTGGCCTATCAATAATTCAGAGGCCTTGTGAAGTGGCGGGCGGCTCGGAGGTCCCTCAGCGGCTATCATAGTAAGAGTGACGATATTATAAGCGAGGGCTTGCTTAAAATTTAACACCTCAGAGTCTTGGTCTTTAACCAAAATGGTCACATTTGCTCTTAGACAGAGGAGACCACAGCTCAACATACTTTAGATATATACTGTATACTCAAAAGAGTGTGGATCGCACACTTAAAACAAACCCCAGAGACAGGAAGAGCAGCCTTGCTGCTTTATGATATATGACTTTTTGAAGTAGTATGCAGTATTGCACATTTAGTACTGAAATAGTATGCAACAAGAAACACTTCAAACTGTAACATTTAACCTTGAACAATATAGTAATGTACCAACTCTTAAACATAAAGGTGCTAAAAGGGGGTTTTCCATTTTTGGTTTCTCAAAAAACCTTTCAGTGAACAGTTATTAAAATAACTTTTCCTTGTTTCCAGTAAATGTACCTGAAATATTTCCAAACAAACTGATATGAAATCGAGTTGAGAATCAAAGTGAATTAGAATCGATGCCCAGCCTGACTCTCTATGTTACATGATTATTTCAGTTATCATACTTTATTCAATAACAATTATAATATTATAAAGGCAATTATTTGACATTTATTTTTTACAATTAAATGCAATATAAACCACCTTTAAACCTATATAGGTAAAAAAAAAAAAGTCTGACTTTTAGCAGTCCAAACAAATATTAAGTTAGAAGAAATCCTATTTTATACTATTTATTTATTTTTTTTATATAAAGATAAATCACAAAATGAAATGTATCACTTTAGTTACGTTGCTGTTCACAATTGTAAGGTCAGCAATTTATGTATGTATATGTTTATTTATTTATTTATAGAAAGCATTTATTTAAAATGATAATAATATTTCATGAGACTACTTTTATTGTACATTTTTATAGAAATAATGAAGCCTTGGTGAGATAAGAGACTTCTTTCAAGAACATTACAAAAACTTTTAGCAGTAGTGTACTGTATATTCACACTGGAAATCAATGGAAGGTCAAGTATAGGTCATTGCACATTACCCAGTGCAGTATGATCCAGTTGCATACTGCACAATTTGTTAAATGTACTAGCCAGTAAAAAGTCCATTGATGTTAAGCATACAGAAAATATGCATACTCTACGCATTACGCAAACTGCTTGCTACTTAGTATGCCATTCCAAACTCTGCCTTTTTGGGATGCAACAGCGAAAGCATTTCTGTTAGCAATTAGTAGGAAGTCAAGTTACCAGTCTTATGCGCTAGACTAATGCATGTGTGTGTGTGTGTGTGTGTGTGGTAGCTCAGGGCTGATCCATCTTGTCACACAGCTGTTTCATAAACCTCGATACCCTGCTGAGACAGACCAGTCTTTGCTGCTAATGACTCAACACACACACACACACCTAAACCGCTATCACACACATGCTGATGTGGGAGGTCTATCCCGTGTGTTCAAAAATCAAAGCGTATGTCAGCTACCGGCTTCTTCCGATGGGGTGTTTGAAAACCCAAGCCATCCTCTAGCCTAAAAATGAGTCAGCCGCACAACATTTGTACAACACATCACCTTCAATCATGCTATAAAACCTTGTAGAGTTAACAACATTATCAATAGGTGGCACCAGAGTGCAACAGAGTCAAAGACACACCACGCCTCTCCCTGCTGTCTTCCTGCTCTATCTTTCCTTCTGTCCTCTTCTCCACCCTTTGTGCTGCGACTCACTCATTCACAAACACACCTGAATGAGCCGGTAACACACAGGGTCGATAGTTAACCTGAAACAGCCTGTAGTTAACAGTATAAAACTGATCAAAGCTTCGTTCTGAGGCATAGACATTTAACACAGAGACATTATACCTAATAATGACACAAATGGTTTGTGCTGACATCATAAACTGATAACATATATGCAGGCACCCTTATTCACCCGTATGGGCATCTTATTACAAAAGACAGCATGTGGATATGTAGTTGGATAAGGATGGTTGACTAGTTTTAAACAAGTACACTTTAGCATACTTAAAAAAAGTGATTATTATGGAAATAAAATAATATGCTTATAATATATATAATAATATGTTTTCAGACACTTACTGTAATTGCATTCTAATTGCAATTAAATGAAAATGTATTATTATAGTTTATGTTTATAAACTAGTTACTAGTTAAACTTATATCGGTTAGTTAAACTGTAGACATCTGGCACTCTTACTGTAAGTAGCACTTACTTATATCTTTATACGTAATTGCATAATTTCATTGTCTTTGAAGTATGGTTAAAGTGTGCATTTATGGTACACTAAAATATAATTTAATGCAATTTATATTGAAGCTTATATTTCATGTATTTAAATTAGTGCTGTCAAACTATTAATCACGATTAATCGCATCCATAATAAACGTTTTTGTTTACATAATATGTGAGGCTGTGTATATGTATTATGTATATATATATATATATATATATATATATATATATATATATATATATATATAAATACACACACATACATGTATATATTTAAGAATGTTTTTTAAAAATATATGAAATATATTTATATATGGTATAATTTATATTAATATATATATATATATATATATATGCAAATACATGTAAATATTTTCAAAATATATGCTGTATGTATGTGTCTTTATACATACATAATAAATATACACAGTACACACATACATATATTATGTAAACACAAACTTTTATTTTGGATGCGATTAATCGTTTGACAGCACTAATTGAAATATATTTGTAATTATAGACTTGTAATGATAAAGTTGCAATTTAGTGCATTTAAAATATTTTAACTATAGCAAATAACACAACAGTTAAAATTATAACCAAGTAGTTTCAGTGCTTAAGTATGCTAGTCAACACATCAAAATAAGTGTCTCTTAAAAGCATGACAAAAGAATATTAATGATTTAAAATATACTTTAAAGTAAAACTCTTGATTTGAGATTATTACAAACTGCACTAAAAAGTACTTAAGAAAGTCATGAAACTGTACTCTAAGTACACTTAAGTGAACTTTTAATTAATATTATCTACAAGTACAGAAGTAGTCATTTTTTTATATATCTTTAAGAATTGAAGTACACTACATCTCAGACAAACACAAACATGATTTTGGTTTGGATGATTCAACATGCAGCTGTCATTAGTCAGGGCATTACATTCATATTGCAAATTGCTCCCAGGCAAAAGAAAATGCAAGTGATAGCTAACATAATGTACCATGGATACTTCCTTGTGTCAGGTACACAGAGTTCAAGTTTATGGACTGTAACAGTGTTCTATTTAAACACCTGTGTCTTGGAAATAACAGCTGTCACTTTAAGAACTCAGAGAGTGAAAGGAATCTACAAAGTACGGAGGTATTTCCATTTGTGTGCTGTCAAAGTCAAATCAGATTACTCTCTCTCTCCCTCCTGTATGTCTCATACCTATTGCATTGTCTTGTAGAGCCACAACACAAAAGATAACAAATAAAGTCCAAATGCAGTCACATTTACTGTTGTACAACAGATGTTCATGGCCAAAAACAGTCATTTCAAAGAAGAATCTACACAATCTGGAATTTCGCACGAGGTTAAAGAATTTTGCAACGGTTCAAGTTAGTCACGCAAATTTTCTTAGTTGCGGTAAAACCGTTTGACACTGAGGTGGAAACACTTCCATGAACGTGTACCTGAGGGAGCCTGACCTCACTGCAGACACCACAGATCCAGTCCACTGCAGGCCCTTCAGAGGTGTGACGTCACTCTTGGCTGGGAAAGGAATGCGAAGGTCACTCCACTCCACTGGACAAGAGCATAAAACAAGAGCTGACTGAGGAACTGCACAAGTGTGTGTGTGTGTAACCTCAGCAGATGGAGATGACCTTGAGACAGCTTCAACAAATACACCATATCAACAACATGACAGAAATACCACAGTCAGTCACCAAGCATAAGTTACTTTACACTACAACCTTTAGCTGTCCCTTAACTAGTCCACAACAACTTCAACATGAGGAAATCATGTTTTAGATTTAAAGCTTAAGAGGAAGAAATCTTAAGTTTAGAGGAAGAACAAAGATTTTAAGGTTAAATTATATTCTAATGTCAATAATGTTACATGACTAAGTTAAAAGCTGGTTTGAAAATGTACACAAAGCAAGAGATGACAGATCATTTCTCTTTGATAAACTGAAGTCATATTCATGAAAAATTTCAAATCTGACATTATATAGGACATGCTCGCTAACGCAACTTGCATTACGTTGTATTCACAAGAAAACCTGAGCAGTCACTCAAGCACGATGTGTGATTGCAAAGCAGGAAAAAAATGTTCTTCAGGGAGAAGATTCTCATGTGTAAATTGCTGTACAGAGTTCAAGTCTCGCTGTGTAGTCACTCGACTTCCTCCAGCTGTTCTCTGATATGACAATTGGGAAAAAACAGGCCGGCTAAAAACGGCACAGAGGATGGAAGTCAGGAGTGAGTGGGGCATTGAAAGGAAAACCTCATGAGACATCTTTTTCTCTTAGTTTTTGCTTACCTTCTGCATGGTGAGAAGGAAATGGAACAGGGTTTGTAAACAGAAGCGTGGGAAGCCAAAGCAACTGTTATGGAATGGAATCTTAAGGTGTACTGTATAATGAGTCTACTTCCGATTGTGCTTCCTTAATTTCATTAACCATTCTCAATACTTCTGAGGAAGCTAATAGTCCTATAAAATATGAGAACACAAAAAGATTTTAAATCATGTTTTAATAATTTTAAAATAAAATAATTTTTAAAAAGTAGACTTATTTTGATGCTTTGACTAACACACTAAAGCACATGTAAAGTACTTGATTTTAAACATTTAGTTAGTGAGTTATTTGATATTACATTTAAAGTTAATATATTTTAAATGTACAAAATTACAACTTATTTCCACATATATAAATGACATTAAAGTATATTTTAGTCTACCTATATTTGTCTACCTATATTTTAGTCTACCTATATTGCATTTAATATAAATTTAAACTATAATACATTTTCAATCAGTTGCAATTCAGTGTACAAAACTCTGCATTTAGTTCACAGTAGATTTTTTTTTTTCTAGTTCTCCGTTTCCTACAGACAACGTTCTGAAAAAGCCCGTTTTTAAACACGCATATGTCAAACATGTTGTCTTGACACATTCATTTTCTACAATTTGAGTAAAGTGTTTTCCAATATGTCAATATTCTTCTTCTCCCTCGCGCTCCCGTGGGCCCACCTGGCCTTGTCGAGTCTCCAGAAGATCTCAGAATGCTTTTGAAGGGCTCTAAGTCAGTCTGAGGAGTCCAGAGGGAGATGGCGTTCTTTGAACGATCAAGCCCATCTAAGACGAGGATCTCAAGGGTCAGGCTGAAGGAGAAAGAGGGGATGAATCATGTCCAGGGGTGTCTCAGCCACCACACGCATTGTTCCAGAGAGGCCCGGCATCTGGATCCCGCAGGATTTTTATGGTGTTGATTTAAACACAGCCTTCCAGCATCTGTGTCTCTCTTTTGGTCCCCCTTCCCCCTTTTTCTGATGGGTCTCCATGGTGACTGTCTCCACTAATACACACACAAGACGGTTAGTACAAGGGGTCGGGTGTGAAATGGTGCAGGATTGATGACTCATATCAAATCGTAGATAAAACACAGCTCACAAATCTCGACTGAAGTGCAGTGACAGCATCTGCAAAGATGACTTTGATTGAAGAGACCAATCCCATTGGCTCACTATTACTAGAAAACATTGACTGAAGCTTAATAAACCAACTACAAAGACTGAAAGGGCAGTGGAGAGGGCAGACAATGAGAGATTGATGGAAAGCTGGGACAGCAAACTCCTCTGAGCCCCTCTAGTTACCAAGCATTTCCTTCTCCATTGTCTGGAATGCTGGCATCCACCGCAAGAAGTGGGTTCTTTTTTTCCTATCTCCTTCCTGCTGGCCCGTGACTGCTGCAGGCCGTGCGGCATGAAGAGCTCAGAGGAAAGAGGAAGGCAGACGTGAACTGTTTGTGTGGACACAGGAAGTAGATTCTGAGAAGCACAGAAGGTCTTTGGCAACCACTACACCTCATACACACGTGACGGAGACACACAACGCTTCATACAAGGTGAAATACAAGGGCCTGGACAGCTCAGTTGGTAGAGCATCAGACTTTTAATCTGAGGGTCCAGGGTTCAAGTCCCTGTTTGGGCGAAAGACTGTTGTATTGTTGGCTGTCACGCCGGTCCAGCTCTGGACTACTAGAGTGTTGTTCGTTCCTCCTCAGGAGCACCTATACCGCCTCAGGTTTATGCTTCCCTGTAGCTCAAATAGTAGAGCATGGCGCTAGCAACGCCAAGGTCATGGGTTTGATTCCCAAGGAAAGCAAGAGCTGAAAATAAAGTCTTTTACATTACTGCAAAAAAGTTTCTATTGCTGTTCTTTTGAACTTTCAATTTATCGATGACAAAACGATTTCAAAAATATGAAGCAGCACAACTGTTTTCAACAACGATAAGAAATGTTTCTGAGAAGCAAATTAGCATATTAGAATGATTTCTGAAGGATCATGTGACACTGAAGACTGGAGCAATAATGCTGAAAATTCAGCTTTGCATCACAGGAATAAATTACATTTTAAAAATATATTCAAACAGAAAGCAGTTATTTTAAATTGCAATATTTCTAAATATTTTTACTGTGTTTTTGATCAAATAAATGCAGCCTTGGTGAAAATAAGAGACTTAAAACATTAAAGAGCCTGAAGAACACAGTGTAGAGCACAAATATTTAATTATATTAAAGTGGCTCTTCTACCAGTTTTTAAAGGCCTCTTCAATTGTGAAATTATTTTTTTTCTTCCTGTCTGATGCCATTACCATCACAGTTTAGCACAATCTCCAGCTTTCTCCAGGTATCATATTTATGGTACACACACACGCACACACACACACACACACACACACACACACACACAGTAGAAATGTAGAAACAAATAGGCGCTTGTAAAGATTTACTTTTTCCTAGACAATTAAAATGGTTTATAAGGCTTATTTAAGAAATAAACCTACATACCGCATGTAGCCATAATCTTGACTTAATTACAAACCAAAGAAATTCAACAACTGCTATGCAGCTGGATGTTTTGCAGCTATTAATATTCCATCAAGAATGATTCAACATTGCAATCTGAAACACTTTACAACACAATTTGATGAGCCAAGCAAGTAGCAATACATTTAAAGGAATCAAAATCTGTTGACAGCATCTTGTGGCATAATGTCAATTACCACAGACAATTATCTTGACTCATCTTTCAGTGTGCGAAAACAAACAGATAATTGCAATAATACATTTAAAATGAATATCTGGAGGGTTGAAAAGCAGTACTTGCATGAATGAGTGTTTTTCAGCATCTAAACTGTCCTTTATCAACCACTGTTTTCTGCTAATGGATTTTCTCTTTGTAAAAACATCACTTTGCAGATAGTAATGTCACATCATTTTCTGGTATTTTTGTGCATATTGCAGAACTTACTGGGTTTTCTGGTCACGATAGGAGTCGGGTGGCCATGATTAAAAAAAAAATATATATATATATATATATATATATATTGTTAGTCTGTCTTTTTTTCTTCTTTTACAAAATGAACAAAAGCTTAAAATGTTTTACTTAAAAATCCACTCCAGCTAAAGCTTTTGACACAGGGCCCAGAAGCCCTTAGGTTAAAGCCCACTTTCTGCTGTGTAGGTACAGTAAGTAGGTTATCACACCAACGGCCTGCCCAGCACTGAGCTATAGTTGAGGTTATGTTAACACCGTCAGTCCCAGCTTACAGCCCAGGCTATAGCAGGAAATACAGGTGTAGACTGTAAGGGTTATGAGCTCCTGAGAGTGTGCCGTGCTGGAACTAGCTCTTCAGGACAGACTGGCTTCAGTGGGAACAGATGCTGATGGGAAGAATGGAGAATGACTGGGGGAGAATGGAGAAACAAAAATGGAGGGACAATTATAAGGAGAGGAGTTATAAAAGACAGGAAAAGTATAATCTTGTATTTTGTAAATAGAATAACCCAATTTTTAAATGCGTTTTAGTGAATTTTAAGTAAATATTCTGGAAGATAAGCCTAAATGTGTTATATAAACACAAATAGACTTTATCCGTGTTGGTTGTGTACATTTCATTTTAAATTGTATAATGTATCTGCATTATCAGCTAGATAAGTATTGCTTTCGGCCAGTGAAATATTGATCCATTAATTCTGAATGACCTGTTTCAGCAGCTTAGTTTTCATTAATGTACTGACTGAGTGGACTGAGGAGAAGCTTTGCTGTGTGAAAAACTACATACTACATCAAACTTTCCTCTTCAAATGAGCATCTTACATCTTTTCTTCTTCATCTTATCTTGTCGTATTTGCTCTCAGCTTGAGACCAGTGCACACCTCTTTGAAGAGCCGCAGTGAAAGTGCCACTAAAACAGTCTTTCATCAGCTAATCAGCCTTAATTACACACACACTTAAGCCTTTGTGTGGTTCTCATTAGCAGTGTGTGCTGGTCAGTCATGTGGAACGGGGTCCAGGAGGGGTCCGCATACATACAACTGCTCTTTGCATGTGGGTACATTATAGTATATGTGCTGATTAAGACTCTGACAGCTGTCTGTCCTGATACTAATGACGTGTGTTAATCATGTTACAAATCTCACCATTAAACAGAGAGACATGATGAACTCTGAGGCCTCATGCACAAAGACCTCACACAAGGCCTTAAAAAAGACATGAAATTCACTTCAATGCAACTGAATACAATTATTTGACTCCACCCAAACAGCCCTTCAAAATCAGATATGTTATATTCCTACTCCATATCTATTGTTTCTGACTATACACTCTTCATAATTCACTGACCCGCATGCTGTTCCAAACCTGTATGGTCTTCAGTCTTCCGTGGAACATAAAAGAAGATTTTTAAGAACAATGTGGTCCAAACAACCCTGTTGCTCTTAAAAAATTTCTGTAGAAGAAAGAATGTCATACCGGTTTGGAATGACGCGAGTAAATGAAGACATATTTTTCATTTTTGAGTGAATCTCTTTAAAAATGAATTTGTATTGTTACATACATGTTCACAATGAAGTTGGGCTTGAAACTTTCTGCTCTAGTTTCCGAAATGGAAGTGCTACTGTATTTTGTTGGCAATTTTCCGAATAGAAAGTTAAAAATTCCTTTCTGCTTTTCATTGTTACAATTTTACATGAACAACATTCAGACAATTTAATAAAAAAAATACAAATAAATGGTATCGCTTTGAATTAAATGGGAAATTTTAAAAAAGAAACACTGATTTATTTTTTAGTTTTTTTCTCCAGTAATCTTTGTTTTATTACAACTTTGAAAGAGAATGTCAGCAAAAACTAAACATTATTTCAGATACACAGAAAGTCATTTTGACAAAAGAAAAAAATAGATGATCATTTTTTCTTTAAATGACAAAAATCTAAAAAATGCGAAATATTATTTTTGAAATAGCATGAATTGTGTGCAATAATGGACCAATCAAACAATACATTTTTATGTAAAAAAAAGCAAGATGCCTGGCAGTGAAGAGAAAAAACACAAGGTCTGCAAACATGTTTTTCAAAGGTAATTATTTTATTTTTTTGACTAAAGTGCTGAAAAAGACACAAAACACAAGTGCAATGGTTAAAGAGATTGGTCTACTCTATTGCATATTTACATACAGTACAATAATAATGGAAACACGTCAGAATTAACTGAATAAACTGTGCTCTGTCTATGTAAACAGTCCCTAATACCAGATATATTTATTAACAATAAATAGAATTTGATATAATTGGCTGAACTGGCTAACCTAACCTGGCCACTTCTGCATGACCTAAAATACACCCACTGACTGTTTAAACAACATACCGGTTAACTTTGACCTCAAAACAGCACACCTCTCTGGCTTCGATATCTAAGTATTGTTTCCAGTGAACTGGACCCTCTCTTACACAAAGCAAAGGGTCCATGATAAAACAAAAATATTGTATGACAACACTTGAGTTTAAATCAAATAGATATGACGAAACCTACAAACTGACATCATATGATGATTGACGACTACACACACCTGCACGCTTTAACCAAATATTGCAAACAAAGTACGATTTTACCCTCAATGAACCAAGCATTCTGTATTTGCCTATATAAACCTAAGATGCATGCACAATGGCATCAAATTACAGCTCTATGTGTACTTAAAACAACTTTAACAAAGACAAAAAAAGATTTCCTTCCGTCTAAAGTGTGTTTGTGTTTCCAGCTCCTACAGACAGGTCTAGCCTGTTATCACCAGTCACGTTTTGTCTGAACTCCCTGCAGTCATGTGAATGCTGCTAATTCTGTTCTGTTGAAACTGCAGGCAAATCCTCTTCATTCACGCTCTGATTCCTGTCAACACAAGTACACACACCTCCTGCTGTGTCGAGGCATTTCCTTACCGTGTCACTTCCTGTGGCAGAGGAACACACACACACACCTGAAAAAGGTTCAGATTCCTGTTACAGGGATATATAAAGTACATGTTCATCTGGTTTAGGTAGCCCAAAACACAGGCTACAAAATTACTGCAGCACGAGTTTGGTTAAACTATCAGCCAGTCTGAGAACAGGCAGGTGGTGCTGGGAAATTGCAAATATTATTTTTATTTTTTTGGCTCAGATGGTTTTGAAAAACTGTTCTCAAGCACACAAACCAGAACCGTTCCAAGTCTTGGAATCGTAAAATTGGGATACTAGTAATGGGTGTTTCTTCGACTACAAGCTACTAGGTCCCAAGGGCTGCTTTTTATTACTGTTCAAGGATTTCAAATGTTTTCTTTTTGTTCCGTTAAAAATGTCTTGGAATGATTTTCATCATGCCTTCATGATTTATTTTGTTTTATAGTGTCTTGTATGTGCAGATTGTATTGTTTTACTCTTGTCCCAGACCCAGACTTTTGATTGTAAACTATACAAATCTGTAAAACCTGAATTTTTACATTAATCATGCTTAATACTATGATGATTTTATGAACAGAGCATTAAATTTATTGTGAAAATTATTTACGAGATGTGGTGTCTTTTCCATTAGAACCAACAATTTTACCCCTAATAAAGGTAAATAAAGTTTTGTTTTGTTTTTTCAGTTATTGTGTTTATAAAAAAAAATTACTTAAGATGTATAAGATGTAATATGTGAATAAATCATGGAAATATCAGGGTACATAGTGAAAATATTATTTAATCGTGTGTGATTAGGATACAAAAACGATACCAAAACTAAAATAAAATATAAACTATGATTTTTAGAACATAAATATTAGATAAATATTAGAAAACTTAAAAGGAAAATTAGAAACTGCCTGAAATAAATACGTTTACAATGAGGTACTAAAATTACTCAAACTAAAACTGAAATAAATTACATAAGCAAAGAAAGAAATTCAAATTCAAATGAAATTAAATAAAAAATATATAACAAATAATAATAACTAGAATGCTAGAAATGACATTAATATAATTCTCCTGACCCTTTTGGACAATGCAAGTGTAAATTAGTAGTGTTAAATTTGTTTTAGAGACAGTTTATTTTCTAAAAGTCAGAGTCAAAAGTGCTTAAAGATATTTTGTTCTGTAAACAGCTTCAGGACATTTCTCTGACTCGTGAGCAGGTGTTGCGTGTGCTACGGCCCTCAGAACAATCAGTGACCCCGGCTAACCGCTCAGACCAGCAGACTCCCTAAACCTCCTGATCCACAGGGGTTTACAGCAGAAAAGCCACACTATGAGCCCATTTTTCTTGCTTTTCACTTTGTACAAGATTATCCCAACCTGGGATTATGAGTTGCAACACATGGTGTTTCTTAAGGAGCAACAGTGTGGAGTAATGTAAATGTAAGAGGATTTTCGGTGAAGGCTTCAAACCACATGCGCAATGTCAATTTGTTCATTTTGATACCAGCCTATCTTGTATGACCTTGAGATGCTGATACACAGCACAATGCCTCGAAAGCCCAGGTTTGTTTACTCCCACATTCTCCCACCTTCAAAAATATACTGCGGTATTTCAAAAAAGTATATATGATTTCATTATCCTTGACAGGTAAGAAAATTGCATCTGTCAGACCATTTCATGGTTTCTTAAAATGTCTTCAGCAAACGTTCACTGCATGACTACCTCCAGAAAAAGGCCAGGACATGACATGCACCGCCTTCCTTTCAGTGCCTTTTAATATCGGCTAATCCCTCTGTATTTTCTGCAGGGCTGAAAGAGAGAGTCCGTGTAATTTCAAAGAGGAAGTCAGTGATTGAGAGACGGGGTAAACTGAGCCCTCGCAGTCTCAACACTAGACAGCATGAGTCAACAAACCCGTACTTCATACAGAGGACAACTGGACATTGCGTGGGCTTCAGTCTGACTCTCTCTCTCTTTCTGTGCACTGTGAGAAATCTGGTCATGTGGCATACTGTTGCCACACTTCCTTTAAATGGCAGAAAGCACGCATACATGTGTTTGCATGTAAATTTCAAGTGGAATAGTTTAAACATTTGTTCTGATCTTGGTGATGTAAAATGCAAATAAATAGTAAAGCTGGGAAGGAGAGATGGATGTGGCTTTTTATATTATTGTGCTCCTCCTGAATGCTCATTTGGGGCTTTATTATACGCTCAGGAATTCTCCAGAGAGATAACGAGTCTGAATGAGTCTGTCATGCTAATGACAGACTAATGAGCTAATGCTAATCAGCTCTGCTCACCCCGCCCCTCTCTTCCGTAGGGTGACGAGCAGTACTGTTTACTTTAGCTGCGAAACTGGCTAACTAGCATATTAATAGGAAAGGCGATTTGCAAAGATTCATAAAAAAACCCTTATATATTCGTGATCCAGCTTCATCTACAAAAGAAGTGAGTACACTGTAAAAAAAAAAAAAAAAAAAAAAAAGTTGAGCCAACTTAAAATTTTAAGGCAACCAGCTTCAGCAGATTTTTGAGTTCTCTCAAACAACAAGTAGGCTCAACTTTTTTTTTTTTTTTTTTTTTACAGTGTACTCACTTCTTTTGTAGATGAAGCTGGATCACGAATGATTCTTGCGAACATAGAATGTTCATTTAGGCAGATCGGGGATCAGCGTATTCACTTCAAAGCGAAAGTAACGTTAATCCTTTGTGTCTTCAGCAGCTCAGATGTCAGGAGTAAATGATGACTGCTTTATTCATTATTACATCCAACAACAAAACACCTCAATCGCTTAATCGGAGACATCTTGTCTTCCCCTGCACCGGAGTCGACACAATGGCAGTCGGACTGATGACAGCTCACTCATTTCACTCAGGGCAGGTCTAAGGTAAGACGGTCTTGTCAATCAACTATCGTAGGAGCAGTCTGTACAGAATTACGTCATTCTGACAGGAGTCTCAGAACAGCTTGATTTGAGGAAGGGGATTTTAAAATTGGGAATAAAAAAACAAAACAAAAAAACATTAGGTTATGGTTAGGGTTTACACTTTCATGAAGTGAAATGATGTGTAAATGTCAAAAGAATGAAATAGATAACCAACAACAGAATAATATATGGATAATATATAGAATATACTGGCAATAGAAGAATTATGAAATTACTTATAAAGATATACTAAGGTTCTACTGAAGTGGGTCAAAGAAGCACTCTATAGTTCAACTTAGATGATATTAATTGTCCAAAAACTTTACATTCAATTTGTATTTTAGTATATTCTTTTAACGTATGCTATTGTGTAGTAGAGTGTAAATTAATAAACAGAAATGTAAACGTCAAGTTAAAATGTAACTAATGTCTTAGTTTAATCCAATCAGAAAGCTGAATCAAAATCATGTGCTGGAGCTAATTTGGCTTGAATTTGTGTTTAAAAGACTTGTAAAGAATGTTTGGTTTGTGAAGTTTTGATGCTTGGAATTACTAGAAACACTGTTTAAATTTGTGTGTGTGTGTGTGTGTGTGCACTGGGCTGTAGAAAACAAATGGTAAGTTTCACAGGTGTGAACAGCCTTAAAGATATCCGTTAGATCTGTCTCTGCTTTAAAAGAGTAAATATTACCCTAAAACACACGAGAGATGAATGCAAAAAACACACATCCCTACCATAATAAAGCACTCTAAAAAACTTGCACACTCACGTATTAAACAAATACACAGGGAGTACAAACTGAACCTTCTCATGATCACACAAACATGACACACTCTGCTTTACACCTCACACCCATACAAACACAGCCACTACAAGTGACTTAGAAAAATGTACACAAACACACACCCTCGACCAAACACAGCACCAGCCCTCAAACACACATCAAACCAGATCCAGGAAAAACTGATTCTACACACACACACACACACACACACGATGACTCAAACACATCCCAGGGATTCTGTTTCTGGACACATAAACACCCAAATGCTTGTCATATCCAACCCACCCAAAAAAAAAAAGTCTGAAAAAAAATGTATTTTGAATTTGTAGTGAAATATGAACCAGACATGTCTTCTGTGATATTAATCTGTAAAACCAGGCGGCACTGTTTATCTAGACAGATACTGACACTCTTTGACTTTCACCAGTGAGACAATGAGTGGCATGTAGGAACATATTTTGGAGCTTATTCTTGTTGAAAGAATCTCCATAAACCACAAGTGGGACTTTCAGCATTTCAGCGTTACAAAGGAAATCCCCGGACATTCACGCAGCAGCTAGAATAACTGAATGACTGGAGAACTCTTGTCTTTGTGTCAGTGTATTAGCTGCAGGGAGAATAGACTGATAGTTGCAGTTTATTAACTGTGAAAGAGAGGTCAACACCAACCCAGAGGATGAGAAAGAGGGAAGGAGGAAGACACTGATGAATAGAAGACTGACTGACTGACAGGAACAGAAAAAAAGAAACAGACAGGAGGAGATTGGACTGAAAGAGAGTGGATCTGAACTTAAACCACACTAAAAGAAAAAAAAAGGTGTAGGATTTACCTAGAAACAATTTTCACTCTTAGTTAATTCACACTAGTAATTACAAACAATGAATTAAATATGAAATTAGAAAGTAGAATGACTAAACTAAACTATTTATTCTCAATGATCCCAACACAACTCACCCTCACCTGGTTTAAATCTTTAGACTCAATTATTATCAAATTTTACTGGAAAAATAAGACCAATAATTAAACTATCTATTCTACAGAAACCAAAAACACAAGGAGGATTGGAAGCACCACATTTCTACCACTACTCTCTGGCTAATCAGCTTCAACAGATATACAAATGGATTCACCCAAACTCATCAGAAAACATATGGCTAGATATTGAGCAAACAATTTGTAAGGATATTCTAATTTCAGATTTACCATTCTATAGTCAGAAAAACAAAAACTGTTTTAAAGCACCAACTATAGCAGCAGCTCTGACAGCCTGGTGGAAATTTCACCAAATCACAAACACTCCTTTTGCACCATCTAAATACGCCTCCATTTGTAATAATCCAGATTATACAGTTAATAAAAAGCCACTTAATTTACACACATGGGCAGAAAAGGGCATAACACAATTCCAACACATCTTTCATAGAAATAATCTGTCCTCATTTTCATATTTGGTCCAGGAATACGGCATCGGGAGTAATAGTTTTTTGGAATATCTACAAATCAAATCATCTATCCAATCAAAAATCAACATTCAAACCGTTAATCTAGAACTTTCACCTTTGATCTCAGAGTTAAGATTCATGGCAGTTGTTTCGTTTTGAGTTATATCCCGACCGCTAGTCTTCATCTCTGAACTTAAACAGTGACAGGAAATACTAGCATCAGGGCACTCCACTAATGTTAGCGTTAATATAGTTCGCTGGCAGTAATGGAGGATGAAAGAATTGTTCCAGTTCTCGTTTCGGTGTACAAAGCTGAAGTGTGGCGCCATTTGGGCTTTTGTGGTAATGTCCGCCCCGGGACCGCGGCGCGAGCGCAACATCGGTTCTGCCGCTTGCCGCGTCCCATGTGAAAGGGCCTTTAAGAGCCTTTGCGCGGGGTGCGGCGGGCGGTAGAGTCGCCGCGCAGCTGCAGCTTTCTCTCGTAAAGCCCGGCTCACACTGTGCGATTTTGGCCACGATTTGGTCGTCTGAGACAAATTTTGAAAATCCTAACATCCTAAAAGATTCCTATAATCCTAGGCTAAAATCAGTTGTCTAGATCGCTGGTTTGACATGTTCACCGACAGCCGATTAATAGCCGTTGCGATCAATTTTTTCCTCCGATTAAATTCTGGCAGTGTCAGAAGATTTCAGACACTTTCCTGCAGTGTGACATCTCCTACGACGACCGTCAAACCAAGAACCAATAGGAGCACTGAACATGATGACGCAATTAGCGCGACAACTTCAAACCATTCGTTATTTGTAAAAACAATACATGTACAAAGTAAAGTTTACTTAAAGTTTATTTATTAAGGGGCAGGATGTTTAAACCCGAATAACAAAATTACTTGACTTCCTCCACACACCATGACTTGCTCCACACACGTCGTCTTTTTTTTTTTTTTTTTTTTTTTTTTACATCAAGGCATGTAATTAATAAAACTAACGCTACACGTTGCTGTTGTTTACTAGCTACCATTATAGCGAGAGAACACGGGTCACGTATTGATGACGTAAAACTCCGGACAAGTCTTCTTGAGTACGTCCGTTTTTGTCGTGTCTTGACTGTCGTACAGTCTGACATTTAAGACAACTGAGATCCTACAGTCTGACATGGGGATCATGTTCGTACAGTGTGACAAGCAGCAATCGCAAAAGACTATTAAAAATCGCACAGTGTGAGCCCGGCTTAATTCGGGGGTGTTTTGTGCAGTTAGGGCGGTGCTCGCGTCGCGGTCTCGGCGATTCCACGCGAAACATAAATACAAACTGAAAAACCTGTGAAATCCAAGTTGAAAAGTTCTGAGAATGTTTAACATCTGTATTTATTTGATTGTTTTACAATTGTTTTATTTTCTTTAGGAATCCTGCAAGCACTTTATTTTTCATTGATATTAAGCAGATGTAATTTTTTGTTCAGATCAAATGTTATTGTATGTCACAATTGTAAACTTAAACTGTGATCCTTTAAAGTAGAGTCTATAAATATATATTTTTATCTTTTTATAAAATACATTTTATACATACATTTAACTAAAGAATCATGCAAGCACTTGAATATTTCCCCCTTTACTCGTACTGCACAAAAAGTGGTTCAATAATGTGAAATGTTATAGGGACTGATTATTGCAAATGCAGATCCCAGTGTGTTCTGCAGTGTGTTCTGGTTAAACTATTTTTACTTATATATTTGTTGCTAAGGTTTGCATATGGTGGTGTGTTCTTAATGACAGCTTTCCTAAAAAAATATATATCCTATTCCTATTCTAAAATAAGAAATATCGTATATCGCCTTGCTAACAGTATCGCAATGTATCGCAATATATCGTATCGCAACCCCTGTATCGTGATACGTATCGTATCGCCAGATTCTTGCCAATACACAGCCCTATGGTCCATGAGGTTCTGTATTTGGCACATGTAAACATTGTCACATTCTTTACTTGCATAATAAAGAAAAAAAAGAAAGTAGAATTACTGAATTTTCTTGTAAAACAAGAAACTTAACTTTTTTTTTCTTTGTCATTTTCTTTCTTTAAATTTCTTTCTTTCTTTCTTTCTTTCTTGTAGTGGCACTTTAAGGGAATGATTTACCAATAAAATGACAATTCTGTTGCCATTTAATCATCCTCATCTATACCCAAACCTGTGTGACTTGCTTTTTTCCAATGAAGCTTTTTGTATGTTTAAGGATGTTTATACTTCTCCTTTCCATTTCATTTTATTTTATTATTTTATTTTTACCATTTTTGGAGTGTCTGTCCCCAGTGCATTCAGAATAAATCGTCATGATGATAGATAGCCTGAAAATAGTCCCCAGCTATATCATAACTAATTACCTAGCAGGGGACTATTTTCAGGCGCTGCGTAATATTGCGCCTGCTGCACCCATGGTACAGCAGCAAAGTTCCTTGATTATTACGCCGGAATGAGAGTATAGTTCCTAGCCATATCGGCATAGAAAATCTCAACTTTTCATTTTCCATCAGTCTTAGTACACGATGTAACTACAGAAGAGTCAAGTTTTAAATAGGAGAAATATCGAAACTCTTTGATCATTTTTGAGCGAGATGCTAACAGTCTAATCAGATTAAATGATCTATACTAAGCTACGCTAAAAGTGCTACCGCCAGACCCGGAGATCGACTGAATAGATTCAAAAACGGTAAAACTCAATTGTTTAACTCTTGGGGAGTTGGAAAAATTAGCCTATTTTCAAAACAAGTGGAGTGTTCCTTTAAAGGCAATAACTCTCCATACCAGCAGGTGGCAGTAGTCTGAGAAACCAAATGGCGCTATGACTGCAAATATACAGTGGCTACATTCAAAATCACATACTTTCACTTCTAAAACAGTATGTGAAAAGAACAGTATGCATTGTTTTCATAAGACAGTAGGCGAAACTCAGATGACCTGCTAATTCCAGCACAATTCTTAAGTGCACATCTAATGGACACTTTACTATCCCATGAAGCCACAGGACAGGATTTATAAAATGGAAATGGGAGTAATGTGACGCAACTGCCATAACAATGACAACATGACAAATGTAGTATGTCCAGATTTCATTCATACTACACTATATAAACATATTTTTTAACAGCCGTGAAGTAATTACATTTTCAAAAGTAGTACGTACTCAGAAATTATGCGATTTTGGATGCAACCAATGAGAAGCGCCTTTTGTGTGCACCTTGTTTTAATTTGCATCTGACTTTTGCCTTTTCCATTTTTCAAAAGTGCAGAACACACTGTTGGCTGTTGGCTCCTTGTGTCACGGCCTGTAAACCATCAGCTGGTAAACAATCCACTGCCTACCAGCTCGAATGTTCCCAATTCCACCTTAATCTGGTGTGATCTGGTTTTTCCAGCAGGAAACAAAGTGAAGGAGAGACACAAAGAGGAGAGCAGCTTATTACTGGCCTGCTGTGACCCAGTTTAAAACTCTTTATTTGTCTCTTGACTGTCCTGCTCTGTTGTGCAGGAGTGTTATGGCCGGGTCCAGACAGAGTGGGCATTGAGCAGCAGACAGTATCAGAGCCAGGATGCCCTGTGCCCAGCCGGACGGGCCCACACCAGCCCTCCTCTTCAAGAGCCGCTCTCAGCATGCAGCCTCTAAAGCTCCATTATTCCTGTCTGCATCGCCTCGCTCTTTCTCACTGCCTCTGTCTAAACCTATAGTACCCCATCCTCAAGCCATTTAGCAAACTAGGCTTACTCCAGGCTACAAACTACTCAGCTAAGCCTGTAGAGAGAGTGGTTAGTTAGACTACAGGCTTCATTCTAAAAGTACTTTACTTTCCAAAATAAGTCCCATTTTTAGCATATAAACATGCTTCGACTTATATTCCAAAGCAAAGTCTATATTGCAGTTACGTCAAACACAAAGCATTTGCATTCATGCTGAATGAGAGAGGCTATGTTTATTTGTATTGTGCATTTCTTAATTTCAGTTTGTCCTTTAAATAAACTAGTTTAGGCTTGGTGTTTATAATGCTGTTAATAATGAACAGCACTATAATTTATGTTTGTTTTAAACTTATATTTTTCATTGCCGTTCTGGTCTGAATACTGTTAGATTTGTTGTTGGAGAGAGGGGAACTAAAACAGTGTTTCTCATTGTTTTGATTTATTTACTGGTATTTTACATTTTACAGTATTTCTGAATGCAATAATAAAATGTGACTGATGCAAAAAAAAATTTTTTCTCTCAACAATGCCATTTTACCCTGTGCAACTTGCAGTGCAACTTATTTTCCAGAAAATACAGTAGATTGCTGCAGTGAAGCTACTTTATATTTTATTTTTGAGTCAGATATTAAAATCCTTAAACTTGTCATTTATTCTGAAGTAGTTAATCTCATAGCAAAAGTAGTATTCATTTTTAAAAATACAAATTAGTAAATGTAGTCGGATTTTAATAGACTGTTTATTATTATAAGTTGTCTGATTGAATCAGACCACTTCACAAATCGATTTAGACTATACAATTTTATTTATTCATGAAAGGTATCAACTCAAAATTGTTTGGGAACTGGCCATCACTACTAATTCAAACCAGCCCATAGAGAATACCAAACACTTGACTTAAGGGAAAATATAGCGCTGTAGCCAAAATAGATTTTTACCGCACCTGCCAACGGTGGGTGAATCAAGCAAATTTACCAATTTATCATAAATATCTGAGTTATCTGTTTGCATTTCTTTCTCTTTTTTTTTTGTTGCATATTTGTGACAAGCAGCACAGTTCATGGTGTCACTTATGCTGTCACATACAAGATGAGTGATGAATCAGTCTCCATCTGCACCTGTCACAAAATATAAAGACGCATTGCGCATACTTCTCTTTTTGAGGAATGTTCCACATATGTGTTGCCACATGGAGCTCTGAAGGAAAAAAAACATGAGTCATCCTAGATAAACGTCTGATGATAAATCATTAGAATACCCACATGTATGGACAGATGTGTTCAGTATAAGACGGTCAGATGATCATTCTTACAAATGGACTTGCATTACAAATTATGTTATCAACCAGCTAGTGAGCCAAAGCCACTTAGACAGCAATTACTTATACTCACATTTGACACTTGGCGGATGTTAATTCTGGACCCTAGTTAATGTGTTATATAACTATGTTTCAGCATTTCTTTTTGTTACAGAAAACATAAATAATTTTAATTAAAAATAGCAACAGCCTCATCTCACTAGTTACCCACATTACTGTTCACGTGTTTGTAGTGCAGAACTGTTTAGTGAGATTTTTTGAATAGCTTTAAAATAAGTCTCTTATGCTCACAACTCGTGCGTTCATTTGATTAAAAAAAATACAGTAAAAATACAGTAATATTGTGAAATATTATTACAATTTAAAATAATGTTTTTTATTTTTAATGTACTATTTTAAAAAGTAATTTATTCCTGTGATCAAAGCTGAATTTTCAGTATCATTACTCCAGGCTTCAGTGTCCTTCATGGTCCTTCAGAAATCATTCTAATATGCCGATTTGCTGTTTAAGAAATACTTATTATTATTAGAAATGTTGAAAACAGTTGTTGGAACAGTTGGAGTTGGAATCATAATACATTTGTTTCAGGATTCTTTGATGAAATCAAAAATTTAAATATTTTAGTAAAATTGTAAATGTTTTTACTGTCACTTTTGATAAATGTAATGGATCCTTGCTGAATAAAATATTTTATTTTTTCTTGTTATTATTACGTTTGAAAGCTAGTATACATAAAACTGATTCAGTACTTTACTGCACAACATCGCTACTATCCTACACACAGACACACACACACTTTGGCACACGCTTTGGCACTCGATCTTCTCACATTTCTACATCCCTTTTTCTCTTTTCATGCCTACCATCTCTTACCCCCTTTCTTTCCGACAAACACAATCCCTCTTTTTCTGCACCTGCACACCCGGTTGAGGGCTTACACAGGAAACAGTGCTGGGAATCTGACCGAAGAAAAGAGGCATCAGTACAATGAGGGCATTACTCACAGAGTGTGAACTTTTATTCATGCAAGAACACACACAACTGTGCCAACATACACATGCAAACACACAAAAACGTGCCAACACACACACAGATACGCACATAAACACACTTCCTCCGCAGCTGCTATCTCTTGACCGGTTCTCCGATCTGGAAGACCCAGAATCCCCCCTCTGCTCAGTGGAGAGTGGCACTTTGTTTCCACTGAAACTCAAGCCTACATTTTTCTAATCTCGTATCATGCGCAGCCAGCAAACATGTTTTGACCATTTATGGTGACAGAAGGGAAGCACACACCGTAGAGCAATGCATTTATTTCTCGCTACCTCACTGGATAGTTCTGCCGGTCCGTCATATGGTTGACAGAGCTGATGCTAACGTTGAGAGAGGTCAGGAGACTGCAGAATGACATCACCTCCAAGACATTCTAAAGATCCCTGAGCTGCCAAAACACTTGATTTATTATGACGAAAAACTATATGAATGAACTCCCTGTGCCAGAAATCTACGATCAACTTAATGCTTGCTCTTTAACTTGATCCATCTGTCAAAAGTTAGATGAATATTTCCTTAGCTATGGCTAAGATAACCAAACTAAGCTGAACTTTTTGCTTAATAAAGCAGTCTAAAAAAACAGACCTTTGACTATCCACAAAGTCAAGGTAACTCTGAATTTGGCTTTTCTCAATGCAGCTATGCAAAGTTGCTTTACGTTTTTAAAAATAGGGGTTTCAAAATTGGGTTTTCATAGTGATGCCATAGAAGAACCATTTTTGGTTCCCCAAAGAACCTTTCAGTGAACATTTCTTAAAAGAACCGTTTTTTTTCTTAGTATGAATAACATTTTAACAATCTTAAGAAACTTTTTCCACTATAAAGAACTTTTTGTGCAATTGAAAGTTTCAATGAATGTTAAAGGTTCTTCATGGAACCATCAATGTCAATAAAGAACCTTTATTTTTAAGAGTTTAGGTGCCATGCTGGACAAAACAAAAAAATTGCAGAAACACTTTCCATCAAGATTCAATTACTGAATGAAATTAAGACACACTGCAGCTTAATTAATCATATTGTGTATCTTGATGTATTTCCTACCATGAGGCAGCCCTAGTTCAGGGACTTTATTTTTAAGAGTTTACTTATGGTGTTCCAAATGAAAATGAACATTTTTAATGAAACCTGAGAGATTTCTGTCCTTACAAGGAAAAGTGTATTGAAAATGTTGATTCTTCTGAAAGTTCAATACAGTTTTTTATGATTGTTTACACACTAAAATAAAAATTTCCACACAATTTGCTAAATTCTACTCCAATGAGCAAAACACCTCCACAGATTTGCACAACATTACACACAATGTCTGCTTTTTGCAAAACATTACACACAGTGATTTGTAAAACTCTACACACATTTTCATACCTTAGACACAGATAAGGATTGTGAGGTTACTTCCTTGTCATTACAAAGCCCCGGATTGCCAATGACCACACTAATGAACGAATTGGATAATCACATCCACCAGGTGTGGAAGCACACATGTGCTAATTTGAAAACGCAGCAGGTGAGTTCACCTGTCTACATCTTCAACAAAAATGGAAGGAGCTAGAAGAAGAAGAAGAAGAAGAAGAAGAAGAAGAAGAGTGAGAATGAGAATGAGAGGGGGAGCTCAAAGAGGAGATGAAGGAGGTAGAGGAAGAGGAGAAGGAGAAGAAGGTAGAGGAAGAGGAGAAGGAGATAGAGGAAGAGGCCTAGGTAGAGGAAGAGGTAGAGAAGGACTCGAAGAGTTGATAGAACCTGAACAAAGAAGACGAGGACCAAATTTGACTCAAGAAATCCGTGCAACACTTATTGACCATGTTATCAACCATGGACTGACACTGATGGAAGCTGGACAAAGAGTTCAACCAAATCTCAGCAGAAATACTGTTTGCGTCAGTAATTGAGACATTTCATCGAGAAAACAGGTAAGCTAACCACACAGTACATTGAAACTGAAGCTTTCTGTACTTATCATCAATATTGTTTACTGTGACATTTGACAGTAGGCTGCATGTGTATTTTTTTTATATATATTTTTTTACATAGGATTGAGGGTCGAGGACACCAAGGTGGAAGTATGTTCACTCGTGCACAAGAGGCCGCCATTGTGAACATGGTTTTGACCAATAATTGTATCAGGCTGCGAGAAATCCAAGCCAATATCATCAATGATGACCATATTTTCAACAACATCCAATGAGTCTCTCTGTCAACATTAGGTCAAATCCTCAACAAAAATCTAATATACATGAAGCAACTGTATCGGGTACCATTTGACAAATTCAGAGAGAGTGAAACATCTGCGCAATGAGTATGTGGAGGTATGTATTGTTCATCTTACTATGGTGTGGTATTGTGCACCGCTCATAATGTTCTGGCACAAAAAAATACTGTGCAATAGATATTGAATAGCATCTTATTGTCTTTTACTGTGTTTCAGAGAGTCTTGCAAATGGATGCTGCAGAAATTCAACATGAATTTAAATGTGGATGAGGCTGGATTTAACCTTGCGAAAACAAGAAGAGGGAGAAATTTAATTGGACACAGGGCAATCACCAATGTGCCAGGGCAGCGAGGGGGTAACATCACCCTTTGTGCTGCTATTACACAAAATGGGGTCCTCCACCACCATGCAAATCTGGGACCCTATAATGCAAATCTAATACTTGCATTTCTTGACAGATTGCACGAGATTGTCACAGCATTAAACCAAGTGGACCAGATGCGGTACATTGTCGTTTGGGACAATGTCTCATTCCATCGGGCTGCTCTGGTCCAGAATTGGTTCCATGAGCACCCTGAATTTGAAGTCTTATACCTTCCCCCATACTCCCACTTCCTGAATCCAATAGAGTTTTTTTTCAGCATGGCGGTGGAAGGTATACGACCTGCGGCCCCTCATTCAGGCCATGGAGCAGGCCTGTGATCATATCGAAGCAGCTTCTGTGCAGGGGTGGATTCGTCACGAGGCGATTCTTCCAACGGTGCCTTGCCAATGAAGACATAGCCTGTGATGTGGATGAAATCTTATGGCCTGATCCAGCCAGACGGAGAGATGATGAATAGTTACAGTATTCTTGTTGCTTTTGAGTCAAAGTGTATGTACTTCATGCAGTAATTTTTATTTGTCTACAGATTTTGTTTCATTGATTTCATTGTTGGTTGATTACTGTAACTGATTATGGTAAGAAATACTGTAAGTATTGAAATAAATACTTGAAATATTAAGTCTGCAGCATCAGTGTTGTGCCGTGCTTGGTGAGTTTATAGACGGCCTATTTGTGTACATTCTCCCTATATCTCAAACTAATCATGAAGAATGTTGTGGGTTTGTCACTATTTTTTTTTTCATCTAAATTATCCCTTACATAACAATGTCTAGCCAAAAATCTAGCACATGCTATTTACTAAAATTAGTATTTTTACAAATGTGTTTTTTATTTATCACCGCAGTGTGAAACTGGCTGCAATAGTGTCTGATCATTAACCGACTGTGTTTGTTAAATGAAAACTAATAGCATTTTCACAAATATGTGTATATGTTTTGACTGAAGTGTGTCATTTTGCAAACAATCTAGGAATTATGCAAATTGAGTGTGGTGCTTGGATAATTGTGATTTATATTTTGAAAAAATGCACCCGGTTTTCAAAATTGCATGTAAACAATTGAAAAAAAAAACTGTAAGCTATTATAAAAGACAAGGTGTCTCTTTGGAAGACTTGGATTAAACTGCTTTACGATGTCTTTATGAACTTGAATCTATCAGGTTTCATTAAATATATTCATTTGTGTTTTGAAGATTAACCAAATGACATGCGTGTGAATAAATGATGACAGAACTTTTACTTTTGTGTGAACTAAAATTCTGGCTGATTCAGATAAGATAAATTGTTTCATGTTGCCCAGTAAATGGTAGATATTAAAATTTTACAACTTGTCTAAGTGAAAAATAAAGCACAGAACACAAATAAAATCAATAGTTTTCAATGCTACAAGTGAATTTAGCAAAATTGGGCATGCACAATTCAATATCTAAAATAACACTGATTAATACAAGAAACCTCTAATATTGTCTGATACTGTAGTTTTGAGCTATGCTGAATCTCTAGTGTAAAATGCATTAGAATGAGCATGTGAGGATGAAACTAAAGTGAAAGAATAAGTACAAGCTCCTGAACTCAGAGATTCAGGGAAAAAACAACTGTCTATTTGATAAAACTGATAACTAGGGACTCAGAAGTTTCAATAATAGTCAATACTATCTTCAGCCTCTACTTCCTCCCATCGGTTTGTATATCACTATCTTACACAGGCATGTTTGTGAATGACACCCCTCCTACAACCTTTCCATGCTGGCCCACGATAACGCTCGACAGATAATACAGCGCAGGAAGTCTTATGGATGGGAGATGTCAATGTGTGTGCCCTAAGTCTAGTAACTACTTAAGAGGAGATATACTGAGTTAGCTAAGAAAACATGCTATATAAGGAGAGGAGCAGCTGCCAGAGAAAGGAAACTAAAGAAACAGAAGGAAAAGAGAAGAAAGACATGGCTATAAGCCAAAAGTTTGCTGATAATGTGTAGGCCACCCCATCAATCTCTCTGGCCCTAAAAACACACCACGAGCAGCCCACAGCACTGCATGGCTCTCCACTTTCTGTGTATATCAGGGTTGATATGTATGTAAGAGGGTGTGTGAAGGGACGTTTCGTTCAGTGTATTTTGGCTGGCTCTGTGTAGGCATTTAGCTGCTCTAAAAAACACACAGGGCTGCAACAACCAATAATAATCTAAAATTAAAGTACTGCATGAAAAATATTCAACGTTCACTTTACTTCACAGTAGTCAATAACACTTTTCTATTGGCATCTGAAGTACATCGGAGGACACTTAGCTGATTCAGCAAAAGTGTGCAACCCAAGTTGTTCTTAACATGAAAATGCTTCATATGTTTGGCTTGACCTGTCAGTTGTTTTGACAGATGCATATGTTGTTTTAAGCATTTAAGACACTTTTTCCATATGGCATATAAATTACATTTTACAGTTATATCATTATCAGTAGATTTTAGAATGCCATGTGAACTATGTGAACTTTCGAGTTCATTACATTTTTATTTGTAATTTTATAATGACTTATTGTCTTTGTTATATGGTTATGCAATGCTGAATGTACTGACAAGCATTTATGGTAAACTAAAATATGCTAATGTAATTTCTATTGAAATGCATGCCATGTATTTAAATATATTTGTAATTACACATTTGTAAAATATATAAACTTTAAATGTAATGAATAACACACTAAAGTTAAAATTAAAATCGAGGGGATCACGCGATGCTTTCATGACCCAAGTCGCACATTATCTGAGCTCAGTGTATATTACCGTCTTTTACTGTTGTTCGTCTTCTTTTTTTACATTTGGGGTAGTTTTTTACATTTGTCGCTGGTCTGGATATGTCACACAGTCGGAAACTCGCTTATCTTTTACCATCATCCTCGCCAATTAAGAAGAAAACAAAACCAGCAGCCGCGGCGGGCCGAGGTGACATTGAAGACAATATGGCGGTCACTATAAAGTAATTTGAGGACATTTTGAAGGCTGAATTTGCAGCAATTCGCACCGAATTCGCCTCTCACATGACTACAATCCAGAATATATGCTCTAAAGTTGACTTTTTAATCAGGGAACAGAGAGAGCAGAAAAAAGTGATGGCCGAACACACTGGCCGTCTGAATGCCCTCGAGCAGCAGGTGACTGATTTACAAGACCGCAGCAGACGCAGTAATCTCCGCCTGCTGGGACTACCTGAAGGGGCCGAGAAGGATGACCCGGCTTTCTGAAACGGTCACTGCCGATCTGGATCCCATGAGCTTCTTCCCCGACTTCTCTCCCGCGAAGGCAAAGAAGCGGAGCTCCTTCAGGGCAATACGGAAGGAATTGAAAGAGGAAGCTCTACAGACCTTTCTTCTTTTGCAAGACCAATCATGGCCTAATGGTTAGAGAGTCGGACTTGTAATCCAAAGGTTGCGCGTTCGAGTCTCAGGCCGGCAGGGATTGTAGGTGGGGGGAGTGAATACCCACAATACCACGACTGAGGTCCCCTTGAGCAATGCACCGAACCCCCAACTGCTCCCCGGGCGCCGCAGCATAAATGGCTGCCCACTGCTCCGGGTGTGTGTTCACGGTGTGTGTGTGTTCCCTATCTGTCGGTCACTACGAGTTATGTCGTGACGACATAGGGGATTTACTTGGAAGCCCCAATCATCTCTGACTTAAGAGAAAACGCCAATGAAATTGGCTAGTGGATTTTGCATACCTGAGCCACTCCCCGTGCATACGGGTATAAAAGGGCGACAGGTGCATCCACTCATCCGATTTTTGCTTCGGAGCCGAGTGGATGAACGTGTTGATCTCCACAAAGCCATTCATCATCTGTCTGGAAGCTGTTCTGGTTGGCGTTACGGTGCGAACAGCGGTGTCCTGTCTGCAGCGATTCCCCTGGGCACTTCAACTGAAAGAGCAAATTTCCTAAAAGAGCAAATCATGGTCGGTTCACGTCTTTTTAAAGACGCTGTTCCGGCCGTGTCCTCTTGGTTGCGGTCGTTTCCTGTCCTCCGTAAACAGCCACGATCGTTGTCTTCAGTGTCTGGGGCTCCAGCACGCTGAAGCTGCGTTCGTGGATGGTTTATGCGTTCATTGAGCGTGTAACCATAGCAGCGCTGCGATCGCGCCTCTCTCTCCTCACGGGGATGGGAGGGGCCCCCTCTGTCACTACCCGCGCTGGCTTCTCTGCCACGAGCAGAGAACCATCGGCTAGTGCTCTGGGCGATCTGAGGGTTACAGTGAGAGCCTTCCGCCGGGCCAGTCCCCACGGACCTTTCACTCCTCCTGCAGCAGCTGTTCTGTGCGGCTCCCCGGTGATTCTGCTGTGCCGTCTCACGGCGTGCCCAGCAGTTTCATTCGGCGCGCCGATAGAGGATTAGATGTCGATCGCGGCATCGGGGGATGGGCAATCGTCCTCTGAGGATGAAGGTTCGGCGCAGCTGCGGGGTTCGCGGCCGCCGCCGAATCGGACCCAGAGTTGACGGCCGTGCTTTCCCGGGCCGCCGCGAGATCGGGCTGGAGGCGTGCACACCTCTCAGTCCTGAGCCCTCGCGGTGAGATGATTGGCTCCTCGGCAGAGGCTGTGGCTCGCGACCACGCCCTGCCCTGGTTCCTTTCTTCCCGGAAGTGCACGAGGAGCTGATGAAGTCGTGGACGGCCCCTTTTTACGGCCAGAAGCGGCGCGTCTGCCTCCTCCATCCTCGCTACCCTCGATGGCGGGGCGGCTAAGGGTGACGCTGACATTCCCCAGGTGGAGAGAGCGGTCGCGGTGCACTTGTGCCCGCGAAACGCCGCCACTTAGGGGAGTCGTTCGCGCCTCCCGTCCAAAGCCTATAGGCTGATGGCCGTTCTCGGCCAAAGCTTATAGTGCTGCGGGCCAGGCCGCCCCTGCCCTGCATGCCACGGCTATCCTGCGAGTACACAGGCCAAGGCATTAAATGCACGAGGGTAGTACCAACCCGAGGTTGACGCAGGAGCTGCGCTCAGCGACTGGCCTTGCCCTACGGGCAACGGAAGTCACAGCGCAGTGCCTCGGGAAGGCGATGTGCACACACTTGTGGTCCAAGAGTGCCGTCTGTGGCTCAGCCTGTGGAGAGGGGCGAAGTCGACAAAGTACACTTTCTCGAACGCTCTTGTCTCCCAGGCTGGACTGTTCGGCGACACTGTCGAGGACTGTGCCCAGCAGTTCTCGGCAGTACTGCAGCAGACCGAGGCCGTCCAGCACATCTTGCCCCGGCGTGATGCACCGCTCCGCCACAGGGCAAGCCCCAGTCTGCTGGTCACCGTGGGCGCCCTCCTGTGTCCCTTTGAGCTGCTCCGCCTTGTGCTGGGGCGTCGAGCCTCTTGCAGGAGCGTGGCGCCCCCCCCCCCCGTGTTCCAACTGGCCCCGATATCGTCCAAGGAGGCGATAAAACGGCCCTGACACGGGCAACCCGGAGGTGTGGGAAGCTGCTCTATCTCAGGAGATGGCGGGATCAGCGCCGCTCCTTCCCCCCGAAGGAGGGTTGGGGGGAGAATCATTCATTCTGTTCCGCCGCTGGCTCAAGAAAGCCAGCGGTACCCACTTTGTCAAAAGAAGAGCAATTTCCTTTTTCCCCGGGTTATCAGGTTCGCGGGTTGACAGTGCGCGACGCACTGCCTCCTCACTCTCGCCCGCGACCCATCTTGCCAGCGGCCAAGAGAGTGCGGTTCGGGGACGCGGTGCCTCCCCACGCACCTCTAGCCAGTCCCCTTTGGGACCTAGGGAGTTCGGTAAGGATGCTTCAGAACGCGCTGCCTTCTGTACTATCCAGCCCTACTCCTCTGCGCTGCACCACCGCAGGTACGTCGATTGTGCCGTTGGAGCCCCTTGCACGGCGTCTGGAAGCGTGGCTTGCGCTGCCCAGCCCGTCTCGGTGGCTCACGCGCACAATTCGACTCGGCTATGCGATTCAGTTCGCCAGGCGACCTCCCAAGTTCAGCTGCGTTCTCGAGACCTCAGTGGTAGCTCGGAACGTTCCTGTCTTGCGCGAGGAGATTGCTGTCCTCCTGGCAAAGGATGCAATCGAGCCGGTCCCTCCAGCCGAGATGAGGCAGGGGTTTTACAGCCCTTACTTCATCGTACCCAAGAAAGGCGGTGGTCTTCGACCAATCCTGGGGTGCAATCCCCAGGATTGGTTTGCAGCGATTGACCTGAAGGATGCTTACTTTCATGTTTCGATCCTTCCGCGACACAGACCGTTCCTACGGTTTGCGTCCGAAGGTCGGGCATGGCAGTACAAGGTCCTCCCCTTCGGGCTCTCCCTGTCTCCCCGTGTCTTCACGAAGGGCGTTGAAGGCGCCCTTGCCCCGCTACGGGAAGTGGGCGTCAGGGTCCTCAACTACCTCGACGACTGGCTCATTCTGGCCCAGTCCCGAGAGCAGTTGTGCGATCACAGGGAGCTGGTGTTACGGCACCTCAGCCAGTTGGGGCTTCGGGTCAACTGGGAAAGGAGCAAGCTCTCCCCTGGGCAGAGAATCTCTTTTCTCGGTGTGGAGTTAGACTCGGTGAGTAGGACGGCGCGCCTCATGGACGAGCGCGCCCAATCAGTGCTGAACTGCCTGAGTTCCTTCAGAGGCAGGACTGTGGTGCCACTGAAACAGTTTCAGAGGCTCCTGGGGCATATGGCATCCGCAGCTGCGGTCACGCCGCTCGGATTGCTTCATATGAGACCACTTCAGCACTGGTTGCACTCCCGAGTCCTGAGGTGGGCATGGCGCCGCGGTTCACTTCGGGTGAGTATCACGCGCGAGTGTTGCCGCTCCTTCAGCCCCTGGACGGACCGTGCTTTCTACGGGCCGGGGTGCCCTTAGAACAAGTGTCCTGGCATGTTGTTGTCACAACAGATGCCTCCAGTACGGGCTAGGGCGCTACATGCAACGGGCAGGCAGCCTCGGGGCTCTGGACAGGGCCTCGACTGCTTTGGCATATCAACTGCCTGGAGCTGTTGGCAGTGCATCTGGCCTTGCGGCAGTTTCGGCCACTGCTGCTGGGCAAGCATGTGTTGGTCCGCATGGACAACACTGCGGCTGTGTCGTACATCAACCGGCCGGGAGGTGTACGATCACGCCGCATGTCACAGCTCGCCCGCCATCTCCTCCTCTGGAGTCACACGCAGCTCAGGTCGCTGCGCGCTGTCCACATTCCGGGGGAGCTCAATCGTGCGGCCGATGCGCTCTCACGACAGCTCACTTTCTCGGAGAGTGGCGACTCCATCCCGAGACGATCCGGCTGATCTGGAGTCGATTCGGGGAAGCTCAGGTAGACCTGTTTGCTTCCCGCGAGTCCTCCCACTGCCAGCTATATTCTCCCTGACCGAGGGGCCCCGCGGCACGGACGCACTGGCACACAGCTGGCCTCGGGCTTTACGCAAGTATGCATTTCCCCCAGTGAGCCTACTCGCACAGACACTGTGCAAGGTCAGGGAGGACGAGGAGCAGGTCCTGCTGGTCGCGCCGTATTGGCCCACCCGGACCTGGTTTCCGGAACTCATTCTCCTCGCGACAGCCCCTCCCTGGCGTATCCCTCTGAGGAAGGAACTCCTTTCTCAGGGGCTCGGCACCATATGGCACCCGCGTCCAGATCTGTGGAACCTCCAGGTGTGGCTCCTGGACGGGACGCGGCAGACTTAAGTGGTCTACCACAGGCCGTGGTAGACACCATCACTCAGGCTAGAGCTCCTTCAACAAGGCAAGCCTATGCTCTGAAGTGGAGTCTGTTCGCGAACTGGTGTTCTTCTCGCCGGGAAGACCCCCGAAGATGCACGATTGGAGTAGTGCTTTCTTTCCTGCAAGAAAGGTTGGAGCGTAGGCTGTCACCCTCCACCTTGAAGGTGTATGTGGCTGCTATCGCGGCCCATCACGATGCAGTGGACGGCCGGTCCGTGGGAAAGCATGATCTCATCGTGAGGTTCCTGAGGGGTGCCAGGAGGTTGAATCCGCCTAGGCCACCCCTGATGCCCTCCTGGGACCTCTCTATCGTCCTGGCGGGACTTCAGAGGGGTCCCTTTGAGCCGCTGGACTCAGTCGAGCTGAAATTCCTGTCGGCTAAGACAGCGCTCCTGACCGCGCTCACTTCCATCAAGAGGGTCGGGGACCTCCAAGCATTTTCGGTGAGCGAAGAGTGCCTTGTGTTCGGGCCGGACTACTCTCACGTTGTCCTGAGACCCCGGCCGGGATACGTGCCCAAGGTTCCCACCACGCCCTTCCGTGATCAGGTGGTGAACCTGCAAGCACTGCCTTCGGAGGAGGCAGATCCAGTCTTGGCGTTGCTGTGTCCCGTAAGAGCATTGCGCATATACGTGGACCGCACCCGGAGCTTCAGAAGCTCTGAGCAGCTCTTTGTCTGCCACGGAGGTCAGCAGAAAGGGAAGGCTGTCTCCAAGCAGAGGTTGGCCCACTGGATAGTGGAGGCCATCGCCTTGGCGTACCAATCCCAAGGCGAGCCGTGCCCCCTTGGGGTGAGGGCTCACTCCACACGGAGTGTTGCCTCCTCCTATGCGTGGTCGCACGGCGCCTCTTTGGCAGACAGCTGTAGAGCTGCGGGCTGGGCGACACCGAACACCTTCGCGAGATTTTACAGTCTCCGCGTGGAGCCAGTCTCTTCCCGTGTGTTGGGTAACAGGTAAGTGGCGGGAAGAGTTGGCCGGTGTCACGCTTGCTGCGCCATTCCCCCTCACCCGGGGATACGAGCGCCTGTTTTCCTCCTCCAGTTCAGTTCCCCGGACGGCGAACCCTGGTGGAGACCTCCAGCACCCCCGGCAGTCAGACTGGGCGGAGCAGTCTGACGCCAGGCCCAGTACTGGTGCTAGCTCGCCCGGGTCTCCGGTCAGCCCCTGTACTCGGCTAGGTGTCCGTATGGCCTGATTCCCTTCGGGTAATCCCACACGTGTATTCATCCACGGTACGGTTTCCCTCACGGTAAACCCGTGTCTTCCCTTTGGCAGAGCTCTGTCAGGCCCTGCTGGCAGCCCTCCTCCCTACTCCTAGGTAGGATCTGCCCCAGGGTCCAGTCGTATGTAGTACTGCCCCAGGCCTGGGTCAGTCCATATCAGTGTCTCCACATGTTACCTCCCTTCGGGCAGGATGTGGCCTCCGTAGCGCCCTTCTCCGGAAGGCTCGCTTCCCCGTCGTTACCGCCAAGCTGTAACAACAAATAGGAAAGACTTGAAGCAGTCTTTCATAGGAGGTCGAAATCCCTTCCGATTTCTTGGGGAAAGGAACAGCGGCTTGGCTATCTCCAGCAGCAATGTACTCAGTGGTCCCTGCGGGCACCAAGGTTAGCGAATTTGCGCTGGGGCGATGGGAAGGTTGCGACCTTCGCATGGCATTTGTCTGTCACGCACTAGCTTGTCAACATTTGCATGCACAAGGTCGTGACGGGGTTCAGGTTGTGGCGCTTTCCATATGACCCCTATGTCGTCACGACATAACTCGTAGTGACCGACAGATAGGGAACGTCTCGGTTACGTACGTAACCCTCGTTCCCTGATGGAGGGAACGGAGACGTTATGTCCCCATGCCACAATCTTGAACCATCGCTGGTTGCCAGGGACACGTTCTCGGCTCCTCAGCGGGTAAAACCGGATGAGTGGATGCACCTGTCGCCCTTTTATACCCGTATGCACGGGGAGTGGCTCAGGTATGCAAAATCCACTAGCCAATTTCATTGGCGTTTTCTCTTAAGTCAGAGATGATTGGGGCTTCCAAGTAAATCCCCTATGTCGTCACGACATAACGTCTCCGTTCCCTCCATCAGGGAACGAGGGTTACGTACGTAACCGAGACGTTCACTGCTGTGTGTGTGCACGTTGGATGGGTTAAATGCAGAGCACGAATTCTGAGTATGGGTCACCATACTTGGCCGTATGTCACTTCACTTCACTTAAATGGCCCCCAAAAACATACAAGTTTTGTACAACTACTACGACGAAAAAGGTTGACATTCCTTTGATCCAGGAAGCTCATTTGTGGAAGGATGATGTTCACAGATGCAATAATAAATATTACGAGGCGGTCTCTTTTGCTGCGACTGACAGTTAAACTAAAAGTGTTTTGATAACTGTTTGAAGAAATTTAAATATTTCCATTTTAGACAGAAATGGTGATAATGCTGACAGAATTGCCTGTACATCCCTTGAGAAAATTAATTCTCCCTGATCCTAACTGATAATTCTGTTGTTTCTGCTTCAGTTGTTTGCTCTTTTCTCCTCGTACAATCATGCAGACCATTGTTCATAACTATCTGATCTAAGGATATCAATGGTGACTTCCGAACTTTGTTTTCTGATCGGATTTGGGAGACAATCACATCATCCTCGAAGAGCCCAGATCATCGGATGATCCATTTGAAATTGCGGCATGGACTTTGTCTGTCCCCTTTGGGGCGCTTCTGTGTGCATGTATCACCTTTCCCAAATTGCAGTTTAATGTATGTATTTTTTTTGTGTTTGCCTTTAAATAAAATAAACAATTATTGTTCTAAAAAACAATATTTTTTATTTTACTACATTATCTGCAAGTACAGTTTTTTTTTTTTTTTTTTATATATGCCTTTTAAGATTTGTGAATCTCAGTTAGACTTCAATGAATGTGCCATGTGTAAACAGTCTGCGCGCAAAAGAATAAGAGCACAATAATTCTAACTAAAATATACATTTCACTGAAATATTTGGTGTTTGACAGTTAATCTAGAATGTTTAGATATTTTTACTCAAATACAAGAGAAAAATCCTGACAAAGAAAATGATTTTTGCAGTGTTGGTGACATCAAAAGCAAAAGACAGGCTTGGAAAAAGACAGCTCTACATCCTTTGGGCATTTAGACTAATAGTAGCACCAGAAGCAAAGCCGCTGTGGACAGAGAACAGAGGGAACAACCACTGAACTGTGACTGAGAGAGGTGCAGCTCCCTGCTTCTCATTAAACAACAAACACACCTTCATCATCTCTAAGATACAGACAGACAGAGAAGAGAATAACAGACAGATGAAAAGGAAGTGCGAGTGAAAAAAGTTAAAAAACACAAAGCAAACCCTGCTGCTGGAAAATCCAGCTGGTTTTACAAGGTTTCTAACTGGTCAAAGAAGCTAGTCCAAACTGATCCAGGCTCATCTAGATGGCCAATCAGCAGGACTACTACCATTCTGTAAGGCCAGTATTGTTCAACCTTGTTAGAGCTGGTACTCCACTTCAGCTAAGCTGATGGGAACCTAGTCTCAAATGTCCAGGATTTTGGTCAATTTTGTGGCTTATTCTAGCCAAGAACCGCACTAAGCAATTACACTGTGTCCAGGTTAACGGGTTGCAAGCGTACCTACTCAGACAGTGTGGGATTTCAGACGCAACTAGTCAATTGTTTCCTTCCTAAATGAATCAGCATATTTTAAGGAACACTTGAATGATTGATTCAATGACTCACTAATAAAGACAGTCACTTGCCACTACCTACTGGCACCAACCATATAACCTTTAATAAGAATCGCTAAAAAAGCAGCAACAAAAATCCTTTCATACACTTATTTTTTTCTGGTAAATTTTGGGACGTCGTATAAAAAAATGCTGGATGGAAACATCAAGATGGGTATAAATTCTAAAAATGTGCATTAAAAATGCCCTCAGTTGAGTCTTTTCATTTTATAGCATTTTATATCTTTACTTGACCCTCTAACTCTAGCACTCTCTATTCTAATACAGTTGGTAGTTCAGCTGAGTCTAATAGGGACCTGGTTGAGCTGGTTAACTAAAACGCGGCTCGACCAGTTGACCAAGCAGGAAATGGTTTGGAAAACATTGATCTGAGTTGAAATGTTTCATTGAGGCACCTAAAGGTTAATGGCAGCTTTGAAGTGTGTCTCTCCCTACTGAGTTCAAAGAACATATCATATCAGAGTCACAGAGACAACGAAACCTTTAGGATGAAAGGGTCAAATCTATGAGAAAACGACATAATGCTGCTCAAACCTCCTTTCCATTCCTCCTCTCTTTCATTACCTCATTACTCTTTCTTGTGTGATGTCAGCTCTTGGTCTGTCAGATAAGATGAACGACTCCTCCTCCAGCAGATATTCAGGGTGACCTCGCTACAGTCCAGCATCTATGTCTGCATGTATCATGCATTTCAACAGAGTCACGCATCTGTCTTACAGTCGGGCAAAGGATTGTCTGGATCAAAGACGCATAATAAATCCATTATAAGTTATCTAAGGCAGCTGAGGGAGTCTCGTACCCTTCCCTCTACTCCCCCAGGTCTGGATTTGTCACGTAACCTCAGAGTGTAACCTTTTTTAATGAGTCGATTCTCACCACCAGCTGCACGGAGAGCATATGCTTAACACATTAGCTCAGCTTTAGCAACTACTTGGAGGAACTAAACCAAACTGAAAGTAATATCTAATCATATATACATATTAGAACTATTATTTGTTACCCTGGACCACAAAACCAGTCATAAGTTGCACGGGTATATTTGTAGCAATACTAACAATAAATTGTATGGGTCAAAATTATCGATTTTTCTTTTATGGCAAAAATCTTTAGGCCATTACTGTAAGTAAAGACCATGATCCGTGAAGATATTTTGTATATTTCCTACCGTAAATATATCAAAACGTAATTTCTGATTAGTAATATGCATTGCTACGGACTTCATTTGGACAACTTTAAAGGCAATTTTCTCAATAATTATATAAATTTTGTATAATATGTATAAATCTCAATTTAAAAAATGTACCCTTATATCACTATTACAATAAACTCAAGTCATCTCCAACATTTTATCATATATCCTGTTTTAGTTAGAAATACTTCACATAAATAGGCCATGAATTCACATTGATGTTCATTTTTCTATACAGTATATTCAACTGTTCTTTTTAGGAATTCTTGGATTCCTAAAAATGTATGCAATAAAGTAACCACATGTTCAATATTGTAGTGAGGGTGTATAATAGTTTAAGAAACAACTACTAAAAGCACTATAATCTGAATGGTACATGAATGTACACACACGCAGGTTCACTCCGGGTCTGACAAAGCTTGTATAAAGGGAATTTCTGAGCGTGAGAGGAAATACCAGAGAGACACACGACCCCTGATCACAGGGACTGCTGACTGACACGTCCTTCTGTATGGAGACCGATAACACTGTTTATGCTGGTTACCTCAGCAAACACAAAAACACACTCACACACTCCTCCCCTGCAGCTCACTGAGGCCAGGGAGAACGTCAGAGAAAACATCTCATTAGCGAACTGATATCCTCACTTAAATCAATGTTTTTCACCTCAGCTTAAGAAACAGACAGATGCAAGACTACAGGAACAGAATCAGAAGGGTTGCCGTCGTGTTCCTCAGAGGAGCAACAGTAGATAAACCTTGGCACATATGGATAATCACTAACAGAGGGGGTTTAACGGCCTGTTTCCATGGATACTGCCAATTTCACATCCTTTCTATAGAAAGGATGAGCTTATTAACTACAATCATTCAAAACTTCCATTAAAGGATTTGGAATAATAGCGGATGATGAATGTTTGCTCTTGAGAGGCTAAATATTTCATATTTTGCACAAAAGAAAAACAGTAATGGCAGGTGTCTGCAGATTTGTATGCAAATGAGTGCGTACTGTACATGTTCTATATAAAAGTATAGTTTAATGAAAATTTAAGGAGGGCCAAACATTTTTCAGAGCAATTATCAGTTCTTAACTCATTTATCTAAAGTCTAACAGAATAACAAAATTACGCACCCACTGGAGTAATACAGTGTTGTGAAAAAGTGTTGGCCCCTTTCCTGATTTTTGAATTTTTTTGCATGTTTGTCCCACTTTAATGTTTCAGATAATCAAACAAATTTAAATATTAATCAAAGATAATGCAAGTAAACACAATATGCAGTTTTTAAATGAAGGGTTTCTTTTATGAAGGGAAAACAAAATTCAAATTACAAATACTTAAAATTCAAATACTTTTTGTAAGTAATATTTCTAGAGGCTGATTCAATGTATCAGGCTGTGCAGTGATTTAATCTTAATCTTGGCCACATAAAAAATGATTGACGGGCTGGATTTTGGCCTTCGGGCCACTTGCTGATGAGTACTGCTATGTATTTTCATATATGTCAGATTTACAGTAGGTTTTATATTAAAGAAGATGACCCATGTCATGCTAGAAGCTTGTAAAAGAGATACGGGTCAGTATGAAACAGATACAGCAATAGTATTAAAAGGACAATGCATATAATGTAAAAGAAAAGTATGCTTTCCTTGTATGTATGTAACAAACACATTCCATGCATACATTTCTGTTTGGATACTGTTTGATTTTGTGTGTGTATGAGCTGTGGAGTTTCTTTGCACACACTGTGTGAGGTCACTGAGTTCAACACGATGACTGCAGCGCACAGCTCATTATCATCATGCTATGAGTCTATCTTACTCTTTTTTTCTATTATCAGCACAATCTAATGTTCAAGCATTAAAATTATTTTCAATCCCACACATAAACTTGAATCTTCAGACATCTTGCCACTGCTGTTTTCCATAAAATGTAATGTTTATCCCTTCAAAACCACACCACTGTTGTGTATTCAGCCACCACACATGGTGAACCATCTTCTTCACACCAGGACGCCAGCTGCTCGCTGCCCAATCTGTGCTCAAAAATGAACACACACACATAAAGAGACATATTGTGTTCATGCCATATAAACTATTGTTATGGTTTTTGTCTCTTGTAAGCTTGATAGACATGGTCTCTATTAACTTCTGGGAAACTAGTTTCAGTTTACAACCCGAATTCCGGAAATGTTGGGATGTTTTTTCAATTTGAATAAAATTAAAACTAAAAGATTTTCAAATCACATGAGCCAATATTTTATTCACAATAGAACATAGATAACATAACAAATGTTTAAACTGATAAGATTAACTTTTATCCATTAAATGAGCTTATTTCAAATTTGATGCCTGCTACAGGTCTCAAAAAAGTTGGCACGGAGGCAACAAAGGGCTGAAAAAGACATTTTGAAAAGATTCAGCTGGGAGAACATCTAGCAACTAATTAAGTTAATTGACATCAGGTCTGTAACATAAAAGGGATACCTTAGAGAGGCAGAGTCTCTCAGAAGTAAAGATGGGCAGAGGCTCTCCAATTTGCGTAAAAACGATTGTGGAATACTTTAAAAACAACGTTGCTCAACGTCAAATTGCAAAGGCTTTGCAAATCTTATCATCTACAGTGCATAACATCATCAAAAGTTTCAGAGAAACTGGAGAAATCTCTGTGCGTAAGGGACAAGGCCGAAGACCTTTGTTGGATGCCAGTGGTCTTCAGGCCCTCAGATGACACTGCAACACTCATCAGCATGATTCTGTCATTGACATTACTAATTGGGCCCAGGAATACTTCCAGAAACCACTGTTGGTAAACACAATCCGCCGTACCATCTGCAGATGCCAACTAAAGCTCTATCATGCAAAAAGGAAGCCATATGTGAACATGGTCCAGATGCGCCGTCGTGTACTGTGGGCCAAGGCTCATTTAAAATGGATTGTTTCAAAGTGGAAAAGTGTTCTATGGTCAGTCCAAATTTGACATTCTTGTTGGAAATCACGTGCGCCGTGTCCTCCGGGCTAAAGAGGAGGGAGACCTTCCGGCATGTCATCAGCGTTCAGTTCAAAAGCCAGCATCTCTGATGGTATGGGGGTGCATAAGTGCATATGGTATGGGCAGCTTGCATGGTTTGGAAGGCACTATGAATGCTAAAAGATATATAAAGGTTTTAGAGCAACATATGCTCCCCTCCAGACGATGTGTATTTCAGCAGGACAATGCAAAACCACATACTGCAGCTATTACAACAGCATGGCTTTGTAGTAGAAGAATCCGGGTGCTGAATTGGCCTGCCTGCAGTCCAGATCTTTCACCTATAGAGAACATTTGGCCCATCATTAAACGAAAAATATGTCAAAGACGACCACGAACTGGAAACCTATATCAGGCAAGAATGGGACCAAATTCCAACTCCAAAACTCCAGAAACTCATAACCTCGATGCCCAGACGTCGTCACACTGTTTTGAAAAGAAGAGAAGATGTTACACCATGTTAAACATGCCCCCGCCCCAACTATTTTCAGACCTGTAGCAGGCATCAAATTTGAAATGAGCTCATTTTGAGCATAAAATTGTAAAATTTCTCAGTTTAAACATTCGTTATGTTATCTATGTTCTATTGTGAATAAAATATTGGCTCATGTGATTTGAAAGTCTTTTAGTTTTCATTTCATTCAAATTTAAAAAACGTCCCAACATTTCAGGAATTCGGGTTGTTCCTTTTATGTGATGAAGGCTTTCTTTAGTTAACAGAATAACGCTGAAATATCAATATTATACCATACCAGTGTATCAGACTTAAAAGGCTTGAAAATTGCTCCTAAAAACCCTATGAAATCACAGTTTTGTGGCATTTAGTCCATGACTATTATCTTTGAGGTCATCTAAATACTAGTGTACTCCTAAATATAGCAAAATAAACTTTTAGCAGATATATACGTTTAAAATATAGTCTTTGTCTTACAATGTCAATACTAATCTAAAACTGAAATAATTTAAAGTTAAGTAAAAATATTTATTAAACACTAAATAGAAAAAAAACTAATCTAATAAAAGCAACAAAAACATTACAAAATTACTATATTGAAATTGAAATTAAAATTTAAACCAGAAAATATAAGAATAAAGTTAATTCAAAATATTAATAAATACAATAATAGCTTTTTATTTAATTATCCAATTAATTGCTCACTAGAATGACAATGTCCTCTCCCAGCACCACTAGCAACTGCAAGTAGCTATTTAAAAATGAATGAACTCTTTGCTACCTCCAGACCAACTTCCTGTTTCAACAGGAAATACAACAACACAGAAAAGAAAAGTGTGCTTCATATCATCTTTAAATGTGAACACTCTAGATTTTTCATTCATCATATATGTTTCAACAGCCTTATTCTGATGTAACAAACTCTCACAGTTCTCTTCAATCAGCGCTTCTGTGTGATAATTCATGTCCTCTTCCTCATTTAGAGAGTACCAGAGGCGAAAACCTCATAATTTTTCACACAGACAGGATTTACCACTGCTTGCTGTCGCCTTCAGACAACACCAATTACCCAGAGAGGCCTGCCTGTGCGTCTCACGCTAGTCTGGCTCCTCTCATCTCATATGAGCTTATAGAAACCTCATACATCCAGCCTGCCTGAGGGAGAGTCAACTCACAGAGGATGACTTACATCTGCATTCTCTGCACAAAGCCTCGCTGGCACGGCTCGATCAAACATTCATTCTAGAAAACTTTGTCAACTTTTCACCCAACCTTTACTGAGAGGAATAATAGCATTGCGATACTTGATTAAAAGAAAGAAAGAAAGAAAGAAAGAAAGAAAAGCAGAGGCAATTACTGTATCTTCTATGAGAGAATTAACTATTTAACAATTTTTAAATTAGGGTATTATAAAAGTATAAAAACATTTTAATAGTAGGCCTATAAATGGTCAAATAGATATATAAATATATATATTTATAAAGTTTGAAAATATCAGGAGACTGGCTTCATTACGTCAAGCACAATGCTTCAGTGGGCGGTAACTTCTGATTCTTTTGTGTTTCCATAGTAACTGCGACTTCTATGATTGGCATAGTTCCTCACTATCATGTTCTGTCTTGGAAGGATTATAAATTATCGCTAAATAAAAAAAAAATAGGATTTTTTTTCTTTCCAGTCTGATTGCATTCTATTGAATTCAATTTTAATCTGGCAAGCTGCTACATTACTTTAAAACATTAAAACTGCCTAGAACATAAGCTAGAACTATATTACTTAGTGGAAGAATTGTTTATTGGGGTTATTATTCATATTCTAAATTATTAAAGTAATAAATAATTGCTGTTTTAACCCAATCTCATGGGAATTTTTTACTATTTTATGAAATGTCATTTTTGTATGAATTCACATGATGTGATTTATGGAAACTAATGATATTCAGAAAAAAAAAATCTATCATGAAGGTCAACCCTTAAACCTAACCGTCAGTGGGGTGTAAGCAGATCATATGAAAAAATACAAATAAGATTGTACAAATTCTTATGAATTGGCCACCAATTTGTCAAAACATAAAATGAATTGCCGTGAGAGTGTGACGTGGCATTTGCTGTGAATTGTTGCTTTTATTATGTCACACAAAAATTATATTCAAATTTAACAATAATAATTTTAATACTCAAAAATAACAAAATCAACACCTGGGCTGTCAGCTGTGATGTAAACTATATTTCAAAAATATAATCTCCTGTCATTTTGACATTTTATCTTTGTAGTTAATTAGGACAAAAATTCAGATTTTTGCATCTCGTTAGGACGACATATTAGAAATTACTCAAAACTATTTTAAATGACCATGTAATATTAAAAGTTGTACTTATATAAGTATAAAAATATACTGTAGGTTAATTGCAAAATATTCAAATATATATATACATAGTGTGGAGAGATGTCATTCATTTGCAAAGCTGAGGAGCTTTTGTGATTGACAGACCTCTTCAGAATTATGGGTATTGTAGTTCCTCAAAACACATTTCATAATTAAACATGATTTTACTCAAGTAAACTTGGTATATCATCTCTTGATAGTGTCTTTATCACACCATAACTTGAACCAGCCAAGCGAGGAGAGGTGATGAAGGAGGTGAGATTAGGTGAAACGCATGTGACCAGCACTTCTCAACACCACGTTAAAAAGTTCACAGGTCTCCACACTACTCAAGGCGTCATGGTTCTCTTCATTTATCTGTGGCTTACACTGAAGGGTGCAAAAATGTCAACGATAGGTTGCGGACATGAGAAATGTCAATGTAAATGAATATCTCTGTGCTGACTTCACAGCGAGAACACGAAAGAGTGTGAGTGTGCAGGTGAATGGCTCAGGGGCTTCACTCTTCTGTCAGGGTCTCCTGGTGTTGATTCACGAACCATAATGAAAATTGTCATCACCATGACAAGCCAAAGTCTAATGGCACGAGAGCTGTCATAACTTTGCAGCTCAGGCACTAGTAACATTTCATAACAGGTACATGTATTAAAACTCCTTATTTTGAATTCCCAGAATTCTTACACAACCTTCAAAGCCCTCCATGCATGCATGAACCCTTGTGCAGGCATTTAATGAGTATGTAGTTGGAACGCTGCTGCAATCTACGGCTGACAGCATCAGATCTATTCATGACTGCTATCTATGTGTGTGTGTGTGTGTGTGTGTGTGTGTGTGTGTGTGTGTGAGTCTGCCAACTGAACCCGGAGAGAAAACCAGCAGCAAAAATTGGATTTGGACTCAAAATTGACAAGAGGTGATTCATAGCATCCCAGAGTGATGAAGGAAGACTCATGCCTTCTTTTCTGATTATTTCTCCTTCCATCAATCACTCAAGTCTCTAAAATATTTCTTACTCTGAACCGCTCTCGTTATCTCTCTGTTTCAATTCTCAATGCTCTTTTCTTTACAATATATCAGGGGCCATATCAGTATCTGCAATAATTTTGTTTTTTAAAGGGATAATTCACCCAAAAATGATGACTCTGTGATTAATTACTCACCCTCATATTTTTCCAAACCTGTAAGATCTTTGTTCATCTTCGGAACACAAATTAAGATATTTTTGATGCGTAACGTAGTAAGGACATTGCTAAAATTGTCCATGTGACATCAGTGGTTCAATCGTAATTTTACAAAACTATTAGAATAAGAAAACAAAAACAACAACTTTATTCAACAATTTTTCTTCCCCGAGTCACCGTCTGCTGCCATTATCGAGAGTACCACAACAAAAAGTATTCTCGTAGCTTTGTACCATTTTTGTACCATTCAGATTTAATCAAAAATATCTTAATTTGTGTTACGAAGATCATTGAAGGTCTTATTGGTTTGGAACAACATGAGGCGCAGTAATTAATAACAGAATTTTCATTTTTGTGTGAACTATCCCTTTAATTGTTAGGCAGATTGGACAGACACTGATAGATGATAGGTAAGATATGTAAGATCCCTTGTAATGGGCAGGTCTTCAGACTTACTAGAAACTTCCAGACAGGTGTGTTGGGGCAGGTTAGAGCTGAACTCTGCAAGACATTGGACCTCCAGAAGCAGGATTGGACACCCCTGTCCTAAGGTGTGTGCTCTTATGTCTCATGATTGACTTAAGAGGAAAATTCTGTGTTTTGTCAAAATTGACATTGGCAAGAGTTCAGTGACACACCTCTCCTAATGGTGTACAGTTTTTGCTAAACCAGCTCATGAAAATATTATTGTCTGGTATAAATTTTTATTTGCTCTCTTGTCTTACAGGGTGTTCTCTCTGCTTTTCTTTGTGTGTGCGTGTGTGTGTGCGTGTGTGTGTGTGCGTGTGTGTGTGTGTGTGTGTGTGTAAAATAGGCAAATCACAATATTAGAATGATTTCTGAAAGATCAATTGACACTGAAGACTGTAATGGCTGCTGAAAGTGCAACTTTGCATCACAGGAATAAATTACATTAAAAAAAACAGTTATTTTAAACTGTAATAATATTTCACAATTTTACTATATTTTTCATCAAATAAATGCAGCCTTGATGAGCATAAAATACTTATTTAAAAAACATTAAATAATCTTAAATATTATCAAACATTTTAACGGTAGGTATAACAAAATACTGTTTAAATGAACTATGGCGTAAATCAGCCTCAATGCCAAAACCTGAGAGTGTAAATGTGAACTTGGCTTGTTTATCCACGCGTTCTGGGCATTCCAGCCCACTGAGGTGTGTTTGGCTCAAGAACCAACGAGTTTTATTTCTGCGTGCGCTCCATAAATTTCATCTTTACCATAAAATAACAGCAAACGTTTTGTTGCTCTTGAATTACAAGGAACCTTTAGGGCTTTTTCCAATTTCGAGCATTCCAGCTACGCCCAGCGTTAAAAGTGAACCACGGATCACACTACACTTCAATTGCATTATCAGCAAGATTAAATCTAATAGGGGTTCCTCATTGTCAAATTCTCTCAGTAACACAATCAGAGAAGCTTATAACATCACATTACTGATGAAGAATTCATGTTGTCATCAAAACACATGCCATTGTCTCATAAGCTTCAGTTATTATTACAACAATTATTAATTATGTAGGAAGTTGTGCTGAAACTTCAGTCCCTTGAATTATAGGATATCAGTTTGTGAAATTTACTTTCTTTTCCCAAAAAAATTGCATTTCCAAGCTGTTATGAGGATAAAATAGAACATTGCCATTGCAACAAGAGGAGTTTGTGTCAAACCAACACTTTGACTGTTAAACTAGATTTTTTTCACCAAGCTTGGCACTATAGTTCACCTCAAACTGACAGGATACTCTTTACAAAAATAAATCTGCTAATATTTTGCTGAGGCAGCCGGGTTTGGTCTGTTTTTCTACTTAAGCAGGCTCTGGACAAGAAGAAAGCAAAGCCAGAACTTTTCTCAATAAACAAGCACAGGCCGAGAGAGGAAATCAGAACACTTAAAACAACAGACTCAAATATAAAGCATTATGGGAGGGTCAGTGAGCACATACAGTGGCAGAATGAGTGACTGAATCCATAAGACTGAGTCAGATAGCTTCTCCAAGAATCTCTCGGGGCCTCTGAGTGCCGCAGGCAACATGGTGACCCTGGATAAAGGTCAACAGTCAGAGCAGTGTTTAATTTATGCATTTGTTTGAAGAAGTGAAGAAGTCAACTGTGAGGGCTCAGCTGATACTCTCAGGATTTTTCTACCATTTGTAGTGCTTGTTAAAGTGAACAGCACTGTCACTGTTTCTCATACATTAAATTATGGATTGTACAGTATATAATCCTAATCTAAAAAAAAAACACAATGTTGTTCTGCCGTGCAAAGGTAAAAGACTGTAACTTCGATTTTGGTCGAAAACGAGTTATTTATATTTTTGGGACATTCAAGACATCCTTTGTCATGCGCATAAGTGTCTTGAGTTAATTTCGTTGTTTTTACGAGAAAATAATGGGTCGTCTTAACCGTAACTCCGAAAAGCCCCGGAGAAACCAAGGCAGAACACCGTATAACACCAGTTATGGCCTTTGTTGGGCCTCGGGCTTGTTTCACGCTTATCAGCTGACATATACATCAGGATGACAGACCACATCAATACACACATGCAGTGGCCAGACAAAGATCAGTGAGTCAAAACTAACCAAGAGCAGAGTCATTACACTCTGTCACTTCCTGTATCCCTTAACAACACTGACTACTAGCTCCTGACACATGCCACAGAAATCAAACAGAGTAACACTCTATCCACACTGTAGAAATAACGGGAGAAAAGTGACTATAACATCCACCCTGCTGAAAAAATCTGCTTCATTTCCAATAAAACTTAAGCTAGTAAAGCTAGCTGACCAGCAACCTCTTACAGTTAAAGATGGTAGACCAAAGAAGTCCTGCAGGTTAAGATAGTTGTGCAGTCTGTTGAGGACAAAAGCATCCAAAATACACCAGCTCAGTTCTAGTTCATCCTAATCTGCCATCTAAAGGTGCAGTTACATTTACCGTTGTTCAGTGAATTTTCATGGGCAAAATTATGATTGGGAATTTTGCTGAGGGCGAAGGATTTCCCCACACAGATTTCACAACGGGTTCAAGTTAATCACACAAATTTGCCCCACTGACCAATTGGTTTTCAAATTTGTCTGGTTTAAAAGTGATTTCTGTGTAAGCAGTGGTTCAAACATCGCTACACTCTTGGCAATAGACAATGGACCTTTATTTGTCTAAATGTATCTCTTTCTGAACTCATATGAAGTGCACAAAAACTTGACTCACAAATCCAAAGTTCTAGCATGAAACTCTAGATGGTGCAGTCCGAAACCCTCTAATTTCAGAAGCCCTCTAATTTCCCCAGCTCCACCTGTATAGATCTGCTACAGGGTGATTCATGTATGCTATATGGGGAATATTAATAATATGTGCAGCAGCAGTATTTTTTACATGCTCACAGCAACATGTTGTAGATATATTGGCAGTTGCAAGCCGGTATCTGCCCTGCCGCAGCAGCGTAGCAGATCTATTCCGCCAAGACCAAACACATTAACATTGTCATGTACATTACCGTGCCAATCCCTCTGAGAGTTGTCATGATAGAACTGTTTTCACCAGAATTTGGCTTTAGCATGTTGCTCAGCTAACAATAGCATACACTAAGAACCATAAAAAATTCACACAAAAATATTGGGTAATATATATATATACATAGATATAGATACATATATAGATACATTTAGACAAATATATATATATATATATTAACGTCCATATGATGTTATTTGTACATGATGAACATTCTAACATTCTGAAAACAAGAAAACTGGGCATTTCAACAGTTTAGAAACATTTCAAAACCTAAATATGGGACATTGTTACTGGTCAGACTCTGCAGCTTTTTTTTACCAGTTGAGCAATTGGCAGTAGAGCCCATCAGTGAGGGAGATCACACTAACGTTATTTCCTCTTACGCATTTGCAGGATCTACATGCTAGTCTGCTGTTGGCTGTAGTCTTGGTGGTGTAGTCAAGCTCACCTTTTTACCCAGATGCAGGCGATGTGAGGCAACACTACAGTCAGCTTTTGTTGCTGCTAGTTGATATTGGTTTGGTGTGTCTGGGCCTTTATCCGCCATCTTGGGTTTTATTTTTACAAGTCTGTTACAGAGAATAAACAATCTTACAATCTTGGCTGCTCTTTTTAGTTTAAGCAAATCAGGTTTTCTGTTAAAGGCGAGATGCTGCCGGGTGTCTATACAAACCCTGTTCTTTCCAAAACCTTCCTCTAAGACTTCTTTAGACTGCGGAGAGAGTAATAGCTGTGGGAGCTGTACGAACACACCTCTCTCTCAGCCCCTACCCTTAGCTTTCAGATCTGAGAGTGAGATAGCCCCTATATGGTAAAGACCTGGGGATGAATAACTAAGCAGATGTCTAAATTTCCCAGAATGCACTAGGGCAGTTTGGTGGTGCAGGGAGGCTGTTCACGGGCCGTTTCCTCTATTGCAGCAGCTGTTCCTGAGAGAGAGAAAAGGAGAGGAGGGCTGCGAAGGTGAGCCTGTCCTCCTGTACACTGTGTGACCCTGCATTTTGGCTGCAGGCCCATCAGGCACACTTTCCAGAGTTCTAGGCTCCCCTCAGAGAAACACGCAGCACAACAAATCTTCTCTGGCTCAGGCAGAGACCACCATCCGTGAAAGGTAGAGCAGCTGGGGGGCTCTGACAGGACTGGAGAGCTATTTGCTTCCAGAATTGTCTCTGATATATGGCATTGAGAAACACTGAAAAGTACTCATTATATGGATTTAACTTGGAAAAGCTTGTGCTAACCTCAAGAGAACTCAGCACAAAGCATACACACACTGAAACCAGCCAGAATGGGCTGATTACATGACCAAGCCCTCAAAAAAAGCACACAGTCAGTTTTGCAAATGTTTGATAATGCTGAGCAGACCATAACTAGCTCAACAATCTCAAAAGGTGTCTCCAAATTACCTTAAAGGGCTCATATCAGGAAAACCAACATCTTGCTTTAATCTGTCAATTTTTTTAAATAAAAATATTATTTCAGAACTAAAAACATCCTCATGTTGTCTAAAACTAGTTTTTGAAGCTGCAAAAACCATAGACGTTCGTAGTTGTGATGTCACACACGGAATGGATGGATGGATGGATGGATGGACGGATGGACGGACATACAAACAAACAGACAGACAGACAGAAAACAGACAGACAGACAGACAGATAGATAGATAGATAGATAGATAGATAGATAGATAGATAGATAGATAGATAGATAGATAGATAGATAGATAGATAGATAGATAGATAGATAGATAGATAGATAGACAGACAGACAGACAGACAGACAGATTTGGCTGATATCAGTCTTCACTTTATCAGGCTCTGTAAGAAAGACTTAGCCGTTCCTGGCAGTCTCCGACCACAACAGTCAACATTCTTACCACAGCCAGGAGAGGATGAGATACTGATGGAGGAAATGGCAGCGATAGAGAGACTGAAGCAGAGAGAGACAGTCAGATAAACCCTGAAACTACTAATCAAATAAAGGACAGTCTCCAGTTGTTGTCATTCAGTCTGAGTGGGTTTTTTGCCACTTATTATTAAGGAGACAGTAGAAGGCAGGAAATTGCGGGGCTGGGAGAGGAAATGGGATCAGAAGCTATATGTCCCATGTGAGCCCCAAAGTACAGTTCAATGTTTTAGAGTAGTAAAAACTCTGCCTGATGGATGTGGCACAGTAATGGATGTCTGGGGCAAACACGCGCTACAGGTCTGAGCCTCTCTGACGGGTGGATCTGGAGTTTGACCGCAGGTGAAAAATTTACAGCAGCTGGTAAGAAAATAAGTTCAATGATTTAAAAAGGACTATTTGTCTCTTCCTTTAGTTGTACACAAAACAGGCCTCATGTGGATTAGTGAGAGACACTTGAAAGGTAAGAAAGAGCAAACAAATCAAGAGCAGACGACAGGGAAAATATGATATAGACAGTTTTAATATATGTAATCCTGCTGCCACAATGCTAAATTGATTTTAGTTGTTATTCTGAAAAATACAAATACTCAAAATATATTTGAAAAGTATTAGAACACCTCTCCAAAACAAGAAGCACAAATAATAGATGTAGCACAAATTGTCTTGATTTAAGATTCATCCTAAAATTTCAATTTAAGGGTGCAAAACATCGACACCATGTCTCTCGTTCACCTTGGAAATCAGACATATTTTGGGAAATCATTCTTTCAGAACATTAGCTATGTTTCCATCCAAACATTTAAAAACATTTGCAAATAAATCACTGTTTCCATCCAACGAGTCAAAGAGAACAAAATTGTTACTTCCTGGTAAACTGGCACTAAATATCACTAAGAAAACTAGGAGAAGCCACTGAATATAATCATTTTAATATATGATAAATTACTTGCGCCTCAGAGTGAGCAGACAAAACAATAAATGCGGTCTTTGCTTTTGAAGGTGGATGCCTGCTGCCTGCTGAAATACTTTGATAACAGGCTTTGCTCGAGCATTTCAGAATGACCATAACAACATTTAGATGCTGTGAACAAGATTGGTCCGCTGGTTAGTGAAGTTATCCCGTCTGATAGCGCAAAGTCACATGACTTTTTCAATCCGCATGGAGGAATTTATTCGGTAAATGTGTTTCCATCGAAGTTTATGCACATTTTTTCTTATCGGATAAAAAGTGTATCCTACTCAAATGTGCACATAAGTGTCTTAGAATTTTTAAAAGCCATCCAGCATTTTTTTATGCAATATCCCAAAATGCGGTTAAAAATAGGTGGATGGAAACATAGCTATTGTGTCATCTCATAGTGTGGAGTGTGAATCAGTACTGAGGTGTGTGTGCTCATTAGATTACAGGCCAGTTTTGTCTAACTCATTTCTGTGGTCCGCAGGCCTGAGATTCCTCCTGCATTTATAAAAACCACTGAAACGCCCGGCAGCTCCAGACAGACTGTTCTCCGTGCACTGCTGTCATTCACAATGAAAAATGTAAATATTTTCTGATTCCAAACTCTGTAAAAAAAATTAGTACATAAGAATCCTAACAAATTTTGTATCCTAACAGATTTAGTATCTCTTTAAAGACAACAGGAAACAACTTTTATCTCATTTACTTCCATGAATTGAAAACATTTCATAGTCAAGCAGAATATACAGAGAGAAATCAAGTATTTGATTTGATGGATAAGGATTTGTTTGGACGGTGAAAAGGTAGGCTGTGATATTACTGGTTAATTTTAATTGCTGTCCCTGTTTACATGAGCAGAAATTAATATTTGTTTTTGAGGTAGAGAAAGTTACATTTCAATTACTAATTATGAAACTCTTGAGTAAACTTTGAGTTCATGCTGTCTTAAAATGGTCTTGCTGCCTTAATAAATAAAATATTCACAGTTATTAAAGTGCCCCTATTATGGGTTATGAAAGGTTCATATTTTGGTTTTGCATGCAAGGTCAAAAAACACTTTCGTTTTCTTATAATATGCATTTATTTTTACCTTATTTGTTCAAGGACTCCCAAACAATTCGTTAAACAATTAATTTTTCCAAACCCCTCCTTTGCGTGACGCTAATCTGCAGTGATTGGTCGATTTCATTTAAAGCAGTTTTTGTGAGCTTTTAACGCTCCAAAAGCGGCACCTAGTGGCAAAGAATGAATTTGCATTTTCATTCAGACCAACGCGAAAATCAACTTTTCCCAGATCTGCGCGCAACAAGTGGGTGGGCAATATGCTAATGTTTCATGTTGATGTCAACATGAAACGGCTTGGGATTCGTTTTAAAAACGATATCTATCAATTATTCAGAGTCGACTCTTTCTTTTGAGAGACAATAACTTTGCACAAGGTGCACTTTCAGATTTAAAACTTTGCAGGATGTTTTCATTCACTTAGAGCTGTTACATACTGCATGAAAGGTCATTTTCAAAAATCCATAATAGGGTCACTTTAAGCTGACTGGCTTTGACCGCAATTACTTTAGCAAGTGTTTGGCTCATCATCTAAAACAAACTTGTATCTCTCCTCTTTTCTATTTTCTCATCCCTTAATTCATTATCCCAACACCCAGGGATTTCAGATCCTTCAACACAGTCTGGATCTTCATCCTGAGGACAGCAAATTTGTTTTATAGAGCAAAAAAAAAAAAAAGCCTCTGGCTCCACTCTCTCCAGGGAAGATGAAGAACCTTCAATATTTCACTCTGGTATGCGCAGAGTTTTTGCCAAGCTGAGTTTTTCTGTTCTGCACGTTGGCCTCAAGCTCAAACAGCACTAAGGTCACGGCTCTGCTTTCATCCTCCTTCCTTCAAGCGCTGTTAAACAGGGACACTGCAGGAAGGAAACTTGGAGTTGCTCTTTGAAAAGTTCACAGCTAGACAATCTTCCGCTCTCGTGCCGGGCTAATAAGAGAGGACTTTGGCCGGCTTCTCTAAGGAGCTGATTGGACAGGACACATTCCATGGATTTTCTGCCTATTTGTTTAGCATGAGCCCTCCGCCCAGTCCAACCCCTCAAAGATAGACCTCACCGACTCAAGAAACACACGGCACCTTAGAATAACCTCACGCTAATACTGAAGTGTGCACACATCTGCAAGAATTACTTCAGTTTGTTTGTTTTTCCAAGTAGCAACTTCACTGAAATTATACAAATGACAGTTCAGTTAATTTATCTTTAAGAATAACCTTGCCTTAGTTTTACCCCAAAATGAAAAGACTAAACAAGAAACAATATTTTGCTAAATAATAATGAAGCCTATTTGTAGAATAATGTAAACAAATTTAAGGATTAACGTTAAGTGTGTTGATATATATACAGGTGCATCTCAAAAAATTAGAAAATGGTGAAAAAGTTAATTTTTTCTTGTAACTTATTTCAAAAAGTGAAACGTTCATATATTTTAGATCCATTACATGTAAAGTAAAACATTTAAAACGTTTTTTGATGATTAGAGTTTGCAGCTAATGAAAGTCAAAAATCAGTATCTCAAAATATTAGAATATTTACATTTGAGTTTCAATAAATGACCATCCCTACAGTATAAATTCCGGGTATCTCTTGTTCTTTGAAACCACAGTAATGGGGAAGACTGCTAACTTGGCAGTGATCCAGAAGATGAACATTGACACCCTCCACAAAGAGGATAAGTCACAGAGGGTCATTACTGAAAGGTGTGGCTGTTTACAGAGTGCTGTATCAAAGCATGTTAAATGCAAAGTTGACTAGAAGGAAGAAATTGGGTAGGAAAAGGTGAGAGCTTCACAAGGAGTGGATTGAAGCTGGAGTCAATGCATCAAGAGTCACCAAGCTCAGACATCTTCAGGAAAAGGGCTACCAAGCCACTTCTGAACCAGAGACGACGTCAGAAGTGTCTTACCTGGGCTGTGGAGAAAAATAGCTGGACTGTTGCTCAGTGGTCCAAACTCCTCTTTTCAGATAAAAGTAAATTTTGCATTTAATTTGGAAATCAAGGTCTCGAGTCTGGAGGAAGACTGGAGAGGCACAGAATCCAAGCTGCTTGAAGTCCATTGTGAAGTTTCCGAAGTCAGTGATGATTTGGGGTGCTGTGACGTCTGCTGGTCCATTGTGTTTTATCAAGTCCAAAGTCAATGCAGCCGTCTACCAGGAGATTTTGGAGCACTTTATGCTTCTATCTGCTGACAAGCTTTATGGAGATGCTGATTTCCTTTTTCAGCAGGACTTTAGCACCTGCCCACAGTGCCAAAACCACTTCCAAGTGGTTTGCTGACCATGATATTACTGTGCTTGACTGGCCAGCCAACATGCCTGACCTGAAACCCATATGGAATCTAAGGGATATTTTCAAGAGAAAGATGAGAAACAGTCAATCCAACAATACAGACGAGCTGAAGGCTCAATGGTGCCTCAGCAGTGCCACAGGCTGATCGCTTCCATGCCACACCTCACTGATGCTGGAGTTTGTGCTAAAGGAGCCCCGACCAAGTATTGAGTGCATAAATGAACATACTTTAAAGAACTTGAACTTTTCTGTTTTGCAAATCCTTTTTTTGATTGATCTTGTTTTACTTCACATGTAATGAATCTAAAATATATGAAAGTTTAACTTTTTTAAATGTTACAAGAAAAAAAGAACTTTTTCACGATATTGCACCTGTATATATATATATATTATATATATATACAGTCATGGCCAAAAATATCGGCACCCTTGGTAAATATGATCAAAGAAGGCTGTGAAAATTAATCTGCATTGTTAATCCTTTTGAACTTTTATTTTAAATCACAAAAATCTAACCTTTCATTGGATAATAAGAATTTTAAATGGGGGGAAATATCATTATGAAATAAATGTTTACCCCTCCATCATTTCCTGTCACAATCATTAATCAAAATGAGAATGTTATGATTTCCAGGCAAACATCTGAGGACACATGCAAATTTGCACACTATGCACTCAGATATGAGACGAGAGTCCAGCCGTGTTGCACCTTTAGTGTGATAATGGATTGTCTTTCTGGGCAGTGAAAAGAGCTCGGACACAACAGCCCCCTGTGCCTGTTGAGTGCTGGCCATTCACCCAGAAATATCTCACACGGAGACATTTTTCATGCATCCCAGCGGTTCAGTTTGGGATTACTCACACAGCTATTATAAAGAAACATGTCAATTTTAGCCCTCTGTGCCACTTTGAACCTATAGGAGCAACACTTTGTTCATCTTTAATGAGATGAAGGAAAACAGATCAATCAAGCATATATCCATAACAAAGGCTTTGATCTGTGAAATTCTCTGAGGATCTGCCACATTGACCTTTGACACAAATTCACATGGGCATTCCTCAATTAGGCATAATATTTACCCATAAACTGTGAAAGGAGCGCAGAGCCAAACATCTCCACGGTTCATTTGGTTACGGTCATGTGTCGCTGTTCATAACAAATGTTCCCCTTCAGGAACTTGATCTGCGTCGGAAAATGCTAGGGGAACGCCTTCAGCGATATCAAGCTCTGAATCATATGTGTAATCAGACCAAACGATGGGCGAGATGTCAGGCGTGGATGACGTCATGACCAGGAAGCTTATAAGCCCGTGAGGTGCAGCCGGCGTCAGCTTTCTGTCATTCAGCAAAGCTCTCTGTGTGTGTCAGTCACGATCTATGTCTGTGAGTCTTATTTACTGTTGTCTGTCAAGTTACACCAAGCATTCAGCAACCAGAAACTCCAGCAATGTCTAAAGCAAGTGCTAAGACAGTTAAGGGCGAAAGCAGATCACGTTATAGACTGTGTGGTCCTCCCTGCCCACGCTATATTACGAGCGGGGATACACAAAGTTTGTGCGTGGTCTGCTTGGGAGCGAAGCACGCAGAGTCGGCTCTGGCTCCTCTGTGACTCAAGGGCATTCGCATACTAAATTACATCGACGATTGGTTGATTTTAGCTCAATCAGAGCAGATGGTGGTTCGACATCGAGATGTCGTTCTCGCTCACAGGCGGAGCGCATGATCCTTCACCCCCGCCCGGAGTTGTGGAAGCTGTGGGTGTGGACCCTGAAGGGACACAACTCATAGCCTCTGGTCTCTCAGCCGAGGTTGTTGAGACCATCCTCCAATCTAGAGCTCCTTCAATGAGGAAACTGTACGCCCTGAAGTGGAGACTCTTCACACTTCATGGTGCGGAGACCGCCAGCTTGACCCAGTTAACTGCCCGATTGGTAAAGTGCTGGAGTTCTTGCAGGCCCGTTTCTCCGCAGGGTTAACACACTCCACCTTGAAGGTCTACGTGGCGGCTATAGCGGCCTACCACACCCCTCTTGGTGGTCAGTCAGTGGGCAAGCACCCCCTGGTTACACATTTCCTCTGCATTGTGATGAGGCTCAGGCCTCAGGTACGATCTCGGGACCTCGCTGTGGTGCTAGAAGCTCTATGTAGGCTTCCGTTTATCGTGAGATCGTCTTCTTACGTTTAAGACTGTATTTCTCTTAGCAATATCTTCTCTAAAGAGAGTTGGGGATCTGCAGGCCCTCTCTGTGGCCCCTTCATATCTCGACTTTGTGCCTGGTCTAGCTAAAGCTTTTCTGTACCCTCGTGCGGGGTATGTCCCTAAGGTCCCCTCCTCTACACCATGGCCTGTCGTACTTCAGGCTTTTTGACCTCCTCCCTTCAGGGAGCCCGACCAGCAGAGGCTTAATTGTATGTGTCAAGTATGGCGGCCTAAAAAGCCTTTCTGGCAGATGTGCCTATGCAGGACCTCTGCAACGCTGCGGGATGGTCTACGGCCCTCACGTTCGTCAGGTTCTATGACCTAGATTTGCGAGCCACCCCTGGCTCTTCTGTTCTCTTGCCATAGCTGTGTTCTTCCACACTAGGCAGGGATTTGCAAGTCTGGCGGCATGGACATCTCGTTCCCCTAGCGTTTTCCAACGCAGCTTCAGTTCCTGTAGGGGAGCGTCCCAGGTTACGTATGTAACCATGATTCCCCAAGGGAACGAGACGCTGCGTCACAGGGCCATAATTCCGGCATCCCTACTAGAGCTATGCTTCATTCCTAGAAGCTGACGCCGGCTGCACCTCACGTGCTTTTAAGCTTCCTGGTCATGACCTCACCCACACCTGACGTCTCGCCCATCGTTTGATCTGATTACACATATGATTCAGAGCTTGATATCGCTGAAAGCGTTCCCCTAGCGTTTTTCTAACACAGCGTCTCGTTCCCTCGGGGAACCATGGTTACATATGCAACCTGGGACGATTTCTCTCAAAAATCCAGGCTCATTCCTGAAAACACATACAGGTTTTATTGTCATCAATAAACCGATGTCAGGTGATTGTCTTTAGTCGACCGGATCAGATCATGTGTTCTACATTAGTACAGGCCACACTGAAGCTAAAGTGGGTCTGGTTTGGGAAGGTGTCCTTGACTGCTGTCCAGAAAAAGCATGGGCTTTAGTCTGTGAAGGGCCGCCCCATGACTCAATCATGCACGGATAAATCTGACAGAAGTTACGAAATGCTACTGAGGAGAGACACCGGTAACAAAGTGATGACTAGGACTGGATCGTTATGGTCGACTAATTGACTGCTCATTTCATTGGGACAACTGATCGAATGGTCGACCCATCCGTAGTCATCACTTTGTTGATGTGAGATTACCTAGGACTTGTTCTCACAAGGCAAACTTGAAAAAGTGGAGATGCTAGCAAAATATTATTGCTATCTAAGAGAAACTAATGAGACTCACCGAAAAAAAAAAGTGCTACATGTTGTAAAATTTTAATTGATTTTACCAAACATCACTAAATCAGCCTGAATACATTAGGTTACATGCACAAAATATATTAATTTAAATAATTTTAAATTTTAGATCAGGTAAGGCAACACTTTTTTATAGTGTATTAGGTTAATGTTTTTCCTTATATGGGATGCTTTCAGCTACTAATATGTGTAATACTATCAGCTTTGTTTAACACCAATTAATTTTTAACAACTTTTAATCTGCTCCACACAATTATGATGATTTTCCCCCACAATGCATGCCTAAAATACAAAAAGTGTGCAGATTATGTGTGTATTAAAATATAAAGACAGCAACAAGAAGAAAAAGAGTTGTGATGTTACATCCTTCAGGTAAAATGCCTGTGTGATTTATTTAGGGTGCTTTTTTATATATATTGTTCCAATCAAAAATCATACATTCACTTGACACAAGAGTGTACTGTTGATGTGCAGAATACTTCTTTACTGACAATAATACTGCAATTGTATTTATATTTTTAAGCAGACAAGATGATTCATAATATTAAAAATTACAATAAAGAGAATACTGCCATCTTAAAGTAAGATAAATATATTTTGTATAATATAACATACAATATAATAAAATGTTATTAGTTTTATATTAAGTGAAAATTCCACTCTCATATACTGCCTAATTTATCTTTTAATTGTTTATGGTGAAATTAAGTTGTAAAAAGATTAAAAAATATATATTATAGTTACATTTTGGATTTTGAAATAGGAAATATATATATATATATATATTATCATTTTATTAACATTAAATTAAAGTTTAAGGTTTGAACAGAATCATAATTATAATTAGAGAAAAGCTAATACATTTAACTATTACAAATTTGGGTATTTGTTATCTGTTGCTCTTCTTTTGGCTCTCAGTGGGGTTTACAGAGTCCCGGTTCTTGGGTCCAGATTTAGTTTAGGATGTGATTGGTGTTCTGTGGGCCAATCATAGTTCACCGTGTGGTTTCTGTACCCAGCTGAGGGGCTAAAGCAGACAGATGGAGGCAGCGAGGGATTCTGGACAGTGGACAATCACTGGTGTCTACCTCTGCTGAGATCAAACGCCTCTCATTTCCTCGTGGCACTGCCAATGACGTAAACACAGCAGGTACAGCAGCACCCGACAATACCTGTGCTTTCACATGCTCTCTCTGTGCCTCTGAGAAACAGAATTTATACAGAGCTTTACTATTATCAGGTGACCTCAAAATCAAAGCACACCTGGAACATTTAAGAGTGAATCTCACGAAACCTCTCGAGAACATTTCACCCTAAAATCAAAAGAAAATATTTATAAATGATATTTTGGTGAAAGAAAATAAAGTTTATTTTATTGACTAATGAGCTTTTCTTTATTATTTTATGAGTGCATCCTAATTGCAATGCAAAAAAATGCCTTTATACAAATATAATACAGCACAAATTATTCTTCATTCTTTACAGCAAGATATTATTTTCTCTTTTCTGGAGGTAAAAAATAACCTGGACATGTTTTCATGAGATTTACCATAAAGGATTGTGAAGCGAAAAGCTGTCCATCCTTATTTTGCACATATTTTCACTCTCTGCATTGGGATCTTGGCAAAAAACAATGAGTTTAACATGTTTTATGTAGTCTTGGGATCAAAGGTATTGATTATTAAAACACTTGTTCAATCTCACCCTAGACCCCTGTGATTTGACAGCAGCAGTTAGCTGAAAGCCAGCACAGGATCCTGGGAGTGAAATTAAAATGCGCACTAGCAATCTGCTCGTGGGCCTTCAATCACACGGCCAGGACTCCTGCCAGCCATAAATCAATACACTACAAAACACACCGCCTCAGTCCTTCTTCAAGAGCTCTGAAAGCACTAAATACCTCCTGAGAGAGCGGCTGTGTGATAAAAACACAAGCAAGCCAGAGAATATTTGTTAAAGAGTTAAAGCGATGACTGATAATTAATATACAGCAAGCAGTGACACACACACACTAGGTCTGTTCCAAAAATTATGGTATTCAATACTGAACAATGTTCAGAAAAAGAAAAGTACCACCCATCTAGCAAGTTGTGCAAAGGTTGTGATATCGTTTGTACCATGCAACATATATATATAGTAGGTTTTCTTGTAGGTATGTATATATATATATATATATATATATATATATATATATATATATATATAGGTACAAGGAATTTATCATGCAGATTTTGCATTCGATTCAAGTTTGTTACATTTTGAACATGCAGATACATCAGGTTGACCAATATAAAGCTGTTTATGTTGAATTTGATAATAGAGTAAGCACTTCTTCATGCATCGCTACACTAGTAATGATGGACAACAGAGCTTCTTTGCCCACAAAAGCTCACCTAAGTTCCACTAATATGTTCTTGCTTTATTAGAGTTAATTTGAGTTAATTGTGTAAAAAAAGACTATGTGTGTCACCTATTTTTATCCAAGTATTGAGTTGTAGCTTATCAACATGCTAATATAAAATCAAAGCAAATATCAAACAAAATCAGGCTAAAACAAAGTACACTTGGAGTTCGTTTCGGAATTTGAAACAGCTTGTCAAAGCAAATTTTCCACAAAAGTTGGCTCCGACTGTTAAGCACCTTCAAACTACCATTGGTTCGTGGTGATGATGTAATAGGTAGGTGTGGCTCTGGGGCTCCGCCTTTCTTTGATCTCTGGTTCGATTCTTCTGTCTAATCCGTCAAGGTCAGACATCCATGAGTAAACACATGAACACACAGGAGAACTGCTTTTTAGCAGAAAATGAAGTTGTAATCTCAGTTGATAGAGATACTGACACGTTGTATGTTTAATATCGTAAAGCTGCTAATCTATTGTATGAAGTACTATATAAATAAACGCGACATGGCTCGACTGGAGAAACAAATTGCTGAGAAGGCCAAGATCAGATGTTTTTTTTAAACCGCTGTTTTCTCACCACTGCTATTTCTGTTGAATGTTCAATCTGTTATTGTGAGGAAAGCTCACAGCACATTATAACATATTCATATAAACAGGCTGTTGCTTATATTGAACTTCTTTTAACCCTTAAGCGAAGAACGAAAAGGAACTTTGCAAGTATATCGGAGCTTAAGACTACAGATAATAACTGTGAGCATCTGTTGTGTGCTTCACTTAGTTTATTTAGCAAGGCAGCTCACATATGAATGATGTGAAAGGATGTTATGTAGCTGTAAATGATGTGAAAACCGGTAATCAACCAACAACATCCATTTGGTAACTGTCCAAACAAAAGGTTTTTAGAAACAGATCAGTGCCCTCTAAAAGTGCTGAGTGGCTCCATTAGCCTGAGCTGTAGACTGTGCTAACAGAAGCATTGTTAAATAAAACATGACTAGCCCAAAAAAGCAAAAAGAACATTGCGTGCAATAGGGTGAAATGTGGTGGGCTTATCGTAAGTCAAATAAACCCAAAGCAGCAATAACATACAGCTTTACCATAGTGCAGTTCATTAATTAGTGATATTTAATCTTATAGCATGAGATGACCTAGCATAGCATGTGGCGGGATGCTTGAGCCTTTGAAAGAGAAGAGACTCGTTTCAACAAACAGAACACGGGACATAAAACAACAAACCCAGACACAAATACAAATACACACACTCTCTTTCTCGCACACACACACCTATATACAACAGCACAGCGTGCGGCATAACACTCTGAAGTCTTCCCATGCTTTCAGGCACAAGCTTAAAAAATTTATGACCCCCTCAGAAAATCTATTCTCCACAGCCGCAGGCAAAAGCCTCGCGTATCTCGCATGAGTTCTTGGCTACAACCAGCACATTAGAGTTTATATAGCTGGGATGTTTGGGTGCGATTCAGCAGCCAAGGACGAGCTTTATTTTCCCTACGGCGGTCAGCACATGGTGGAAGTTTAGAAATCAAGGAAACGATTTAATGCTAGTCAATCATACAAACACTTGAATTCTTTACTTGAGCATTTAGATGTTTAAGAGTGGTTATCAATCATTTTCTTTTATTAAAGAGATTGGTGTCAAAGTTAAACATTCACTTTTTAAACATAATAATGCATCAGAATTCCTACAATGCACGATAAACTTGTTTCATACATACACAGGGGAAATGATCTTTTGCTAATCATTAATAATCATTACACCTGCTAAACAAAGGCTGGCATTTCCCTAAATATCATCTTCCAAGCATAATACAACAGCTTTATTGATGGAAGTAGAAAGTAGAAAGACTGAAATAGTGTTTTCTTGTAAAACACACTTTAATAATAAAAAAAAAAAAATAAGTAATGTAGTTGACTGATGTTAACAAATGAGACCTTAAAGTGTTACCAAAACCATATCATACTTTGAATGGAACACAGTAACAACCACAGGAATCTCACCAAAATATTTAAAAAATGAATGACATTTTAATTCAATTCTAATATAGTATATACAATATGCATAATATATAAATAGTATATGCAAAACAATTGTCACTGATAGAAAATGCCTACAAAATAAACGGCTTCTGGTTTCCCAAAGCATGTTTCTGTAATTCTTGTGGACCTTTCCTAGAAATGCATTTCTTTTTAGGTTCCTTCCAAAAAGGGCACATTCCAAGAGTTACGCTGGAGTGGGTGTGTTTGTGAAGATCCAGCCCACCCGTGTGATATGATTACACGCTGCAGAAATGTTGACTCATGTGAGCCGGGCCGCAGACAAGAGCTGTTTTTCTCAGCAGTCCAAGAGTGACCTGACCTTTTCATCCCGATCCAGTAATCAGACTGGAATACAGGGAAGAAAGTTCCCCTCAAGCCAACCTTAAAGAGGTCATCAAATCAAACCAAATCAAATTTAAGGAATTAAATTTAACTTCCACCAAGTGCAATATTGTGTTGTTGACCAAAATGTTGAGTATTTGATGGTCTTTTATCTAGTTTTACTTCCCACAGAAATCACAGACAACATACACTCTGAAAAATGTTAATAAAACATAGGACATTGGAGTAAGTTTTACAAGAAAATACCATTTTAGATTTCTACTTCAAACTTCCATGTTTAATTCTCAGTTTCTTTGTAGGTGTTTGTGAAATGTACTAGCAAATTCGGAGTGAAAACAGTTTCAAAGGAAATCGTACACCAGATTTTATTCAGCATACAGTTGTGTGTTCTCTCGTCTCATCGAGCACCGCCGCCTCTGCTTGAACCCTAGACATGTCTTAATTCAACCTCACAATCTGCCTGAGGAAACCTCCAGACAAACTCTTACTTCTCTCTTTGCCTCACGCTAATGAAAGCTCCATCAAAAGACAACAAAAAGCCCCTGAAACGCAGAAACCCTGGAGTGAGACACATCCAGAGCCGGTGATTAAATGAAGAGTTAGGGCTGTACGGTCTCATCACAGTCCCACACTTCAAACTCAGTGCTGTGTTCCTGGAAAAAACCCACTGAATACAAAACACAACAACTGGACAGACTGAACTTGGTCAGATCACAAATATGGCAACAAGATGGGAATATGACTTTGACGTTGTTGACCAGGGACAAAGAAAGCCTAACAAACACTCAAACCAGCAATGACAAACAGTTATATATAGACTAGGGGTGAAACGTTTCCTGCAAAAAAATCAAAATAAAGGTTTCACCATCTAAATTTGGTACATTTTTGTACCATGTATGGATACATTCTGTCTGGGGTTTATCCTGCAATAACAGAAACGTCTTTTCCTAAATCAATTATTCATGATTTGTGAAAAAAATCATGATTTGTGTTTCTAACCTAAACAAAACCTATATACCTGAAAACCTGTGATGAAAGAATCTGTAACACTTTCGATTAGGAAACACATATTCACTGTTAACTAACAGTTTTCCCTCAATATACCCCTTATTTGCTGATTATGGATATTAAGTAAGGTAGTTGTTGTAGTAGTTATGTAGGGCCCTAGTCAGAATTGAGTGGAAAATGCAGACGGAATCGCCAAATCCAATCACGAAATTACTAATACTAATACTAATAACTAATACTAATAATAAAATTATTAAAACATTATTTTTTAAGGAATATTTACCATCAAAATTGTTTACCATAACCGATTAGATTCATTCGTGGCTGAATTTGTTAGTAACATTTAGATTAGGGAACACTATTCGCTATGAACTAGTTGCTTTAGCGTGCATATTACTAGCATATATGAAATCCATTTTATTCTTGGCGATAGATGCTATTTACATTACGTGCAAATAGCAATGGATTATATTTGCACTAAGTGAAAATAGCAGTATTTTTTAACGATATTTACACTAATATGTTCTGCTATTTACAGTATACTACTTATTGCAAATAGTGGCAATTATCTGCACCTCAGCATTGTAGTACATTATAAAACAGTATGCGATAATAACGTATTGTGTAATTTATCATTTTTATTCAAATTATTAAATGGATGCCACCTTATTGGGACAATAAAGCCCACCCTACACCTACCCTAACCTTACCCGATACATTATTTTCAACTTTTTGATTATTTTCCTTAATTTCTATTGAAAATAAATGCCTTTCTGATGTGATGTGAGATTTAAAAAGGGAGAAACCATTACACCAGATGATTCTCATTCTGCAGAAAACACCACACGCCTGCAGTCGCCTGACTGACCACATGAGAAGGAAGAACTAACGATGGAGAAACCATGACCTGTGATGCTGAGTTCCATCTAGTTGAAGTCATTTTGTGTCAAATTCATCACATGACATTCATCATATGACTGTTGTTAGGCTAGACCTTCACTTTCAGACATTGAGCAATACTATACAGATGTTTTGCTATAATGTGTTTTTGAGGCATTGCTACAAACCGGAGAGGTGTGAGCGATGAAGAAAAGTGGAGATATGATAAATGAGAGAGGGAATTAATTATTTGGATGAGCAGAGCCTCGCCGCAGGAATTTGTCTTCTTGCACTCATTTACGCCCAACTCTCCAGCGCTGATCCATATCGAGGTCAACAGCTCGGCATGTCTGCATGGCTCCCCGATCAAAGCCTTACGCCTCTGCACCTTTCCCATGAAAACCCTATGAGAATGGCAATGGCAGGACATGCTATGTAACTTCTCCAGGTGCAAGCATCCAGATGAGCCCCTCCAACAATTATATCTGCTCAATCTTGATTTGAAGCTGTTGTAAGTGATTTTTCACACATTAAATGTCTGGATTTCCTGACAAAGGTGTCTTGAAATCACACCTTTCTCTGTGACAGCCCTATACTCTAGGGGGAAAAAAGTGTCAGGGAAGTAGTTTTTTTAGAGAATCAGAAACTATGCTAAAATTGGATAACCAAAGGTGGGTTTTAGAAGTATAAAAGATGTACTGCAATTGATATCTCATCAAGCAATACCCAAAATATATTCTCAAATATCAGTACATTTAATTGAAGGAGAAACCAATCATAGACTCCAGCTACCGGTCTACAGGATATCACTACAGTGTGTAACAGCATCTAAACACTTTTTCAGTGGCCTTGGTTAGGAAATAATTGACAGAAATTTTTCCCATAGACATTTTTAAAATGTCTTTGTTAAAAAGTTAGAAGCTATAAGCCAAAGCAATCGGATATGAGGTGAATCACAACATTACAAACTTTGGAAAAAAAGGCAAAAAAAAAGTATTTAAAACTGAAAAATAAAAAGATACCCGACTGTGTACTTAACAGTTTTAACAAGTGAAAGAACTACAATCCCATCAAGCATATATTTTGCTCTATATTGCTGACTCATGGGGAAAATAGTTTTTTACCAGAATTTCTGTTGTTAAACATAATTATTTAAAAAACAACAACAACAATATTGTAGCTCACAGTAGGTTTGTCTCTATAGTTTTATAAATGATCATTAAAAAATTATTTCACCTAAGGGGAAAGTGAATGGGATTTTAATTTCCAGAATAAAAAATTTCACTCTATAGTCAACTTCAACCAAGTTCCAAGTTCACCACTGATGCACCGATATTAAAATATTAATATATATATATATATATATATATATATTATCTTATAGTCATGCGGCAAATGTTACGTAGCAGATATTAAAATTCTACACTATTTTATCTAAATAAAAAATAAAACAATAAAAACAACAACAACAAGTTCATAATGTACAGTTCGAAAAAAATATATTAAATTTGCGATTTACTAAAGATTGTATTTAACATTTTTTAAGTTATTGTTTATTATTTTTTTAATTATAAATGTTATTCTAAATGTAAATACATTATATGGGCATGTACAAAAAGCATGTATAATTAAATATCCGGTCGCATACCCAATATAACAAATATTAGAACACAGTATTGACATATTGTGCATTCCTAAACAAATCGCTAACCCACAATTCAACAGATGACTTGGGCTGATTTGAACAATTGTGCTACTCAAGCCGCTATCACATAGACTGCATTCCATTACTGCCAATACACTGCAAAACATTTCAGTTAAACAAGTGAACGATTTAGACAAAGTTATTCATACGCCTCTCTGTTACACTCAGCTCAGGGACATGAAGCCTCCCTTGAGACTTACACATCTATTATGGCTGAACTTAGCTAACAATGCGATGCGATTTGACGTGACTCCCTCATCCACCTGCACGATCATCCAAAATCATTAGCAGGACTACATCAATGGATTTTTAAACCTCAAAAAGACTAGAGAAACAGCCTCAGGGCTGGTTTCTCGGGGCCAGATTAACCGAGTCCTGAACCGCACTGCAGTTTGACGTGTGATTCTCCATTAAGATCTCTCAACATCCTTAGCCAAGAATAACACTAAAGCAGTGTCCTTGAAAAAAATCCCTGAGCCTAACATCACTCTGCTCTTCAAACGTTGAGAACAATTTGTACCACATGATGTTTGAACCTCTAGTGCAGTACTGCAACCCAAATTCAACCTGTTTATATTCAGAATCAACCTCATCTGCAGGGAAATTAACTGAAATCAGAAAATATCAATTCACTTTTAAAATCCTATTCAGAAGCTGCATAAAATGATTCTGAGGGTCTTTTAGAGTTGGGCCTGGTGATGTCAGCAATTAAAGGAAAACAATGGCTATCAGACAGTGTGCAGGACAGGACGTTATGCACACGCAAACAGGAAGCGGACAGGGGTTCGACTGTTTTCTACAATCCTGCTGTGTTTGTGTTGTCCGCTTGTGTTATATGCTACACTTGCTAAACTTACATAAGGAAATTTTGATTTTTTTCAGGAAGCAGTACTGGGAAATTTGTGGTATTAGTATGGAGTGGGAGATTTCAGCGGTGACACAGTATGTCAGCAGTATGAGCTGCTGCTATTTTGGATTCACTGTCTCTTTTTAAAAGACCACAACAGTAAAACTTCCCTCAGCCTGCTAAGAAACGAGGTCTGGTGCTGCCGTCCCAGAGCTAATCAAATGAAATATGGGTCAGAACTTGAGCACTACATAGATTTTTGCCAGTTAAGTGGTTAATACTTTGTTTGTGTCTAAACTACCATTCAAAAGTTTGAGGTTGGTAAGATGTTTAAATATTTTTGAAAGAAGTCTCTTATGCTCACCAAGACTGCATTTATTTATAGTGAAAACAGTAATATTGTGAAATATTATTACATTTAAAATTTAAAATAACTATAAAAATGTAATTTATTCCTGTGATGCAAAGCTGAATTTTCAGCATCATTACTCCAGTCTTCAGTGTCACATGATCCTTCAGAAATCATTCTAATATGCTGATTTGCAAAAATTGTAATGAAATTTAACGGAAACTGTGACACTTTTTTCAGGATTTCTTTTTTTTAATAAATAGAAAGTTCAAAAGAACAGCACTTTTTTGTATCAGTGCAAGTCTTTACTGTCACTTTTAAAGAATTTAGTGCACCCTTACTGAATAAAACTATTAATTTATTTAAAAAAAATAATAAAATCTTTACTGACCCCAAAGCATGTGGATGAGTACTGCCCATAATTCTTTCTGACAATATGATCATAATTAAAAAAACAGCCCTGTAATTGTGCATTTCATTAAAATAACAGTCATCAAATCATTTGCACATTCCCCTTCCTCATAGATGTGCTGGAAGATCTCAAGAAAACAGCACACAGTTGGTCTAATTAGTTCAGTTTGAACTCTTCCTGCTGTGCATTTGCACAGAAGACATGCTCCAGTTTAAAAGGTTCCACTACCATTGCAGTTCAGCACATCTGTTATTATATCATGGCTTATTATATCAATAGGAATGGATCCTTGACTTTGTCACCATGTCAGGATATGGTAGAGACAATGAATTGATAAAAATTCTTAATACGTGAGGACCTACAGGTTTAATCAATATTCCTATCAGCAAATGACCTGCTTGGGGAAGATTTACAGCACGGACATGACATGCAAAGCATGCTGTTGTTCTTGTCTGAAATTTCCATAGCCAGATAACATAGTGTGGATACCGAGTAGTCGGATTGGAACAATCCAGATGTCCTGCATACGGTTTTCTACAACCTGAAAATCACAATTGTATGAATCTAAAAGTCTTGCATTTATTGCAGCACCTTCAAACACTCACAACATGACCAATAGGATGATTCTCAAATTGTTTGCCAAAAGTAATAGCAGTCTATTTGGATTACACCAGCATTTGATTATTAATTGTCCGATATATTGCATTGCTTTTATTGGGATTGAATGCTCTTCCTGATCTGAAGCACTGCTGACACAGCACTGAACCTGCATTATACCTATCATCATCGCTATTATAGGTAAGGCTACAGAAGGGTTGCAGTAAAAACATACCGGTGATAGATCAGATAGGATATTTCAGAGCGCATGGAGAGGTGTGTATTTAAGGGTATGTCAACAGCCCGCGTCTAATAATGCATGAAGCCTATTCATATGAAATCTGATACAAGCCTGATCTCCAAAACCCGGTATGTGGCATGGAGATGGGAAACCAGCGACTCACCCTCGGAAAGCTCCAGCTCGAGCTCCGCCAGCTTCTCGCGCACCTCCGCCGGGAGAGTCATCGCGATCGCCGGCGACGGGTCCAGCATCATCATCAGTAATCCGGTAGAACTGCGCTCTGCCATAATGATCCAGCTGGGTCAGACAGCTCCAGGTCCTCACCGGCCAGAGGGCTTGTTGTGGCTCAGATCAGCTGCAGGAAAGAGAGGGGCGGAGGGTGCTGGTCGCTTCTCGCATGCAGATGTGAGAAGTATCGGGGCGGTTGCATATAGGCTGCTGTTCGCTTACAGCCCAGCCGCTCGGACCGCAGATAAAACGTAAGATCCACGCCCTTCTTCAAGCCGGATTTAGCGCTGGATGGTCGTGCATGGCTGAAGAATTCTTCGTAAAATAAAGGGAAACTCGCCCAACTCCGCTCTTCAGCGCGCCACCATCGCCATTGCAGCAGAGCGGCTGGGAACAGCGCGAGAACAGATCCAGCGCGTCAGTGTCTCACCTACACACACACACACACACACTCCGGTGACATGCACTGGCAGTGCACTTGCTATACTAACACTAAATCGGCCGTTTCTCTTAAGTATTGTGCCGTTTGTGCGTGTTTATTGAAGTAAATCTCTTTCGGATTTTAAGCTTTCTATCAGACAAATAATGCAAAGCTATTTATAGCATATGGTCAAATGTTAATAAACATGCACGGTGACACTTGAAGCTAAATGTAAACAGTTTAATATAGTGAAATACTGCTACGCCCTTAAAAAGAAGTAACAGGGTGTATGGTAACAGGGTTGGCAGTAACAGGATGAGCAGTTTAGCTCATTTAGTCATAACTTTGTGCTCAAGGTCATGACACATGGGTTTTATTAGAAAGAACAAGCTGATAATACAAATATCCGCTTTTCAATAATCAGCTCCCGCCAAAACAAGGTAACAGGGTTGAATGTCAACTTTAAAACATAAGAAAAAAACAATACTTGGCTTTGAGGAGTTTTCATCTTTTTAATGGAATTAATGTCAGTTATGACAGTAACAGGGTTGACTTATTTTTGTTTCTTTTAAAATGCATATCTTTGCTAGTAGCTACAGCAAGGAGAAGTTGGATTCCAACTTGGAAACACAAAAAGTCAAAGTTACAGGATTTTTGTTATAATACTTTGGTAAAGTTAGGTAGTTACTCATTGTTGAGTCATTGTTTAGACGTTCAAGTGATATACAAATTGCACCAATTTCAATGAATGACAAATATAAGCACACATTATGACAAGAAATATGCATATAAGATTTAATGATAAATAGAATGATAAACACTGTTAACACTTGCATCTAAACAGATTAAATCCCAGGTCTCCCTTTAGGTATAATGCAATTTTGATGAGTTTCCTGTGACTGCTATCAGTCTGAAGCTATCAGTATTCAAAAAGTTTATTGTTTGGGACTTTTGTTCAAACTTTCTTTTACCAGTTTATTCAATTAAATTGAATGATTTAAATCAATGGGTTTTATTAAGGGCAATCAGTTAAGATGTTTTAAAAGCAATGCAAATGTTAAAATGTTTTAACACGTGGTGGTGAAGTTTACTGCCAACACTGGACAACACTGCCAACATGTGGACAATATAGGAAACTACAATAACACAAGCTGAGATTTATTTACTGAAACATTGAAAATCATAATTGATACAATTCATATGGACATCATTATGATGATCATCTACTCAAACATCACATGGTCTTGAATAATCATCTACCTTCACTTAAACGTAAGGAATCAAGACAAACAGACTGTCTTCCTGAGAGTGTGTCTAAGATTTAAAAAGTAGGAGGATTCTGGAGATTTGTGATTGTGTTCATACACTGCACGATTCACCACCATGTGCAAGTCTACCAAATGAGTCCTCCTGAAAAGAATAAAAATACAATTGGTAATACTTACATAATGCTTAATATAGATTTTAAAAAAACAAAAACAATCAATCAATCCCTGGGTCCAAAAGAGATTTAGAAATGTATGTCGGATACTATGTGATACCAGTAAAAAGTTTGGAATAATTTGATTTTTATTCAGTTAATATTGTTAAATATTATTACAATTTAAAATAACTATTTTCTATTTGAATATACTGTAAAATGGAATTTATTCCTGTGATGCAAAACTGAATTTTCAGCATATTAGAATGATTTCTTAAGGATCATGTGATGCTGAAGACTAGAGTAATGATGCTGAAAATTCAGCTTTGCATCACAGGAATAAATTACATTTTAAAATATGTATTTTTGATCAATAAATCGTGCCTTGGTGAGCATGAGAAAAAACTAAAACATAAAAAAATCGTAATCATTCCAACCTTTTCTGTCCCTCAGTTAAGGAGGATCTCAAGGCTTTCAGGTACACGGACTGATGGTTTGGCACCTCCAGCTGTTTTCCTCGAGTCCAGCAGTGACTCCAGAAGATGTCCGCATCCACTGGGACAGTCCTCTTGCAGCATAAGAGCACAGGCCCGTCGGTCTCCAGCTCTCCACCCTCGTCATCTTCACACCCCATACACCCAGCACACCTCTGAGGCTCGGACACGTCATAGCTCTGGATAAAGAAGAGTTTAGGCTTGCCTGCCAGGCCCGGGCAGGAGTCTGAGGTGAAGAGGCGTCTGACAGTGTCCAGGTTCAGTCCTGGACCGTGAGAGTCGGTGGCCAGCAGATCCGAAGAGCTGCTTCGGCTGATAATGCAGCAGACAAAAGCAGACGCTCTATAGTGACCCTGCTGATGAGCCACTTCCCTCAGAGTGGACTGCACGTCTCTCACACTCAGCAGCTTGTGTGTGATCACATGGAAGTGTAAGGCTTTAAATGTTTGTTCCAGTTCATCTGTAAGGAAAAGAGAAGCCATTACTAGAGGGTAATGTGATTTCTTTCACAACTAAATTGTGCTATAAGTACTAATGGAATGGAAATGTTATGACTTAGTGATTAAAGCACATTTTCATTACAAAAAAAAATATGCAAGGAAAAGAAACAATACAATACCAGCTTTTGGATGAACAACTAGATAAACGTTTTGTACTTGTAATACTACCGATTTAACACATACTGAAAAATATTACCACATTAAAAAATGTGACTGATTAACTACATCAGAGAATCATTCATATTAGTTATTTACAGTACAATTCAATAGTTTGGGGTCGTTGTTGTTTTTAAATAAGTTAATACTTTTATTCAGCAAGGATGCATTCATTTGATCAAAAGCAACAGTAAAGTCTTTAACATTGTTACATAAGATTTCTATTTCAAGTAAATGCTGTTCTTTTGAAATTTCTATTCATGACAGAATCCTAAAAGTGTGGTTTCTACAAAAAAATTAATTAAACAACACAACTGTTTTCAACAATGTTTCTTGAGCAGCAAATCAGCATATTAGAGTGATTTCTGAACGATCATGTGACCCTGAAGACTGGAGTAATAATGCTGAAAATTCAGCTTTGCTCACAGCAATAAATTACATTTTATAAATATAATCAAATTGAAAACATGTTAAATTATTTCAAAATATTACTGTTTTTACTCTATTTTTGATCAAATACCAATATGCAAATGCTGTCTTGGTGAACATAAAAATCTTATTATTTTTTTTAAATTTAAATCTTACCAACCCCAAACTTATGAAAGATACTATAAACTCCATCCGATCAGTGATTTCTCACCTCCTTCAGTGCCGACACAGTCTATGATTAAACACACTCCTCTGGGATCACTCTGCATACTGTACACTTCCTCCTGCGTCTGGAGATCAAATCATTTAAAATGTTTAAAGTGCTTGGAATCAACAAAATATTACCCTAAATGCAAAACTGGAATGTTGGCCGTATGGTCAAAGAAAGGAAAGAAACCTTTTGTTTTAATAAAATCCTACAGTTTCATACTGAACCAGCTGAGCATCAGTGCTCCTTGAATTGAATCTAATATACAGTATATATTTAAAGCATATCATATCAAACATATTTCAAATTCATAAGACAATTCATGATATGCATTTCATTAAAAATTAATTATTTATTAAAAATTGACTTATTTATATTTACCTGACAATAAAAGCTAGTTCCAAGTAGTTCCTTCTTCACTGCAGTCGGTTTATCTGAAAAAAAAAAAAAAAAAAAAAATTAATAAAAAGAAAATAAATAAAATAACAGACATAATTACACAGAACATACTACACTCTACCAGTCAAATGTTAGGCACACCTGACTAAATATACATATTTAGGATATTTTACAGTTACAGAGTCGCAAATATTAAGAAACCTGAGTTAACTGTAAGTACATAAAAACCTGTTAGAACAACAGAATTCCCCTAAAGTTTTTTTTTACAACTAGACAAACACTTTCTGAACAAAGGAATTTTAAAAAATGCTGACATATTAATGGCTTTTTTTTTTGTTCTCAGCATACATGCCAGAATCTGTAGTTCATCTTCATAGATTGACAAAACAAAGTAGTGTTATTAAGGACAATTAATAAGACAATCATTTGGTAAAACGTTATGAAAATCTGAATGCATCAGGTTGCTTTGAACTTTTCTCGACTTTTTTCTTTTTTTTCCCCCCACAGTGTAGTGTAAATATTAAGATTAAGATTTTTGGTCACAAAAAATAGCAATTAATGAGACAATGAGAGGTTTGTCCAAACTTTTGACTGGTAGAGCATTTCCTCATTCTGTCCGTTTTTAATGAACTCACCACAGAATTTAAAAACTGGCCTGACATTACAGGAAGCTGCTGAGCCACTGAATGAGCTATTCGGCTGTGAATCACACAAACACTCAAAGTTAAGTAAAGATTGAAATAAGAAACATTTTAAGTGCTATATTAGACGAAGCAACCAAATTAAATCTCACCAGTTGCATTCTGCAGAACTTCAGTCTGTCTGGAGGTGAAAGTCCTTGTTTGGTCACTAGCATTGCAAAAGCAAGTTTCAGTTATTTAAAAAGGAAACCTATAAAAGCAACTGATTCGGTTTGCTGTAAAAAAACACGTCCATTTCCTAATAGTGATGACGCAAACTACTACCAATAAGAGGAAGTAGAAAAGATGAACTGAATCAGAGTCACATGTGATTTTGCGTCATCCTAAAATGGAAGTGATAGGTCTACAACTGACTCAGAAAAAGATACAAATCTGGGGCAGTACCTTTTCAAAGGATACTAATATGTACCTTTAAATTACCAAAAAGCACCCTTTAGGGCATCGTGCCAAAAAAAAAATTCACCACTGGTGGGCCGGAACATAGTCAAAGGATAATTTAAGATATTAATTGATGAAAAATGCAACCAGAATTGCCTGTGACTGGCTGTTACAGTGCATTTTGTAACTGGTAGTGAGCTGTTACTCTGTGTAAAATCCTGCAACAGTCATTAACAAAAAGCCACATTTGTGTGGCGGTGTCCGATCAGAGTATGTGAGCGGAGTGGAGCATCAACAATTTCCCCTCCGCGCTTTTAGCATTTAATAATCACTAAAAAAAGTCAGCTGTCAACTGAAAATATTCAGAAGGAACAAATAAATTCCTTGAGAACTATAACTTCCCGCTCATGTCCACTGCAGTCATCATAGCCTTCACATTCTTTCTGATTTGAGTGATCCTTTTCTATCTAGCTAGCTAAATATGTTTAACATGTGAATTCTTGCTAAATATGCAGTTATATTATGGGTCGTTGGCATGAATTGTACTTGTGATGGAGCGCTCTTGGAGCGAGTGAAAACCACGACGCTCCGACTTTTATACAATCCGCTCCTCGCTCCATTCAAAATCACACCGCTCCGCTCACATACTCTGATTGTGAGTAATTCTATCTAAATCTATTTCAGAACCAGCCGCTATCAAAATAATCTGGCTACGGGTGCGGGCCAGATGTAATTGCTGGCGGGCCACTTTTGGCCCATGTTGCCAACCACTGCTTTAGGGGTAAATATGATACAAGGGCTACATACCAGTGACAGCTTTTGTTACTTCTTTTTCTGAGATTGTATCATGTTAGTGACATACTGTAACCTAAACCCTTCTGAATGAGACAACAGGCCTAATACTTAGTGTATTATATGGTTGCATCTACAAAAACATCAATAACAACATAAAGCTGGTAATTCTTACCTGTCTGCTGGTAGTGACTGATCTTTTTAGCTAGATCGGCCCTATGGATGGACCTCAAGCAGTGTTCAATCAAGTCCATCTTCTCACTGGAGAGCTGATCGAGTTTCTCTAACTCTATTACAATGTCTAAAAAACTCTGCAAGTATATGTTAAAAAAATAAAAAGTCATTTCATTTCCAGACATGAAACATTTCAGTTCTACACATGAAGAACAGAGCTTTCAGTACATCATACCTGGACATTTTCCAGTTTGTGTTTTGGTAAAGTGCCTCTGAGTAAGAAAGTCAATGACTTCAGGTCTTCTGTGTCCATGTCCTCACTAACATCAACCATCAGCACTCTAAAAACACAACGTCCAGATTAAAACCTTGTCTTGAACCCCATCCTGTGCACAAATGGAGATTCACAGAGGGAACTAGAGAGCATTACCTGTATTCTGATACAGAATGGCCATTTTTTAGCAGTCCCTCAACTGTGCTCTTGTTGGTGCTCAGCACTTCTCTCAGCAAATCATAGCGTTTTATTTTCAGAATGAGCTCCATGAGAAACATGTAATCCATCCTCATTTGGCACAGCACAGATTGTAGCATGCCTCTGGGATCTGTAGAGAACTTATCCATATCAAGAGCGCCACACAGGTAAGAGATCCGCTTGCATTCATCTGTGCTGAGCTCATCAGTGATCTGACTGATAGTGTGGTATAGGACAGACATTATGCTCCAAAATGATCTGATAAGGACAAAAACTGCCATTATGAAAGGAAGAGGGTGTTTCATTAATTTACAAAAGTTAGGTATCATTTCTTGTATTGTATTATGTGCAAATGGTGAGTCAGGTCATTCATCCAAGACTTTCACAATGAAATAGCATTTGAAAACACAGCAGGATGTGACTCAGTATGGGTAAATGTTGGGATATTTCGTTTATATGTATCTTCAAATGACACGGTCTCCTATAGGCACAATAATAATAATAATAATAATAACACAGCAAGCGTTTCTGCCAAAATAGCACTTTATCATATTAAATAAATATCGCATCTTCTGGTTAAGATTATTTAAGACCTTCTATCATCATTTATTTTTGATGACAGTTTTACTAGGCTATACTTAATCGCATTTATAGTGTTAAACGTACAGTTACAAATGATATGACTATATATGGTTGTGATTCTGAAACTATGATTCGCAACAGTGCGGTAAAGATTTGTGAGCACGCTACAACAACAACAACAAAACTGCTACGTGTTTTATGTGGAGATTAAGTCATTAAATTAAAATATTCTCGAATTAAAAAGACAAAATGTAAACCTTACCTCGAGAGAGCTGTTCTTCTGACTGAATGGAGCATCTGCTCTGGAATGAATAGCGGTAAATCTGAGAAATTCCATGACGATTGAAATGGAAAGAGAAAGAGGAAGTGTGGCCGGGACGCAAGTGGTGTTATGTGTAATTTTTTTTAGCCTAGACGTCATTAAGAAGCGTGCTAAATCATTCACATTGAGTATTTCGAGGGGTGAGAACCAGAAAGGCGTAGCTAAGTGACATTTCACCAACTTTACAGGAGAGACAAAACTAAAATTTGACCATAGTTTGATCTGGCGTTGTTTACTGATTTCAACTGTTTATGATAAAAATTAGTATATTCATGGACAGTACTTGTGCCAGTAGAAAGAGCTCATTATGAGCTTTCATTTGATATATCTCCATTTCACCAAACAGTGCCACTTACGCCCTTCTGGTTCTCACCCCTCGATTTGCAAAGAAGTATCTTTTTGAAATTCGTGGAGAAAGTGAACAAACTATATTCTCTTCATATTCTAATATCGCTTTGCCTAGATGATCGTCGTACCGTACCACCCCCCCCCCCCCCCCCATGACAAAATACTGTAGAAATGTATAATAAATACTATACTGTTTTTGAAACATACTATAGTACAGTACTTGAATTAATTTGTTGTAATTCTCTAGTTTTTGTGGTAATGTAACAACTATAGTAATATGAACAAATTACTTTACTCAATACTGTACTAAGTTTTCTACAACTATTGGGTATATTATACAACAATACACTACAGTTTACTGTAGTAAAACTAAAGTATACTACAGTATTTATTATCAGTTCACTACAATTAATACTACAGTATGCTGTAGTATTCATTAACAGTGTTGTAAATACTATAATATATAACATTTATTCATTTAGCTGACGCTAAATGAATAAATAACATAAATAACAGTATAATACACTTTACGATAGTATGGTTCAAAAACACGAGTATTTTTTAAGAATTTAAAATAATCTTACACAGTTGTACCCTGTTGCTTGTGCACCTTTTCCTACCCAAATTCTTCCTTCCAGTCAACTTTGCATTTAATATGCTTTGATACAGCACTCTGTAAACAGCCACTCCTTCCAGTAATGATCCTCTGTGACTTACCCTCTTTGTGGAGGGTGTCAATGTTCATCTTCTGAATCATTGCCAAAAATGAACTTTTTCCAAGATATTCTAATTTTTTTAGATGAACCTCTAGTGCAGGGGTGCCCAAACTCGGTCCTGGAGGGCCGGTGCCCTGCAGAGTTTAGCTCCAACCCCAATTAAACACCTGAACCAGCTAATCAAGCTCTTACTTGGCATAGTACAAACTTCCCAGCAGGTGTGTTGAGGCAAGTTGGAGCTAAACTCTGCAGGACACCAGCCCTCCAGGACTGAGTTTGGGTACCCCTGATATAGTGTTTAATAAGTAAACTCCTTTTGCTAATCATCTAACTTTACTGCCTGTTCCTCCGCTGGCAGCTATTTCTGTTTAGCTGGAAGAGAAGTCAACAGATTAAAAGATGACTTAAATGATTCATGATCTGTGGTTATGTAGCATTTTAAACATTTCCCCATTAAATTAAATATTAACCTTCCAATCTAAGTGCCAGCATGTGTGCAATGCCACAGACAATCCTTTTGATTCGTACCTCAGCGTGTACAACAAAGCAAAAAGACATAGATATGCATTGTAAGCACACAACAGTGCATTATTGAGGAAGGATGTCATAGTCAGAAATTTGCATCCATGTTAACCTCTTCATATTCAGGAAATGTAACATGCAAATAACTGGCATTTATACTAAAGAATATCATTTTGAGTAATTTCACGTTAAATTAAGTTCTAAAGGTTTGACAAAATATCCAATGAACATAAAACAAACATACTCAGCCCAATTCAATTAATTTATATTTATTTTACATACTGGTCATGAGAACCAAAAAGACGAATGAACACGGGTATTAGGAAGCCTTTCATGGGCTAATGTCTTCATGGATAGACAAAAACAGGCTTAAAACCTGCAGCAAACACAGAGTCCGGCAGCAACTGGCTCAGCTGAGCTTTAGCAACACTATCAGTGCTCTGACTTCTTTGGAGGGAAGAAAGCATACTCCACTGCCAGTGCCACTGCAAACGCTGCGAATCCTGTTTTAAATCCACGGAGGAGAACATCTCGGAAGGTAACTGGGATGCCAAAGCTGCCCGTATATCTCCACGCCTCATTCCTGCAAAAACAAATGTTGTCATCCTTTAGTTCTTCATTTTCTTTCTTTCATAATGTCCTGTTTTATAAGTCAAATGAACAGAAAAGTTTTACATATTAAACATTATCTACATTTTATAAAACATTTGGCTGAATGCACTGAAATGATGGCCTGGAAGTCACATAAAGGCTAATGATACACAGGGCAAATGTTGAGATGGTCCTCACTGCAGAACACAAGATCCAGGGGGCGAGGTTGGATCCAGATAAAACTCCTCCCACCTTACATAGACCTAAACCTACCAATCTCCACCTTGGATCTTTATTCTGCAGTGAGGGGCTGCTGCAAATTGAGCAATTTTGCCGGTCAACTTTTATTGAGCAATATTTCTTGGGCACTTTTTCATTGAGAATGGGTAACAAATTTAAATCTAAACTAAAATTAAGTACTAATAATTTGTTTCAATTTAGGTGATTTAACTTCAGTGAAAGTGTTCGCTCTCTGGCCATCCAAGATGTAGATGAGTTTGTTTCTTCATATGAACAGATGTGGAGAAATTTAGCATTACATTACATGCTCACCAATGGATCCTCTGCAGTGAATGGGTGCCGTCAGAATGAGAGTCCAAACAGCTGATAAAAACATCACAATAATCCACAAGTAATCCATACGACTCCAATCCATCAATTAATGTCTTGTGAAGTAAAAAGGTGGACGTTTGGAAAAAAATAAAATTAAAACCATTTAATTTAAAAACCACCTCTATCTTTAATATTGCTTTCTCCATTCAAAAAGGGTCTTGTCTGATCAAGCACCATTTACAAGAAAAAACAGTTCTAATCAAATATGCCAGTTAAGGACAACAAAGGATGGACTTCTTCACTGGAGAAAGTTATTATGAATTATTGACAGATGGGTGAATTTGTTTCTTACAAACAAGCTCTTGGAGCTTTTCACTTCACGTGATGTTAATTGAAGGACCTGAGTCATGTGGACATCAGCTGTTTGGACTCTCATTCTGACGGCACCCATTCACTGCAGAGGATCCATTGTAGAGAAAGTGATGGAATGCTATTCCTCCAAATCTGTTCTGATGAAGAAACAAACTTATCTACATCTTGGATGGCCCAAAGGAGGCGTTTTCAGCTAATTGTCATTTTTGGGTGATCTATTCCTTTAACTCATTTATATAATTCTTATCATAATACACAGGGGTGGACTGGAATTTCATAGCCCATTATATATTCAGATAAAGTATTAATATCATGTGCATGCTATACAGAACTCCAGGCAAACAATGCATGAGCAAATATCTGAAACAGTATGATCTTACCGAACCCAGGGGTCCCTCAGTCCTCTTCGAGCCAGCCTCTGCTGGGTTGCTTCCAGTGGCGTTCCTTCCCATTTCCACGCTCTGTAGTCTGGCATGGATAACTTGCCATGTCCATGATCCCCACCCATGACTGCTGTTGAAGAAATCTCACAATTATTCATGCAACATGCGCAGAATTAAGTAGCTACACTGTGACAAGTCAGTCAAGTTAAAGTCACTCGACTCAGTTGAATCACTCTAATAATAATAGAGCTTAAGAACGAGTCGATTCAAAAGAGAGAAACACCCAAAAACGCGTGGTTAAAAAGCAGGCTAAAAGCTTGAGTATAAGGCCAGTTAAATGCATATTTTGAGATTACAACGGATCAGTTTAGTTGTACTTCAGTGGTTTCGTTTTATGAATCAACAGTTAGCTGTTCAGTCGTGTTAAACAATAACTGAATAAAAAATAAACACTGAAGTGTTCAGATACACAGAAACAACACAAGCGAACCAGCTTCTGACAACTAAAGTGCAAACACCGACTCTGGTGCCGGTTCAGAAGCTAATAAATCCTGCCTCCAGTTTAAACTAACGTTAAATTACACGAAAATCAATGTAAACATTTTACTAATGTGTTAACTGCAGTATAATTACCTTTTTTTTTTATAGCAAAGTGACCTCCAACATGAACGCGCAATCAATACAGGAAGTTCAGTTAACGTACTACTTCCTGTGAAGAGCGAACTACGCATTCGAAATAAATACCAAATTATATGAAACAGGTATACATGTTGTAAAAATGCATTTTAAAAATGTTATTACAAAAATCTGTTAATCAATCTTTCAGAAAAGATGTAAATATTCAACGTTTTTGATAACACAATGACTTTTATTTTGACATTTTTTCCAACTTCCTTTCCACATGTATGAATGAACTATTGGCGCATGCGCACTTTCAGTTTCCAAATCAATGGGACAGGGCAAACTCGGGACCATGGCAATGTTATTGAATTGATCGTTATATTATGTTCACAGAACTTGTCTTAATATGCATAGAATTGTTTGTCCTTTCCGTAGGCAGCAAAGTAAATAGGTTTACACATTTCTATTTGAGACGGTCACCTTGTGAAAGGTGACGAACGGAGAAAAAGCAAAACTCCAGCAGGTTGGGTTTTTAGGTTCTAACTTGTATTTAGTTTTACTTTCACTATGGGTGTAGTTCTGCGGAATCTGCAGAATGTGGTTCCCCTGAGACGCGCCAAACTGCGCAAAGACGTGGAGATCCTGAGACACATCTTTGGGGTCCAGAGGTTTGACATGGGCATTATATGTGTGGACAACCGCAAGATTCAACGCATCAACCACATCTACAGGAAAAAGAACCAGCCCACAGATGTGCTGTCGTTCCCCTTCTATGAGGTACAACCGCTGTCAAGTTACATTTTTTGGGCTATATACTTTTTTCCCTCATTGACAGAAGGTACGTGGCCTAAAACATGTTATTGTATATAAATATTGTCCATTGACAGGTGGCTAGAGCATGTCCGTTTTTGGTGGCAGTTGAAGTAAGACCATATCTGAGCAGTTAAAGGAAATAATGGCTGAAGTTTGTTTCATTTCCCTAGGATCTGAGGCCAGGCAAAATCCCAAGTGCCCTCCACAGAGATGAGTATAACTTAGGCGACATCTTCTTAGGTGTAGAGTATGTAACGCAACAGTGTAAAGAGACTTCCCAGGATCTTCATGAAGCACTTACAGTAAGAAAGATGTGTAGTTTGATCACTTTTATATCTGGAGCCTAGCAGAAATTTCATGAAGGTTTATAAAATGGCTTTTTGTGGTGATGCGCAGGTGGTCACTGCTCATGGAATCTGCCACTTACTGGGATACAGACATGAAACTGAAGAGGAGTGGAATGAGGTGGGACATATTTTATTACATTTCATGAGTGTTGGCTTGTCACACTAATGACTGAAAAATATATAAACTGCTTGTTGGAACAAAACCAAAACAGAAAACTATGAAGCAGTGATTCTCAACTTTCAATATTCAGTAATATTCCCTTTACTTTAATGGTGGTGGTGGATTTATTAAATTAACCATGTTGGATATTGAAATCATTTACATATCAATCATCCTGAGGCCCTCAGGGTGAGAAACACATGTGACAGGCTACGCGCTAAATAAGTGTTTCCAAACTTGTTTTCTGCCAGGCCCCCATCTTGTGGAGAAAAATATTTTTTAGTATTTATTTTGTATAACAATCCTGACTATGTACTGACAAAATAATGTCACTGTGTAAAGGGGTGTGAAACATTTAATTCCAGTCAATATTTGTCAGAGTAGGTTTATTTTTCTGTATTATAAATACCTTAACTGTCACCCCTATTTTTGAACATAGATGTGAAAGTGCACCATCCAAACTTAAATTGTAATACATACCTAAAGTTGGACTCTTCTCAGTATATTGCAGATGCAAATGTACTATACTATTTGTCTATATTTTACATAAATATTTTACAAAATATTTTTAATCCATAATTGCTTTAAATTTAAAGCCATATGTCTAATACGTTGTCTTCCAAATTTGTAGCTGATGTCAAAAAAAAGGAGGTCCCCATGAAATTTATAGGCATTATACCAACAACAGACACAAATTAAAAATTTTTTGATGCAAATTTCTCAATATTACAAAATACCACCAAATATGTAATCTTGAGACCTTTCCAATATGTATTTTGACAAGACTATAAAATACCATAATACATCTTGTAATATCACTTGACACCACCCAATAAGTGGGAGGAGACCGTTAAAAGATTTTAAAGTATCACTCCATGGTAACGCAATGTTCGATTTCAAAATGGTTTTTATTGGATTAGTTTTGAGATTTTAAGTGATCTATGATTTATAAATTATATCTTTGATTACATATGAAATGGGATTAAATACTATGGAAATTTACATTTGTGAAGATTAGTCTTCTACCTCTATTATAGTTGACCATTGTACTATTTTTTTTTTTATTTTTTTTGTGCGCACCATTTAGGGATGGGTATCATTTACATTTTATCAATACCGGTACTGTTATCGATACTATTTGGTGCAAAAAGATATGATGTGAAAAGTTGTTTTATTACTGCTGAACTTAAGCAACTTTAAAGGAATAGTTCACCCATAAATAAAAATGGTCTCATTTACTCAAGTCTTTAAACCTGAACGAGTTTCTTTCTTCTGTTGCTGGTCCCCAGTGACTTCCATATATATTTTTTTCCTATCAAAGTCAGTGGGGACCAGCAACTGTTTGGTTACCTACATTCTTCAAAATATATTGTTTTGTGTTCAGCACAAGAATAAAAATTAATACAGGTTTGGTACAACATGACATTGAGTAAATAATGGGTGAACTATCCCTTTAAATGACAATGGGCAGCATGTTTAGTTATGTCCCTTTAAGACCTGCACACATTTTTCTCTCTCAACTGTTTACTTTCACTTTAGACATAACTGTGTTTGTGTGTAAATCTTGGCCGATATTTGTATTTTTTCTCCTTGTTCTTGAAGCCTATCAATTGTGTTCTTTTTTGACAGATGCAGCAGAAAGAAAGTTACATTCTCAGCGAGTTCAACAGACTAACAGGAAGCCACCTCGAGCCACTCACAAAGAGATGCACATAGGACGTGACGTTACACACTGGACTGATTCTTGAAAGAAACTCTTGGGCTGTAAATAAGGGAGAAAAGCACATTTGCTGCTAACACGCACTATTGAGTAGTTCTGAATCTTGAATTAAAACCAATGGAACACTGTTGATTTTTTCTCCAAATAAATTTTATTTAAAATGTGTTTAAGGAAGTCAAAGACTGAATACTAAGCAATTAAGAAGAGCTTATACCACTGTTTCAGAGAACACCATACACACAATGTCCAAACAAGTCCCACCCTTCCATGAACCTACTCAGTTGATCAGAACAGAAAACATGAATAAAGTGGTTACCGAAGACATGAAAATGATAACGACAGTACGGTACAAATCAGACAGTGAACAAGATCTAAAATAAATAATATCAGCTGACTTCATGTGAAGCACCATCATCGGATGCTTCCTATATTCAGTAAAGGTGTGTGAACATTTTTCATTTGACATCTTTCTGAAGACACATTCTACACAAAGGCTGTGCAACTTCACACTGTAAAGCTCTATATAGAAGGAAAACAAAATTGTTTTACTAGGTCTGTAGGTGTGGAGAGGCATAAAGAATCTTGAAGTGAGATCTTTAAAAAAGACAAGCTACATCAATACCACTGAGCTTGTTAGATTAACGTTTATAAAATAAGAATAAAACAACCAACAGTCATCAGTAAAGCCTTGAATATAAATCAGTACTACTCCAAGTCTCTCTACATCGCTATAGGTCATATAAAAGCCAACTGGCAAAAGCAAATATTGCACCACATTTTCAGCTGCATATCAAACAAGACAGACACCCCATATTCCCTATTCCACCCAAACATACAAGAATACATTTTTATATGCAATAGATTGAAAAGGAAATTAAAATTTGCTGAGGGGAAAGGTATAAAAACAAAAATTGATAGAGAACAAGCTCTCAATATTTCTAAATGCATAAGTTAACCACCAGAGGGTCTTTTCATAAAGGCAAACGAAATATTTAAACAAAAGAAAAAAGAAATAAGAGCAACTTCATTGAGGTTGAAGTCAAACCTTTTAAGAAACTCAAAATGCTTTCTATATTTCTATATTTATTTTCTTTGCATTTCCCCATAAACATTTGTACCTATGAGTTTCTAGAACATTTACCCATCTAACTGCAAGTCTACATTTGAAACGGCAACAGTATTTCACAGGGAGAAATGGGAAAAGTGAAAGAGAAAAGGAAAAGTGCCCAAAGTAGGTGTATGTGGACTGTCTTCAGTAGTACTGATGAAGGGTGTCACGTTTACCCCTGGCTCAGTTCAGCTGTTCATCAGCAGAAGGATCCATCCGGATGGGATGTTGAAAGCGGGCGAGAGCATTTATAGCGGCTGCAGCACTGTGCGACCGGCATCACCGTTCCCTCCTGCCTTCTCCAGCTCAGACAGCTCCTCAAACACATCTCTGAACACAAAGACGTCTCATCAGATCACCAGTGGGTCTCATTCACTGATATGCATGGGTTACTTGTAATTATACTTACTTGTGCATGTAGAAATAGATGTATCCACTCCTGTCACGATCTCTCTGCACTGTGGACTCCTGTGTGCGGGAGACGTCCAGATCATTGTATGTGAGCCAGGACTGTTTCTTCATGTCATAAACATCACTAATGTAATGACCTATAGGAGGAAAGAGAAACAGCGGCTGATGTCACTTATTGTACTTGGCCCGCAATGTAAAAACGACATGAAGCTAAGATAGGGATCTGTGATATCGTAATTGTTGTTTTAATGATGTGAGATTTGACATTATCAAGTATTTTGCAAAAAACAAACAAAACAACTACAGAGCGCATGCATACATTACGTGATATAGTCTAAGACTAGTGCGCCCTTTAGGGTGCTTTCACACTTGGTTCACTTGCCTGGTCCAAACCAGAGTTGGATTGCTCCCCCCTCCATACGGTGTTCATATTTTATTTGGGTCCGAGCCGCGGTTTGATTGCATCATCAAGCCAGCAGTTGTTTACCCCATTGCTTAGAAACGGCGGCGCAGGAGAAGGCAGCAAAATGCATAACATTGCTCTCTGCACTTTTATATATTTACGTTTTTGAACCGTTCGTTTTGTTTACAAAGCTTCGGTACATAACAGCGCTTACGTCTGCCTTACAAATGTACTGCAAATGCTCTAAGGAACGCTGAAGGCAAACAGAAATTAGACGGCTTTCTGCTTGCAGCACGTCAGTCACGCTCGTCAGGAAAGTGAGTGAAACACAAACACATTTTTATCAAATAATACGTCATTAATAGCGGTTCACTTCCACGATTTGGTACGATTACGTTCACATCAGCAGCGAACCGTACCGGAGTTCACATGACCCGTATCCCAAACCACCCCTTTTAAGCGGACTCGGGTACGGTTCGCGGGTGCGCACCCAAGGTTGGACGACAGCGTTCACATCATCCAAACGAACCGAACTCTGACGTCAATCGAACCCGGGTGCGCACAAAAGTGCTAGTGTGAAAGCATCCTTGGAGTGTGTTTTTTCACTGCATGATTCAGTTTATTAAAATATATTTAGAATAATCACAAATTCAAGACATGGGGACAGAAAGTGTATATATTTATTAGGGGTGAGAGAAAAAAAAAATTAAACCGATTCACCTGACTAATTCATGATTTACCAGACTCACTCACTGCATTTCATCCCGTGCTTTAATAGGGTTGCAAACGCTTTTCATGTTATATTAATGCTATAGCGTATTGTGTCATGTTTATCAAAATAAAACCGATAAAAATTTGAATTTACACAAAAGATTGTTCTACATTGTTCCAGGACCGGCGTCAGGGGGGGCATCCTTTTTTAATGTTTAATAGGCCTAGCGTCAAGAATAATTCACTGGATAATATTCTCTGGAATACTGGAATATAACAAACAAAACATTGTATTTTATTGCATTTCTCAACTGGAATATTATATTAGAATTATTAATAATGTTTTTGTCCTTCTAGATTATGAAATGCCTGCTGCAGCGCGGTTTATCTATGCATTTACACAGAACTATACTTAAACAGCGATCGCTTGCGGAGATAATAAATGATTCATTTCCATAGAGTTGTATTTATTTAGATGTTTATTAGCGAAATAATGGTTATATAGTAAATATTCCTACAATTTAGGGTGTTTTAAACAAGTGAATCTTGTTAAAAGTTGCATGCGGAGGCCGTGCTGGAGTATTTCCTGAGCATCAACCTACTGAGTGAACAGCAATATGAAGCGGCTTCACGAGACTAAATGATGAGCAAATATACAACAGAGAGAGAATTAAATTCAGCGCTTTTATTTCCAACATGCGCTCATTCATGGCTGTATTGTTTAACTCATGCAAAATTACATCCTTATTGGGAGAGAACTTGATGGATTATCTACAACTACGTGACTCCGACTTGACGAGACTAACAATGAGCATAGACAACAGAGAGAGAAGACAATTCAGCGCTTTTATTTCCAACATGTGCTCATTCATGGCTGCCTATTATTTAATTCAGGCAAAGTTACGTCTTTATTGGGACAGGACTTGACGGATTATTTTACATGACTTGCTCTCTATTTCTTAGAGCCAATCTGCATAACAGGCATTTATGTAATGCATCTAATTTGTGCATCAATGGCTGTAATGTTAAATAAAGTTGACTAACTACAGCAAATCAAGTACCTGCACGCCGTTGTTGCTGTCTCGTCTCCCCTCAGACGCCCTGCAATGGCGATCCTGCGCGCAATTCTCAAAACACCCACAAGACGGTGACATTTATCGGTGAAGCCGCAAAACCGATATCTGGTTATGATAAAATGCTTAAATACCGATCAATATAATCGGCCGATCTCTAAATATGACTCATTATATACAGTCTCTTTTAAGAGTATGATCAACTATTTCCCATTGTCTAGTCTTTAATAAGCAAACAAAAATCACTATAAACTGTAATATCGAATTGCAATCGTAATTGCTAAGATGTGGGTGTGTTTTTTTTTGTTTGTTTTTATTGTGACAGTCTGCATATTAAGTGTATCATTCAACTTTTTCCCATGGTCTAGAGTTCAAAGCAAAAAACTAAAATCGCAACAAAGTAATATCGAATCGCAATACTTGTAGAATCAAAATTCTTAAAATAATAATAATAAAAAAAAGGAAATAAAAATAAAATTGCAATACATATCGTATCGGCACCCAAGTATCGTGACAGTATCGAATCGGGAGGTAGGTGTATCGTCCCATCCCTAATATTCAGTGTTGGGGAAAGTTACTTTTAAAAGTAATGCATTACAATATTGCGTTACTCCCTAAAAAAGTAACTAATTACGTTACTTAGCTACTTTTTATGGAAAGTAATGCGTTACATTACTTTTGCGTTACTTTTTAAATATGAGCAGGGCTTGATTGTTTTTAATACAATAAATTACATTAATACAAATGTAAAAGCCCTGTATCTTGTGAAGGAAAAGTAAATTCACGTCTGTAAAGTAAAATTCAGGATAAGAAGGTTTAACACTCTTCGGCAATAAAAAAAAACAATGAAGTACAATTGTTAGTTTATCTAAAGTCATTTTTGCTTAGTATGGTTGAACTGGATCAAAGGTCAGCAGCAAAAACATTGGTTAATAAAATGGGATTAGATACATTTGTGCTGTTTAACATTTAATTATTGCAGTTTGCGTCATATTCTGAGTTTGCATTTCACTGTTTTAATTCATTTTGATGAATACTAAATCTGTTTTTTGCGAGTGGGATGAATTCATGCACATTTAGTCTAGAACTACAGTAACAGCATGTTCACACAGCGCACTGTCAGTCAATAAATGGGGAAAAAGTAACTGGCGTTACTTTTTTGAAAAAGTAACTCAGATATTTTCTTGTAAATGAAAAAGTAATGCGTTACTTTACTAGTTACTTGAAAAAAGTAATATTATTACGTAACTTGTAATGCGTTACCCCCAACACTGCTAATATTTATACCACTTCATATAGTTAATTTCACACAAAGAGCCATTTTTTTCTCCAAAAATTACCATGATTACAAATGTGATATTGATTTTTTACAACAGTTCTATAAACAAGTAGTTAAGAGACTTGCGTTTTAGACACTATGTTTCCTGTTTTTGCACTATTTTGACATCAAAAATAATTCCAAACAGCCACAACACCGTTTTGCATCTCTGAGCAACATGGTGTTTCGTTCCTGAATGAATCAACTGTTTAAATGATTCGATTCAATCGCAATGACTCACTTAACAGTGACTTGCTGCCACCTACTGGTAGTTTTAATTCCACATTTAAAGTAGAAAATATCTATTCAACGTTTTGTGATTAATGTATCAAAATATTATTTATGGCTCAACATCACCATAGAGTGCCTTTCCTCACAATACAAAAAAAATGTTGGTTTTAATTTCCCATTCGCTTTGTCATATTATAAATAGTAGACACTCAAGTACTATAGAAATAAATATGTTAAATATGTTTTCATTGCAAAATTAGGTTGCAAATGATATTTTCTGAAAGGTATGTCCCTTTTCCTAAACAGGGTTATTTGTTTGCTTTCAAATCATAAATACATAAAATCTTTTATGTAAACCATGTGTTTTACATAAAAAAGAATGTATTTCTTTCTTATTTGGAGAAAATTAGGATGCAGTTTTTTTGTTTGCATGTTATTGCCCCCAACACTATTGAACACTGGATTATATAGATATGATTTAATTATTATTTAAAAGTATTATTATAAAATATCAAGATGACAGGCTGGACCAGCACATGACGGTGTGGACAATGCAGAACACAAATCATGACAAATATGAGAATGAAACGTTTATTCAACTTATAAAAAAATTATATTATTATTATAATAATAATAATAATAATAATAATATAATTACATCCTCAAATCACATTGATATACCGACTCCTCCCCATTCATTTTCACTCAGTCCACCCTGTCATGCATCTGCCCAATCTATCGAGTCTAAATGGCTGACGGTGGACATTTTGGAACAAAGACAGGGTGGACATTTTGAGCTTCAATTAGCCTATTAGCGTACAACAAACTGTGACGAGCTAAATATTTAGTCTGGTTGTTGAAGAGAATTTGGTATATTTAAACGTACATATTTTGAAAATACTGTATGCCAATCACTTCTGGCATATTTTGTGCCGACAGGGTGGACATGTTAAGCTTAGGAAAAGAAAGTAAGCAAACACATTCAAATTTAATGAGCAGTGCAGGGGACAAAGCAAAATAACACGCATCCTCTTACACAAAACAAAAAAAATCTAGAAAATGTATCTAAAGAGCCAAGTAATGCTTTTATGAATATAAAAACTTAGCCTAAAATAACACCCTTTCATAGTAATTTTTATGTAAAGTTATCATGGCAAATGAGTTATGTACAGCAGGGGTCTCCACCCTTTTTTACACCGTGGACCGGTTACGGTTTGAAAAAAAATGTTGCTGTCCGCGGATTAATTGCAAAATTTAACCATAATTGATTAAAAGTTTATCATTTGCACTTGTTTACACACACAAGTGATTTTAAACCATCCTTGTGAAAGAAAAGGCGAAAGGGAACCGATTAGTTACTCGTGCGCCGTTTTCTTTGTTCACAGCCACAGACAGAGAGGTGCGTTTGACTGCACGCGAACACCGAACTGAACCCTCTTTCTTATCTCCTTCACTCCTTGCCTTATACAAAAAATTACGACAAAATACCCATCTCGGTAAATGCAGTCGGTTATGTCTTAAGTGAACGAGAAAAGCGGAGAAAGAAATCGGATGTGTATCATTATACTGGATCCGTGCATCAGGTCTTAAAGGGGCAGCAGCCTATAAAATACCTGCTGCTGTCATTATGCTCAAACAATATTTTTTTTTTTATAAAGACTAATCTATATTTCATTTATACAGTTAACGCTATGCAGTGTTGTTTTACACTTAATGATTACATGTCTGTACCTGAATAGTACCTACCTTATTTTATTTGTAATATTATTCTGTTGTATTTTTCTATGCTTGTAATTTGTGTATTTGTTCTTATTTTTACTGGTTGTACACTTGACTCTTTAATCATGTTTGAACTTTCTTAGGCTAGTAGTTTTTGCTGTGGTATCAAAGTACTTACATTGGGGAAATTTTTTTTTTGATCCCCTGCTTATTTTGTTCGTTTGCCCACTGACAAAGAAATGATCAGTCTATGATTTTAATGGTAGGTTTATTTGAACAGTGAGACAGAATAACAACAAAATCCAGAAAAACGCATTTAAAAAAAGTTATAAATTGATTTGCATTTTAACGAGTCTAATAAGTATTTGACCCCTTCGCAAAACATGATTCTTGTTGGCAATCACAGAGGTCAGACGTTTCTTGTAGTTGGCCACCAGGTTTGTACACATCTCAGGAGGGATTTTGTCCTACTCCTCTTTGCAGATCCTCTCCGAGTCATTAAGGTTTTGAGGCTGGCGTTTGGCAACTGGAACCTTCAGCTCCCTCCACAGATTTTCTATGGGATCAAGGTCTGGAGACTGTCTAGGCCACTCCAGAACCTTAGTGTGCTGCTTCTTCAAGCCACTCCTTTGTTGCCTTGGCCGTATGTTTTGGGTCATTGTCATGCTGGAATACCCATCCACGACCCATTTCCAATGGCCTGGTTGGCTTCAATGCCCTGGCGGTACATGGCCCCGTCCATCATCCTGTCCCCTTAGCAGAAAAACACCCCCAAAGCATAATGTTTCCACCTCCATGTTTGATGGTGGGGATGGTGTTCTTGGGGTCATAGCCAGCATTCCTCCTCCTAACACACCGAGTTTAGTTTATGCCAAAGAGCTGGATTTGAGCTGGACAACACTTTCACCCAGTTCTCCTCTGAATCATTGGCAAATTTGAGACGGGCCTGTACATGTGCTTTCTTGAGCAGGGGGACCTTGCAGGTGCTGCAGGATTTCAGTCCTTCACAGCGAAGTGTGTTATCAATTGTTTACTTGGTGCGATTATGTTCCCAGCTGCCTTGAGATCATTGACAAGATCCTCCCGTGTAGTTCTGGGCTGATTCCTCACCATTCTCATGATCATTGAAACTCCACGAGGTGAGATCTTACATGGAGCTTTTTCATTTGCGAATAATCGCACCAACTGTTGTCACCTCCTCACCAAGCTGCTTGGCGATGGTCTTGTAGCCCATTCCAGCCTTGTGTAGGTCTACAGTCTTGTCCCTGACATCCTTGGACAGCTCTTTGGTCTTCGCCATGGTGGAGTTTGGAATCTGATTGATTGATTGCATCTGTGGACAGGTTGTCTTTTACACAGGTAACAAACTGAGATTAGGAGTACTCCCTTTAAGAGAGTGCTCCTAATCTCAGCTCCTTACCTGTATAAAAGACACCTGGGAGCCAGAAATCTTGCTGATTAATAGGGGATCGAATACTTATGACTCAGTAAAATGCAAATCAATTTATAACTTTTTTGAAATGCGTTTTTCTGGATTTTTTTTGTTATTCTGTCGCTCACTGTTCAAATAAACCTACTATACAAATTATAGACTGATCATTTCTTTGTCAGTGGGCAAATGTACAATATCAGCAGGGGATACATTTTTTTTCTTTACCCCACTGTAGCTTTAAGTAATAAATGGAAAGCAAAGTTACATTGAAATATTTTTAATTTTCTTACTGATCCGAAAAACTATCCAATCTTTGGCTCAAAAAACGTAATATGAACCAAACCGTGAGATTTGTGATCTGTTGAACCACTAATGTCCTGCATTAAATAGTGTGTAAATGCATCTAAATGTATGTACAGCTTCTGTGTTTCCTCTGCATTGCAAAGATTTTGTTGATACCGATTTAATTTGCTTGGTAACAGCCCAAACGTCTTATTACTCTAATTCACTGATTAAATGTAAGAATTCAAAAAAGAACTCAAAAGATAATGGACACTTTTAGAAAAAAATAAAAATAAATGGCTTTATAATGGTAAAATACCCATAAAATGTAAAAATCAATTTAAACTTATTGTAAAAGATTCATTTCTATCTGACCATCACACAGAATATGAAGAATATACATTTTTTTAGGAGTCAGCTGTCTACGGCAGTCCTTAAGGTACCAGCACAATAACACACAAAATATTGTCTAATTATTGCTATCGTTAAAATCTCAGAAAATAGAGATATTATTTTTTGTCAATATCACACACCCCTACTATAAGACACTAGGTACCTGATGATGAACTGCTGCCGATGTGACTGACCACACTGATGAGTCTGAAGGAGTTCAGAAGCTCTCCAGTCTAGAGAACAAATCATTACACGATTGTTAAAACCATGCCCTGAAAACTCGCACTTCACAAACCGCACAGAGGGTCTCAGACTCACCTCAGCATTCTTCTTGAGCTCTTCAGTTTCAGCCTCACTGTACTCCATATCCAGACCATCCTCATTTCCAGAGTCGTCATCAGAGCACAGCAGCTCTGGCAAAGAGTTATTAAACTCTACAACAACACAAACATCCAAATTAACAAAAACATTCACTTTAATAAAGATAATGTGACACAGAACACAATGGTCTGGGTGTGTCATACTGACCTTGCAGGCTGAGCTCAGTGGCTCTCTTCAGATCATCATCTTCCCTCATCTCTCTTGCCTCCTGTGCAATTAACACAGATATTCGTTGTACAACAATCATCATCATCATCATCATCATCATCATCATCGTCGTCAGTTAAGCTGTGCTGACATCAAGGATGAAAAACACTGGAAAAGTACAGCTGCCAAGAAGATTGTGCTAAAAGACCAACATTCTCAATAATATGCCCAAGCCACTTGTGAACTCAAAATAGACCGCCAAAAAATCTTGAACAATGAAGCCTGTTAACTTTGTTTTTAACCTCTTAAGTAAAACTTAAGATTCTCTAAGACTTTTTTGTTGTTTGTTCTACTTAAGATATTTTGATTTTAAATTTATCAAGACTTTAAAACTGTCCTTAAGATGTTTTATATTCAAAACACACCACAATTATGTTATTTTGATTTTGTGGTGAAATATGACCTAGACATGTTATTGAGAGTTTCGATGAGATTCTTAGTATTAGAGATTCATAGCATTTTTTTTTAGCTGCGAATTATAATTCTTTACCAAATTATGCAATGTATAATGATCTCTACATTTGCCTGTTTCAGTTTATCAGCAAATAAACACACAAATGCAAATTGAGGGACGATTTCAACAAATTAGAAATTACATTAGGTAAAAAATTCACAAGATTAAGTAGTATAAAAATCAAGGTCCACAATACAACCTTATTAAAATTCATAAAACATAGAATTTACTTCTAGACTCCTTACATGTTCCTGTAGGCTCTGTGCGAGGGCCTGCTGCAGCTCCTGTTCCTCTCGCTCCTGGTCTAAACTGTACTGCTGCACCCAGTCCAGCTCTCCCTGCACACCTTCAGGCGTCTGGTTCTCCTTATTCTCATCCATGGTCAGATCTAGAGACTCCAGGGCATCTAGACACAAAGCAAACAATGAACAAACAACTCTAGGCACTGTAGGCCAGGAATCTAAATGAAGTCTAGTTAACACTCTAGTTACCTGCAGGCTGTTTCTCTCCATCCAGAAGCTCCAAATGATGAGTCAGGTCCTGCCCATCTGCATCTCCAAACCCTGTGTCTGGGCTGTTGGTTGGCTCGTCATCAGGGCATCCGGACAAACTAGTGTCGTGCCGACTCATCTCCAGCACAGCTGCTAGCATCTCATCATCGTTGATGGCGTTAAATTCTGAGTGCTCGACCTGTGCATTGTGCTGCACCCGAGGACAAAAGGGAGGTTAGATGTGAGGAGCAAACTGGTCGCATACGTTTTCTTCAGATGTTTGGGGTCACTACGTTTTTCTTTCCCTGTGAAGGGAATACATACTTTCAAGAAAGGACAAATTAAATTAATCAAATGTGACCGTAAAGAACAATTTTAGTATAATTTTACAAATAATGCTTTTATGAAATTTCTATTCATAGAATCCTGAAGAAAACATACCTCAAAAATATCAAGTTGCACAACTGTTTAACAAGCATATTCGTATGCATATTAAAATACTGTTTAATCAGCATATTAGAATGATTTCTGAAGGATCATGTGACACTGAAGACTAAAGTAATGAAAAATTCAGCTTTGGTTTTTGATATATATATATACAAATAGAAAAGTTATTTTAAATTGTAATTTCTCAAAATTGTTCAGTTTATGACCATTTTTGATCAAATAAACGCAGCCTTGGTGAGCATAAGAGATTTTTCTAAATCTAATCGACCCCAAACTTTTGAACGGTAGAGCAAATATTTGTTCAAATCCTTCCATTTAAAACAAATCTATAATTAAGATCTATAATTTTGTCAAATGTTTATGTTTGAAATACTAGCATGTGTTCAACACCTTACACAATCTACAGTTTGTGCCAGTGTTATTCTAGTATTATATATATATATATATATATATATATATATATATATATATATATATGCGCTATTACAGCTTCTTAATATTTTAAATTGATTTAAAATTCATTTTAATTTTTAGTCAGTTAGTCTGCTTTATTATTCATTTTAAATATTACTATTTAATTTAGTTCATTTTATTTTCAATGCTTCTATTTTATCAAATTAAATTAGAAATGTTGCCTAACTAAAATGAGTTCAAGCTTTTTAATCTTATAATTTTATTTCAATTAACAAAACATTTTTAGTTTGAGTTTAAGATAGTAACCCTGCTTGTGAAATGACACCTTTGTAGATTGCAGCTTGCTGTAACCAAATACAGTGGTGTGAAAAAGTGTTGGCCCCCTTCCTGATTTTTTATTTTTTTGCATGTTTGTCACACTTTAATGTTTCAGATCAAACTAAGTTAAATATTAATCAAAGATAATATTTTTGATTAACATGCAGTTTTTGAATGAAGTTTTTTATTATGAAGGGAAAACAAAATCCAAACCCAGATGGCCCTGTGTGAAAAAGTGCTTGCCCCCTAAACCTAATAACTGGTTGGGCCACCCTTAGCAGCAACAACTGCAATCAAGCGTTTGTGATAACTTGCAATGAGTCTGTTACAGCGCTGTGGAGGAATTTTGGCCCACTCATCTTGGAAGAATTGTTGTAATTCAGCCACATTGGTGGGTTTTCGAGCATGAACCGCCTTTCTAAGGTCATGCCAACAGCATCTCAATAGGATTCAGGTCAGGACTTTGACTAGGCCACTCCAAAGTCTTCATTTTGTTTTTCTTCAGCCATTCAGAGGTGGATTTGCTGGTGTCTTTTGGATCATTGTCCTGCTGCAGAACCCAAGTTCGCTTCAGCTTGGGGTCACAAACAGATGGCCGCAATTGTTCTTCAGGATTTTTTGGTAGACAGCTGAATTCATGGTTCCATTTATCACAGCAAGTCTTCCAGGTCCTGAAGCAGCAAAACAGCCCCAGACCATCACACTACCACCACCATATTTTATTGTTGGTATGATGTTCTTTTTCTGAAATGCTGTGTTACTTTTACGCCAGATGTAACGGGACACACACTTTCCAAAAAGTTCAACTTGTCTCGTCAGTCCACAGAGTATTTTCCTAAAAGTCTTGGGGATCATCAAAAACTGAGACGAGCCTTTATGTTCTTTTTGCTCAGCAGCGTTTTTTGTCTTGGAACTCTGCCATGCAGGCCATTTTTGCCCAGTCTCTTTCTAATGGAGGAGTCATGAACACTGACCTTAACTGAGGCAAGTGAGTCTTTTGTGACCTCTTGGATGAGTTGTCGCTGCGCTCTTGGGGTAATTTTGGTCGGCCGGCCACTCCTGGTAAGGTTCACCACTTTTCCAGACTGACAGATCTCAATTACTTTCTTTCTCATTTGTTCCTGAATTTCTTTGGATTTCAACATGATGTGTAGCTTTTGAGGATCTTTTGGTCTACTTCACTTTGTCAGGCAGGTCCTATTTAAGTGATTTCTTGATTGCGAACAGGTGTGGTAGTAATCAGGCCTGGGTGTGGCTAGAGAAACTGAACTCATGTGTAATAAACCACAGTTATGTTTTAACAGGGAGGGGTAAACATGTTGTGTTTACTTGTGTTATCTTTGATTAATATTTAAATTAGTTTGATGATCTGAAACAAAGTGTGACAAACATGCAATAAAATAAAAAAAATCAGGAAGGGGGCCAACACTTTTTCACACCACTGTAGAGTGTTTGATTTGATTCACAAGTGCCATGTGGACAGACTCAAACAATCCATTAAAAATACACAGCTATTCATCTCACCTCTTCCGTCCTGTCATCTTCTGAATGATGTTTCCGACCAACTTTTCTGACAAGCTCCTCCTCACTATCCGAGTCACACAAGATGCTGCCTGAGCTCTCTGGCTTTTGAGGACCTTTCCTGTAAACCATCAGTTCAAAACACATTAGTATGAATGAAGTCTAAATACTCTTAGCATGCACATTAGAGGGCTGCTCTCACCGTAGTGTTGAAGAGTTGACCGACTGTGACATCTTCAGTGTCCTGGAGCTGAAATGAAATCAGCCATTAGTGAGCATGAAGGGTGCTTCACTAAATGACATCAAGTGCAAGAGTGAGTCTTACATGGCGGTCTGTGTGCTCCAGCCGAGGCTGAGAGGGGGGCGTGTGGCGTCTGTGCAGTGTGAGAGCAGCGTGAGATATTTGGGGATCAGGACTTGTTGGCCCAGCTTGCTGTTTAAAGACAGCTGGCTGTTGTAGCTGTAGCGTTTAAGGTGAAGAATCAGCACTCTGCAGAGAGAGAGAGAGAGAGAGAGAGAGTCATTTAAATGCTTTGAATTGACCACAAATGAATCTACACCTAAAGTGTGTCTGTTCATCCCAACCTGGGAAGCCTGCTAAATTTGTGAGAGACGGTTGCTGCTTTTCCACTGCATTTTTCACAGGAATACTCAATCTCCTCCATCTATAAACACAAAGCCAACAGGTAATGAAAAGTGAAGTACAAAATAGTTTAATTTGATTATGAGTTTTATCACAGATTGAAAGTCACAAGAATCATCTGCACAGTTTTACTCAGCCAGGCAAGATTTTAGCCAAAAAAAAACAAAAAAAAAACAATAGTGACAAAAAAAGGGTTGGTCACAAATGTTCAGCACAAAAATCAGATTCGGTTTTTGCACAGGGTTTGTCTGTTCAGATTAATGTGTAAAAAATATCTGCATGAACATGCGCCATACAAAAAAAAAAAAGATACATGTATCTATCTCTCTCTCTCTCTCTTTGGACAGTTACTTCACTACTTTTTTCTCAGTGACAAAAACAAGTCAAACAGTATCTACATGTTTTCAAACAGCCATTCAGATTTTTGTATTTTTTATTGACTACATGCAAATATTCATGCTGATCTGAATAAACGCATTAACAGCCATTTATCAAATTAAAATGTTTATCACTGAACATTTATTTTGGTGTGAACAGGACTTTGTTTTCGATCCTTCACATTTTATAGCTGGTATGATGTAGTGTCGTACCCTGAAAAAGAGATCTAGAGAGTCCTGTATGGATCTCAGAGGGAGTGTTTTTTTCCTGCGCGGCAGGTCGATGGACAGGTCATTGAACTGCTCTCGCTTCGTCACCACCTCTCCACAGCTGTTCACCAGAGCAAGAGAGGTCTTAGTTAGTATGTCAGGCAGCATATGTTGTCTTATGACTTTTAATAATATGTCCTGTAATAACTACATGACCTTTAATTCACCTTTTACATGTTATGGTGTGCTGCACTTCAAACTCCATGTTGACTGTAACCGGGCAAGTGTAAATGCGTGAGGTGTCCACCTCCTCTGCTAACCGAGCGCTCTGTGGCTCCTCCCAGGCCGAGGGCTCGTTCTTCCAGCTTTTGTTGATCTTCTCCACATCCTCCTTCAGCTGGTCCAGACACTGGCTCAGGAACTCATGGGCATCCTGAGAAAAAACAGCTGATTGGCACTTGTGTCGTGTGAACAAGGTGTCAAGAAGGCTTATTCACACCAAGAACATCAACTGTAAAAGATAACCATATTAGCATCCATACCAAAAAACAATAAAATTGTTTAACCTGTTAACCCGCATCGGCCCGCGGGCGGGCCGGAAGGGCGTGGTCGGGCGTGGTCGGACTTTTTATTACCTTTGTTTTAGAACAATATTCAATCAATTATCATTAACTATATATCATTTGAAAGCTAAAACACTCAAGATTAACGATGCAGCTCTGTCATCTGTCAATTTAAATCCTGTCAGTGTTTTTGTCACTCAGCAGCTGAAATAAAGTTCTCTTATTGTGATTATTAAAATAAGTAAAATAAGTTATTATTAAAATGTTAGAGTTATCATTGGTGTGAACAGGCTTCAAGTCAGATGCATCTGCATTAGAAATAAAGATGTCACGAGTCTTACATTCTGCATGTAACCAGAGAAACGCTCAGCAGTTGAGGAAATGGCGTTCTTCACTCGTCGCAAAAGATCTTTCTTCACTTCTGGAAGGGAAATATCTTTCCTGGCCAGCAGATGAGCAAAACGCCTTCATATGGAAACAAAAACAAAACATCAACAGGCTTGTGACTGGATAATCATTACGTTTCAAATTTTTAACAAATGTTTAGAATAGTCCAAAAAGTACTTAATTTCCAGGAAAAAACAACAACAGCATGACCATACCTCAGAAGGGCATTGACGGGGACCCTCTTCCATGGTATGCCCTGCTTTAACAGGTCATTCGAAAATGAGGGCAGGCTGAAAAGTGACTGGAGTATTGCGTTCATGTAACAGGTGTTCCCAAGATTGGAGAATCTAATAAACAATCAAGAGGCATGTGATAAGCTAAGGACAAAAAATTTCATTCAATGTGGCAAAATAATAGCAATAATACTGACCGTACTACACAATGTATTATTTAAACTATATATAAAAAAATACATACATTTTAAAATGTACAGTAGAATGTATTTCTCAGCAATAATATAATACAGTAAAACACCAAGTAATAAAAGTTGCAAAAAACTTCAATTTCCTTTGATGCATTGTAAAAGAAATGAAACCGTTGGGTTTTATGCATTAATTTGATTACCACCATTTGAAATTGGTATCATATACACAATTTAAAAAAAACTAAAATTAAACAGAATTTGCGAGAAGAAATAAAACATTTAATAGAACCCTATATTAGCAAGTTTTAGACACTCACCCTTGTAGTGGAGGCTGCGGCTGAGCCAGCGTGGATGGTCTTGGTTTATTCCAACCACCGTAGTCCAAAGTAGGGCGCACCTTTTTAAAGGGAGTTGAGTGATTGGGTAACATTAGGCTTCTTTTAGCAGAGGGACACTGGCCTGTACTGCCGGGCCTGTAAAAGGAAAAAATATCAAAACAAACATGTGGTTTAGTAACCACTAAATCTGATGAATTCAACACAGGATTAAAAAAACTGATAATTCTTGTTTGAGATATTCAGTAAAATAACTGGCACATAAAAAGCAATTTGTTTGTGAACTGGATTATACTATTCACACTGCATGTTTGTGCAGCAACTGAAGACAATGCACTTGTTGTGCCAACATTATTTACCATTACAGAGTTATTTGATCACATTCAGATTACAATATTGCTGTGAAACTGTATATTCAACAGCACCATCACAGAACTTTGCAGGAAACACCGGTTTAGAAAGCACAGGTTATTGACATCACTGAGTCAGAGGCTCTTTACCTGTCCAAAAATGAATGAGTCTGTGAGTAATCTTTAGTTCCTGTTCTGCTCCCATAAAAGGATGTTGGCTGGAGAGGGGCAGGCGTGTGTGGAGCTGAGGAAAAAAAGTAATAAGCATGTGTCAAAGCAGAGAGGGAAGCCGCTACAATAGATAAAATGTGAATAGACACTAACCGGTTGCTCTGTTCTCCTCTGACTGCTTGAGTTTCTCTTTGCAGCTGAGCAGAAACTTTCTGGATGAGTCTGTGATGGCCTTATTGTTGCTAAAAACAAGCAATATTAGAGTTTTCTAGCATTTAAGTGCACTCAATTCAAAATTTTGGGATAGGTAAGATTTTTTAAATGTTTGCCAAGGCTGCAAAGCTGCATCAAAAACGGTAAAAAAAAAAAAAAAAAAAAATTTTTCTTAATATTTTTGTGAAAATATTTAAATGTTTTCAAGAGTCTTTTATGAATACAAAATGCATAACAGCATTTATTTATGCAATTTGTAATAAAGTATTCTAGATCTGTTGATTAATTTTAATGCATACTTTCTGAACAGGACTTAATTTCTTTCAGAATGGGGGGGGGTCCTACTGACCCGAAACTTTTAAACATTAGCATATCAAAATGAATCTGCACTAAGATGAAGTCCCATTTACCTAGAAGAGTCATTCTCTTTGGGATAGTCCTGTGTCATATCACCATCAGAGTTCATCAGCCTCTTCCTCTTCTCACTCCTACAGGACAAAAACTTAAGTTGTGGTCAGGGCAATCTTTATCAAATTAAAAGTCATTAAATTACTGAAACCTAAGATAACATGCATGCAAACAACATAACTGAGCAAAAAGCGCACACGCTTTCTAGAGACACTGTACCCAAATCTAATTTTGCACACCTGTTCTCAGAGAGCCCATTGCGGCCGGGTGTGGAAGTTACCCGGCTGGGACTCCCGAGAGGCTTTCTTGGTGTGCCGTCCTCTCTGCTATCCAGACTTGGACGTCTTGGAGTGCTCTGAAAGAAACAGCATGTCAACCATATAATATTTAGAAAAGAATCCATAAGCATTTCAGTGCTTGTGATGCTGTGCTACCTGTTTTTCAGATGCAGAAAGGCCAGAGTCATTCTGTGCTGCGCGATTCCCAAGAACTAAGCCAAAACTAGCACTTCCCTGGTTTGTCTTTAAAACTAAAGAAAGATAAAAAAGGCAAAAACAAAACTTAACATGACTTGAAAAAGAATGGAAAGTTATATAAAAACTCCAAACAAGCCAAAAGAAACATACCTGCTGGTTTTCCAAGCCTCACCATTTCAAGGTATTCCTTCATTTTTTTAGCAACCACCAAGGCCAGTTTATCCATCATGACAACGCTCGAGTCTTTCAGAGTCAGTGTCACACGGTTTGGCCCATGCGTTTTATACCATGAAACCTGCTTTACGTTGTGATTCAGCTGCAACAAAATAAACGAGTCTAAATAGCATTCAACAAAATGCATTTGATGCTCATGTCTTAAAATGACACTGCGTAAGTAGAACCTTGCAGATGTTTCTTAACCCTATAAACCTCATATCATATTTCATACACATATTTCTAAGGATTTAAAATTATCAACATGACCAAGCTTTGCTGAAAAAAAAAAAAATGGTGCACACAATCTACTACATGCCTTCAGTTATCTGATTATTAATAGGTTATACTTTTCAGCAAATAAAAAGCCTTTTAGTATAACTGTGAAAATGTCCACCTGCAGGTCTTTTTGCTGTTTAATCTTTATAAAGATAAAATGCGTTTTATACTGTTAGTAATATTTCAAGATGAACATTTACTCGAACGCATAAAATTAGATTTACCTGATTATCCAAGCATTTTTTGTTTGTTTTTTTTAGAAACATTGTGTTAAAATGTGAGCATCAAATATGAGCCATCAGGCTTTTGAGGATGTTTACTTGTTGATCTCGGAGTTTTGATAATAAACTAAGCATTTAAAAATCATCTTACAGACATTATAATGAGATACAGACTGAAGAGTGATATTTATAAGCATTTAATGCGAGTAATCTGCTATACTGTTTTAAAGATTTAATTAATCAGAATTTCATTGTTTGGCTTTGGCCATATAATTATCAGCAACTGCACCAAATTGCATATCAGTATGTTTTTTTTTCCCTCTTCAAGCTCTATATTCTCACTATATCATACTTTATGAAATATAAAAGTCTGTACGCATCAAATATGATACTTAAACAACAGCATGATTTGTATCGACAATTATCACATGTCAGGCTTTCGGCTGTGAATGCAAAGACAGATCTGCACCTGAAACACCTTCGGATTACCGCCACTGTTGAACTTGACTTGCAGGTTTATTTTGTTGTCTTTCTCGTGGATTTCAAAGAATCCCTCTTTCCATTTGGTGGTCCCCAGATCCCCACATCTGATGCGGATGCGGACAGCGCCACCGCTGGTTAGCTTGGGCACTGCGACGGCCATGAATGCGAGAGGCGCTCAAAACTCCGGCTCTGGACACAATTGATGGCGAACAGATGCGGTCAGAGATCTACAACAAAAGCCCTGACAAAAGACGAGAGACAATGTCCGACGTGAAACAGCTGGAGACGCAGAAACGTACATATCACTCCGGTACGATCGCAAACACCAGCGACGAGGTTTTTACAACAAGCGCTTCTTTGAACAAAACACACGATTTTGATCCTGTATGTTTCATTTTACACATCTGTTGTAAACGAGCCAATGTATGTCAATGTAAACACGTTTTAAAAGAAAACTGAAAGCTAAAACTCTTAACGACTTTAGGAGAAAGCACACAACCCACGTGTCGGGAATGAATCGGACTCACAAATAATAAACCAATGTGACTCAAAGTCACGCGTGTGAACTTATCACGCGTAAATGCCATTTAACAATATCTCTCTATAATAATGTCCCGGTCGTTTAAAACTATCAACGACAATTAAGTTAACAGAATAAGCGAGCCAGTGTAAAATCTGTGTAAAACATATTTCTTACATTCAAATCTTCGCAAACACCCCACTTAATGTAAAACTAAATCAAGTCAAATCGCAAAATTGTTGCTTTAAAAGCTTTGAGCTTCAGTATGACAAACTTCTGACGTTTTAAAGTTAACTGACATGTCAAAACGATGCCCGAAGCTCTCCTTTATAAGATTTGATCAGAGCCCTGAGTTCCGCATGTTTCGAGGAGCTCCAGTGAGTAAAGATAAAAGTAAACAAACACATTACGCGCGCTTTAAATGAAGCGACTTGACTAGCTTCCCTAGAGACCGCACACACTTCAAGCGTTCCCGCCTTAAAACAAACTAACTCTCGTGTAATTCGCGGAAACGCGTCTTTATTTTGCAGCATCCTCACACTCCGCTGTGAAATTATGACACACGCATCATCCACACGCAGCTAATTAACTAGCATTAGCAGCCCAGGCCGTGTGACAGGCTTGGCTCCGCTAACTGACCATTCTGATAAAAAAGGCGGGCAAATTCTGCTCATAAACCGCATCGTTTACCTGCGGGGGGGGGGGATTCCTTGAAGAAAGCGCTGGGGAAGGAAAGTATCCGCTCAATGTGGCGCGCTGTCAGTGTGTGAGTTTTGCCGGCTGTGATGTTATCTGCGCTCGCGTCCCACGAGCAGCCGATGATGGCGGGAATGTGAATATTTAGAGCGGAAATGGGAGGTGAGAAGAGGCGCGTAAACTCGCGCGAGATTTCAGAGGTTAGCGTCGACGGTGGGCGCACCTCTGTCAGTGTTCTTCGGTGAACACTGACAGTGTGTTCACTTTTATTAGAAATATTGAATTAAATGTGTGTTTGAATAACAGCATAAACTTATTCAGAATGATCCAAAACATTGTGAGGCTCCGCGAAACCTCCTATTTATTACGTCACCAGCGCCCCCTCTGATTGGCTGCTGAAGCAGCCGCGCTATCAGTGAGGCGGAAGTACAGCATTATCCTCGCATAAAGGTCTTCTTCCTTGGCTTAGGACTTTAACATTCTGTTCAGAGCAAGAGTAACGCTTATTTAAAAAGGCGACGGTGAGTAATTTGTGACATTTTATTAGACATCTGTTACAGTGCACTTAATAAGTTAGGACATTTTGCATGTGATCATTGCTGAATATATTTTCCCTTCTATGGGTCACAAACCACGAGTAACGTTAGAGCTGTAATACGATGTTTTGGAGAATTCATCAGTTTCAATACTTTCACTATGACCCTAATTAATTTATCGTATTCGTTATTCAAGTAAGTCTGTTTACATTGTAAACGAGGTGAGTGCTGGAAGCCCTCCTGCTGATGTGGCCTTTGATCAGGGAGATATGGAACTAGTTTGGTTTGAGTCCTGCCAAGTGACCAGCAGTAACATATCACGTGAGGTGTATGCTGTGTCTAATAAGTGTTTGTGTGTGTCATATGTTTTATCAAAAAGTGATTTGCAGTACTCGAATCATAGATCATATATAACTCGTGTTATAATTGAGGGTACATAAATAAAAACAAAGTGCTTTCTCAGTAAAGTTACTATTGGTTTCAGTTTATATATTTCATCAGGGTAACAAATGTGACTCTGGACCACAAAACAAACAAAATTGCCTTTAAAGTTGTCCAAATGAAGTTCTCAGCAATGCATATTCATAAAATAGGATTTTTCTTTAAAAAAAAAAGAAATTGTTAGGAAAAAAATATATAATTATCATCAATTGACATGAATTGTGCTCTAAATTGTAGAATAAATTGTCAAATGCTAAAAAATATTTTTATATATATATATATAAAATTATATTCACAGTTACGCAATTTCTTGGGTCATTCAGTTTTGAGGGGGCGTGGTGTGTGACCATAACCCCCCCCAACCCCTCTTTGGCTATATCATTATTATTCAGAAATTAGTTATGTCTGGGTTTCAGACATTATCATTAATATTACCACCTTCTTTCCAGGTGTGATGTCAGCTGACAGCAGCAAATGTAGCTGACGTCCTTCTGTGACAGCAGCCATGGCGGAGGTTTCGTCACTGAGCAGTGGTGCTCCAATGCGCCGCGGGCCCTACATCAGCATGATCACCAACCGGACGATGAACTTGCTGATCCGTGCTGCCATGCTCTTTATGGTGGGCGTGTTTCTAGCGCTCGTGCTAAACCTGCTACAGGTGCAGCGTAACGTCACTCTCTTCCCTCCAGACGTCATCAGCAGCATTTTCTCATCCGCCTGGTGGGTTCCACCCTGCTGTGGAACAGCCGCAGGTACACAAACACACACAACATATTACGATTATAAACAGTGTTTGTCTGAACTGCTTGTGTCATAACAGAGGATTCTCACACAAATGAATGCTGTTGTCATTCTTAAAACCTGTGAGATCTGTGATGTGGATTAAATGCCACTCTTCTTTTTTCAGCGTTGATAGGTTTGCTGTATCCCTGTATGGATCATCGTCTGGGGGAGCCGCATAAGCTCAAGAGAGAGTGGTCTAACGTGATGCGCTGTGTGGCCGTCTTTGTGGGCATAAATCACGCCAGTGCTGTATCCTTCTCTCACAACATCGCATTTCTTCTTGTTTTTGATCTTCTCTAACAAAGTCATTCTGTCAAGCAATTCAGCTGCAATAGATTAACGCTGTTTTAGTCTTATTGTTTATCTACGTTGTAACAAGATTAATATTTTCTTACATAATGTGATGCACATCTGAAATAATATTTAATGCATAAGGTTTTTTGATAGTTTTTTTGTTTGTCAGCGTTTACAGATAAACATTTTTTTTCTGCCCTAGAAACGGCAGTGGACTGATAATAAATGTGACAGTTTTATAGAGTGCTGCAGTGAAGACTTGTCAACCCATAAAATAGCATCCTTGGCAAAAACCAATAGGATTTTTCTGTTGGCTTTTGTATTTTTGCAGAAAATAAACTCTGTGACCAACAAATGTTTATCATTTACACATTTTGTTCATCATGGTAATCTTTACAAATTAAAACAACTTTTATACGTTTTTAATCCTAAATAAAACCACCAGAAGTAAAAAGCGAAACAGCCTATAAACAAACAATACCACGGTCATGACTTGTCTAATGTGTCACAATCTTATGTCAACACCATTAAGCATCTGACACTTCTTTCAGTCTCTAAAAAAAATTACTCTGAAAATGTGAGTTACAATAGTTTGCAAGAGTGCAATTATAAACAATGAGGCTGTGAAAGTGGACTAGTGAGTCTGTTCAGTTTGGTGATGTTTATTGTCCTCAAACCTTTGTAGTCACAATTAGCAAGACATGTAAAAGTGTGTTTTTTTTTTATCACAATTGGGAATTAGTATAAAACATGAAAATATCTTTAGCTTGTGTGAACAACAGACCTTATTTCAGGCTTCCAAACAAAAACTCATTCAAAAACCCATTGAATTCAGGACAATGGAAGCGGAAGTGCTAAAAAGCTACCTCGTTTCTGGGTTTTGGCCTTCAATAATGCATCATCCCTGCAGCGCACTATAGTACAAAAACGATATTGCTCTTGTATGACTTATCTTTAACACTGGTATCAACAGAAGGTGGACTTTGCGAATAATGTGCAGCTGTCATTGACGCTGGCTGCCTTGTCTGTCGGCCTGTGGTGGACGTTCGATCGTTCACGCAGTGGTTTTGGGCTGGGAGTCATCATTACAATACTCGCCACATTTGCCACCCAGCTGCTGGTTTACAACGGAGTCTTTCAGTGAGTTTCATACCCACTCTGATATAAGTCTGCTCAATATAGTTAGTTGGAAGTATCACCAAATGACAGAAGTAGTTTTATGGCCTGTTCACACCAAGACCGATAACTGTAAGATCTACTGCTTACACTTGCATCATTACAAGCCTGTTTTGTTTGGTACGTCACTGTCCATGTGTGAATGTTTGCAGATATACCTCCCCTGACTTCCTGTACATTCGGTCCTGGCTGCCATGTATTTTCTTCGCTGGGGTCATAACTGTGGGGAATATTGGACGACAACTAGCTCTGGTAAACTTTTGCATAGTTACTCAAACATAATCACTCAATTAAGCTCTTATCTTTCATAACCTGCAGAATGAAAGATTAAACAGAAAAATGATTGCACAACCACCAGTTAGGTGGCGATATGAACCAAGTATGTAAACGGCCTTTGAACAGAAGAAAGAAGTAGCATGGCGTGCTTTTTCTTAGCATCTGTTTCCATAGTGACTCGTCGATTCGTCGCTCTGTTGAGAATGTTTTGAGTCTTAAACAGGAGCATACTCTGTGTTGAATGAACTTACTCCTGGATGTGTTTTTGGAACCAACATACCTCAAGTAAACGAGGTTTGGGTTGATCAACCGAGAGTTCAGGCTTTAGCAGATGGTAAGTTAAGGTGTTCCAGAAAGCAGGGTTAACTTACCATCTGCTAAACCCTGAACTGTCAGTTGATCAACCCAAACCTTGCTTACTCGAGGTATGTTGGTTCCAAAATCGAGTCCAGGAGTAAGTTCATTCAACCCAGAGTATGTTCCTGGTTAACACGCAAGACATTCTCAATAGAGAGACGAATCCACAAGTCACTATGGAAATGGACGGCTAACAAAAAGTGCACCACACTGCTTCTTTCTTCTTCTGTTCAAAGGCCATTTGCACACTTGGTGCATATCGCCACCTAATGGGTGATCGTGCAATCATTTTTCCTTTTTTACCTTTAATCTTTAATCCTTAAAAATAAGAATTATATTGTTTGTTTGATGCTAGTAATATAATATGTCATCATATATGTATTTTTTTTAATTATAGAAATAAATTATAGAAAATGGAGATCCATGATGTACGAGATAAGAAAATATAACAAACATATATAATAAAATAAGCATTACCTTGTCATAAAAGTGTTTTATAATTTAGGCAGATAATTATTATGCCAATACAATAAATATATTAACCATTATATAATAGATTACCTTATATTTTACTTATATTAGTGCTTTATAATTTACATATCATACAACTAATATTATTAATATATGTTATTGTAATAATATATAATATTGTGCGCTACCTGTCACGCCCACTGGAGTCTCGTTAGTAAGTCACGCACACATGCGCTGATAGCTCTGAAGTGAACTAACCCTGAAACAGAACCTACTCCGGAGCAGGTTATCTTCAGAGAGCAAGTTGCTATGGTTACTTACCCTGAAAGTTACCTCTGTTTTTGGAACCGAAAGTTGAGGTTATCTGCTTACTTACCCTTTAACATACCCGGGTATGTCACATAGACTGCTTTCTGGAACACCCCCCAGAAAGAGTTTTGTTGTTGTTTTTTTTTTTTAGAAAATAATACATTTATTCAGCAAGGGTTCAAAAAAGTGTCAGTAAAGACATTTATTTATTTATTTATTTATTTATTTATATGTAAAATACATATTGTTCTTTTAAACTTTCTATTCAACAGAGAATCCAGATGTAAAATATATTACAGCTTCCACAAAAAATGTTAAGCAGAACTACTGTTTTCAAAATTAATAATTAATTAAATATGTGCACTAAATCAGCACATTAAAAGGATTTTTAAAGGATCATGTGACACTGAAGACTGGAATAATGAAGCTGAAAATTCAGCTTTGCATCATAGGAATAAATTACATTTTAAAATATTCACATAGAAAACAGTTATTTTAATTTGAATAAAGTTTCACAATATTACTGTTTTTACTGTTTTTATTTTAATTATTTTTTTATCAAATAAATGCAGCCTAATTGTCATCTTTCAAAACATAAAAAACATGAAACTTTTAAAACTGAAGTGCAGGTTAATTTGCTGGCTTGTATAAAATTAATTTCTTTATATATAAACTTATTTATTTAGAAATGAGTGTGTAACTCAATTTCGGAAGTTCTTAATTGTGATGTGTAGTTATGTTGCCTTTGAAACACTGTGTATTGCATTGATTTATGTTTCTTCATTTGCTACAGTATGAGTACAAATTCAGTCAGGAAAAGACCCACCAGGATTGAGGAAGAATCCTCTGCACACATAGGAAAATCCAGGATAAAGTAGTGAAGCAGGAGCAGCAAGACTGACAGAGTGATCCATCGAGGAGGAGCTGCTCTCTGTGTTTGAGGACGGACAGTGTTATGATTTATACCTCCAGATCTGTTTTCTGCCGCCTCAGATGCTCAGGTTCTCTAAGTGTGTGTAACCATTAGATATAATGTCGTTTACACACTCTCATACTGACAGCACTGAAATGCTACCGGCTGCTGTAAAGTGCCAAACTGACTCTGACTGATCAAACTGCGCGACTGTCCTCACCTCATGACTGGAGGAAAAGCCTGGTGTGTAAAAGATGGGCAATATGTTGACTGAATATTCACATGCATTTCATGCACAGACACAAAACTCAATCACAAGAAATGTTCTATATGATCTTGGTACTGCTGTGGTCTCTATCCACTGTAATGGGTGGAGGAGAGTCATCTGGACAAAACACAATCATTGGATCTCAATCAAATCACTGGTCATTAGAAGTAAGGGGAGTTATATAGAGTATTATGACAGGGCATCAAATCTGTTACATATCACTTTACTAAAACGCAGTTCTTTTCTGCGGTGTCCCAGATCCACCACTAGTAGGCGTCAGAGGCTAAGTGACCCGTCACCCTGTGTTAGTAGATGCAGTGCTAAACACAAAAGACATCAGATTTTCTAACAGACTAACCAGTGTGCTGTGTTCATTAGTTGGAAGGGGAATTGGTGTTCAACAAGGTGTTGATTACTGCTTTGATTACAACTTGAATATTTTTTATTGTAATACATTCCTCGTTATAGCCAGGGCTGCGTTTCCCAAAAGCATCGTAAGTTTAAGTTGATCGTAGCTCCATTGGTTTGAATGGGTCTATGATGTACATAAGCTTACGATGCTTTTGGGAAACACAGACCTGATCATTCCTTGCTAGACCCGAAGAACTCATCAGTTTTGACTGAATGAAGCATCCCTTAGCTCCAGAAATCGCTGATTACAATGTTTCAGAATAGAATTAAAATGCTCCTTAATGACATTCCATTGATCATTACCAAAGCCTTAAAATAACGGTTAGATTGGAGCTCAAAGAAAAGAGGATAGAACAGGCAAACCACCGTCTGTGCACTGATTTTGGATAAATTAAGGGAGGTTTTTTTTATTTTTTACTGGGAGGATATTTTATGAAATGCTGAGTAGAATGCAAAATAAGTGGGATCAATGTGTTTTATGTGTTACAATGAGACTTCACAACTTAATTGTAGACTTTCAAGAGTAATTGTACAGTTCGTATGTGACCATCTGATAGCGAGCATGTTGGGATGTTTTCTCATGGGTGATTACTTGATCCATGGTTTGTATTTAACCACATTTATTGTTTTTTGAAGTTGAAGTTAAATGTTTGTTATTATTACATCTGCATTATTAAAAGAGACTTTCTTTGAGTTTATTTTCTTTGGTTACTATTATAATTAATATATATATATTTTACTTTAATGCATATACAATGTATAATCAGTGCTCGATACTGATTACATTACACATTTTAGGTAAAATAATCAGACTACTTTTAGATGACTTTTGACCTAACTCGTTTATCACATTGATTTAAGCAGGGTAATCTTGTACCGTATTGGTATAAACATAGATGCAAACTCCTCACCTTTCAGCAACAACTCACTTTTTTGAGATCAAAATAAGTCACCTATGAGATTTGCGAGGGGGGTCTTCAGGGTCTTTTTGTGATCTTACACGAGTAAATGATGAACTGGGGCCAGTTGCATAAACTGTTTAGACTAGTCTTAAAAAGTTAGTCATCTAATTTTTTCTTCAAGACTGGTCGTAACTTTTTAAATTCAGTTAAGAAAAGGTAGATTGGTCTTATATGTATTGGAAAAGTAAGACTGATTACCCCTTGGCAACTGCTAGTTGGTCAAACTAGTTCTTAAGGCACAGTCTTAACATGGTGGCTAAGTTTATGCAACTGGCCCCTAATTGTTTCAATAAGTTTTGTATAGTATTTTCTTTACTCTTTACTTCAAAAACTGTCTAAAAAGGGGTTATATTTTATTTACTTTTTATTTATTTTATTTTTTAGATTTTTTTTTAGGTCTGAGATGGGAACGGTGAAGAGAGAGAGGGCAAACATTTAGCATTTTAGGTCAGTATTGCCGTCTAATCAGCCAGTAGTGTCTTAAATAGCCTGCATAGCACTTCATCTTTTATAACTTGGGATTTTGACCAAATATATACAGTGTTAATTTTCATAAAATGTTGCAACAAGATGTTAAAAAAATTTAAATTTTGAAAAACAAGATGAAGAGCATTAAACATTATACATTATGTATAGGTTTTCTAAACTTAGGTTTGTAAAGGAACTGTAGGGGGTTTGTATGTTTAATAAGTAAATAAATCATAAACATGTAAAACAAGAAAAAACACAAAAAATCATTTTAAAATAACAACGATCAAAGCACCTACTAAAAAAGATGAAATATGTGTTTACCTGCATGTCATGTAGGTTCGGCTGACAAAAAAAAAAAAAAGTTTGGGAATGCCTGCATTACATGTAAATAAGAGATAACATGAATTTGTGCATTTACAGTAATGCATTCCAAAGACAGTAATACATGGTTAAATAATCCACTCATAATTCAAATAAAAATGAATGTGTTCATCAGTAGTTTATGCGATGTTGAAATATTGAGAAAAACTTAATAAAATGTAAATGATTTTTGTAAATCAAGTGGTCAAACGCTGTGTAATTATAGCCACCTGATTAGTGAAGGTCCACAAAACTGGAAGACTTTCTGAATGTATTAGCAGAGGGCTCTTTTAGAAAGGAAACAATTAAAAGAGGAAATAGGGCAAATCAATAAATTATAAATCATTTATTGCTATTGTGTGAATATGTAATCGTGTATTCCATAAAATAGTAACTGTAATCTACAAGTAATTCATTTTTGGAATCTGATTAAGTAATCCAGATTACATGTAATCACTGAATGTGTATGACAAATTTCAGACGTTATACGTGCACTAGGCTTTTGTTGCCATATACTTTAGTTAGGGTATAGTTTTATTTTTAATTTTGAAACACCAGATTGCACGGATCACTATTGGAAATATCTCAATTTTACAAGAATAAAATTTAAGAATAGGCTTAAACATTTGTTATGCTATCTATGTTCTATTGTGAATAAAATATTGGCTCGTGTGATTTGAAAGTCTTTTAGTTTTCATTCTATTCAAATTTGAAACACGTCCCAACATTTCTGGAATTCGGGTTGTAATATTTGGCAAGACAGGTACTGTTAGATCATGGGCTTAGCCCAGCTTGGATAAAGTTTGTTAAAAATCACATTATCCCAAAATATCTGTATATGCACAAAATATCTGTATGCAAAAAAAAAATGTATGCACAAAATTAGCTAATTTCAAATTCGATGCCTGCTACAGGCCTCAAAATAGTTGGGACGGGGACATGTTTACCATGGTGTAGCATCTCCTCTTCTTTTCAAAACAGTTTGAAGAAGTCTGGGCATTGAGGTTATGAGTTTCTGGAGTTTTGGTGTTGGAATTTGGTCCCATTCGTGCCTGATACAGGTTTCAGCTGCTGAAGAGTTTGTGGTCGTCTTTGATGTATTTTTTTTTTAATGGTACGCCAAATGTTCTCTATAGGTGAAAGATTTGGACTGCAGGCAGGCCAATTCAGCACCTGGACTCTTCTACTACGAAGCCATGCTGTTGTAATAGCTGCAGTAGGTTTTGCATTGTCCTGCTGAAATACACGTTGTCTGGAGGGGAGCATATGTTGCTGTAAAACCTTTATATACCTTTGAGCATTCATAATGCCTTCCAAAACATGCAAGCTGCCCATACCGTATGTACTTACGCATCCCCATACCATCAGAGATGCTGACTTTTGAACTGAATGCTGATAACACGCTGGAATGTCTACCTCCCTCCTTTAGCCCGGAGCACACGGCGTCTGTGATTTTCAACAAGGATGTCAAATTTAGACTCGTCTGACCATAGAACACTTTTCCACTTTGAAACAGTCCATTTTAAATGAGCCTTGACCCACAGGACACGACAGCGGTTCTGAACAATGTTCACATATGGCTTCCTTTTTGCATGATCGAGCTTTAATTGGCATCTGCAGATGGCACAACGGATTGTGTTTACCGACAGTGGTTTCTGGAAGTATTCCTGGGCCCATTTAGTAATGTCAATGGCAGAATCATGGCGATGAGTGATGCAGTGTTGTCTGAGGGCCTGAAGACCATGGGCATCCAACAAAGGTCTTCGGCTTTGTCCCTTACAGACAGAGAATCTTTTGATGATGTTATGCATTTTAGATGATGAGATTTGCAAAGCCTTTGCAATTTGACATATTCCACAATTTTTTTACGCACTCTTTCACAGATTGGAGAGCCTCTGTCCATCTTTACTTTTGAGAGACTCTGCCTCTCTAAGACATCCCTGTAATAGCTAATCATGTTACAGACCTGATGTCAGTTAACCTAATTAGTTACTAGATGTTCTCCCAGCTGAATCTATTCAAAATGTCTTGCTTTTCAGCCCTTTGTTGCACCTGTGCCAACATTTTTGAGACCGGCAGCAGGCATAAAATTTGAAATGAACTCATTTAGTGGATAAAAGTGTAAAATGTATCCGTTTAAACATTTGTTATGTTCTCTATATTCTATTGTGAATAAAATATTGGCTCATGTGATTTGAAAGTCTTTTAGTTTTAATTTTATTCAAATTTTAAACATTTTCGGAATTCGGGTTGAACACAAAAGAGAGCACAAAAGAAGGATTGGCACAGCATAAATAGTTATATTGGCCTCAGAGAGCAGATTTTTGTAACAAAAGTACAAATTAATAACAGTTTGAAATACTGTTATTAAAGGAATGATAATTGTTGGGTTCTTTGTCAGTTCTGCTCAATGCCTGCCGTGACAGACATGTTTGCCATTGAGGATGTTTTTTTCTTTGTTGGTTTCAGTTGAAAACTGCTGATGTCCAAATGATTTATGGGGGTTCTGAGAATGTGTTAAACAGAGCTCAGTGTACCACGCTTTTATCGATGATTAATGATTTTCTTCCCACAACAGTGAAACCTGAAATTACCAATGTTGTGGAGAGCATCTAATGGTCTCCATAAGGGAAATGGCTTAAAAATATACAAAAAAAAAAAGAAATAAAGTATTTTAGACATGTTTATAGGATGTTAAGGGATCGAGAATATCATTGACTGAAGGCAATGGAAAGTCCTCAACATGACAGAAAAATAAGTGCATATGTGTGCGTGTGTGTGGTAGCAGATTTAGAGGGTGATGTTCAGCATGGCTGGCTTCTCCATATCTCAGTAACACTGACTGCTGTAATCGCAGTTATGGGCTGTGTGGGTTTAATCGATTTGACTGTGTCAGTCTGTGTGTGGTCCCATGTAACTTCTCAAAGCCTGAACAACCAGTCATCACTACCTCTCCAAGGACAGTTCTGGCAAAAACATGACTTGTGTCTCATACACACAAACACATAAGCTCTGCCTCGCTCTGTAAAGGTTAATGCAGAAGATCTGCTTTGTGCACTAGTTAATCCATTCTGCTCAGTTCCAGAGAGTGTGAAGGAAGTGTGAAGCAGCGCTTTTACCCTGATCTCACACAGCTGCTTGCCATTTATCTCTGCTCTTGACTTCTGAATTCTGATTCCTTCAGCAGTTTAAAGAATGTATCAAACTGAATGATGAATGGAAGGATTGTTTTGTGTTACAAGAAGGCATTCACCAGTATGTTTGGAAATCTGTACATGAATTTTCATTTACATTTGAGAATAATATAAGACACCTAAGATTTTTTTGGCTAAAATGATGAGCGTGTTATCATATAGTGTCATCATAAAGTTGTATCTCACTGTGGGATGGATTTTAAATGTATATTTCTGTATAAACACAAAACTTAAAGGGATAGTTCACCCACGGGGAAGTCGTGGCCTAATGGTTAGAGAGTCGGACTCGTAATCGAAAGGTTGCGGGTTCGAGTCCCCGGCCGGCAGGGATTGTAGCTGGGGGGAGTGAATGTCCAGCGCTCTCTCCACCCTCAATACCACGACTGAGGTGCCCTTGAGCAAGGCACCGAACCCCCAATTGCTCCCCGGGCGCCGCAGCATTGCTGCCCACTGCTCCGGGTGTGTGTGTGTGTGTGTGTGCATTTGTTCACTACTCACTGCTGTGTGTGAGCACCAATTTCGAGTATGGGTCACCATACTTGACAATACGTCACGACTTTACTTTTTTTAAAAAAGAAAAATTCGGTCATTTACTCCCTCATGTCGATCCAAACCCATAAGACTTCCGTTTATCTCTGTAACACAAATGAAGACATTTTTAAGAATTTCTTAATTTTCCATCCATTGAAAGTCTACGCAACCAAAACTCTGATGCATCAAATTAATGAAGACAGTGTAAAATCAATTCATATGAATTGAGCAGTTTAATCCATCTGAAGAGACATGATCCCCTCATGATGACGCGATTAAATATAGGCTTTTATTCATATAAACACTGATCAACACACATAAATGAGCTCATGAGAAAAAACCTCACTGGTTCTTGCACAAGCAAGCATGGTTACGCTTCCATGTTTACCAAATTTGATGAGCTCTATGTATGTGCGCTGATCAGTGTTTAATTTATAATTAAATAACTGTGAAATTCACTAGCAATTTATGAGTGAAAATATTTTCTACAACAATGTAGTATAATATATATTTATAAAATTTAGTAAATAAAATTACATAATTTATATAAAAACATGGACTGGATTATGGACCTGGCAATTTACCTCTGGTAGAAATGAACAGAACTGAAACAGAATAAATACACCTGGAAAAAAAGATGAGAAAGCCTACACATACATAAACCAAACATACATTGACAATCCAGAATTTCTCATTCATTAACCTTAACAACATTTCTCAAACAAATGTTTTAATGTAGTCTACTGTATGTGTGTTGTATACAACCTCTCGGTGCAAACACTGCTCTTGATCTGTGCTCACTCTGATCTCCAGACATCAGACCTGTGCTCCTCTACTGTATCTGAGTACTAAAGGCTGTTTAGACACATCACACATTTGTACAGCAGGGTTGTTTTCCTCTCGGGTGCGCATCTGATGGTTGCTTCTGACTCCTGACCGTGAAAGTGTACTGTTAAATGAACACAGTAAGAGAGCAGCAGGTGCATGGAGATTGACAAGAGGCCTTGTTCTCCTCGCCACGCGACTGATCACAGAGGGGGGTGAAGATCTCCGACACAGTCCTGCGCTGGAGACTGTATGTATTCCTAACAGGCTACAGGGGCTCTGAAGTGGAAACAAGCTGACATGAACAACACAAGCTTGCTCACTATGAAGGATCTGAACAGCCATGACAAGTTCAGAAAACGTGACAGTCAGGACAGATAATATACATCATGATATATAAGTTGAATCACTCTACCCTTGTGAAAATGAAGTGCACTTTAGCATACTTTTTTATAAAAAGAGTATATATAACAGAAATAATACGCTTTAAAATTACATTTTAAAATGTATTATAATTTAAATTGATATTAAATGCAATTAGTTGAACATTAGAGTGCTTTTTGACCCTGAAGCTCACGATTATGCAAAGGGGTGTTACATTTCTGACTCGTGCTTGTGGTGTTCGGCCAATCATAATGCACTTCGCCAGTTGGCCAATCAGAGCAGACTGCGCTTGTTGGAAGGAGGGACTTTGTAGAAAACGAAGTGTCTGAGAGAGGCGGGGCATAGAGAAACTACAATAATTAAAGTATTTGAAAAACAGTGTGTTTTTTGAACATTAAAGCATGTCATTCTGTTACACCAAATACACAAAACAATGATCTTTAAAAAAGCATCATATGACCATTTAATCATTGATGCATTAATACCTAAACTTAACAACGCCTCACTAACTATTAATAAGCAGGCAAAAGTCGTAGCCAAGTTCTGAGAATTGGACCTTTATTATCATCATCATCATCATCATGAAGATATAAGGAAGATTATTAACACAAACAGATGACAAGACAACACCACAGAATGAGGCACACTTCATTAATACTAGAGAGCGCTGATCGACAAGAATTGACAATCAAACTTATTGAATTTAAACCTGCTAGTTGTCTTTTGTACACACACACACACACACACACACACACACACACACACACACACACACACACACACACACACACACACACAGCATCAGGTCAAATGTGTGCTCTGAATCAGATTTGCTCCAGATGCAGTCAGAATGCATTTTACTAATGTGAAAGAGTTAGAACCAAAGCAGCAGCTCCTGAATTCACACACACACATGAACACATGATCACACTTCATCTTTGTGTCCTCATTTGAGTCTGCTTTGTTCAAGTTTAAAGCAATGACTTAAATCCAACCACAAATTATATGTCATCTTTTGGGCTTTATTGCTTGCACTAGTCTGTCTGGATGCTCCACCTGTGACATGCACAGACACAAACACACCACACTTAACATTCGCTCTGGGCAGTGCAAAGAAATTCATAATAATATCCTGACTACAATAAATCATTTGAATAAATGACACTTGAAAGGTCTGTTCTTATTTATTTTATTTTATTTATTTATTTGTTTTTTGGAAACAAGCTGGTTACTGCTATTTGCAGCCTCCAAGATGACTTCTCATAGGTTTACAGTAAGTGCTATAGATCTGAAATTCGACCAAAAGCAGGAAATATTGTTATTTTAGTGTTATATTTTATTACTGTCATAATTAACAAGATACTTCACAAAATGTTAGCCAGTTTGGATGTATTTCTAAAATTATTCATACAAATATGCAAAATCTCTATTTTTAACCATATTATGCTGTGATATTTCACACTTCACAATTTATCATTCTGACATCACATCATAAGTGTTTTTGAAATAATAATAACAATTGTAATAATAATAATAATAAAACACTACAAGAAAAGTCCATATAAACATACAGCATATTCTATAATATATTTGAATGTCTTCATTGATTTTTGCAGGTGTTTTAACTGTTTTTGTTTTGGGACAGATGCTTTTGGTAACACTTGTTCCATTAATTAATCTAATATTAGTTATTGATATTAGTGTTTATTAATCTTTGTTCACTTTACTTAATAAAACATGTGACTGTTTATTGCTAGTTCATGTTAGCTCAGGTCCATTAGATAATGTTAACAGATTCAGCTTTTGATTTTAATAATGCATTCGTACAAGTTGAACTTAAGACTGATAAATGCTTTAGGAGGATTTATTTTTATTGTTTCATTTGAACTAATACAGTTTTATAATGTTAACAAATGAAACCTTATTGTAAAGTGTTACTTTTTTTTTTTCTCACAGTGTATAGTGAATTATTTGTCAGAAAAACATTGTTCGTGGCACAAAAACACAAATATTCTAAATATAAATAATATGGTGTTGCAGTTTTTTATTATTATTATTTTTTTTGTGGCTAAAATCCTTATTTTTTATTATCTTTATCCCAAAACATTTTCGAATGTGAAATATCAGTTTTTGTCATTTTAATGTGTGACATGTTACAAGGCAGATTTAAGTATACACACGTGAGCACAGAGGATTGTGGGTGCTGTGTAAATGTCGGACCGGATGAGGGCGGGACTCCAGGTGTAGCTGTGCCTGTGGTGAATATGTCATCACTGTTGCACTATTTCCTCTCGCAAAAATATGTATCTGACAACGTGAAAGTTAGTTTAGCTCACTCAAAATACTAAACGTGAACCTGTACATCTCATACCTGTTGTAATGGCATTACATGACAACCTGGCCATCAGTGTCTAGTATTTGGCATAGAAATCTGTGGATTTCTCTGATGAGTCTGAGTACAGTTGATAGATGACTCTGTTGTGATAGGAGAACCTTCATCACTGCGGGCCCAGAGCAGGTGCCTGTTGGGTCAAGGTGCAAAGGTCAGGACCTCAGTGTGAGTCTGGTCAAATAACTGGTTTTAAACGGTGTGGCAGCCACCTGTCCAAAGGTCAAAGGTCAGGGGTAGCCAGGCCACCAGCAAGACCTGGCCAACCACACAGAGACTGTGGGAAACAGAGCAGACAGACAACCTAAATAAAGTCACACACTACTGTCACAATACATTGTACACGACCCAACTTTGACTAACTTGCTTAGCACCTTACTTGCCCCAGTCAAACTCTGGCCCACCCACACACAAACACACTGGCCTTGTGCAATGGAAACTCAACAACTTTCGATCAGTTTGAGTTTTTCAAAGATCAAACTATTTATTTTTAAAAGGGAGCAATGTCACAACATATTGGTCTTAAATGATACAAAGACAAATTTTGAACATTGATCTCCTCAGGAATAGCAGTTCTATTTAATGAGAAAATTTGCATGCGGTGCATGTGGAGAATGTGCATGTGTGTGTGTGTGGTTTCTCCTGCTGTTCTTGTTGAGCATGAGTGATCAGAGTTTTACCCACAGTGTATCTGACACAACGTGGCAAGACCTCTGCATGTTTAGGAAGTGAAAAATCCCTCTTCTCTTTCTTAACCTCTGCAGGAGGGAGCGAGAGAGAGAAAGAGAGAGTAAGAGAAACCTTATTGAAGAGGACACAGAGCGAGACGTCTAGACTACCAGTCTGAACACTGGGGAACCTCCCTTTGTCCCCTGAGAATTTCTCTGCGCAATCCTTTAGCATCGCTGTCTCTGTACATGCATGTGTATGTATGTGAGTTTGCTTGGCTGTAGCAGAAATTAGCCTAGTTGAGGAAAAAAATAAAAATGCAAATAAATTTTTTTTAGAGAGGGAAAGGCATAGGTTTGAGTTCAGAATAGTCTATAAAAATTATAACTTGCTTAATTATTATTATTATAAATTTTTATTTACTCTGTACAAAAGCACATAATTTCGTTGTATTCATTTCATCAAGCGATTAGTAATTGAATTAAAGCAACTATATTGTTGGTAGTTTTGTGCATTTTGGAGCCCCCTACAGTTAAATAAGTGGGATTCACTATCGTAAATGCGGTATATATCACTGTCATAATTACAGTAGATAGCTGTACTGTTGCTGCTGTAAAACAATCTGTCCTTTTCGCTGAATTTTATACCCGCGAAAAAGAAAAATCGCAACTATTTATTTCACGATTAAGATTTTTCCCTTGCGATATATAGCTAAACTTGTAATTCTGAGGGGAAAAGGTCAGAATTGTGAGATATAAAAAGGGTTGCAAGACATTTTTTCTTGCAGTTTTGAATTTACATCTCATGCAATTTTGCAGGTAGGCCTATATCTGGTAATTCTGATTTTTTTTTTTTTTGTTTAAATCACATTAACATCTAACATTTCACAGTTCATTCTTTCATAGAACTGTGAGTTTTTATCTCATATTTTGAGTTTATATGAAAAGTTACAATTACCTTTTTATATATTTTTTTTTATCCTGTGGCAGAAATGGGCTTTTCGAAAACAGATGTTTTGGGGGAGTGTTTTAGGTAAGAAACACATGTATAAACGTACATACAGTTGCTTTAAGGTTATGAATAATAACAGCAAGTGAGTTTCTCTATGCATCTGTTTATGAGCTGTGTGTCTTTAAGTATATATGTTGTCTGTGTCAGGTGTCTGGAGCAGGTGGGGGGTGGGGAGGGATTGTGAGGACCCTATTTAAAACAGATACTATTTCCTTATAAACCTTTCACCTTTAACCCTATTTAGGTCATATTTCTCAAAGCAACTGTGCAGTCTTTGCCACCCACAGAAGCTTGTGCTAACACATTAACATGCTAACACAGCTACTGCGGACACATGGGCTTCTACTACTGAGGTTAGTGGAATCAGATTCCCACAGCAGAGGAGCTAAACAGATAAACGAGTCCAGATGGTCCTTAATACTTTTCAGCTGACAATCTTCAATCCCACAACTGCATGGAAAATTAAACATTATTTATTTGAACTAATAACTGATAGCATGATAGAATGCACTGATTCAATGAAGAAATTTTATATGGTTTAAATGGTTCAACCTGTTGCAACCTATAACCAAGTTCGGTTACATCAAGAATATTGCTTGAAATGTTGCTAAATTTGCATTCTTGTATTGATATTTTCTGGCAATAGCCACCCTCTATTATCCTTAATGAAGAATGTGATTTATTCTAGAAAATGAAAGCAATTTGTACATTTTTGGTCATGATAGAGATATCAGTTCAATCAATGAAAACTGATTCAATCAATGAGATCATAATTAATTTATTCTGTCTTTAGCAAATTTTAAAATCCCTATAGAATAGGTCTGGATTTGTTTGTTTGTTGTTTGTTGACCAGACATGTTCATGGGTCTGAGGTTAAGTCTCAGGCTTTTGTCAAGTCCAGTTCAAGTCCAGTCTAAATTCTTCCAAGGCCAATAAAACCTTTTGTATGAACAAAACTAAAGAAGAAAATACAATAAATAAATAAATAATGTGTATAAAAATGTGTATAAAAGATTTTTCATATTAGAAAATAAATGAGCGATTTCACAATATTCACAGAAAATAATTTCCCTTGAAGACTTGTGTTATTCCTGAGTCTTTAATCTGAGTCAAGTCTCTAATCAGGTTCTTGTGAGTTTTAATTTCACTTCAGGCTATCCAAGACGTAGATGAGTTTGTTTCCTCATCAGAACCGATTTGGAGAAATAGCATTACATCACCTTTTCACCAATGGATCCTCTGCAGTGAATAGGTGCTGATTAAAACATCACAATAATCGACAAGTAATCCACACAAATCCAGTCCATCAGTTAACAACTTCTGTAGCCAAAAGCTGTTTGTTTTTAAGAAACAAATCTATCATAAAGATATTTTTAACTTCAAAAAGTCCATACAAGCAATATCCATAATTTAGTACTGCTTTCTCCAGTTAAGTTGTCTCATCTGAATCAGGAGAAAAAGATGCACAGGTCAAGCACCATTTATAAGTCAAAACAGTCTAAAACAGTTCCAAACAAACGTGTGGGTGTATTTTGATGTGACAACAGGGGATGGATTGGAGGAAGTGTTATAATTTGAGTTTTGAGTGTGTAACTGTGGGTAGTTTGACCCTCATTGATAAGATACAATCTTGGCAACGTCTTTTTACAGTTTTACAGCTGTGGTTGGAGGCATTATAGACAGTGCTTAAGATTCATATGCTTCAGTGGCAAAATATGTGTCTGATTTAAAAAAAAAAAAAAAAAAAGTAATTTAGTTATATGTCAAAGAACCACATTTTTAACAGTCCCAAACAACTGCTCTTTTGATTTTATTTTAGGTGTGCATCTGTGTTTCATTCATTTTGATGAGTATAAATGGCAGAACTTATGGCCATCTGATTAGCATATGAAAGCAGACATGCTGGTGTGGGAGGTGCTGGTGAACGCACGTGTGTGTGTGTGTGTGTGTGCAGCAGATGGACTCAGACATGTTGACTTTTGACCCTGTCGTTGTAATGAGGGCTGAGAGACTGGTGTAACATTGTGTTTCCATCATATGGATTCGCCTCAAAGCACACAGATTTGGAGTGAGAGGTTAATTAATTCATTTCAACTCATACTTATCCCATTAACCTCTGTAATGCTGCTGAACATCAATTCATTTCCTCATTACCTTAGTCTTAATGACCAGTTAATCAGTGCAATCTGAGTATGATGGATTATTATCATTTAATACACAAAACCAGAAACCAGATATTCTCATTCACACTAATAAACTAATGACATGCTAGCACAAATGATCTATCTATCTATCTATCTATCTATCTATCTATCTATCTATCTATCTATCTATCTATCTATCTATCTATCTATCTATCTATCTATCTATCTATCTATCTATCTATCTATCTATCTATCTATCTATCTATCTATCTATCTATCTATATTAGTGGTGCTAGCAATGCCTCTCTATATCTTTCCTTCTTCTTCTCAAGTATACAATACTTCGACACAACTCATCCCACAACCATTTGTAGTAGACCCAGGTCATGCAGTGTATTGAAGAGAGCTGTGTGTGTTTTTGTTTTGTTTTGTTTTTTTTTAATCGATCAGGCATACGATGAAAAAGTCCTGACAAAAAAAAAATGGCTGAACACGTGACATTGACAAGGAATCTGTGAGATTATGTCTCCAGATCAGGATGTCATAGAGACTTGGTCATGGCCTCATTTGACTTAGCCTAGCAAGCAGCTAATAAGTAGTGAAATACCAAATTCCTAGCCATGCCCTAGCAACCAGATACAGCACCCTAGCAACCACCTCATAGACATCCATTGAAAATTAATGATAGGATTATCTCTGGAACAGAACATCGTAGAGACAAAAGTCAATTAGAAAAGGAAATGACCTCTGAATTGCAACTAGAAAATCTTGTCTAGCCACTCCCTGACAACCATTTAGAGGACCCTAGAAACCATACAGCACTTAATCACCTCACACCTTTAAACCAATGCACTTACACACACACACACATATTGTTTTTATGGTTTATTGGGACTCTCCATGTAACTATTTTTATACTGTACAAACCGTATTTTCTATCACCATATACCAACCCTAAACCTAAGTTTGCCACAGCAAGCACCACTCACATTTTCATCAGTGATATGCACCACAGTGATGTATATAGTGATATACAATGTCACATATGAAGGAGAAATAATCATTCTAGTGTACGAGCAAAGTGTTGTTTTGGCGCAACGAGGTAACTTTTATGAAAACTCACTGAAGAATTGGCTCCACTTGCAGTGCTGATATGCAGTCCATCCAACAGCACTGGTCTTTTCATGGTTTGTGCAGTTGGTGTGTATAGCAGGGCTGTAATCACCTGTGCCTGCAGCGTATTGCTTATGGCTCAAACAAAGCCTTGTTGCTTATATGATATTTGAAGCAGCACTCTTGCTTGTGTGATATTTCTGTTTCTATTATTATAATAGTAATATAATATAATTTTCTTCAGGAGATTCGATCTTGGAACTTGAGTGAGTGACTGATGGCGTGACAAGTTACTAATGCCGAATTCTAGTATTGATTATTGTAAATGATAATCATATTTGGGGTGATGATTGTCAGTTATTTAGGAACTAAATCTGCTGTGATGGGGCGAGCTAGTTCAAAGCCTATAAAATAGATGGTTTGGAATGCATCATTCCGATTCAAAAATGTTGATTCATTCACATGCCCACATATGTCCATACTGTTGGTTATTATAAATAATCCAAATGAATGGCCAAATTATATAAAACGTGTATGTTTCCATAGCATTCTTCTCAAAATGTTAACACATTTGCCTACTGATGTCTGCACAATACTGTACACACATTTTGTAATTACGTACTTATTTTCTAAATATGATATATCTTGTTATTTTCACTTGTTTGCACACTTTTTCTTTGTCAGTAACTTAATATTTTAGAATACGGAAGTTAAGGCAATTTTTTTGTATAGAATAATTAAATGTCTGTTTACTTGCCAATCAATGCATATTTAATGTCTCCATCCATTAATCTTACTTATTGACTAGTGCTGGCTAGAATAAGAGTAATATTTTATCAGGGTATATCTGAACTTCTACTCAAGTATTTGTGCACTTCACCCATAAATAGGCCTATAACTTAAGTATGTAGGCCTAATGAACCATGGAGCAATAGATAATCTGCGGAGGATCTGCTTGGAGTGTATTTATCATTCACTTTAAAACAAAGTTCAGCGACTGTTTCCTTGGCAACAGCCTTGCATGTATAGCTCTCCTCTTCCTGAAAGCCACTGAGGCGAGTGATTCCATAATGTTCTATTACTCTCCGGTCTCCCGATCCTTTTAGCACCAATCAAAAGGTCAGAGAGCATGTGCTCCCCTTTTACTGATCTCTCTTACACATAAATCAGCTGATGACAGTAAAACAATGACAAATGGAGTGTGTGGGTCTCAGTAAAGCCATATCAGCTGTGCTTGCGGAGAAGACTTGTGTTGTCAGGTGATTTTAGAAGGTTGAAATTATAGTTTGCATATTATCGATCATGAATAACGGATAATAATGTAGGTTATGTTCAGGTTAAAATGTTTTATCTCAATCACCATTTAAAAAATGTGTGTGTGTGAGTGTGTGTGTGTGTGTGTGTGTGTTAGAGTGTGATAGCCTAAGGCTATACTCTGTTCATTGTCACTGAGTCACTTATTGCCTGTTTTCTGTCAGACTGTATCTCCTGCTCTCTCTATTTTCCTATATTTCCACAGAAATAACCCCTGTCAGTGTGGATGCGTATGTGGACGTTATAATGAGTGTGTGTGTTTGCATTATAGATGATCCCTGTCATGTTGCTCGGTTAGTTATACTGGTTGACCACTGACTGTCTGATAGCATCTGAACTGTCACAGCCAATCCCAGTCCATGATTTATTACTGCTATCCGGAGCGTAGTCTTGTCTGCACTTGGCTGGCTCATCCTCTTCTGACTGTGTGTTTTGCGTGTCTGTGTGATTTGAGGCCATATGTCCGCTCTCACTCTGTCCGGTCGGAGAAATAATAATAATAGGTAGCTACTGACATCCTGCAGACATGCACACACTGCAATTTAAACCTAGTCTGCTCTGTATCAGTGGTGGATGTCAAAGAAGGAATTTTACCGTATTCAGTACAGATGTGATGTGTGTTAAGGTGAGGGGTGGAGACCATTGATTGGCATGCACTAAAAAAATGGCTGCATTAATAGAACACCTCTTGCTTAAAGGGATAGTTCACCCAAAAATGAAAATATGCATGAATTAGAATGTTAGTAACCAAATAGTTGACGGTAACAATTGACATAGTATTTTTTTTTTCTCCATACTATGGAAGTAAATGGCTACCATTAACTGTTTGCTTACCAACATTCTTCAAAATCTCTTCTTTTGTGTTCAGGAGAAGAAAGAAACTCATATAGAACTTTATATATTTATTAATTTATTCAATTATTTAACTGTCAAAGCAGCAGTAGGAATTGTGGGAAATGGAATTGGATGTATGTTCTCAATGCAGCTGAAACACGATTTTTAAATCACACGTTATATACTACAACTACAGTAGCAAGTAAATTAATCTATCAATTGACCTCACACACACAAACAAGTGGCTCTGTCTCACATGCATGCAAAACTATATCACACACACACTGTAAAAAAAAAAGGTTGAGCCAACTTATCATTTTAAGACAACCAGTTTAGGCAGATTTTTGAGTTTTCATTTTTCATACAAAAATAAGTTGAGAAAACTAAAAAATCTGCTGAAGCTGGCTGCCTTAAAATTTTAAGTTGGCTCAACTTTTGTTTTTTGTTTTTTACAGTGCATGCTGGTAAATGAATTCATCATACAGACGTTTTTTTGTTGTTGTTTTTTTCATTGCACGTGCAACGTGCCCTGGTGCACACTGAGAATAGTTTAAAAGTTGAATATTTATATTTCATATTTAAGTATCAGAGCAGTGAAAAGTAAAAATATCACTTGTGACTTTTATGAAATAGCTTTGTTGCACTTGTGGATGTGATTTGTCTGGATAAAATGTAAGTCAGTGTCTGATATTGGCCAGTTCTAACCATTTGCCTGCAGGTCAAAAGTGTTTATCTGATGGTCAATGTTATCTTCTGCCAGTATTTAAGTGAAGTGACATTCAGCCAAGTATGGTGACCCATACTCAGAATTCGTGCTCTGCATTTAACCCATCCAACGTGCACACACACAGCAGTGAACACACACACACCGTGAACATACACCCAGAGCAGTGGGCAGCCATTTTATGCTGCAGCGCCCAGGGGAGCAGTTGGGGGTTCGGTGCCTTGCTCAAGGGCACCTCAGTCGTGGTATTGAGGGTGGAGAGAGCGCTGGATATTCACTCCCCCCACCTACAATTCCTGCCGGCCTGAGACTCGAACCCGCAACCTTCGGATTGCCAACTCTCTAACCATTAGGCCACGACTTCCCTTGGCTTTTTGGCTTTTTGGATGTGTAGATATGTTCAGTGAATGATATGGTGTATAATTATCCCCAAAGCTGTCCCGGTGCTGTGTTATACTACTATCACATGAGACTGCGAGTCCACCAGTAATGAAACCCTTCAATAATGAGCAAATTATACTCCATTTTCATTTAGTCATTGAGTTTTGACAAGTCACCCTGTGATCAGTCTCGAAGTATTTCCAATATTTTTAACTCATTCCCTCCTGGTATGTTGCAGACTCTCTTCTGGTTTCTCAGTATTTCAACTTTTCATAACCTGTGTGTTGTTAGAATGCACCACTATCAACAAGAATCCATTGAATTGAAAGTACTATTTTTTAAATGAGACCCTTCACCGCAGACTTGTGATATTAGTTTGAGTATGAAATCCTTTACGGCAGTTAATTCAGAATTTCTGTTTTGTCATCAGTCTTTATTAGTGGCATGTTTTAAGAGACATTTAGTAGTTTTGGCTGCTTCAAATCCTTCTCATCTCATATCCCATTTATGTCAAAATAATTCCTCTAAATTCAGTAAAAGTGATCTGTGTCTAGTTGCCAAGGAGTGGTGGAAATTCCAGGTGAGGCAAATAAGCCCTCTGGCACCCTGAGAGAATGGAACAACAACAGTGATACAAGTCTGACAAATATTTCCTTCTGCGTTAACATCAAAGTTAACAATATCTGTAGATGTCAGCATGCAACGGCTATATTTATAAATAAATAAATATATATATAAACAATATAAATAAGTAAAATAAATAAACAAATTTTAAAAAATCTGGTCATTTCATTTATCGATGTGCTGTTAAACTACCCCCCCATTGTTTTAAAAAAAAACAGAATATGCAATTTCTCTACTAAGAAATATTTAATTAGTCTATAATTAGACTGTTTATGGTTGACAAACATCATAGCAAATTGGAGCATTAACACTGCATATCACAGAGTCATATTTTTGCGCATTTTCAATGAACAAGGCTCATACAAACAAATATAGTTAAACCATTAGTTTTCCACACATGTAATGATTTATATATATATATATATATATATATATATATATATATATATATATAATGATATTATTAAACATCTGTGGCTTTGAATATCGTATAATTTTTTTTTAATTTTCTGACATTATTTTTAGGATTGTCAAACATACGATTAACATTCCCCCATCTTCTTTATTCCGATATCCTTTATTTATTTTAGATATATAGCTATCACAGTAGTGCAAACTGCGTAGCTATGATAATGTGTCTCAGCTGTCCATGTCCCAGAAAACTCTTCCCAGAATTTAAAACTTCGCCTTCGCACAAAATCATGTTTGTTAAAGAAGGGCATAAACCGATTACCATACACCCATATAGGCTATTATAATTTAAGAATAAAGTGCTTCGTTTTATTCGCATAAAATGAACAAATGCAAGCCTCTTGAGGGGCTTTCATTGATGACCGATGCGCGCGGTGGACCACACACCACGTTGCAACAGCGTTTAAATGCGTTATCCACGGTCCTAGAGGAACTCCATTCCAAAAATACCGTCTGTGGAAACCCAAGCTCCTAGAGACACATATGGGATATGTGCGCGCTCACTGGACGTCACCTGGGGTCCAAAAACTCTGTACTGGATAGCCGCCAGTGGAGATCTGTCATACTAAAATATGGCTAGTGCGCAGCAGCGTCATCATGCTCATCTACCACTAAACAAGCCTGTTAACAACCCTGCAATCTTTTCTGAATTTCTTACGACTCATCTTTTATAGAATCGGTGTGGAAAAAAGTTAACGGCGAGAGCATTTTACAAGGCAGCTGTCTAATGTGATTATGAATTCTGTCTAAAATCTACAATTCAGTTCATCAGTTCATAACTTTTCGCTGAAGATCCAGACCCCATGCACAGGGCTGCATTAAGACTGCACTGGGCCCCGGGGCTATGACTTACTGCAGTGCCTCCATCACAATAATTATATATCTATATATATATATACATACATAAGTTTTAAGTAGGATTTTTATCCCATATCAAAATTCTTGATGCACTGAAATTTCATCATTTTTGTTACAAATTTCAATATCACAAAAGATAATAGCCTAAGTAAAAATAAGCTTACTGAAGACAAGTAAACAGTCACAAATTAGGCTACAACAGAACAAAGATCATAAGAAATCGACCTAATTGAAATACTTAAAGCACTGCATAAAAATTATAATCACCTCATCATCACTACATGTCTCCCACCCATACTAAGTATGTTTTAACCATGGGTGGGAGACATGTAGTGATGATGAGGTGATTTGCTAGAACAAGTGCAATGTGAGAATAAAAAAAAAACTATTTTTTTCTGTTCCTGAATTGGTAGCCCTGACTCTTCTTTAATGTCCTCTGTCTTTATGTAAAACAGGGAAGAAACGGCATGAACTAAACTGCAGTAACAAAAACTTTTAGGATAGAACTCACAAATGTTCTAATTTGAGACAGGTTTGATGAAACAAAACATGCAAAAAGAAAAAAAAAAGGACTTTTGAAGTCAAACAGCCTTTGTGACATGTTCCCGTAATAGCTCCAAACCAGTAAAAATAAATAAACCAATAAAACCAAGTAGGCTATGCTGCTGACATGGCATTTTGAAGATCTGGCTAGATGCACTTCTTCACAAATTACTGCTTTAATTTGTGGTAAACATCAAGACTGTTTCGATTGGTCTTGTTTGTGTTTTCACGGGGTTTGTAGAGCTGAGAAAATATTCGGAGGGTGTGTTGGCCTATCTGTCTGTTGGGGGCGAAGGTGGGGGACTGAATGTTCTTTTCACAAGTTCAACGATATTTATTTGAAAATGATGAAAAGGTATGACTCAGACTCAGCGTGCACATTCAGCAGAGGAATACATTACATTAAATCACATTTAAATTCAAAAGAATAAACTAAATAAAAATGACTTATGTTTCCATTGCTCACAGTGCAAAACGGTTTAGCCTATTTATTTATATTTTATGATCTAGATGTTAGCTAGGCTACGTAGAAATGATTTAGGCTGGCCTACTGCGACCGTCAAAGCACCAGCACAGTTTTTTTGTTTTTTTTTAAAGAACGAGAGAATAAAATATATATTTTTTTAAGCCTATAGCTAAATGATTCCAATTAAAAACAGTTATTTTAAGAAAATAGCCCACTCATTTTTTTTTATCATAGGCCTATAGGCTATTTTGTTTTCTTTATATTCCTATAAGTTCTAAAAACGAAGTTGAACCAACAAATAGCGGGGGATTAATTATTTTAGTTCAAATAGGCCCACACTTAAAAATGGTTTCACTCACCTTGTTCCCAGCATGCACTGTGTGAATAGGCCTATATATGTTTGCAGTGTTTGGCCGTTTTTTGCATTACACTATAGGCTATGTAGCTATGTAGACAGCAAGTTGTTCGAAAGTATAATGCTTAAATCGTTATAAATTCTTCCACATCAGTTGTATTTAAAATGTTAAAATGTAGCAGTGAAACATATTTATTATTATTATTATTTATTAAAAAAATTTTTAAGAGCCCTATAATTCATGAAGCAGTATATGAAGCAGTCTAAACTGTGTTGGTAAACAATATTTTTGAAACAGACTCATAATTATTTTTTATTATGTTTATTTTATTTTCCTTTGAAACCTATAAAGAACAACTGAGAAAGTATTCATATAAGGCACTGGATACACTGTTTCCTAGCCGTTACCGCGGTGCATTAGCCCTCTTTATTATTATTTATTTATTTATTTTGTAATTTTTATTTGATGTCGTCTATTCGGGCTGCACCACATCTAGTTTCAAGCGTGGCGTGACGGCGCAAGAGCAATGCGAGCTTTTTAGCAGTGATTGATGGCGAACAACATTCTGCAATGTCTCGTTTGCTCATCTTATTCCAGCCCGGTCTCATGAAAATGCATATAAATAGCACGCCAAAATAAAAATGATTGTATTGATACGAAATAATGGACTTTGGTGTATATATGACACGCGCGTGTTTGGCGTGCATATAATACGCAGTTTTTGCGTGCATATATGAAATTTGTTGGCTTACATATGATACGCATCTACCCCACAACCCTAACCCTACCCATCGCGTAGCATATACATGCCAAAGTCAATTTTTGCGTATTAATACCACGAGTTTTCGTTTTTATTTGGCGTCCTGTTTTACACGCGCATTCATGAGATCGGGTTGCTTATTCACTTCCAAACGCTCCGCGAAATTGATGTTCTAGCAGGTGGTAGCAAAGCAACGCGTTGTGGAATCCGAAGATTGTTGTAAACGGCAAAACGACATGCTTTATTTTAGCCAAACTCGAACTTTTGTGGCGATTTCTGGGTCTTAAACCGGCAGACGTTCCTTTAAAACGTTCACACGAGTAAGGCATGAACATTAGCTTATTATTTCTAAATCATATTTTGAAGGATATTTCTATTGTGGTTTTTAAGAACTTGAGAAAAAAACGTCGATTTACAGGCCAAGATCTCAATCAAGTGTAACTCGCTTTTGAACTTGACAGTTGCTAATTCCTGCACTGCGCCGAGCCTGCCCAGGCGCGCCTCGTGTTGAGGACCGTAGCGGTGGAGACGATGAAGGTGTGAGAAAACCACGAATCCAACAACACGCGCTGCAGGTCCAATGAAGATGCCATATGACGAAGCCAAATGTTGCCCCGGGCAGAGAGCTTCAGAAAAACAAACAGTGATTCCCATCAGGATAAGGTGTTCACGATTCTCTGTCGTCTTTGGTTTGATTAATCGGTTACAAAAAAGCCACGGCATGCCCACAACACACCACCGAAACAGTCACTCAACTACTGCTCTCAAATTCTCAAAGCCACAGCTAAAAAGAGATGGGCGGCGAAAATGGAGTAGGCCTATATGAAACAACAAGGCTTACATTAGCTTCTATTATTTTAATAGGCCTATATTCTTCCAGCTAACAAAGCAGTAATCTTGCACCATGATTTTGTCTTCCAATATAGCCTAAATGTCTTTATCCTCGTCTGTTAGTAATTAGATCAGTCAATATGCCTATATTAAATATTGTAAATACAATGTATTTATTTTTGAATGGTTTTGATATAAAATAGCCTGCATCAGACTACTGGTGAAATTATCACATCTGTTTATGAAAATGTTATGGCATTTTGTGTTTACATGCATTACAGATATGAACCTCCAACGACGCGCAGTGTTAGACTACAAAAAAAAAATGTGTTAGACTACAATGCTGACTTAGGCTATTAACTGTATGAGGGCAAAATAAAGAGAAAATAGACGCCACGTTTTGCATGTACAAAAAAGGTTTATTTGGATACAGTATTAAATATTTTGTAAAGAATAGTATCTGCTATCAGATAAGTCTCCCATTATCCCAAGTCCCACCGTCAAAGAAAAAATATTAGGCCTACCAGTAGCTATACTGATCGAATAACATCTTTGGCACGAAGAAATATTGCTTTTAACCGCATTAAAAAACAAGAATTTAGATCAAATGTAAAGTGTCTAGTTTGACTGGTAGTGGCAACGATTTCAAACAACAAACCAGCGCGATCCATTTAGATTTTAATAGCATCCTCAAAATCAAAATGAGGAGAATGGTTCCATACATTTTTATTGTAAAAAAACGCTCCTCCAAACAGGTTGATAAAATAACTATAATATCCCTTTATAACGTCTGGTCAAGTAATTAGAGTTTTTCCACTTTGTCTCCCGATCCTATTTCACTCCCCATTTCTCTGTCTCTTTCTGTCTTTGCTAGTTACCATCGTCTTCTTGAACGGTGGTGGTGGTGGTGGAATGGTTGTACAGTCCCTGCGCCATTAGCTGCATTGCCAAGCCATTCTTGAATCCGGTGGCTTTCTTGATTTTAGCCCGTTTGTTCTGGAACCAGATTTTAATCTGCGACTCGTTCAGCTTGAGTTCGTGCGCCAGGGCCTGCCGCCGCTGCTCCGTGATATAGCGGCTCGCCTGAAACTCAGCCTTCAGTCTCTGGAGCTGCTCAGCTGTGAACGCCGTTCTGGGTCGTTTATCCTCACTGTCGTTTTTCTTCTTTTTCAATTTCCGGGTCCTTGGGCCTTGTGTGGAGACAACAATGAGAGAATCCATGAATATCAACCATCTCATTATGCCAAAGCCATTTTGGACTACACACACACACACACACACACACACACACACACACACACACACACACACACACAAAGGGCAGTAGTGTGGTGAGTATTGTTGTCTGTGCCACATGATCACTAGAATAAATAAGTATCAAAATTATTCTTACTTTTTACAATTATAATCTTTATAAATTTAGGTTGCCTTTTAAGAACTGACAGGATAGATAGACAGCTAACTCCGTCGACCCTGTCCAATAAATAAATAGAAATACAAAATACGCGAATTGTTGCTTCAATTTGTGGGAAAATAATAATGTAATTACACATACATACGGATTACAACACATTAACATAGGAGTAGTTCAATATATGAACTACACTGTTATTATGTTGCTGGAAAAAAAGAGGAAAAATAAATTATATTCGTTTTGACGTCTAGTGCTCCTGAAGTTGTCTTAATGCAAGCCATCGACAAAAGCCAAACTAGCCTATATGATGGAACAGAAATAGGTTAAAAATGAAAAAGGTTAGACCTATTAATATAATTATATATGTGACCTTCCTGAGGAATTTATTTATTTTTCTTCCAATTTTGAACGGTGAATTGAGAAAACCAAGGGGGATCAAATTTAAGACATCAACATAATAAGCCTACTCTATAAGCAAATTATGTGAGATCTTGCAAATAATAATAATAATAATTGTCACTAGGCCTAACCTACAGCACAAAATCACAATCAATGCTAAAACGCGAGATCAATCATACGCAACAGATTTTTTATTTTTCTGTTTTATTAAAACAGATTAGATAGCGTTGATTATTTTGTACATTTCGTAGATTTAAATATATTTATTGTGCAATATTAGTTATTTTGCAATTATCTTATTTTGTAAATATCTAACGATTATAAATAAACGATGTTTATTTATTATATAGGATTAACATGTAAATCTTAATTCCTTGGACACAACTAATCCAGAGTTGTGTCTGGATCTTGCATGCTGTAAAACGAAAACAACAACACAAATCCTATTTTATGGTTCATCACTTGGTAAATTTGGTCTGGTTTGATGAACATGAGGCATTATTATTTATATGATTATGGTCTGTGTAAGATCGAATATGTCTACGATCGAAAGTAGCCTATACATTCGATATTCATAAGTTGATTTTCCTGCAGTTCATGCAACAAATTATATGGCCTATAGCTACATAAAGAAAAGAAGAGTTTTTTTTCAGCATCATAAAGAGTATTTTTTGTTATCAGATGCCTTACCAGATGAAGGTCGATCAGAGTATCTCGTGCAATAAACCCAGGCGGGCCACATAGGCGAGGAGGTTTCACCTGGGCTATTCAAAGCAACGGATGACGCTGAGACGTGTCTTGCTGTGTTCCCTCTGTCGGCCTCGTCTGCCTTGGAATGCCTACTGCTGGCTGGAGACGAAACGGTGGACGAGGCAGAAGATGAAACACTGTCGGTACTGCAGCTGGAATCCGGACAAGGAGCGCTGGGGACAGTTGGACAATACTCCCTTTTGCAGCCGAAGTCCGGTCTGAGGATGTTGTCAATGAAAAAGTTGGTGGTTCTGTGCGTGTGTTGCGCAGCCTGCAGCGGGAGCAGAGGTGGAGAAGGCAGGCTCGGTGACAGAGAAACGCTGTCATCTTCGCTCTGATCCCGCTGCTCTTCCATAACAGCTCCCCTCTTTGAAATTCGCTCCAGTGGTTTGCTTGTAACCTGTTCAGCTCCAAATATAACGAAAGACTGTACAATGTTATCTAGGTATCCATGACAACGCGCTAATTTCCCGCGAAAGTGAGTACATTTTGTAAGTCAACTTGTTGACATGTAGTGGAGAGATAACGCTTGCGCGCTGTCACTTTGGATAGGACTGACAGCGCATGGTGTACGCGGCTTTCCTACACCCTCCGCATTGCCAGACCTCGGTTTGACACCTCTTTTTCTGGAACTCTACTCGTGCACAACCACTCTTAGTGGCAGCTAACCGGAAACACATCAGATCACATATGAGTGGGGAGCCTATCCATGACAAAGGAGCTCTTTGCCACGTGTGTCAGCGTCCAATTCCGTTCCGCGCCTGTGCTCACCGATATCAAACGGCACAGAGATTGCTCTCGCCTTTGTAGCTGAATTCCGCCTTGTCCGGATTCCTTGTTCCTGCAGCCACACTCAAATTCACCCATAGACGCGAGGAGAGAACTAAAATGAAAAACAAATCTTCGATTAACTTGATCTATTTGCAGCTTATAAAAGGAAATTGTTAAAAACAGTAATATGACTGTTATAAGGCAAAAAATAAAATAAAAATTGCCTGAAAAACTTAGAAAAGATCACAAAACCATACTACAATAGGCTTCTTTGCGAAAATATAGAACTACTTCACATTTAAACCCAAATTCGTTTTCTGTATAATTGTCTCCAAATGCCGTATACAAAATAAATAAAAATAAATGCTGCTAAAACAATAATTACCACTATGTCATTGCATATACTATTAAACTATACTAATTGAATGTCTAATTTAAATTATGTGCTTGTTCTTAATGCTATAAATAGCATAGGCAACTAATATAGCCTAAAACAAGTACCAATACGTCACTGTGTAGCCTAATACAATAGGCTAAGTTATAGCATTTAATTTAGATCTCATTCAGGACGAGTGAAGCCAGACTGGCATAGGCTATTTAGCCTCGTTCTCAATATTTGGGTGCTTGATTATCGCGAGAATGATCTGTTTGCACTTAATTAATTTATAATTAGGGCTATTGTCGGCTCATTCTGGAGAGTGGGCTATTGTGAGGCGGAGTCGGTTAAGCGGTAAATGGCTGAATAGTCCACTATCTCTCTCGCAAGACGCGCCTTAAGAACTCGTATAAAAACATAATTTATAGGTTTTAATTAGCGTGCATTCACTGCGATCAGTTGGGCGTTCATCATACAGCACAGCTAAAAGCGCCTGCCACAATGCACGCAAGAACCGTTTAATCAAATCAGCTTTGCAGCGGCCTAAAGTCCTGATGGGGCTTTGCTTACCAAAAACTCTATTTGCATAAATGGCTTAATTGACAGCTAATTGTCCTGTGATTAATTTTACCGCTCACGTAGCAGGGCTTTAGTGAAAATATGATTAATGTATTTTTTCATTGTTAAACAAAATGTAAACAACCCTTGCTTAATTCACTGGATAGCTTGGTTAGGTTGTCCTATGCGTTTGGTGTCAATTTCAACAACTTAAAAATATTTATTTATTTATTCATCATTATTTTTTATTAATTTACAGTTTCACAAACTCTCCACCCCAGGCCATATATTCCCAAAATACCAGGTAGGCTATTTTCCTTAATTTCTGGTATATATCCTTAATTTATTATCCATAATTTCTGGTATTTTAAACGTAAAGTGTAACTTTAAATCTTTCTGAATGTCAGTGGATATCTCTGTAAAGTAAATAGAATTAGCCTCTATGGGACCTGTTGTGACCTGCAAAACGCGATGAGACAACGAGGCATGTCGTTTTTTTTTTTTTTTTTTTTGCTTGGATAACATTCTTCGTGGCCTATGCCTTATTCAAAGTTCTTGCCATTCCGTTTAGACATTTGGACCATGGAAAGGTGTGTAAAAGTAGACGAGTAACGATCACAAATATTGCTACCATGTAGCCTACAGTGGGAGGCCCTTTGGGGTCCACACGGCGGCCGGGCAGAGCATGCGTTTAGTCATGCGTGAAGAATGTGCGTCTCATGCTTGCAGAACAGATGTGGACCGTTCAAAGCAGGGGCCGACTGGCCATAGGGAGCACCGGGAGAATTTCCGGTGGCATGGTAGCCAATTTGGCCCGCTGCCCTCCATTTAGTTTTTATTTTATATATATATATATATATATATATATATATATATATATATATATAGGCCTATATATTGTTGCTGTTGTTTTTATTGCCTATCGAATGTACCAAAGTGATTATTTCCGAATTTGCCATTCAATAATAAAACTAATAAAACAAGAGTTGGTTAGTCTTGACTGGCAACGCAATTCGCCTCGCGCACACTCAGCGCATTCGCGCGTCCGTCAAAAGGATGCGAGACTCGAGAATGGAGTGGAAGTGCCCAGGTGGAGCAGAGAGGGGACTTTGGTTATACAAATGGTAATCAATCCGACAAAAAAACATGATCACTATACTTTTACCATAGGCCTAACACCATGGTTAATTTTGCAAAAAGGTGGAGATTAGTGAAAAATAGAAAATTAGTGAAAAAAGTAAACACATGAGGGACAGAGAGATGTCAGGGAAAATGAAAAGACTAAAAAGCAAAATGGAACTTCAAGAGATAACATTTAATTATTTTGCACGGCCCCTGCCTAGGGATTTAAACTCTTTTCAAAATTTGTTGTGGATGTATGAGATGCATGGCCTGGATGAGTATGAGATTTCCAGGCCTGAAGTTTTGTCCCGGTCCGCCCCTGGTTCAAAGTTGTTCATATTATTCTATTCTGTTCTATTCCATAGCGATTTTGACCTACGTTTCCACAGATATAGCAAGGACTAGGCTTAAGTTTATAAATTAGGCCACTAAACGCCAGATTTGTTGTGCCATCATATCCCAAGACTGAAAAAAGCACAGTGTCATAATCTGTGTCCTAATAACTTTTTTTTTTTATAAGTGTTATTGTAACATTAGCTACTTATTTATTAGTGTATCTACCGTGACATAGGCTATCGCAAGGTCAATATGTCTGAGATATAATAAAATTGGATAAACGTGTTTATAGGCCTAAAACATCCCTCAAAATGCAACATTTTCAAAGTCTCCTGTTTTAAGACTAGTTCCAGCATACCATCAGCAGAATATATAATGGCAACAAATATGATCTATATAGTCTGTTTGCTGGGCTTGCATACAAGGTTGACAGTTGATGAATATGACTAAAGAGTGTTGAGGATCTGAGATCTGAAACTGTATTTTGCGTCCTCTCGTGGCCAGTTAGAATACTGACGCTACAGTTCTGAAGTAGCCTTGAATGGAAGTAATCAGAGATCCCGAGGTAGTGCGTGAACTGCTTTCAGCGTTTTCAAAGACAAGAGGGCACGATGTGTCAATGCATTTTGACCATTGCAAAGCCATTGTATTCTATGTCTGATAATAAAAAGGGATGGTAAAAAAATCCCTTTAAATACATCATAAGCATATAGGCCTATTCTATTCACTGTAATGTCAGCGATTTTACAAGAAAATATGTGACTCTGTAATAGCAATTTATAGATAAGCGCATAAATGATTGACGTTAACAAAGTGCATTTAGTAAATGATTCTCTTGAACCAGTTTTCTTCTGCTGTCTAACACTTTCCCCTGCTGCATTAATGTAAGACCAGGGAATAACATGATCCCACAGTCCACGACCTGCACATGATAACGCTGAAGCGCTCATTTAACTTGATTAACCAAGCTGGACCGTAATTAATAGCCTACTTCCTTCATCACTGACTAAAGCATATACTACGCTGTTCGTCATACGTCTCTACACCAAAAGAGGGCAGTGAAAGACCTGATTGTGTTCATCTGTAGGCGCCCGTGTAAAGGTTTCATACTGTTCAGCAAGACAATAACGTTAACATGACAAGAACTTTCCTAAACCAAGAACTAAATATTAATTTTACGTGAGTATAATGCGTCTGATTTTAATTTTTCAATTTCTTATGATTTTTTAAAATAACATGTATGCCTACTATTTTTATTAAATAATAATAATAATAATTTTAAAAATAAATATTACTTAAAAAAAAAAGTCGGATACAATCAAAAGATTATGTCCATTAAGCACAGTCTATTTAATGTTTTGTAGTGCATATTGACTTTCTCTCTGGGATGATTTGACATAAAAAAGCAGGTCATTATAAAAAATATATCCAGATAGAGGCAATTATAGCAAAAGATAACTAAAAGTAAAAGAATAAAATTGAAACAAATGGGAACAGGTGTGCAACTCAGAAATATGTAACAAAACTCCCTAAAAAACTGTGACTAAATGCAAAGCAAATTAAAATTGTTAATAATTGTATTAATTAATAATTGTAAATGTTAACTATTTTCAGTATGAAAATGCTTTTATAAAAAATTAAAAAATAAATTACATATGCATTTTCTTAAATATTTAATTGACTAAAAAGTAATACTGGAACTACCTATATCTGACTGACTAGGGGATGGATGTAATGTATTAATTATAAGATTATAAATATATCCAGGTGGCATTTCTGTATGTGTGGGGGTGAGTGTGTGTGGATGATGGAGAAGGACAGCTTTATCTGCAAGTAATCCTGTAACACAGAAAGACAGGAAATATTATTACATTACACGCAACTTGTTGGTTTATACATTACTGTGGGTTTTATTTTTTTAGACCGTAAAAGCAGCCTCTGTAAAGATGTTGCATAAATAAATGTTGCATGCATTCATGTAATAAGCATTACAAGTAGGTCATTCATAGCAAACTATATTCATATGAATTCTTTTAAACATGATTGCATGCTAACAGGGCTGTTATCATTAGTGTAATTGATCTGGTTATGACAAATTAATCAAAGATTTGATAAATCACGTGACACATCAAACTAGCATCTCCACTCATGGAAACAGATGAATTACGAGGTGCAGAGAGACAGATCATGTATAGCTGGAACATGAACTGTTGGGGCCAATTTGAAACAATTTATTAAGAAGCCAATAGACAATACATTTTCTGACTGTGTGGGACATCCGACAACTTTCCAAGAAGGGGTGAAACTGATTTAAAATATTGCGATAGTGTCAAATGAGACTGTACAGGGGCTGAGGCAATGACTAACGAAAGCAGTAGAGTAAACGTCGCAGGATTGTCTACAAATACACTTGCACAATATAATGTAATACAAGTGTTAAATTGAAATACTGAATTATTAATAGTCAAGTCAAGTCACTATTATTTGTATAGCGCTTTTAACAATGCAAATTGTGTCAAAGCAGCTTTACATCAGCTTGATATAAAGCTGGGTGTCTTTATATCAGCTTTACAGCATTTAGATGGGGAAATAGTGTGTCGAAATAGTGTCATTCTCCTCTGGTCAGACAAAATCAGCAGTTTAAATCTAGGCTAAAGGAGAATCAGATTGTGCAAAGGATTCATCTGTTTCCTGTGGTCTTGTCCCGATGGCCTTCTTGGAGAAAAGGTCTTCACTGGGGATCAGTCTCTGGGGCTCATCTAGGTGTCCTGACTGTAGAGGTCATCCCTAGGTGCTGATTCACCATCTGATCTGGATGCGGACTGAATCTGGGTGGCTGCAGTGACCATCTGATCTGGATACAGTCTGGATCTGGGTGGCTACGGTGACCTCGGAATAAGAAAGAAACAGACTAATAGTAGCGTAGATGCCATTTCCTCTAACGATGTAAGAAGTATATCGGGTGTTTTGAGAAGTGTTCCCGGTTCCGGTTGACCTAATTAATGCAGCCTAACAATCCTTTAACGGATTTGAATTATAGAAATGCAATAGTTTATTATGTGTAAGCCAGGTCAAAGAGATGGGTCTTTAATCTAGATTTAAACTGACAGAGTGTGTCTGCTTCCCGAACAGTGTTAGGTAGATTGTTCCAGAGTTTGGCCGCTAAATAGGAAAACGATCTACCGCCCGCAGTTGATTTTGATATTCTAGGTGTTATCAAATGGCCAGAATTTTGAGATTAATACTCTGATGCGAGACTTTGTATACAGTTCTTCTTACTAATGGGGCTATGAGGAGTTTTTAAGACAAAGTTTAAGAAACAACAAATGCTGTGCAAATTATAAGCAGGGATGTTTGAGAAAAGGGTAAATCTAACACTGACCTACCACTGCAAATGTCTTCTTTCTGTCTTCTCTGTTTCTGAATGAATATCTCTCCACAAACAAGACTGTGTTGACTGGGTTCTTTAGGTCTTCTCAGCTAAAAAAATAAAATAAAATAATAATAATAAAAGAAAGGGGAGAGAAAATAAAATTGCATTATATTGAGAATGTTAAAAACAATATGTGAGCAAAATATTTAAGATATAAAATGGTATGAATGAACTGTGATGGAAAAAGATGGAAACAATACTGATTTAAATTATAGTTTTTGGATTTTATATCAAAAACGTATTAAAAGCATGGTAAGTGTTGTGATTACTGTGATATTTGTGATAAAAGCACATCAAACTACCATTATAGTGTTAAAACCATAGAAGTTTGGTGGTTATTTAGCTACTACTACGTATCACAGTAAAACTAAACTTGTGGCAGTAAAAACTAGATAAGCGTTGTAATTATTGTGCTTTTTACCAAAACTACCACAGTAAAACCACAGTTACCGTGGTAAAAGCATGGTAAAGTGTGTCGTGTTTGTGTTTTAACTTCAAATATCACAGTAAAACCACAGTTACTGTAGTAATAGCATGGTAAAGTGTGTTGTGTTTGTGTTTTAACTTCAAATATCACAGTAAAACCACAGTTACTGTGGTAAATAGCATGGTAGGTGTCATGTTTAATGTGCTTTAACTTCAAATAATCACAGTAAAACCACAGTTACTGTAGTAATAGCATGGTAAAGTGTGTTGTGTTTGTGTTTTAACTTCAAATATCACAGTAAAAGCACAGTTACTGTGGTAAATAGCATGGTAGGTGTCCTGTTTAATGTGCTTTAACTTCAAATATCACAGTAAAACCACAGTTACTGTGGTAAATAGCATGGTAAAGTGTCGTGTTTGTGTTTTAACTTCAAATATCACAGTAAAACCACAGTTACTGTAGTAATAGCATGGTAAAGTGTCGTGTTTGTGTTTTAACTTCAAATATCACAGTAAAACCACAGTTACTGTAGTAATAGCATGGTAGGTGTCCTGTTTAATGTGCTTTAACTTCAAATAATCACAGTAAAACCACAGTTACTGTAGTAATAGCATGGTAAAGTGTCGTGTTTTAACTTCAAATATCACAGTAAAACCACAGTTACTGTAGTAATAGCATGGTAGGTGTCCTGTTTAATGTGCTTTAACTTCAAATAATCACAGTAAAACCACAGTTACTGTAGTAATAGCATGGTAAAGTGTCGTGTTTGTGTTTTAACTTCAAATATCACAGTAAAACCACAGTTACTGTAGTAATAGCATGGTAGGTGTCCTGTTTAATGTGCTTTAACTTCAAATAATCACAGTAAAACCACAGTTACTGTAGTAATAGCATGGTAAAGTGTCGTGTTTGTGTTTTAACTTCAAATATCACAGTAAAACCACAGTTACTGTAGTAATAGCATGGTAGGTGTCCTGTTTAATGTGCTTTAACTTCAAATAATCACAGTAAAACCACAGTTACTGTAGTAATAGCATGGTAAAGTGTCGTGTTTGTGTTTTAACTTCAAATATCACAGTAAAACCACAGTTACTGTAGTAATAGCATGGTAGGTGTCCTGTTTAATGTGCTTTAACTTCAAATAATCACAGTAAAACCACAGTTACTGTAGTAATAGCATGGTAAAGTGTCGTGTTTGTGTTTTAACTTCAAATATCACAGTAAAACCACAGTTACTGTAGTAATAGCATGGTAGGTGTCCTGTTTAATGTGCTTTAACTTCAAATAATCACAGTAAAACCACAGTTACTGTAGTAATAGCATGGTAAAGTGTCGTGTTTGTGTTTTAACTTCAAATATCACAGTAAAACCACAGTTACTGTAGTAATAGCATGGTAGGTGTCCTGTTTAATGTGCTTTAACTTCAAGTAATCACAGTAAAACCACAGTTACTGTGGTTACCATGATTTTAGTACAAATACAACTTACCTCTTTGAATCTGAATATGAATAATTAACTGATCAAAGATCACGTCACGTGACAGATAGCGTTTAATCACCCTAGTTAGCAGGTGTTCATTTAGTTAAACGCAATGAAACGCACAATCAGCCTCGGATGACAGATATAATACAACGAATAATAAGGCACTAATGTAATTAATCAAAAGACAGAATAGATTTTATAACAAACATTTAGGACTACTCACCCAATGTGTAAACTGATGCCAAATATCGCGATGTGTGCAGAATGAGACTTCTTGTACGTGATTTCATAGTGATACACTTCTCATGCCCTTCGTGTCTGTGTATTGACGCTGAAAGTTTCCAGTTTAAAGCGATGCAGGTCTGAGTTCGTCGATATAGCGACGCTGAGAGGCACCTTTGGCGTCTTCAGAGTGACGCTAAAGGCGTTTGACCATGCTTCGGGTTTTGACGCCTAGGGAGTGAGAATGCATTCATGTACTGCTACATGAATGCATGTTGTGATTAAACATTTCACTGTTTAATTTACACAATGATACATTTAAAAATAGGATAGTTCATCCTAATAATGAAATGGAAAGGAAGTTAGATGAAATCAGTATAATTCAGGGTTCAGGAAGCAATAAGGGAAATTAAATGAGTGAAAATGAAATGAGTGAAAGTTAACTACTTAAATTAATATAAGTTCTGCAGTGACTCAGAGTGGAGAACAGAGACAAATAGCTAGCAGAAAGTATCATTGTCTTCTCTTTAAGAAAAAAAATAAAAATGCAACAAGAGTCATGGGACTCTTCATGAGTAAAATGATTACTTGCACAATTAAATATATAGCTGTTTCATAAGAAAAACAGATGCAACTGGGTGAAAGTATCAAATGGTGCCAGCACTTCCCAAATGAGGCCTTCCATAAAATCACGTGTTACAGAGTAAAACATGAAATTTTAGAAAAAGGGTTCATATCCTAAGGCTGAATACTTTTTAACTACAAGGTTAATAAAAAAGGAGTAACACAGCAATGTAAAAAAATCACTGATAAATTGTCATGTTTAAATAACCATATTTATATGGCAATAATAATAGGGTAATATAAAAAGCTCTAAACTTGGATTTTGATTGGCTAATACAACATATAGCAGTACACAATTTAGTAACAGCTGACACAAAACACCAGTTCGCAAAACAGTATATCAATGCATAACACCCATAGAGAACACATTGTGTTGTTGTTTGCGTTGAGGACATGAAGCATCATATTGTCACACATCTCAGGACAAAACAGACTCTAATAGGATGTGGCTGCTAAGGTACAGAGGTTGCTCTTTTGACATCAGTTTTTGCTGACATCCGTCATACACCAGCTGAACATGTACAGCCATATTTGCAGTGTGGTTAATAGAGGTAAACTTGTTAGAAATCATAAATAAATTGCTAGTACAGTTTGCAAAGCATTTTAATGTTTGCATGACAAATCCTTGTACGAAAGTTTCAAACAGTTTTAAAAGCTTGAAGATTTTACTTTCAGACAGAGCATCATATGAAATCAAACAGAACAATAAAATGTATACATACCATATCAGATGACTTCAGACCCCATTTAGACTACATCAGACAGCATCATTCCTCAGCAGATTTTCAAGAAGCCACTTCACACCCCATTAAACATCTTCATGTCATATTAGATCTTAGGCATTGCTTGCATGTTTTAGAGGTAAGTGTTGTAAGCATATTGCTCGTTTTTGGCATGTTACTATAGGCATTGCTAGTGTAACCGGTTCTACTTCGCCTCGCTCCGAGCGGAATTCGAACCGCGGTCTCCAGCGTGGGAGGCGGGCGCTCTAACGAGGAGGCTAAAGGCCACGGCCTCTAGCGTCAGTCGCTAGAGCGCCACTTCTTTGAGATCAAGGGAGTGAGGTTTACACGCACCAGCACACTTGCCTGCGTCTGTTACACTAGCATGGTTTTGGGACAGTGCTTCTTAAACCCAGGGGTCCCCTTCTCCTGGGGAACCTGATCATTGCACATTTTGGATGTCTCCTTTATTGGACACACCCATTTTGGGTTTTGCAGTCTCTACTAATGAGCTGACTAGTTGAATAAGGTTTGTTAGGCCTAGTTCAGACTGTCAACAAAATCAAAAACAAAATTTTTTGCATGTCCTGATATTTTCGAGACAGTATGCTCGGGTGAGTCCAGTCTCGTGAAAATGCGTATCAATAGCCCTTTTTTCACATTTATATGCAGAAACCGACTTTGCTGTGCATACGTTACGCACGTGTTTGATGTGCATATTCTAAACCTACCAATCAAACCTACGTATCATATGCACAGCCATTTTTGCATATAAATAGTATGCCAAATTTAAAATTGTGCCATTGAAACGCACATTCTTGAGATAGGGTTAGCTCTGGCTGCTCAAATCGGTTTCAAATTGTCTTGTGTGTTACTCTAAACGCAAAACACAACGATAACGTCAAAACCGGTGATGGAAATGCCAGAATTGATACAATATTCAAAGGAGTCAAAGCCAACTGTGACTACAGCACAGGACATCACAATATATACCAGTCTCCTACGGCGCTGAGTTTTTCTTGTGTGACAGCGAAGTTCTGCATTAAGAGCACTTGTCTGGAGATCAAGATAATGCACCTCCATTTTTCCTGCATCTGTTTTGAAAGCCTCGTTGCCAGTGTTGGGAAGGTTTGGAAATGTAATAGGTTACAGATTACAAGTTACCCTATTTAAAATTTAGTAAGTAGTGTAACTATTTCAATTACTTTATTAATGTAACTGTTAAATCTCTAACAAATCTTTTCAACTATTAATCATTCTGAAACATTTAAAGTAGGCGGGAGTTTACCTCAGAGCAGTACTCAACACTGATTACTGTCAATGATTACTTTGACTTTCAAAAGTGTTCATCACTTGAATTAAGATTATAATCATTTAATTTTAAAGCACAGCCACCACAAAATCAGACTATAGCAACTCTTTTTACTTTGAGCTCATTCTGAGGTTAAATACTGATTTAAACTCATAACAATTAACAAGAAATAGTTTAATAGCTATACTTTTTTAAATCAAATCTTTGCATACCTATGACTGGAGACACTGGCATCTAACAATGTCTTGGGGAAAAACAACAACAACAACAACAACAAAACAGTTAATCTTAAATAAAGCATATACATAAACCTGAATAGGAAATCAAATTTATCAATTAAGCATGTGTCCTATTCTGTGTCCTAAACTCCTGAAACATTGGTACAATGCAATTCAATCAGTGTGTGTGTGTGTGTGTGCAGTGGCGGCGCTAGGGGTAGATATGTGTAAAAAAAAAAAGACAACTTAAGTAGCTAAATAAAACAATGAAAAAATAAAGAAAAACAACTTTCTTTTCTACATTCATTCATAAATTATATTACTTTGTAAGTGTCATATTTGGCAGTTGGCATTAGAAATTATATTTTAGCACCCCCTCTGAACTGTTAAGCCCCCCTTAGCACCCCCAACAAAAAAATCCTGGAGCCGCCACTGTGTGTGTGAAAATATTCAGATGTAACCCCCTTTGCAATCGTTAACATTTTCATAAGTAACAGTAATTTAATTACACATTTTTCTCAGTAACTGTAACTGATTAAAGTATTTTGTAATTAAATTATGTGATTCCGTTACTTACTCCCCAACACTGCTCGACACATACGTGTGTAAGCTTACATCATTACTAAGCAACCCATGCTGATACATCAGTTGTCTGGACACATAAACCTGATTTGATTACTTGCAATTAATAGTGCGGACAGTCTGCTTGAAAACAGACAAAAAAAAAAAAGTTCTGATTTGCCTGTAGCCTGAGCAAAGCCTTTAGATGAGGGGCACATTCAAAATGTTCCCAGGGTAGGTTTGAGAGACACTTTTCTAGTTGGTTGATACTAGTGCAGTGTTTTCTAACTACATTCTTGAAGCCCTTACTACGGTGGCTGAGAGAGCTCAACGCGCTGCAAATAGAAAAAATACCTGCAAATTAAGAAAACAACTTCAATTTGACAACACACGCGCTACAAATGCTCACAACACAACCAAACAAAGAAACGCGCTGCAAATAAAATTCTTTATTTGTTTGTGTTGTGAGCATTTGCAGCACCTGCTGTCAAATTGATGAAGATTTTTTCTTGATTTGCTGGTGCTTTTTCTATTTGCATGTGTTTTCTGAAGTTGCAGCACGTTGAGCTCTCTCGGCCACCATAGAGACACTAAGACCTGAAATGCATGTGTCAGATAAAGGGATGTGGTTGGGAAGCACTGTACTAGGGTACTAGAGTAGAGGGTGTAATTAGTTACTAGCTGTTTAGGTACATAGATATGGTAAGTCAGATAAGTTAGAAAAGTCATAACAATCTGTCAAAAGAAAAGTCTGTACCAAGTTTGGTTGTTGTAGCTTAACAACTCTGAGAGCTGAAAAAAAGTATTCTCAGAAGAAACATTTATATTTTATTAATTATATTAAGATTTATATGAATGACTTACAGGACACAGGGCTCAGATCTGCTGGATTAGGAAATTCTGAACATACTGGTCAGCAGATTTTCATCAAGCACTGTCTCTATACCGCCACTCTGTTTACAACACATGATTATCCACACCCATATATAAACACGCATCTGCAACTTTTACAGAAACCTCAGCAGTTATACTTCCTCATTCATTCTCTAAAAAACATGTTTTCCAAATAAATAAAATGCGTTCCTATATTGCACAAGTTTTAAGGTTCAATGAATGTCTTCAGGATTCTAAAGTTTTCCATAAACCTTTGTGTTAATTGACCCCACCTGTTGCACAGAAAACAAAGTTTACTCCTAAGTCACATTACCATTTGTAAAAACAAACATAAAAGAAAGCAGAGACGGTCTGTCTCTGCTTTCTTTTTGCAAATGGCTTGACTAGCAATTATTGTCTGTAAGTAATACACTCTGGTGTTGATCAGATCTCAGATTCAGGTTCAGTTTAAATAAAGCCTAGAGTGAGAGTCTCCCAGTTAAATTAATAAGCATCTCACTCCCAGTGGACTGAAGCTCTTTATAAATGCTAACATATCTGTTCCTCTCTCATTATTATTACCGTCACTGACTGCATCATTTATTTATTAGTGCAGCCTCTCACCCCTTCATAGGACCTCACTCCCAAGCCCACCCTTCCTTTACCCAGGGTCCCACAGCCAATGAGGGGCCAGACAGACACAGTGAGAGAAGGGGAGGACTGGAGAGAGGAGGTCCCTGGAGAGGAGAACAGGAGCAGAGATGCCCTCTGAATGATAATTATTGATTAGTGTCTCTTAGATCCAAAAAGTTTTCACCACACATACTTATTTTTTCATTTCAAATGTGCACATATCAGACCTGTACACACATAATTATCTATATTATATATTGTGTTTTTGCTATTTTGTACATTGCCTATTTGTATATTATTATTTTAATATCTGTGTCCTGTCCATGGACTGTAAAAAAAAGAAAATGTCCTGTTGCCGTCTTTCTGTTGCACTGTAGAGATTCTGTCACTAAAACAAATTCCTTGTATGTGTAAACATACCTGGCCAATGAAGCTCATTCATTCAAATGCTAGACAGCACAATTTAAAAAAGGATCGTGAGAGAGCCATACACTCTTAGAAGAAAAACTTCTATATAGAACATTAAAAGGTTCTATCAGGCGCTACATATTTGGAACCCCTAAAAGGTTCTATATAGAACCCTTTTTAAGGGTTCAATCAAAAGAATCATTTACGGTGCTTCGTAACCAGGAAAAAGGATCTATATAGAACCCTTTAGGGGTTCCCATCATGGGATCATTCTTTGGATTTAATTTTAGTTTTAGTTTAAGGCTTAAACAGCTCATATAACTAATTTATCACTAGAAAAAGCGAAATATCCATAAGCATAACACATCAAGGTTTTGTGTGATCATTTAAGACATTTTTATTAGCATTTACTGTGACAAGCAATATATAACACAGCAATTTATAGTGCAACAGTTACAGAGATTAACATAAATCCATGTTTCTTTATTTATTCATACTTTTTAAAATCATTTTTACCTGTCTAAATAGCACTCTCTGTTTGAGAAATATTGTTTTTTCAACCCCCTCCACCTTACTCACCCATCCAACATGTCAGTCACAAATATATGTTGATTGTTAAGAAACCACAAACAACAACAACAACAACAAAACAACAACTGAATGGAATGTTAACTTGCATAAATAAATAAACTTAGTTAACTTGCAATTAATTTTTTTATTTTTTTAAATAAATACATAAAGTTAGAATGTGAAAGGTTTGTCATCAAATAGTACCGGTATATTAATGACACTCTTATTTTGCATCTCACCACCAGCTCATTACCCTTTACCTTAAATAAATGTCAAGTATTTACTCCAAATTCTCCTATAAACCTATAAACCAAGTAGTCTGACTTTTTTTTCCTTTTTTTTTTTTTTGTATGCTGCAACTTTCCCCAATACTGTAACCCATGGAAGATGGTGAACCACATGTTTCTGAAAAGGGAGCTAAAATACTAACTATATTGTTTTTAAATTTATAAGCATTACATATTAATTTTACATTCAGATAAGCATTTAAACAATAAAAACAAAGGACCCACGACAATTTCAGCACTGGGAAGGGCTAAATAGTGCTGATTGAAATGAACTGAGTGATGGCTTTTGGATGCTCCATACTGAACAAAAAGTAGACAGCAAACAGATACTTCTGTTATTGGTCAGTGACGAATCCATTGTGATGCTAACTCTCCTTGCGATAATTAGGCTTGACATCCTTAGATGGGAATACAAGTCAGAGAAACATTTATTAGAACTCTGGAGAGTACAGTACAACAGGAAAAAGAAAGGAATCTCTCACAATTAAATCAAATCTTAAAACTTACTTGAATTAGGAGTGTGGTGTTTTCATCTGTATGTTGATGAACAAACAAGTAATGCTGCACTCCGGAGTCCAGACCTGCAGTGACAGTGCAACATATTTATTTATTTATCTATCAATCAATCAGAAGAACCTGCATGATAAAAGGTGGAAAATAGAAGAAAAAAAAGTTATCAGTAACTTCAGATTAACTGATTGATGAGTTTCAGTTGGTATTGTGAGGAAAAGGAAATAATGTACCTTTTGTTGTTATTGTTCTGCAGCAGGTTGGTCATGTTTCCTCTGACTTCCACTTTTCAACCCTCTGATAAACTGGTGGTAAAACTTAGCTGCAGGGCATCTTACATGACATGATAACTAGAACTTGCAATCATGTTAGTATGCTGATTAATTAGAAGACTAGTACCTATTAATAAATAGATCAAACTGTCCAGATTGCTATACACTGCTAGAACACATGTATTTCTACCAGATCAGTTTGTTGGTATAATAATAGGTTGATTCAGTGCAGATGTAAATTTTAAGTTTATTTTCTTTGGAATAAAGGTGTGTCAAAGTAAAATTGAAATAAAAGCACAAATATAATGTAGTATAATAATTGTAAATAGCCTAATGTGTAAATATACATAAAGCATAGTTTAGCCCAAAGAACCCTTTTGTGCTAAAAAGGGTTCTTTCTCCTTATATAGTTCCTTTTTGGCATAAAGGGTTCTTTGGAGTTGAGTATAGAACCCTAGGGTTCTACATAGAACCCAAAAGAACCTTTTTTCTAAGAGTGTAGAGTGTTGACTGTACAGAAACCAAAACATGACACATTTTAAACATTTCATGACTGTATTTGTGTGAGGAGAATTTACATTATACATCCACTAAAAATCACAGAAAACACCAGCTGAATAAAAGTCGAGGAGCAAAAATTAGTTATTGGTGTGAGAAGTTTTCTTTTTATTCAGGCACAGCTAACTCCCACATCCTCACTGTGGTTACAGTTATTAACTCCCATTCCTGCATGTGGACAGTCAAAAATGCTCTTCTCATTTCCGGAACATCTCAAATCGTCCAGCCAGATGCGTCCAGTTCCTGCAGCAGATACAGAGCATTGTGAGAGCATTTTGGAAAACATAGCCTGTAAACCCCTGAACCATTAACCAAAAACTCTTAACCATAGATGGATCCATCACCTGCACTGGCCGTGAACACCTGAGTGGCCCTCTGGAAACCCAACATCTTGCACACCACCAAAGCGTCCACAGTGTCAAAGCTGTCATCACACACCGTTCCCCAGACATTCTCATGAAACACCTCAACTCTTCCGCGGCTGGAACTTCCCACTAAACGAACCACAGCTAATGACAAATAAACATATGTGAGACACACTGTTATTCAAGTAGAACCTCCAAAAACAATACAAGAATCTTCGTATTGGAATTATTTGATTGAATAAACATTAAGAGTGACACACAGTAGTATACATAAGTATTTATAGAATAATTACCAGGGGTGCCAACCGGGGGTCCTACATCACCCTTCTCTCCCTTAAGACCTGTTTAAGACCATCATATATTTACATACAATTAATTTACTCACAAAAAGTTTAATAATCACACAGATGCTGTGCACTCAATGATATTACAGACATGGCCAAAATGCACCCAAACATACCTTGAGCTCCTATTAGGCCTAAAAGACAGACAAAAGGATAAGATGAAGGAAATTCAAGAAACACACAGAGTTGGATGTTGATTTCTTGTCAATAACAATCTTTTTAACAAACTCACCCGGATCACCTTTACTGCCCTTTTCTCCCTTCGGACCTTGAAGTCCAGGGACACCTACATGCAACATCACACTCAGATGACATCTAAATGATATAAACTCAATATTTATCATCTGTTTATGTGTTTGTTTTTAGATTACCTTGCAATCCTTGACTTCCTTCAAGTCCCTGTTGTCCTTGTGGCCCTGAAAACAATTATTTGCCCATAAATAAATGGCATAATGCCATATATCACTCTTATGTGCATGTGTCCTTAGCACTCCTACAATACCTGGAAGGCCAACACCAGTGTCTCCCTTTGGTCCAGGTGAACCTTTTTGTCCAGGTAGTCCTGGCAGACCATTATGTCCTGTCCCACCAGGAGACCCTAAAAGATCAGCCAAATACAGGTTAGGGCACAAATGAATTGGGGAATATCAAATTTCAGGGAGTGAGGGTACACCACTCTGCCTTGAAACAACGGTATCATGATAATACGAGGTGCTCACTGGCACTGATTTGCATGGATTTGTGAACAATGTTTGGGAGAGATGGGCCTTTGTGTGCATGGAGGGGGTCTTGGATCTTTGGGTTCAGCTCGTGGGGGATTGGGGCAGAAACAGAGGTGTTGCGTTTATAGTTTTGCTCAGTGTATTTCTCTATATATATTTCAAGATTTGGCAATATTGTATTTTTTACAGTCATGCCAATAAAGCAATATTGAATTGAATTGAATTAATACAATGTATAAAAACTGATCTCTGTATTAGCTGAAGCTTGCCAGGTTAGTGGCATCAGATCCCTTAAATAAGAGTTTTGTAGACACTTGGAAGTAAATACTGTCTGTAAAACAATATGTATTTATTATCAATGAAAATAATAATTATAATTAAAAATCTGATTACAAAGTCTACACATATGTTGAGCTGATTACTTTTGTGTTTTCTGTATAATGGATTCCGGAGTGAAGCTGCCATACAGTTTTATGGATGAGCTTTTATCCAATATTGTGGTATCAGCTATTTCAGATAAACCTAAGTATATAATATTTTATGGCAATAGTCCTTAGACTGGCTATGAAAATAACCTTAACAGAGAGATAGGCTTGTTTGACACATTGGAAAATTAGGTCAATATGGGTAATGATCTGGGCTTTCTTACCACTAGGACCTGAAGGTCCCTGTTCTCCTTTCTCACCACTGGTACCTGGTTCTCCTTTAGGACCTGAGGAAGAGATAATTTAGCGTATCCATGATAAAGATTATGGATGAAAATATTCAACTACAATGTGTCAAACAGTGCCAAACTTAGAACAGAAGTGCTGCGTTGACCAGCGTTTATTATTAGTGATATTTATCAAGGCAAGCATCACTATTAGTTTTATTCAGACTAACCAAAATTGTGAGACTTCTTGAGGAGAGGTGTGGTTATACTTTTCTAAGGGATTAAACATACATTTTCCTGATGGACAATAAGACATTTATATGTCTTGTATAATTCATGTCTTGTTATCAGAATGTCAAAATATGGTTGGTTATTTTGACTTGGGGCACTATTTAACCTTGCAACTACCCATAATACCGTAACAACAACCTAGACATGCTCACACTATAAACATCCTAGCATCCATACTGCATTGTAAAAAAAAAAAAAAAAAAAAATTAGAAAAGGTATATAGCATTTTATTTTTATTATTGTTTTAGATTTCTTGTTATATTTACTAGTTTTTATTGAAAATTAGCTCCTCTAGACAAGTTATCGAATCATTTAGATGATACCTTGTGGTCCCCGGGGCCCTGGTGTTCCTGGGAGACCAGGCTTTCCATCTGCACCTTGATGACCGTCAGTCCCAGGTAAACCTTGTGTGCACAGAGAAAATACCCGACACGATTTCATTAAAGCAATACTAAAACTCACACAGCATGGACAAATGTGCAAGGCATTTTTACAACACATATTTTGTGTTTTATTACAGTATGAATTATTCAGATGGCACCTATTGATCCTTTCGCTCCTGTATCCCCCTTCAAGCCCGGAATACCTGGAGACAGAAGTAACAGTCATAGAGAGATATGGATCTACTATACTGTTCCAAATGGGGTAAGAGTTGTGTGAAAGTGAGAAAGGCGATTACCAGGTGGACCCTTCATGCCATCTAGGCCCCTTTCACCTGCTAGTCCTTGGTCTCCTTTTTCACCAGGAGCTCCAGGCACACCTACGTGACCTGAAAGAGAGAAAATTCAAAATTGTTCTTGTATGCAGCAAAGCAGCATATGTTTTGCTAAGCAAATACATGACATTCAAATTTATGGAAAATGAACACAGACCACAATGCTACACCCACACAAATTCATACAAATATATAAAAATACACTAACCTGGTGAGCCAGTCTGTCCTTTCTGTCCCGGCAACCCTGGTATTCCAGAAAGACCTGATACAGAACACCCCTGGATTATAAATCCTGACCAGTGACATCAAAATGTCAAAAATGCTATTCACACACATGTGTTGGGATAAAGGATTCAAGACACCAAAGGTCAAATTGCAGCTTTAGTTTAGTGTTTATGTCTCTTTTGACCAGCAGGGAGAGCTGAAAACACACAGATTGTTAAGGAATGGGGAAAGTGATTGATTCATTCGGTTCACTGTGCTCTGATGTAGTGCTTGAAGTGGAAAAAAAGAAGTGCCGGTAATGATGTGATTGCAAAAGCCTGCTTCTTTTCATTTTAATATATGATTTTTGTTATAAAATACTGATTCAAATTAGTAATCAATAATTAATTATTATTCTACTACTCCGCGTGCCTCCCCTGACGTGCTCTCACGCACCACACAATGAAGTAGACCGACTCTGCTTGCGTTCATTCACGTGATTGGTCGAGATGAGAGGTGATCCCGCCTGGGTAGTGTGATTTTCATAGTTTCTATATAATTTCTAAACATATATGGGATCATATAGCCTAATCACCCAGACCCTGATGATTTTACTCTGAGTACCGGCAACATGTCAGAAGTGCCAGTACGCACCAAAAAGTGCAGGTACTCTAAAGGCTAAAATATAGAAGTGCCGGCCCACTTCAAGCACTGCTCTGCTGCTAACGGTTATCGCCATTTTTTACCCCTTTAAACTGGGGACAGGTTCTTAGTGATATGGGATGCCTCACAGATGTTTGGTATCCTTGTGGAAATAACAAAGTAGTGCAGAACACAATTATTAATGTAATGGATGACAGCTAAGAAGAGTTGTGTAGGTAAACCTCCATCTTCTGCCCTTGAAGGACATGTTAGTGATTAGTGCTCTCATTATGACGCTGGTTCGAATCCCATTTGTCATGGTGCAAATAGGACCTGTTACATTGGTGCCATGACCCGGAGGCCTCATGCAGACAAGTACTGGACAAATTCATCATGTATATAACACTTATTAGTTATAAATATAGCATTTTGCTAATGTTACTCTCATTAAATAGAGAAAGAGAGAGGTTGGGGGTTACTGATTGACAATATTTTCACAGCATGGGAGAGTTACCTTGAAATCCAGGTCTGCCAGGTGGACCAGGTGGTCCAGGTGGACAAACCATGGCTATAAAATATAAAGAAAACTAGTGAGCTCAATTCTGTGGGACATATCTATGGTGACTCTCCTGACTAAATGCTTTAATGCAGTCATGAAATGGAAAATCAAAATTGACAAACGAAAACATTCTTATTTACATCTCATTTCCCAATTATTCTCAAGGTTGCCATTTTCTAAAATGTTAATTATAGCAGTCGAACAACAAGTTATAATAATAGTTTTAGATCTACTGTATATACAGAGACTTTAGAAAACATGAGAAAAAATTGCTAACTAAGATGCATAATGTAAAGATCAGAAAATGCATTTCATGACCCCTTAAACACTTGAAATCATAGCAGATTCCCAAAATAGTGCCTGGTCAATATATGTACGATTTGTGTGTGTGTGTATCTGGTATTCCCTACATTATGGGGACCAAACGTCCCCACAAGGATAGTTATGCCAGTAAATTTTCACATTGTTGGGACTTTTTTTTTTTGTCCCCATGAGGAAAACTCATACAGAATGAAGTTATTTGAAAAATGAGGAAAGGTTTGTGTGAAGGGTAGGATTTTTTCATAAGGGGATATAAAATACAGTTTGTACAGTATAAAAATCATTATGTCTATAAAATGTCCCCGTAAAACATGGAAACCCAATGCGTGTGTGTACCTCTTTGTGCACTAATGTTGAGATGGTTTAGTTGAGTCCTTAGTTTCTCTAGAGTCCCGTCATTCCCACACAGATCGGAGAGACACTCCTGTTTAACACACACACACACACACACACACACACACACACACACACACACACACACACACACACACACACACACACAAACATATGTTGGTTTTTGTGGTTTATGGGGACTCTCCATAGGCGTAATGGTTTTTATACTGAACAAACTGTGTGTGCTATTGCCCTACACCAACCCTACACCTAAACTACACAGGAAACTTTGTGCATTTTTAGATTTTCAGATTTCATTTAGTATGTTTTTTAAGCCTTTTGAATTACGGGGACATAGGCAGTGTCCTCATAAACCACCTTCATATTGTAATACCTCTGTCATACCCATGTCATTATACAAATTTGTGTCCTCATAAACCACATAAACATGCACACACACACACACACACACACACACACACACACACACACACACACACACACAGAGATAACCTTCAATTCTCTCAAAACATGGCTCTCTCTGCAAATATGTGTGCATGAGTTTGTATCACATTCATGGATACATGTGTGTACCTGATCTGAACTGGAGCTGCCCAGATTGAATCCCTCAGCAGACTTGAGTTCCTCTGTTGTGGCATCAGCTGATGTACAGTGAAGGTGAACCCAAGCCTCCAGAGTGAAGACTACATACAATACACATCATAAAGCAGATTTAAAAATGGAACAACAGAAATCAACCAAAACCAAGGTGTTAGCTTACATGATTACATAAAATTGAATGTACAGTGGCCACAAAACAGGCTAAAATTAATAATGTATCAATTTCATTGCATTTTATAACAAAATATCTTATAAAGCTTTTCACTACATTTCCTTTTATTTCATATGTTTGCTCAATGTCTTTTAATCAGCTGGTGTTTTGTGATTTTTATTATTTTTTCACATTAAAGGGATATTTTACCCCAAAATGAAAATGATTTACTAACCTTAATGTTGTTCCAAACTTGTATGAATTTACTGTATTTCTTCTGCATAACACAAAAGAAGATATTTTGAAGAATGTTGGTAACCAAACATTGACTTCCATAGCTGCCCCCATGGAAGTCAATGACTACCATCATTCTTCAAAATATTTTCTTTTGTGTTCAGCAGCTGAAAGAAACTGGAACAACTTGAGGGGTGAAAAAATGCACATCCTGATTTTGCTGAGTTAGATGTGTTACTAGGTCATCATATTTATTTGACCCTGGAACAACATTTGAATCCAAAAATTTAGTCTTGATCATATCCCTACACCTAAACTTAACCGTAACCATGAGTAATCCATAAAATCAGAGGAAATGATGGATGAATGACACTGATGCACAAGCACCAAACACTGATTGTAAGCCTAAACTTCACATAAACTCTAAACTGGTTCTTCAAATCTGATTGGTTAATCACAATGTTGTTCCAGGGTTAACAAAGATGTTGATCCAGGAACATGTCGCACTTGGTAAAATAAGGTTCTGCGTTGAAAAAATCATGACAGAATTTTCATTCTCTTAATTATCAAAATGATCCAATATTGTTTCACATCCTCAAAAGGACACAATGCAGTTCCTCTATACTTTTATTATTTCAAATATAAAACTTGCTTCTAAAGTTTGCTTATATTAATTTTCTTTTAAATAAATGCCACTTGGTTTGAGCATTTGTATGTACAGAAATGTATAGCTTTTTAAATGTGACTTTATTTCTGGTACATCTCACCTTTATAGGCCAGCAAAAAATTCAGACCAATCAGCAGCAGGAAAAACAGTATGAGAACAGGAATACAGCAACGGTTTTTCACTGGTTTCTTAGTCTTTAGCTCTATAACACACATACAGGACAAACACTAATATTGCAATCCAGATCTCTTAAACTTACAAAAAAGTTTAAAGTTGAAGTTACTCGGATCAGCAGACTGTTATACAACATTGCCATGGATGACAGTCAATATTAGGAAATATCAGACTGCAGAATGTCACAACTGATAAGAATTAAAAAATCCAGAAAGCTTTGTATTAAGTTACTTACATTTTTTATTTCATTTAGTCATTTTTCAAACAGAGATTTTATTTTATTTTCAGAAAAAAATTATGTAGATATTTTTTCTCTTTTTTAAGAATTTGTGTATTGGACTTCTGTTTAGACTAAATTTTTAAAACATTTTAATATGAATAATGCCATTTTGTCTTACCACTGTGCTGAAAGTCATATTGGTCGGCCTCATAGAGCTTCATGGTGTTGTCATAAAGAGGGTTTGCTTTGCTGAATACAGAGGCCTTCCCTTCAATTTTATCCACGTCGGTCTCCATCAGTCACTCTACCACACACTGACCTGTACACAACCAGGGGGACAGTTTAAAAAACAAAACCGAAGAAAAGGGGAAAAATATATGCTGGCTCATCAGAATGCCAGTCATCTGACAAAAGAGATGGAGAGGAAATTGTTCCAATGAGTTTCCTAAGAAAAAAGGAAGTTAGAGCTACAGTAGCAGGAATAAGCATAAATTAGAGACCACAAAACCAGTCATACGTAGCACGGGTATATTTGAAGTAATAGCCAACAATACATTGTATGGGTCAAAATAATCAATTTTCTTAATATTTAGATTTTTTTGCACCCTCAGATTCCAGATATTCAAATTCTTGTATCTCGGCCAAATATTGTCCTATCAAACTATACATCAATGGACAGCTTATTTATTCAGCTTTTGTATGATGTATAAAACTTAATTTCAAAAAAAAATTAACCCCTATGACTGGTTTTGTGGTCCAGGGTCACATATTACGCCTCTATTTCATTTTCTTTAGCTTTTGTGTTTTGTATGAATTTTTGTCGCATTTTTGGCTGAATGTATTTGTTTACTTTTGGTACTCTAATTTGGTACCCATTGTGATTTTTGAAAGTGATCTACTAATAAAATTTGAGTTGAGTTTAGAAAGTGGGTGGTGGGAAAGTTATGGCTATGGTCAGTCAGTACTACTTACTATTGGACATACAAGCAAATAGACTGTTTATATAAACACAATAGAAGTCTATGGTCTATGGTCATTACAGAAAGCCAATTAAACGTGTGTGCGCACATGCCATGGTTGTGTACTTGCCCTTCCATTAATGACAAACTGTCCCTTCTCCTGTTCTGTGTGAGTGTGTGTTCCTGTCAGTGGGTAAACTGGTTGGTGATAAGGCCATCTGTTTAGACGGAAAGCTTTAAACAGAAGTGCAGTGCCGTCCCTGACCTCAGATCAGCTCTAAACAGCCCTCTCTGCTCACACTTAACCTGCACTGACATAATGACCTTGTTTACTGTACTCAGTGTGTCTCAGTGATTTGTTTATTTGTTTGTTTGATGACCACACCACTCAGTTGCTGATGTATGTGTTTTAGGGTGATTGGTGACCTTGAGAGACCCTGTCAGTATGTATCAGACACAAGTGTATGTGTGAATATAACACTCTTGCTGTCTCTTACTCTCTGTGTCCTCTCTACACAGTGTCTCTTTACTGTAAAATAGAGTAAGGAGGTTTAGATTTTATTTCCAGTTTGTGTCTGTGCATGGTGGGTTGAGCTTTTAAAGCAGCATTATGTCTATATAATCTGGTCGGCCTCAATACTAAAATACTATTTAACTTATTCCCTTTCAGTCAAAACATTTTCCTAATTTTTCATTGACAAGTTGAGGAAATTTGAGCGTTTGATAGCATTTATATTTATGCATTTGACTATTATAGATAGATGTGAATATTCTTTTTAATATTATTAATATTATTATTTTTATTACATATATTATTGTATTAATTTTTATGCTTAGACTTGGTCTTGCAAAAATAAGCTGATGGGCTCAATAAAATAAATTCCTCAAAAAAAAAAAAGTTCCAAAAGGGTGGTAAACAAGATATTTACATACCGGCTTTTATTTCCAGGTTTACATCTGGATCTGACACACAACTTTGAAGATATCACCTTTTGTTTGAACCCACCCATTTTTCATGTGAGCAAAAGTATTGGAACAGATATAATTAACATAGATTAAAGTGAAAAAGACTTAATATTTAGTTGCAAATCCTTTGCTTTCAATAACTGCATCAAGCCTGTGACCCATTGACATCACCAAACTTTTGCATTCTTCTTTTGTGATGCTTTTCCAGCCTCTTTCAGTTGTTGTTTGTTTTGGGGGCTTACCTCCTCCAGTCTGCTCTTTAGCAGGTAAAAGACGTGCCCTATAGCAGGGCTAGTAAGTTTGGCATCGGGGCAAAAAAAATCTTCACCACTAGATGGCAGGCCAGAACATAGTCAAAGGATAATTTAAGATATTAATTGATGAAAAATGCAACGAGAATTGCCTGTGACTGACTGTTACAGTGTATTTTGTAACTGGTAGTGAGCTGTTACTCTGTGTAAAATCCTGCAACAGTCATTAATAAAAAGCCACATTTGTGTGGCGGTGTCCGATCAGAGTATGTGAGCGGAGTGGAGTATCAACAATTTCCCCTCCGCGCTTTTAGCATTTAATAGTCACCCCGCTCCCGTTCCACTCCGAGCTCAAGCTGGGTTTCCATCACCCTGTTTTAATGCGCATTTTGAAGTATCGCATGAGAAACGCGTGATGGAAACGCCAAATTTCGAATACAAATCCCTTAATTCGCAAAAAACGTTTTTACGCTCGCTTGAGGTGGTTTTTGACTTGTGCGAAAAAGGGTTAATGTGAATAAAGGGAGATGGATTTTGCAAATAACATCCTCCAAGCGCATCAAAAAAGTCATGTGACTTTGCGCTATGAGACGGGATAACTTGACTAGCAGCGGACTGATCTCGTTCCACAGCACCTGAGCTGTTGTTATGGTCGTTCTGAAATGCCTGAGCAAAGTCTTTTCAAAGTATTTCTGTACAATTGTCTTACACGACTGTGGTCCCAAACAGCAGCATTCACCTCCGAAAGCAATGACAGCATTTATTGTGTTTTGTCTGCTCGATCTGAGGTGCAATTGATTTTTCATATATGAAAATTATTATATTCAGTAGCTAATCCTAGTTTTCTAGGCTATTTCTTGCCAGTTTACCAGGAAGTGACGTTGGATGGAAATGGTGCTCGTTCGCAAATATTTTATGCGATATTCCAATTTTGCGCATAAGTTAAATTCGCAACTTTGGATGGAACAAAAAGGTTATTGCGACTTTGCGACTTTTAGATTAGATTAGATTAGATTCAACTTTATTGTCATTTATGCAGAGTACAAGTACAGAGCTAATGAAATGCAGTTAGCATCTAACCGGAAGTGCAAGAATATAGTGTTTTATATAAGTGCAGAGTAAATGAAGATATGATTTACAGAATGTACAGTGGAATTGCTATATACAGTATTGAGCAGAGTATATACAGAATATAAATAGGAATGCAATGTAGGGATTGTATGTACATTATGAACAGAGCAATGTGGGTTTATATATACACATTATGAACAGCAGAGACGTGAGAACAGTGGTAATAAATAAATAAATTTTATATCGCAATTGTGAGATATAAACTCGTAATTGCGAGTTATAAAGTCAGAATTGCGAGTTAAAGTCCAGTTTTGAGGGGGGAAAAAGACTATGTTCTCAGAATTGCGAGTTTATATTACGCAATGATATAAATTTTTTTCTGAGAAAAAAAAGTAAAATTAAAATATTCAGAAGGAAACAAATCCTTGAGAACTAACTTCCTGCTCATGTCCACTGCAGTCATCATAGCCTTCACATTCTTTCTGATTTGAGTGATCCTTTTCTATCTAGCTAGCTAAATATGTTTAACATGTGAATTCTTGCTAAATATGCAGTTATATTACGGGTCGTTGGCATGAATTGTACTTGAGAGAGTGTTGGTTATTCACTCCCCCCACCTACAATCGGACCTGAGACTCGAACCCATCAGGTTACAGGTACAACTCTCTATCCATTAGGCCACGACTACCCCATTGTAAATGTACTGTATCTGACAATGACCGATGCTATTTTACAAGTACACTGTGAATCACTGCGCTGTCAACTTTGGCAATGTAAAGTTTTTTAACCATGCTGTGTCCAGATTTGACTAATAATAATGCAAAAATGGTCAGTTCAGATGAAAATTTGAGGGGGGGGTAACAAACAAACTTTGACAAAAAGTAGTCTTTAATAATGCCTAAATATGTATCCAAATGCAAAACCTAATAAATACAAATAATTATGACTGAAATCTGTTTCCAGCAACTAGGGTATACACAGTCATCGATATATACAGCCATCTAAAGGTTACACAGCGGTATTACAGATGATAAGTGGTGCATAATTTTGATGTATTTATTACTAAGTTAAAATTACTAATACATATAAATTAAATAATTATATTGTGTATTTATTTGTTTGAAATATTTTAAGTTTGAAATGTGTCATGGGAGTTCAAAGCAGCTGGTATTGTTAGACTATAATACATCTTTCTCAATTTCCAGGGAGCGGAGCAACTTTTCCATAAACAAACTTCCGATGCTGACCCAGAGGACAAACAAGTGTTTACAGAATTTGCCCAAACTGCCAGACTTTGTGCTGTATGTGCTTTGAGATTAATAAAAACACTATATACTCTCCGAACACACCTACAAGTAAAGTGCATAATTAGTTGATAATCCATCATAAATCATTAAATTTATAATACATTCCTTATAATGCATTCCTATAGATCAAACAGTAGATCAAAGTCAAGTCACCATTTATATATAGCGCTTTTTACAATGCAGATTGTGTCAAAGGAGCTTTACAGTATTAAATAAGGAAATAGTGGGTCGATGTAGTGTGTCGTTCTCCTCTGGCCAGAGGAACCAGCAGGTTGTTCCATGCTGCAGCAGTCAGATTCTGGTTCCTGTGGTCTTGTGCCGATGGCCGTCTAGGAGACGCGGTCTTCACTGGGGATCTGTCTCTGGGGCTCATCTAGATATCCTAGTCTCCGCTGACGTTCAGGGCTGTAGAGGTCATCTCTAGGTCCTGATTCACCATATGGACTGGATACAGACTGGATCTGGTGGCTACGGTGACCTCAGAATAAGAATAAAACAATATGTCAGCGTAGATGCCATTCTTCTTATGATGTATCAAGTATATTGTGTGTTATGGGAAGTGTTCCTCATTCCGGTTGACCTAATTAATGTAGTCTAACAATCCTTTAACGGTTTGAATAATAGAAATGTTTTAGTGTGTTATGTGTAAACCAGGTTAAAGAGATGGGGTTTTAATCTAGATTTAACTGACAGTGTGTCTCTGGAACATTGTTAGGTAGGTTGTTCCAGAGTTTGGGCGCTAAATAGGAAAAGGACCTACCGCCCTCAGTTGATTTTCTAGGTATTAACAAATGGCCAGTTTGGAGAACTGGACAAATGGAGTTTTGAAATTGTAGCGGAAGGACTATAATACAATAAGAGCTCGCTCAAATACTGAGGTGCTAAACATTCAGGGCTCTATAAGTAATTAGCAAGATTATTTAAATATATACGATGTTTAACAGGGAGCCAATGCAGTGTTGACAGAACCGGGCTAATATGGTCATACTTCCTGGTTCTAGTAAGGACTCTAGCTGCTGCATTTTGGACCAGCTGGATTTTGTTTATATTAAGTGTGCAGAACAACCACCCAATAAAGCATTACAATGAATAATCTAACCTTGAGGTCATGAACGCATTAATTAACGTTTCTGTATTTGACATTGTGAGCTTAGTGTTATATTGCTGAAATAATGGGGTGGATTCCCAGGGAATGGATAACAATAATAAAAAAAATAAAATAAAAAAAAACTTTAACTAGTTTGCTTCAGCTAACTTACCAGTTGATGTTATCCCCGTTACTATGGGGTTGCTAGAGGTGTTAAGGAAGTTTGAGGTTTGACACTGAAGGTAAAATTTTTGGGTCACATTGTAAGTGAAGATGGAATAGAACCTGACCCTGAAAAAAATCATGCTGTTACCAACCTGCCAGAGCCTGCGAATAAAAAAGATGTGCGGCGGTTTATGGGGATGATACATTTTTTGAGTAAATTTCTCTCCCATATGCAAACTCTCATACAACCTTTGAGAGAGTTATTAAAGAGTGATTCTGCATGGATCTGGGGTACTTCACAGAGGGATGCCTTTAAAAGGGAGCTTAGTTACCACAATATAGCCCAAATCAAAAAACGGTGGTGTAGGCAGATGCTTCTTCATATGGCCTGGGAGCAGTCTTAATGCAAGAACAAGATGGAAAGTGGAGACCAGTTGTTTATATATCACAAAGTTTGACAAATGCAGAATCAGGATATGCCCAGATTGAAAAAGAGGCATTGACTGTGACGTGGGCATGTAATAGACCTAGTTCATATTTGCTGGGATTGAAATTTACTATTGAAACTGACCATAAACCATTGATTTCCCTACTAGGATTCAGAGCACTGGATGATATTCCACCTAGAATTCTGTGCTTTCGGTTGAGACTTCTTAGATTCAATTACTCCATTGAATATGTTCCGTGGAAATAGTTGGTTACAGTGGATACACTTTCTCGTGCACCTCTTAAGATGGAGACCTCGGAAGAGAGTGATGATCTTGTCGAGAGGGAGTGTGATCTTTTCATCAGTCAAGTAATTGCGGATATTCCTGCTACTAAAGCAAAACTTGAATTTATTAAAGAGAAGCAAGCCCTAGATGCAACTTGTAAACAGGTGCGAATCTTTACAGAAAAGGGTTGGCCGTTGCATCGGAGAAATGTTCCTGAACATCTTCTGCCTTATTGGCCAGATCGTCATGATATCTACATTGCTGACGATTTATTGATGAAAGGAGATCGTGTTTTAATCCCAAAGAAAATGAGACAAGAGATGTTGGAGAGAGTCCATGAAGGTCACCAGGGGATTAGTAAGTGTATAAGAAGGGCCCAACAGTCTCTTTGGTGGCCAGGAGTAACCCGGGATATTCGGGAAATGGTGGAAAGATGTGAAACATGCTGCCAGTTTTCTCAAGTTAAAATAGAACCTTTGATCTTCACCCCGTTGCCACAGAGGCCATGGCAAAAAGTTGCATTTTTCAGTGGAGAAATTCCCAGTATATTGTTCTGGTGGATTATTTTTCCGGATATATTGAGGTTGCCAACTTGTCCTCTTTGACAACAGCTACCACAATTGATAGACTTAAAACTGTTTTTGCCAGATTTGGAGTACCAGAAGTACTTGTTTGTACTTGCTTCCACCGAATTTGCAAACTTTGCTGAGGATTATGGATTTCAACATCTGACAAGTAGTCCCAAATATCCACAAAGTAATGGTGAAGCTGAGCATGCTGTTCGTACAGTTAAACAACTAATGGAAAAAAATAAAGATCCTCAGAAAGCCTTAAGTCATACAGAGCTACTCCTTTGGCTCAAGGGTTAAGCCCAGCTCAACTGTTAATGGGTAGACAGATTAGAACTACTCTTTCAACTACTACTGAAAAGCTGGCTCCTAAATGGCCTGATTTAAGAATCTTCAGAAAAAAAGATGCTCACTTGAAAAAACAACAAAAATGCAGGTTTGACATAAGACACAGAGCAAAAATTGTACTCAGGACAAAAGGTGTGGATAAGAACAGCTCAAACAACTGGCGTAGTTCAAGGTCCATCCCAAACACCAAGATCTTATGTTGTGAAGACTGATCAAGGAAATTATCGTCGTAACAGATCTCATTTAATTTCATTACCTAATCAAGTCCTAAAGCTGTAACTTCTCAAGAGAAATGTGTATTTGCTCAAGGTCTATTTGCTCAAGGTTGTTGTGTTACTCGTTGTGGAAGAGTTTCTTGTCCTCCTATAAAGTTGAATTTGTGAGGACAAAATTGCTTGAAAGAAAATTACCTTGAATTTTGGACTGGAAAAATAGAGAACTTTGTATTGCAAAGAAAAAAAAGTGAAGTGAACGCTGTAAGAATTTGTATTGTATGTTTGTTTAATGCTTTATGAATTGTTATATGGTTTACAAGGAAAAAAAGGGGGATGTTGTAATAGGAATTTAATGTATATAGTCACTAGGTGGTGGTATCTGAATGTATATAAATGTGAGAAACAACAGCAAGAGGAGAGAGTAAAAAGACAAACGAATTGCAATGCTTTGGTGTCTGTTGCTTTATTATGGGAATCAGTTTCGATAACTGGATAATGGTTTCTAAGGTTAACCACCTCGGCCGAGGTGGTACTGTACCAGGTACCAGGTACTGTACCCAGTGGAAAAACCTCCAAAAGTGAGCTGTATTGAACCGTACCGTGCTGTACCATGCAGTGGAAAAGCGCCATTAGTGTTATTGTAGTTTATGGCCAGGAAAAAAAATGACCATACAATAAGAGAATTTACAAGTTATAATAAAATAAACAACATTCATAATATTTGTTAGCCAAACTTCCTATGTATTGCTAGTCCATTCCTATACAATCCGTTCTGTGTGTTAGTGGAGAGCAGCGGCTATGGCAGCTTACTCACCTGTTGTTACCACCTATATGATTCAGTCTCAAGAAAAGACTCCAATACACCTCCGTTGCAGGTGACATTACCAATAGACTAAAACCTGAAAATAAAATACAAAAGGTGTAACAGCGGCGTGTCTTAACTAATTTTTCTTTACTATTATCATGTTAGCTTGCTGTTGTGTAACGTCTGATATAACTTGCGATAAAAAGGCAGTGTAGAATTATATGCTTCCCTGATTAATTCCCTGATTGATTCGGTAAACTGACGTTATAACTGCTGGATATAACCAGCTGATATAATCACTGTAAAGATGGCTCCAAAATACATCACCGTCGACGTTGCAGACTATAAGATCCACAAACTTGAACATAAAAAAACAGAAGAACTATAAAAAATAACAAAAACCACATACAGTGTAGCTCTTCTGATTGGCCAAACTTCTCTGATCTCTGAAGAGTGCTGGCAGTTGCCTCTAAAGATGGAGCGTCTCGCTGCTCCTGCAGCCTACGGTGGACATCCAACCCCGCCCACATCCATGCGTGACGTCACAAGCCACGCCTGTGTCCAAATATGTCACATACTTATTATTTTGAAACAGGAAGAAGCATCGACAAGAAAATAAGTCAAATTGTTTGTAAACCGCTAAAAATAAGTTTGCTGTATTGGTAAGTAAAAAAAATTAAAATCTAGTCTTTACGAAGACTTAAAACGTTGACAACTTGAATGTGTGCGTCGTTTGTGTGCATGTGTAGACAACAGTTCAGCATGCTTATGTGTTTTGAACTGTACACAGGCATGTTATTACTTATATACCAGTAACATATAAATATGTATGCATGTTTGTGTTTGTGTTATCCAGCAAGAAAGTAAAATAATGTAGTTCCTCAACCAAGATACTGTACAAAATCTAATTGTCCCCTTTAAATTTGATAAATCAAAAAGCTGTCTTAGGTAGTTTAAAATCGATAGTAATAAATTAGAATTGATCTCATTACATATATGAATAAGGTAAGGTGTAGAGGATTTTTATTACAATTAGTCTAATTTAATCAACCAATGCAAGTGTTTTACAAGCTGTTGTGATGACGAAATCAGCTCCGTACATTAACCATATTGAATATATTAGATTTAAGTTGTGCCATTTTAGCCTAGACATCCTTTAAAGAAATAAGAAAACGTGTATTCGTAAAACGAAAGGCAACATTATTTTATTTAGATCCCCGAAATGGCTGTAAATTGCTTTGACATAAAGTTACTTCCGGGTTGCCTGTACGGGGAATCCCAAGAGGTGGCGTAAACGATAGGGGCGTGGTTTATGATGTAAGTTTTGACGTGGGCATGGCTGTGGTGCAAAAGGGAGAGTGCGCGAAACTTGTCATTTGCAGGTGAAGACAGATTTTAAGATTCGTAGCGGCAGATTCAAGCCGTTGTCGTTATATACTTGTGTTTGTGCTCGAAAAAGCATGCAAGAAAAAAAAAATATATGTAAGAAAACATTCTACAAGTGTGCAAATCTCATTGCAAGAATGCACATTCTGATCTGCGGATGTACAAAATTCGTCTGTGACTTCACATTTTTTGTTGCAGGTGTGTGAATGTGTTTTGCACCATATTCACTGCAGCAATAGTAGCAAAACGTGACCGTATACGTTTCTTAATTTGTGATTTGTAGAATACGATTTGTGCACCTGCAATGAAGGATTCGAGAAGGTGTAACTTGTGTTGTGTTGTGTTTGTGGGAGAGAGAAAACAATCTACAAGTTTGAAACTTTTGTCTGTGGCTTCAAATTTACTGATACACATGTGTGGCTCTACAACTACAAATTCTGCTGTTACTGTAACATTCTGCTCTGTTTTAGTTGTGTTTTTCCATGGCTTCTGTTGACCCAGTTTCCCTGATTAGTTAATTAGCCCCTCACCTGTTTCTGTTTTCGTATGATTATGACCTGCCTTTATAAGCCTGAGTTCTCCCCAGTTGAGTTTGTCTGCTATTGTTTATGTTACATACTTCAAGTTCTGTGAGATTAAAATACTTATTGTTTTGGATATCCCTGCCTGCCTGCCTTGTCTTCTCTGTCTGCCTGGGGAAACCGTAACAGAATAGCAGACCAAAACAGTTTTTTTTCAGCGGCGTTATTCTTTTCGCTCATTTTTGTTTTTTTCCCTCTCTCCCTCCTAGTATGGATCCCGCCTTCTTACTCCTTTGCCTGGAGCAGAAGGACCGTTCGCTGGTGGAACACACCATGGCCTTCGTCAACCTGGCGCGCCTTACACACTTCAAGGACCGCTCGCTCTGTGTGTTCTACATCTCCAACCTGAGCGAGCAGTGTAAGGCGCGCCTACCAGCGAACGGTCCCAGGGAGAATTTCGCCGCTTGCATGGAGTGGGTGCTGGAGTGTAATGGACTGTTTATCTCCGGTGGCCCTGCTGAGGACAGCTCCAGCCCCACTCCCAATCCAGAGCCCAGCCAACCCTCACCATCTCCCTGCACGGAGGTTTCGCCAGAGCCCACCGCAGTCGCAGAGCCTGAGCCGGCCGCGAGGATAGAGCCGTCACCGCGGGAAGTGACTGAGCAACTCATTGCCTCAGGAACCGTACTCGACGCGACTGACCGGGTGTGTGAGCCGGCAACATCGTGCGTCGTGGGAGTGTTGGTGGAGATAGAGGGAACGGACGTATCACCGGTCCACACTTCCACCACTGAGGGTGAGAGACTGCTGGGTTCTGGAAACCTTTCTGAGGATATGTTGGATGAGTTAGACGAGGAGTACTTCTGGCTTCTCCCCTTCCCATTGCTCACACCCACCTCTCCATGTTCTCCGGCCATTAGCCAGTGCTTCCCTGAACCTGTTAGCTTTAAGCAATCCCCCGTGCTCGCTTCTCCAGAGCCAGTCCGTCCAGTGCCCGATTCTCCAGGGTCAGTCTGTCCAGTGCCCGATTCTCCAGGGCCAGTCCCCCCCGAGCTTAAGCTAACAGAGCGTTCCCAGGAATTAGCGCTGCCTAAACGCCCTCCAGTGCCTGTTCCCCGCAAGTGCCCTCCAGTGCCTGTTCCCCGCAAGTGCCCTCCAGTGCCTGCTCCTCGCAAGTGCCCTCCAGCCAGCTCCTCAAGGAAGGTTTTAAGGAGTTTCCCACCCAGCCTCCCTCTCCCTCCTCCTCTGTATCTGCCAGTCAGTCCAGCAGTCTGCCCTCAGCCACCTCAGGAAAGTCCCTCAGCTCACCCTCAGTATGCCATGTCCGGTGGATCGGTTGAGCTTCGGGTCTCCCTGGGATCAGCTACCTCGGGGTTGGAGGATCCCCAGTCTTCGCCTCCAGCCTACGAGACCCGGACTCCACCTCGGCCCTCCGATCCATCGGCTCCACCTTGGCTCGTGGCTCCCTCATCTCCACCGTGGACCCTCATTCCACCAGCTCCGCCGGGCTCCCTCGTCCCTCCGGCTCCGCCTTGGTCAGTCGTCCCCCTGCCTACTCCACGGAATTCCACACCTCCAGCTCCGCTTCGTCCCTCCATCCCTCTGGCTCCGTCGGGTTCCTCCCTCCCTCCGGCTCCACCGTTGTCCTCTGTCGCTCCGGCTCCACCGCGTCACTCGGGATCCCCGCCTCCGCCTCACTCTCCTGAGCCGCCGGCTCCACCGTGGCCCTCCGGCCCATCAGTGTCACCCTGGCTCTGCGGCTGCTCTGCTCCATCCTGGGCTCCTTCTCCACCGGCGTCATCTCCGGCAGTCGGCCCCATGGTGTCGGTGGTCCCATTACCACCATGGCTCCTCCCGCCATCGACTCCGCCGTGGGCCGCCATCCTGGCTGGCCTCTGGATTGCCATCTGGCTGCTCCTGCTCCGGGCTCCTCCCTGGCTCCTCCCACCCTCCACTCCCCCTTGGACTAATTTTTTGGACTGTTTTTGTTTTTACCCATTTTCCATTGCCCGGCTTCCTCCTACTCCATGCCCGCCTCCTGAACCCCCACCCTCCCTCCCTCCTCTGTTGGTTTATATTTTTCCGCGCGAGGACGCGCCGTTCCGGGAGGGGGCGAACTGTAACATTCTGCTCTGTTTTAGTTGTGTTTTTCCATGGCTTCTGTTGACCCAGTTTCCCTGATTAGTTAATTAGCCCCTCATCTGTTTCTGTTTTCGTATGATTATGACCTGCCTTTATAAGCCTGAGTTCTCCCCAGTTGAGTTTGTCTGCTATTGTTTATGTTACATACTTCAAGTTCTGTGAGATTAAAATACTTATTGTTTTGGATATCCCTGCCTGCCTTGTCTTCTCTGTCTGCCTGGGGAAACCGTAACAGTTACAGACGCTCAGTTGTTTTGCACCAAAAATACCTTCATACCTTCCTCGCATCCTCTCCTCTCCAGGGTAAGGTTGCACCAGCTATTCGTAAGTTCTTACTTAAATTAGAATGTTAAGTCCACACTAGACTTAGTAACTACTTAGGCTTAGTAACTACTAGCTAGTTTGTAACTAAATCTATACATTATTTGGTTGCACCAGTTGCTCGTAAGGCAGGATGTAGCTAGTAGTCCGTAAGCTCTCCGTAAAGTAATGGGTAGTCGCATAATATGACATTTACCCTAAATCATCCAATAGAAACCTTCAAATACGTGAGCAGAACTTGATTAAATGCTATGAATTTGAATGTATCCTTCATTCTAACTTCTTTTGCCTCACGTATTCTAACGGTAAAAACAAGTTTTCATTAAAACTGATACATTAATAACAGTAGTCTATATGTAAGCTATTTTATATGTAAATAACATTCAGAAACTATAATTGAAATAAATAAGATCAATAAATACATAAGAAAACCCATTTGTTTATTATTTCATCTGACATGCGCAACACGGACCGAAGCGCACATAGGCGCGCTGTAGATGGGGTGTTGAAGACGCGCTAATAAAAACAAAGTACGTTTATTCACATATTGTTCTCTCTATTAATATGTACGTGAGTGTAAATGTCAGCAGCATCATATATGCCTAAAGGATTGAAGGTTGTCGGGTAAAAGAAGAGTATATTGATGCAGTTCACTCAGTCTGCTATTTTATTCCAACCGTTACTCCCGACCAGACGCTTCCGTAAATATTTAGTTTATATGTAGAGTTACACTTCAACTAAGTGTAATGGTGCAACGAACAAATATTTAGTAGCGCGTAAGTTGTAACTTAGTGCCCATTTACGTCAAAACTAGGCTAAGTTGTAACTTACGTACAGCTGGTACAAACAAGCCCCAGTTACACTGCGTGATTGAAAAAGTCTTCAGTTCTCAGCTCCGGTTACTCACGTAACCTCGGTTCCCTGAGATAAAGGAACGAGCGTTGCGTCATCATTTTTCATTGATGACTGCTAATGGGTAAACTCCTGTTTACTCTGTTACTGAAGCCTGAATTGTTAGCGTTTGTGTAGCTGCACAAACCAATGGCACTCGAGCCCGCCAGAAGGGGCGGAGCCGACTGCTACAGGAGTCGGCCCAGCGCGCCATTTCATCAGAATCAACGACTGAAGTGACAGCCATCGATTCGCGTGCAGCTATAGCACAGCCAATTACACAACGCTCGTTCCCTTATCTCAGGGAACCGAGGTTATGTGAGTAACTGGAGCATTCCCTATAAAAAGGGAACTCCCATTGCATCGTAATTTTTCATTGACGACTGCTAATGTGGAACGTATCCAGTAGCACCGTGCTATAAGCAGAAGCAGAACTAAGCCTGCTCCTCGAGCTCAGCTCAGGCACGCTTAGAGTGGGCCTTTTGAGTCCAAGCTATAAAGAGACCCGAGAAGTATCTGGGGTCTGCTTGCCATAAGCCTTACCTGCCCGAAGGAAGAAAAGTAGCACTAAGCAGATAGCACCAGTGCCTGCAGGGCAGGGACGTCCAAATTGTAGAATCTGATAAAGGTAGACGGCGACGACCAGCCAGCGGCCGCACAAATCTCCCCAATAGAGATTTCACTGGACCAGTTACACTGGACCAGGCCTAGGAGGAGGCCATTGCTCTGGTGGAATGGGCCCTCACACCTATAGGGCATTGCACGCCTGCTGAGGCTTAAGCCAGAGCGACAGCAGCTACTATCCAGTGCCCGACTGGGCACAACAAATTAGGTCCCTGTTCACCATCCGCAACGTGGAGGGCTAGAAGGGAGATAACCTGGGCTCTAAATGGAGTTGAGAGCACCTTCGGTAAATAGCAACTGCACGGCTGAGGAACGACTTACAGTCATTGGGTCCAAACCATAGACTGTAAAAAAAAATGGACGTAGTGTCCGTGACGTCACTCGTAGGTTTCTGAAGAGCGTTTTTGAAGCCTAAAGTGGGCGGAGCCGACCGCCGCCATCTTGGCAACGCGTCACCGCACGTCACTCCCGGATGATCCAAAATGGGCAATGAGGCGGGACGTGGGCGGAACTGAGGTGCCTGGTTGCTGAAACCACGCCCGCCTACCTCGTCGACGTATTGGCGGTTTAACTTTTCCAGAGCTTTCCAACTTACTCAAGGTAAATTAACCTGAAACTACACAACAAAACTTCAAATAACTGAGGTAACGTGACGGCTAACAGACAGCAGATAGAGACAGCAACGTCAATCAACCTGTCACTCAAGTGGCCACGCCCTTAATTATGCAGAAGTTTAAGGCTTAATATAATTTAAATGGATGAGTTATAAAAAAATTCACCCCCCTCACAGTTGTCACGAAGGGCAAAATTAGCTATATAGACCAAAATAAATTTTTGTACCAGGCTGTAAACATGTTTTTTTCTACTGTAAAGTTGGGCATTTTAACATGGAGAGTCAATGTGATTGACTCCCTTTTGGAGCCAGCCTCCAGCGGCTAGTCAATGAATTGCAGTTTTAATCACTTCCGTGTTGGCTTCACTAGAGGGAGCGGGAGGTTGCCGCTTGGTCCAAACTCAAGACAGGAAGCACTGACAGACAGGGCTTACAAGTCACCTACTCGCTTGACGGACCCTAAGGCCAAAAGCAGAGTGGTTTAAAGAGCCATGACCCTTAAGCCGGCTGTTGAAGAGGCTCAAAGGGAGGGCCCTTGAGGGTCCCCAGGACTATGGACAAATCCCAAGTTGGCATAGTCTTAGGGCGAGGAGGATTCAACTGCCGAGCGCCTCTAAGGAACTTAATGACCAAGTCAATTCTGCCAATAGTACGGCAAACCTCGAGAGAATGATTTGCCGCGATGGCCGCCACATAGACCTTGAGCTTGGAAGGGGTGCGCCCCTTATCCAGCAGCTTTTGCAGAAGGGTTAGCACATGGGACATGTCACATGAAACCGGATCCTGGCTACGTGCTGAACACCAGTCACTGAAGACTGACCACTTGAGGGTGTAGAGGCATCGTGTAGATGGAGCTCTAGACTCTTAAATGGTATTAGTGACTCTCGCTGGGTGTTGACTAGACTCCCGTCGAGCGGCCTGATGTGAAGCCTCCACAGTTCCAACTAGGCATGCCAAATCTTGCCCTGCGCTTGCGAGAGAAGATCTCTCCTCAGTGGCCTTGACCACAGTGCTGCAGATAGGAGCTGGATCATCTCTGGGAACCAGGCTTGGTTCCTCCAGAGGGGGGCCACGAGGAGGAGAGAGCATTTTGTTTCCCTGATTCGCCTGATAACCTGGGGTAGCAGGGCGATCGGAGGGAAGGCATACAGACGGGTGTTGGGCCAGTCATGGGCCAGAGCATCCCGCTGCTTTGAAAAATAAGTTGGGCAGTGACAGTTGTCTCCGGAGGCAAAGAGGTCTACCTCTGCCTTGCCGAAAACTGACCAAATCATCTGAACCGTCTGGGGATGTAGATTCCATTCCCCTGGAGCTACATTGTTCCTTGACAACATATCCACTCCTTGGTTCAGTCTGCCCGGCACATGAACCGCTTGTAGTGAGAGGAGTTCTCTCTATGCCCAAAGCAGGAGACATCGAGTCATCCTGTGAAGGTGACATGACCTGAGGCCGCCTTGGTGGTTGATGTAGGCCACCACCCTTGTGTTGTCTGACCGGACTAGGATGTGATGCCCTTTAAAGGCTGGCAGGAAGGTCTTTAGGACCAGACAAACAGCCATCATTTCGATGCAGTCGATATGCAGGCGTCGCTTGTGGGTCAACCAGGAGCCGTACGCAAGGTTGCCCTCATACAGAGCACCCCAGCCTGAGCTGGAGGCATCTGCTGTGATCACCTTCCTTCTGGAGGTCGTCCCCAACTGTACGCCTGATTGAAACAGGCGAGGAGTTGTCCAAAGGGCCACAGCTTTGAGGCAGCGATGGGTTACCTTGACATAAGCACCCAGGCACCATGCGTGGGACGAAATGCGGACTTTTAGGCAATATTGAAGTGAATATGTGTAGCAGGCCCAGGGGAATAACTGAGGAGGCTGCAGCCATGATTTCGAGGCAGTGATATGCAAGCGTCACTCGTGGGTCGACCAGGAGCTGTACGCCGGGTTGCCCTCGTACAGAGCGCCCCAGCCTGAGCTCAAGGCAGCCATGAGGCCGAGCATCCTCTGAAATGCTTTGAGGGGATGCAAAGCCCCCAGCTTGAAAGACGCCGCCGTTCGTTGGATAGTCAGGGAGCGTTCCGGTGTTATCCAAGCTCGCATTTCAACCCCAAATGCTCTAGGAGGTTGAGCAACAACGACCTGTGAGCGATCAATTGCCGTTCTGAGTCGGCTAGCATTAGCCAGTCGTCGAGGTAGTTCAGTGTGCGGATTCCCATCTGTCTCAGAAGGGAAAGAGCCGCGTCTACGCACTTCATAAAAGTGTGTGGGTCAGAGACAGTCCAATGGAAGGACCATGTATTAATAGGCCACTCCCTAGAAAGCGAATCTCAAAAACGGTCTGTGACGGGGCACTATTTGAATATGAAAGTAAGCTTCTTTCAGATCCACAGACAGAAACCAGTCCTCGGGCTGAATTTGCGAGAGGATCTGTTTCAAAATTAACATTCTGAACAGCCGTCACATGAGAGCCCGATTCAGATGTCTGAGATCGAGAATTGGTCAGCCGTCGTCTTTCTTGGGAACAAGGAAGTGTCGGCTGTAAAAACCTGACTCACTGTTCACTAAGGGGACCATTTCCACGGCACCTTTGCAAGCAGTATATGTACTCCAGACCGAAGAACATGCGTTGTCCGGTAACGAAGTGTGAATAATACCTCTGAGCGAGGTGACTTGCGAGCGAACTGGAGCGAGTAACCTCGTTCCATGGATTTTGAGAATCCAGCTTGACATGCCAGGAATGGCTTTCCAAGCCAAAAGCTAGGCGGCAAGCGTCTCCTACTAATGACAGTTCACAGCACGGGGCGGGGAACTGGCATTCACAGTGTGAGGAGAGGAGAATTGCTCTAGCGGGTCCACTATCACAGTGGTAGATTGCTTGGGCGCCCGCTGAATGAGAAGGATGTGCCCAGCTTGAATAGAATTTCCATCCGCTCAGTGTTGAACGGAGGGATGGAGAGCGAGCGTGAACTTACTTCGATGAAGTTCCGGCCTCAGCGAGAACTTATCCTTTCCTTTTCCTCTTAAAAGTTTGCTTCGCTAGACTCAGTGCTCCCTCAGTGCGAGCAGCCAGCCCCCGTGAGCGCAGTGTTAGAGTGGGCGTGGTCCAGATGCGTCTAATCTGAAGCCATCAGTATTCTCTTTTAATCCGCCTAAATGATCAAACCGCTCGTAGATGAGGGGTGTTGATAATCCTCACGTGTAAACACATTGGCAGATCAAAGTGCTGCGTGCATCCGCCTTTAAGCATAAAACCACTTGAGCAACCAGGGGTTAATCCTCACGTGTAAAACACACTGGCGGATCAAAGCGCTGAGGGGAGAGCGGGTCGCGCACACTCTCACGATGTGTCTCAATGAGTGCAGCCCTTACTCCGATCCGCCTAGAAGGACAGAGCCGCTCGATGAAGCGAGGGGCGCTGATCCTCACGTATAAAATACACTGGCTGCGGTAAGAGTGAAACATGCGGGATCTGTGCCGACATAAATCACTCATGCCTGATCGCTCAAAACTCACGAGTTCGCCATTTTTTTCTCCGAGGTAACTGGGAGAGGAGACACGTGAGAGTTGCAGGGCCATCTTCACTGAAGAGGGGATCCGTGAGCGATGCAGGGACAAACTCGCGCTTTTTCTGTGAAAGCGGCCTGTCTCAGTGAGCATAGCCTCAGCGACGCACACACAAATGGGAAGCTGTCAGCGATCTGATCATTGGTGACAGCATTCTTACTTTGATCCGTCTAGAGAGATTGAGCCGCTCGAAGAGGGGCACTAATCTCACTTGTAAAACACACACCGGCGGATAAAGGTGTCGGGGGAGATTGAGCATGCGGGCTCTTGCCGGCGTGGGATCATTCAAACCCGGTTGTTCAGCTCCGTGACTGCACTGTCCCTTTCTCCAAGCTCGCTGAGCGAAGAGAAACAGGAGACTGGGGCAGTTTTTTTTTGTTTGTTTTGTTTTTATTCGTGAGCGGATTAGAGCGAGACTCATGCCCTCTGTAGGAGCATTCCGTCTCAATGAGCATACAGTCTCTGCATGGAGGTTGTCCAGACAGGTGGGCTTTCAGCTGTTTAGAGCGGATCGCGATGCAGAATCAACGGGGAAATCGCATGGCGGCGGGACATGTTTCTATATCAATGAAAGGTGGTGTACAGACATTACAGTGTTAAAGAAGATGTGCTGTCCAGATTTAGAAGCATTTTCATCAACCTGTTAACCTTCGCCCCCCATCTTGGGCCTCACAGGTGAAAATAACCTATCTAAATTAAAATGGTAACAGTTCCTGACAAAGTGTGCTACACAAACAAATTAGGTATCTTTGGAAAGAAGACACTCTAGGCTTTACTATCCATCATCCAGAGTTGATAATGCTCAAAAAGATAAAATGTTATAGACACTGACGTGCCTTGAAAAATATTTTTCCAGACTGAATATTTTTTTATTTCATATACAAATACATGAAATATGTCCTGGAGCAATCCAGAAAAGTAATGGGGTGAAAGCCACGTGCCTCATCAGTTTATATTTCAAATTTGAAGATGATACCATGAAAAATTAGATTCTCATGAGGTCTCCTTCTGTTTCTAAAACTGTATGCTACAACACCGTGTTGTTTTTTTACCACCAAGATGCTGTTTTTGAGCGTAATTTATTCCATAACGGACGCGAACAATAACTCCCGAAGAAATGAAACGTAAACAAAGGAATAGTCATCCTTATTACAACGTTATTGTTTCGCTGGACTAAAAGTGCTCACTGGGATGTTGTTCTGTGGACCCTTACCTGTCTAACTAAACTGGGATTTCAGCAGTGGACACGTTTGTGGTTCGTTATTACAATGAATCTGGTACGTACTGCTTTTTTATTCTGCATGTTTTGATGTGTACTGCTTACACAAATGTAGCAAATACATTCCTTATAAGCTTTCCATCGAAAAACAGCGATCGATCTTTTGCCATCTGGTTGGCGCTACAGAGCACCGAATACCAGAACAGTCAGGCACAAGAACAGTTTCTTTCCCCAGGCAATCTACCTAATAAACAGTTAAATGTTCTCCCACTGTGCAATAAAAATGTGCAATAACCTTATTTATTCATCACCCTACTGTTACGTAACTACTCCCTGACAGAGATAAAACTAAACCAACAGAACAGACTCGTGACACATACATCCTAGTACATCCCTACATCTTATTTCTTATTTTTTTATTCTATTTCTATTCTATTTTGTCTATAGCACACCTGGACAACTTATTATTATTTTTATTACTTTATTGTTTTTATTTATTTATTTATTATTTTATTGGGGTTTATTGATATTTTTATATATATATATATATATATATATGTGTGTATTTTATTCACATCTTATTTTTATTATCTGTTTGTTGTTGTTGTTTTCTCTGTGTACTGGAAGCTGTGAAATTAAAACAAATTCCTTGTATGTGCAAACATACTTGGCAATAAAGCTCTTTCTGATTCTGATAAAGCTCTTTCTGGAAGAAAAAAAAAATTAAAAATCTGATTTGCCTGCAGCCTGAACAAGCCTTTAGATGAGGGATACATTCAAAATGTTCCCAGGACAGGTTTGAGAGGCACTTTTCTAGTTGGTTGATGCTAGTGCAGTGTTTTCTAACTACACTATTGAAGCCCTTACAGACACTAAGACCTGAAATGCATGTGTCAGACAAAGGGATGTGGTTGGAAAGCACTGTACTAGTGTGCTATATTAGAGAGTGTGATTAGTTACTAGGCATAGCTACGTTTAGGCACATAGATATGGTAAAACAGATAAGTTAGAAAAGTCACAATAACAATCTGTCAAAAGTCTGCATCAAATTGGTTGCTGAGCTGAAAAAAAGTATTCTAAGAAGAAAAATAATAGGTTTATATTGCTGACTGACTTACAGGACACAGGGCATAAATGCTCAGATCTGGACTGGTGGATTAGGAAATTCTGAACATACTGGTCAGCAGATTTTCATCAAGCACTGTCTCTATACTGCTACTCTGTTTACAACACATGATTATCCACACAACTTTTACAGAACTTTTACAGAAACCTCAGCAGTTATACTTCCTCATTCACTCTCTCTAAAAAAAACATGTTTTCCAAATAAATAAAATGCTTTCCTATATTGCACAAGTTTTAAGGTTCAATGAATGTCTTCAGGATTCTAAAGTTTTCCATAAACCTTTGTGTTAATTGACCCCACCTGTTGCACAGAACATATAAGTTTACTCCTAAGTCGCATTACCATTTGTAAAAACAAACATAAAAGTAATCGGAGATGTCCACACAATGAAGTCTATGGTGCTTAGGCTCCCATTGTAGGTGCATAACTGTCAACATTTATTAATTTTTTTTGCAAATGGCTGGACTAGCAATTATTGTCTGTAAGTAATACACTCTGGTGTTGATCAGATCTCAGGTTTCAGGTTCAGTTTAAACAAAGCCTAGAGTGAGAGTCTCCCAGTTAAACTAATAAGCATCTCACTCCCAGTGGACTGAAGCTCTTTATTAATGCTAACATATCTGTTCCTCTCTCATTATTATTACTGTCACTGACTGCATCATTTATTTATTAGTGCAGCCTCTTACCCCTTCATAGGACCTCACTCCCAAGCCCACCCTTCCTTTACCCAGGGTCCCACAGATAATGAGGGGCCAGACAGACACAGTGAGATAAGGGGAGGACTGGAGAGAGGAGGTCCCTGGAGAGGAGAACATGAGCAGAGATGCCCTCTGAATGATAATTGTTGATTAGTGTCTCTTAGATCCAAAATGCAAGACAGCACAATTTAAAGAAGGATCGTTAGAGAGCCATAGAGTGTTGACTGTACAGAAACCAAAACATGACACATTTTAAAGTAAAAATTAAACTCTTTATTTTGCTGTGTGTAAGTGTTATGAGTTAGGACAGTTTTAGGATAGCACAGTATACATGGATGAGTTTGTTAGGGCGTTTATACACTCATTTTGTACATAGGCCAAAAATATTTGCACACACAAATCCCACTCAGAAATGCATGGATGTTGCTGCCTCGATGACACCAGGCACACTTTTCAAGCATAACATTTGACAAAAAGAAGTTTGGTTTCACAATGCAACTCTTTCAAACATTAGTGGAATATAGATCATTTCATGACTGTATTTGTGTGAGGAGAATTTACATTATGCATCCACTAAAAATCACAGAAAACACCAGCTGAATAAAAGTCGAGGAGAAAAAATTTGTTCTTGGTGAGAGAAATTTTCTTCTTTTAATTCAGGCACAGCTAACTCCCACATCCTCACTGTGGTTACAGTTATTAACTCCCATTCCTGCATGTGGACAGTCAAAAATGCTCCTCTCATTTCCGGTACATCTCAACTCATCCAGCCAGATGCGTCCAGTTCCTGCAGCAGATACAGAGCATTGTGAGAGTATTTTGGAAACCATAGCATGTAAACCCCTGAACCATTAACCAAAATCTCTTAACCATAGATGGATCCATCACCTGCACCGGCCGTGAACACCTGAGTGGCCCTCTGGAAACCCAACATTTTGCACACCACCGAAGCGTCCACACTGTCAAAGCTGTCATCACACACCGTTCCCCAGACATTCTCATGAAACACCTCAACTCTTCCACGGCTGGAACTTCCCACTAAACGAACCACAGCTAATGACAAATAAACATATGTGAGACACACTGTTATTCAAGTAGAACCTCCAAAAACAATACAAGAATCTTCGTATTGGAATTATTTGATTGAATAAACATTAAGAGTGACACACAGTAGTATACATAAGTATTTATAGAATAATTACCAGGGGTGCCACCCGGGGGTCCTACATCACCCTTCTCTCCCTTAAGACCTGGGGCTCGTTCTTCATCCGAGATCAAATGAGACATCCGAGATGATTTCATCGTGCTAATCATGATCCGGCTAATTGGGTTCTTCGAACACACCTGTTGTTTATGATTAGTATCGCTGGATTGAGCTATCTGAGATAATTGCGCGTTCATGCATTGGTTTAAAAGGGGATATGTATCGATAGTAGAAACAATGATTAGCAATGCTGTTATTGGCTGTTCAGCATGGCCAAAGAACGTGCCCAGTTTTTCTTCCAAGCAGAACAAGAGCTTTTAATGGAAGGTTATGCCGAATTTGAGTCTTTAATTAAAACGACAGGAAACACCTCAAAGTCTGCAAAAGCCAGGAGAGAGGGCTGGCAAAAAGTAGCAGACAAATTAAATGCGTAAGTGCTGTCCATGGTAGATGTTTCTATTACTTTCTACAGTGTGTATTTTTGCATTTTAATAATTTCATATTTACTTTGTTCTTTTATGTCAGAGCCACCACGGGACCCACTAGAACATGGGGACAAGTAAAAGTGAAGTACAAGAATATTCTACAAAATGGTAGCCTTTAATTGTTATACTGTCTTTATTTTAAAAAGCCACTTTTTTCCTTTTTAAAAGCCACTGTTAAATAATGTGTTTGTCTGTTTATAACAACCACCAAGAAAAAGGCTGAAAAAAAAACAGGTGGTGGTCCTGCACCACCACAATATACCCCAGCAGAGGAGCTGGCCCTTGGGTTGAATGAAAACCGAACGATTGTGGAGGGCATCCCTGGGGGCAGCTCTTCCTCAGACCCAAAGCCAGGGACCAGTAGCAGCAACACCTTCATTACTGGTAGGCTAAATGAGCTTTCAATTCTCTTAGTACACTGTAAAATTATTTGTTGCTGCATTAAATGAAGTATAATCCAAATGGCTGGTACAGTCATTTCAACCATTTGTGAAAGTGAAGACTTCTACACTTTTAGTTAATATAAAATGTTGCCATGAGTTATTGATCACATTATATTTTTTACAGTGTAGTTAATTGTAATGACAATTTTTTTTATTCCCCTCTTTTGTGCAGTTTTACATAATACACCAACACTTTTACCTGTTCCCAAGCAAGTGGTGGCTGAAGCATATGCAGTAAGTTGTGTACTTTTTCTAACTTGCATAAAGGGAAGAGAGTGCAACACTTTGGAATACCCATTTATTTCCATTGCACAGGACAGTGAAGAAACCCTCTCAGATGACTGTCCTTTGGAGGAAGAACCTGTAAGTGCATAAATGACTTTACACTAATTTGTATATACTTGTGTACCTATTCTTTCTGTCTGCAATATGAGTTACAGGAGTCCACACCTAGAGAAAGGCCTACAGAAAGGCTTGCAGAAGAGTCTGCACAAAGAACTTATACAGAGGCGGACAGTGTTGTACTTTTACTTTTGTTGCATGAGGCATGTTTTGACCCTTTTTTTCTTTCACAAAATGACACAGGGTGACATCCGTTCCCTATATAAACGGCATTTTCAACAAAAAAAATGTAGAGTATTTTGACCTGAAAAAACACAAATTAAGAGGAGAAATTGAACTCGACAACTTGAAAAAGAGAAAAATTGCACTAGAGATAGAGTTGCTTCAAAAGGACCTTCAGAGTAAGTGCTAATACACCATTTGACACATAGTAGTATTGCTGACTTTACATAACTATCTCTTATTGCAGGCAAAAGATGACTTGCTGGCTTTTCTTCATAAAAAATTGTTTAAATAAAACTCCAGGAACTAAGCATATTTGTCTTTTATTTTACACATTCAAAAATGGTGCTCCACAATTCTGTCCCGTGCAGCTCTACCACTAGGTTGGTTCAAGTGCACTGGCTGGAGGTCATCATCAGGCTGCACCTCCACCACAGGGGTCCTCTCCTTTCTGATGGTGGCAATATTGTGGAGGATGGCACATGCAACAATTATGTCACAGGCCCTGTCAGGTGCAAACCTCAGACCCTTCAGACACTGAAATCTTTCCTTTAGTTGCCCAAAGGTAATTTCAATGCGTGCCCTTGTCCTGGCTAGAGCTGCATTGTAACGGGTTTGTGGTCCAGGGTTTGGGTCAGGGAAGGGCGTCATAAAATGCTGCCTGCAGGCATAGCCCCTGTTTCCAAGCAGGATCCCGTCAAAATTCCCTGTATAATGGAAAAATGCAGTTTTGTTAGGCTCAGCATAAGTGTGTGTGATACTGTGAGCTTGACATTTATATGTTCCCTTACCACGTCCAAATAATGTGCATAAATGTGACTCTCTGAAAATTCTTGAGTCATGCACTGATCCTGGCCATTTTGCTTCCACATTTGTTATATGGAACATAGCGTCACACACCATCTAAGAGATTTTAGTCAGTCAACTGCATACTTTTTGATCCATTTCTTTTTTTTTATGTAATATATTACTAATCTGGAATATTATAAATTGTAATAGTAATTTACCTGCACATTTATACCGTGAACCCCCTTTCGGTTCACAAAATCTCCTTCATTGGGGCCTGGTCGGGCCTTGATGGGGATGTGTGTGCAATCTATGGCACCAATCATGTTAGGGAAGCTTGAAGGACACATACTGTTAGTCATACTTTTTGGCATGGTCATGATTGCATGTCATTAACAATTATAAATGTATCTACAATAGCAACAAAAATTCTGCTTTACCACCTGGGGTCTTAAGTGGTTTGGAAATACCACAAAAACCCTTAAAAACTGCTTGAGTGCCAGGTAAACTTTGCGAATGGCACGACAGACAGCACTTTTCACTAAGTTCTCTGCATCTCCAATAGTGTAAAGGAAAGTGCCACTCGCAAAGAATCTCAGGGCAATGCACACAGTCTGTGCAGTTGTCAAAGCCCGACTCCTCCGTGTTGAACACTTAATGTGTGGTTCCAACAAATTAATGATGTAAATAACACCCTCACGAGAAAAACGATATCTCTCAACAATTACACTTTCGCGCTGCGCCAAAGGATCCTGTCTATCACGCAATACACGATTAATTCGAAAAGCTCTGCGAATTATTCTTGCACCTTCCGCAACAGGTTGCTGTCGTAAAAATGGACAAGACATGGCTGCGACAGACTTCCCTATCTCCTCCGCTTATAAAGCCGCGATCTAATCCTGTTTACATGAAATAAGCCTGCTCCCGAGCAGGTTTAAGCTTGCGCACCTGTTGCTATGACAGCAAGTCCAGGATGAGCGTCGAAGAACCAAACAATCCAAGATCATGCCAAATCGTCAACAATCAAATCCAGCTAACTGAGTTAGCGACGTACAAAGAACGAGCCCTGTTTAAGACCATCATATATTTACATACAATTAATTTACTCACAAACAGTTTAATAATCACACAGATGCTGTGCACTCAATGATATTGCAGACATGCCCAAAATGCACCCAAACATACCTAGAGCTCCTATTAGGCCTAAAAGACAGACAAAAGGATAAGATGAAGGAAATTCAAGAAACACACAGAGTTGGATGTTGATTTCTTGTCAATAATAAACTTTTTAACAAACTCACCCGGATCACCTTTACTGCCCTTTTCTCCCTTCGGACCTTGAAGTCCAGGGACACCTACATGCAACATCAAACTCAGATGACATCTATATGATATAAACTCAATGTTTATCATCTGTTTATGTGCTTGTTTTTAGATTACCTTGCAATCCTTGACTTCCCTCAAGTCCCTGTTGTCCTCGTGGCCCTGAAAACAATTATTTGCCCATAAATAAATTGTTATGGTCGGGTGGTTGCAGTAAAAGAGGCGCAAGACGAAGGAGTAAACAAAAAGGAGTATTCTTTATTTGGCAGCATCAACTCACACTTGACATTTACTTAACTTAAGAACGGACAAACACTGAAGGGAAACTCAGGACTTATAAAGGGACTAGAACAAAGGAGCTAACTAGATAATTGATTAAACACAGGTGGAAAGACTAAACGATGATTAACTAATTAACTAAACCAGAACAGGAACTACCAAAAAAAGGGCAAAACCAAACTGGACAGAAACAGACACGTAACAGTTATCGCGTAACAGTAACAGTAACAGACGGGCGCCCTGGAGGCTGGAGCTGGACCAGGACAGGGAGGTGACAAGGGAAGCCTCCAGGGTGGATCAGGAGACTCAGGAGACCATGGCGGACCTGGAGACTCGGGAGGCCATGGCGGATCTGGCGACAGGGGATGCCATGGCGGATCAGGGAACCTGGAAAGCCATGGCGGATCAGGGAGCTTGGACGGCCATGGCGGATCAGGGAGCTTGGACGGCCATGGCGGATCAGGGAGCTTGGATGGCCATGGCGGGACTTGAGACTCGGGGAGCCATGGCGGGACTGGAGACTCGGAAGACCATGGTGGATCAGGAGACTCGGGGCGCCCTGGCAGGTCAGGTAACTTGGATGGCCATGGCGGTATAATTCCTTTGGGAGCCCAAGGTGGATCAGGGAGCTCAGTGGCCTTGGCCCTTGGCCCGGCCACACAGGCAGAGACTATATGGCCCCCCCCAAAATTTGTTTTTGGGATATTCCCCTCTAGGGGCCACACTGGAGGAGCAGGCTCTGTGGGAAGCTCAGAAGGAGCGGGCTCAGTGGGGCGCTCTTGCAGCGCGGACTCTTGGGGGCGCTCTTGCAGCGCGGATACTTGAGGTTGCTCGGGAGGCCCGGAGCTGGATGGAGCCAGCGGAGACTAAGGAGAGCTGGGCGGAACCAGCGGAGACGCAGGAGAGCTGGACGGGACCAGCGGAGACGCAGGAGAGCTGGACGGGACCAGCGGAGACGCAGGAGAGCTGGACGGGACCAGCGGGAACTCAGGAGGACTGGGCGGAACCAGCGGAAACTCAGGAGGACTGGGCGGATCCAGAGGGTACTCAGGAGGGCTGGGCGGAACCAGAGGAGACACAGGAGAGTACTTGCGAGGCGCAGGCACAGGAGGGCACTTGTGAGGAACAGGCACTAGAGGGCACTGGCGAGGAGCAGGCACAGGAGGGCACTGGCGAGGAGCAGGCACAGGAGGGCACTGGCGAGGAGCAGGCACTGGAGTCCATGACATTCCCTCATATACTATTAGTACTCCTACAGGTACCTGCCCTTCCTTCCTCGGGCTGAGCCGTAGTAGGTGGCGGAACCATCTTCGTCGCGGACGGCGCAACGTTCATCGCCCCTTGCGGCGGAATCCTCTTCGCCACGGGCGGAATCCACCAACTCTTGGTGGACTGGGGAAGCGAGCTGTGGATCTCCGGAGCTCCCTTCCGGGGAACCAAAACCAACCGCCTCCTCCGCATGTTGTCGTCTGTCATTAGGTCCGTTCTTCTGTTATGGTAGGGTGGTTGCAGTAAAAGAGGCGCAAGACGAAGGAGTAAACAAAAAGGAGTATTCTTTATTTGGCGGCATCAACTAACACTTGACATTTACTTAACTTAAGAACGGACAAACACTGAAGGGAAACTCAGGACTTATAAAGGGACTAGAACAAAGGAGCTAACTAGATAATTGATTAAACACAGGTGGAAAGACTAAACGACGATTAACTAATTAACTAAACCAGAACAGGAACTACCAAAAAAAGGGCAAAACCAAACTGGACAGAAACAGACACGTAACATAAATGGCATAATGCCATATATCACTCTTATGTGCATGTGTCCTTAGCACTCCTACAATACCTGGAAGGCCAACACCAGTGTCTCCCTTTGGTCCAGGTGGACCTTTTTGTCCAGGTAGTCCTTGCAGACCAGTATGTCCCGTCCGACCAGGAGACCCTATAAGATCAGCCAAATACAGGTTAGAGCACAAATGAATCGGGGATTATAAAATTTCAGGGAGTGAGGGTACAGCACTCTCCCTTGAAACAAAGGTATCATGATAACACAATATATAAGCTTGCCAGGTTAGTGGCATCGAATCCCTTAAATATGAGTTTTGTAGACACTTGGAAGTAAATAATTTGTGTAAAACAATATGTATTTATTATCAATGAAAATAATCATTATAATTGAAAATCTGATTACAAAGTCTATAAATATATTGTGCTGATTACTTTTGTGTTTTCTGTATAATGGATTCCGGAGTGAAGCTGCTATACAGTTATATGGATGAGCTTTTATTCAATATTGTGGTATCAGCTATTTCAGATAAACCTAAGTATACCATATTTTATGGCAATAGTCCTTAGACTGGCTATGATAATAACCTTAACAGAGAGATAGGATTGTTTGACACATTGGAAAATTACGTAAATATGGGTAATGATCTGGGCTTTCTTACCACTAGGACCTGAAGGTCCCTGTTCTCCTTTCTCACCTCTGGTACCTGGTTCTCCTTTAGGACCTGAGGAAGAGATAATTTAGTGTATACATGTAAAGATTATGGATGAAAATATTCAACTACAATGTGTCAAACAGTGCCAAACTTAGAACACAAGTGCTGCGTTGACCAGCGTTTATTATTAGTGGTATTTATCAAGGCAAGCATCACTATTAGTTTTATTCAGACTAACCAAAATTGTGAGGCTTCTTGAGGAGAGGTGATACTTTTCTAAGGGATTAAACATCAATTTCCCTGACGGACAATAATATATGAAAATTCATGTCTTGTTATCAGAATGTCAAAATATGGTTGGTTATTTTGACTTGTGGCAATATTTAACCTTGCAACTACCCATAATACTGTAACAACAATCTAGACATGCTCACACTATAAACATCCTAGCATCCATACTGCATACTGCATAAAAAAAATAAATAAATAAATAGAAAAGGTACATAGCCTTTTATTTTTATTATTGTTTTAGATTTCTTGTTATATTTAGTAGTTATAAAATTAGCTCCTCTAGACAAGTTATCGAATCATTTAGATGATACCTTGTGGTCCACGGGGCCCTGGTGTTCCTGGGAGACCAGGCTTTCCATCTGCACCTTGATGACCGTCAGTCCCAGGTAAACTTTGTGTGCACAGAGAAAATACCCGACACGATTTCATTAAAGCAATACTAAAACTCTCTCAGCACAGACAAATGTACAAGGCATTTCTACAACACATATTTTGTGTTTTATTACAGTATGAATTATTCAGATGACCTTTAATCATCATAAACAAGCACCTATTATTCCTCTCGCTCCTGTATCCCCCTTCAAGCCCGGAATACCTGGAGACAGAAGTAACAGTCATAGAGAGATATGGATCTACTATACTGTTCCAAATGGGGTAAGAGTTGTGTGAAAGTGAGAAAGGCAATTACCAGGTGGACCCTTCATGCCATCTAGGCCCCTTTCACCTGCTAGTCCTTGGTCTCCTTTTTCACCAGGAGCTCCAGGCACACCTACTTGACCTGAAAGAGAGAAAATTCAAAATTGTTCTTGTATGCAGCAAAGCAGCATATGTTTTGCTAAGCAAATACATGACATTCAAATTTATGGAAAATTAACACAGACCACAATGCTACACCCACACAAATTCATACAGATATATAAAAATACACTAACCTGGTGAGCCAGTCTGTCCTTTCTGTCCCGGCAACCCTGGCATTCCAGAAAGACCTGATACAGAACACCCCTGGATTATAAATACTGACCAGTGACATCAGAATGTCAAAAATGCTATTCACACACGTGTTGGGATAAAGGATTTAAGACACCAAAGGTCAAATTGCAGCTTTAGTTTAGTGTATATGTCTTTTTTGACCAGCAGGGAGAGCTGAAAACACACATATTGCGAAGGAATGGGGAAAGTGACTGACTCTATTCTGTTCACTGTGCTCTGCTGCTAACTGTTTACCATTTTTTACCCCCCTCTAACCATTTTTTACCCCTTTAAACTGTGGACAGGTTCTTAGTGATTTGGGATGCCTCAAAGATGTTTGGTATTGTAAGGTCCACCCATTTGGCCCAAGGAAGGTATCCAAATAGTGGATGAAGGGTTCCTGCGTGTTCGGTCTTTCCGGTGTGCAAAGTTCTTCAATTTAAGTTAAACTCTAATCTGACTCCATTTTATTATTTAATCTGACTCCATTTTATTATGACCTCCTATTTAGCTTGAAATACAAATTGATTGCTTGTCCATTTCTAATCAGTATTATTCTGATATTTGATTATTCTAGTTAACTCTTGACTTTATATTTACTCGTTCATTCGGTTGCTCATGTCTTTAACAAGGATGCAACGTAATCTACTAGAGTCAATAATTACAGAGTAAAACAGAATAAGGTCAAATGTAACAATTTATTCTCAGTCAGGTAAATACTGTATGTATTATGTCAATTCCACAGCAATTCAAAGAGATCAAATCATATCAATACAAAACATAGAATTCTCAAAGATAAATCTACGAGTAAAGGATGCATACCTGACTTTATAGAAATACATAGTGTGAAGTATTGAGACACCACACTACGGGCTTCTTGTAGGCAGGAACTAACAATTTGAATTTGCTTTGATCAAGCCGAGTTAGCACCTTTTGGGACAGAAGGTAATTTGCATGAAAACCACTAGGAGCTGATCTATAACTGTCACGAGTCCGGGCTCGGCAGTTCTTCCCTGTCACCACCAGAGGTCACCATCTCCCTTCCTCCCGGACTCATCTACGTAATCATATACACCTGCCACATCACATACACCTGCTTAACCACACATACCTGTACACTTAACACTCCCAGCTGTTCTCCGTTTGCCACAGACTATATAGTCTCCCCTTTCCTACCACTCTGCCTGGTTCGTTAATTGTAATTTACAAATGTGTTGCAGTGAGTACATTTCTTGTGTTTGGCTCTGGTCTGGGATACATGCACTGTATTGCCGTCTGGTATCCCAGATCTTTTCTGTTTAGTTTTTTGCCATGTTGGCTTGTTATTTTTTTAAATTAAAGAGCACTTCCCTGCACTTGGACCCTGACCTCATCTTTCCACGGTGCTTTTCACGGCGTCCCGTGACATATAACAATAATAGTTTTAGGTCTATATACAGAGACTTTAGAAAACATGAGAAAAAAAAAATGCTAACTAAGATGCATAATGTAAAGATCAGAAAATGCATTTCATGACCCCTTAAACAATTTAAATCATGGCAGATTCACAAAATAGTGCCTGTTCAATATATGTACGATTTGTGTGTGTGTATCTGGTATTCCCTACATTATGGGGACCAAACGTCCCCACAAGGATAGTTATGCCAGTACATTTTCACATTGTTGGGACTTTTTTTTTGGTCCCCAAAAAATGTTGGTTTTTGTGGTTTATGGGGACTCTCCATAGGCGTAATGGTTTTTATACTGAACAAACTGTGTGTGCTATTGCCCTACACCTACCATACACCTAAATTTAGCCCTCACAGGAGACTTTGTGCATTTTTAGATTTTCAAAAAAACACCATTTAGTATGTTTTTTTTAAGCCTTTTGAATTACGGGGACATAGGCAGTGTGAACCACCTTCATATTGTAATACCTCTGTCATACCCATGTCATTATACAAATTTGTGTCCTCATAAACCACATAAACATACACACACACACACACACACACACAGACAGAGGTAACCTTCAATTCTCTCAAAACATGGCTCTCTCTGCAAATATGTGTGCATGAGTTTGTATCACACTCATGGATACATGTGTGTACCTGATCTGAACTGGAGCTGCCCAGATTGAATCCCTCAGCAGACTTGAGTTCCTCTGTTGTGGCATCAGCTGATGTACAGTGAAGGTGAACCCAAGCCTCCAGAGTGAAGACTACATACAATACACATCCAATATTGTTTCACATCCTCAAAAGGACACAATGCAGTTCCTCTATACTTTTATTATTTCAAATCTAAAACTTGCTTGTAAAGTTTGCTTATATTAATTTTCTTTTAAATAAATGCCACTTGGTTTGAGCATTTGTATGTACAGAAATGTATAGCTTTTTAAATGTGACTATTTCTGGTACATCTCACCTGGTACTCTAATTTGGTACCCATTGGGATTTTTGAAAGTGATCTACTAATAAAATTAGAGTTGAGTTTAGAAAGTGGGCGGTGGGAAAGTTATGGCTATGGTCAGTCAGTACTACTTACTATTTGTCACAGACCTGCCAGGCTCTACCTCCACCCAATCACAAAGGTCCCTGAGTACTAATCATAAAGACATCCATAAAGACAAACACCGCCCAGCACTCGATGTCCGGTCTCGTTCATTCGAAGTTGGACTGCTAAAGCCACCACAGCCTCAGTAAAACTTGACATTCTGTATACTTACCTGTTAACCTGCTTACCTGCTTTCCGCGCTCCTAGGATACCTGCTCCATCTGCTCCTGGAATCCCGAGTGTCTGCTCCAAGTCTGCGGTATGTGTCTCCTCTGGTTTCCTATGGTCCCCGCTCCTCCTGTGAACAGAAAGGTTACAAGTTCAAGTTCCGAAGAGTAACTCTGAGATCGCTAGTTATTGCACTCACCTGCCATCTCGTTCCTTGCTCACCTGTTGGTCAATAAATCACCTTTGTACCTTCTCTCTCTGCCTCCAGTCCTCTTCCGTAACACTATTGGACATACAAGCAAATAGACTGTTTATATAAACACAATAGAAGACTATGGTCATTACAGAAAGCCAATTAAACGTGTGTGTGCACATGACATGGTTGTGTATTTGCCCTTCCATTAAGAATGACAAACTGTCCCTTCTCCTGTTCTGTGTGAGTGTGTGTTCCTGTCAGTGGGTAAACTGGTTGGTGATAAGGCCATCTGTTTAGACGGAAAGCTTTAAACAGAAGTGCAGTGCCGTCCCTGACCTCAGATCAGCTCTAAACAGCCCTCTCTGCTCACACTTAACCTGCACTGACAGAATGACCTTGTTTACTGTACTCAGTGTGTCTCGGTGTTTTGTTTATTTGTTTGTTTGATGACCACACCACTCAGTTGCTGATGTATGTGTTTTAGGGTGATTGATGACCTTGAGAGACCCTGTCAGTATGTATCAGACACAAGTGTATGTGTGAATATAACACTCTCTCTGTCTCTTACTCTCTGTGTCCTCTCTACACAGTGTCTCTTTACTGTAAAATACAGTAAATAGGTTTAGATTTTATTTCCAGTTTGTGTCTGTGCATGGTGGGTTGAGCTTTTAAAGCAGCATTATGTCTATATAATCTGGTCGGCCTCAATACTAAAATACTATTTAACTTCTTCCCTTTCAGTCAAAACATTGTCCTCATTTTTCATTGACAAGTTGAGGAAATTTGAGCGTTTGATAGCATTTTATAGCATTTATATTTATGCATTTGACTATTATAGATAGATGTGAATATTCTTTTTAATATTATTAATATTATTATTTTTATTGCATATATTATTGTATTAATTTTTATGCTTAGACTTGGTCTTGAAAAAATAAGCTGATGGGCTCAATAAAATAAATCAACTAAAATTAAAAGTTCCAAAAGGGTGGATTCGAAGCAATGCAATAGAAGAACAATTATTATACACTCCCCTCCAAAAGTATTGGGACAGTGAGACCGGTTCCTTTATTTTTGGGGTTTGGCATCAAAAGATGAATATCAGACAAGAGATTTACAAGCCGGCTTTTATTTCCAGGTTTACATCTGGATCTGACACACAACTTTGAAGAGATCACCCTTTGTTTGAACCCACCCATTTTTCATGTGAGAAAAAGTATTGGAACAGATAGAATTAACATAGATTAAAGTGAAAAAGACTTAATATTTAGTTGCAAATCCTTTGCTTTCAATAACTGCATCAAGCCTGTGACCCATTGACATCACCAAACTTTTGCATTCTTCTTTTGTGATGCTTTTCCAGGCTTTCAGCGCAGCCTCTTTCAGTTGTTGTTTGTTTTGGGGGGTTACCCCCTTCAGTCTCCTCTTTAGCAGGTAAAAGACATGCTCTATAGCAGGGCTAGTAAGTTTGCCATCGGGCCAAAAAAACATTTCACCACTAGATGGCAGGCCAGAACATAGTCAAAGGATAATTTAAGATATTAATTGATGAAAAATGCAACCAGAATTGCCTGTGACTGACTGTTACAGTGTATTTTGTAACTGGTAGTGAGCTGTTACTCTGTGTAAAATCCTGCGACAGTCATTAATAAAAAGTCACATTTGTGTGGCGGTGTCCGATCAGAGTATGTGAGCGGAGTGGAGCATCAACAATTTCCCCTCCGCGCTTTTAGCATTTAATAATCACTCCGCTCCCGCTCCACTCCGAGCTCACTAGCTGGGTTTCCATCACCCTGTTTTAATGCGCATTTTGAAGTATCGCATGAGAAATTTGTGATGGAAATACCAAATTTCAAATACAATTCCTTAATTCGCACAAAAGTTTTTTTACCCTCGCTTGAGGTGGTTTTTGACTTGTTCGAAAAAGGGTTAATGCGAATAAAGGGAGATGGAAATGCATTTTGCAAATAACTTCCTCCAAGCGCATCAAAAAAGTCATGTGACTTTGCGCTATGAGACGGGATAACTTGACTAGCAGCGGACTGATCTCGTTCCACAGCACCTGAAATGTTGTTATGGTCGTTCTGAAATGCCTGAGCAAAGTCTGTCATCAAAGTATTTCTGTACAATTGTCTTACACGACTGTGGTCCCAAACAGCAGCATTCACCTCCGAAAGCAATGGCAGCATTTATTGTGTTTTGTCTGCTCGATCTGAGGCGCAATTAATTTTTCATATATGAAAATTATTATATTCAGTACCTAATCCTAGTTTTCTATAGGCTATTTAGTGCCAGTTTACCAGGATGTGACGATTTTGTTCTCTTTGACTCATTGGATGGATATGGTGGTCGTTCGCAAATATTTTATGCAATATTCCAATTTTGCGCATAAGTTAAATTCGCAACTTTGGATGGAAACCCAGCTACTGATATCAGAAACACTGCTCTGCATCTTTATAGTATTTCAGTATGTTTGAAATATCACAGTTCTATGCCCGTTTCCGCCACTGAATAAAAAATAAAAAAAGGTTATTGCGACTTGTTTTTCACAGAATTGTGAGATAAAGTGCAATTGTAAGATATAAACTCATAATTGCGAGTTATTAAGTCAGAATTGCGAGTTAAAGTCCAGTTTTGAGAGGGGAAAAAAGACTGATATGTTCTAAGAATTGCGAGTTTATATCTCAGAATTATGACTTTTTAACTCGCAATTAAAAAGAGTGAAAACCACGACACCGACTTTTAAAAAAACCGCTCCTCGCTCCATTCAAGTCACACCGTTCCACTCGTGCTCCGCTCCGCTCACATACTCTGATTGTGAGTAACTGTTGCTGTCATGACAGATCTATTTCAGAACCAGCCGCTATCAAAATAATCTGGCTACGGGCGTGGGCCAGATATTATTGCTGGCGGGCCCCTTTGGGCTGGAGATTGACTTTGCCAGTCCAAAACCTTCCACTTCTTGCCCCTGATTAACTCCTTTGTTGTTTTGTTGGTGTGTTTTGGGTCATTATCTTGCTGCAGGATGAAGGATCTCCCAATAAGTTTGGTTGCATCTTTCTTTAAATTGGCAGACAAAATGTTTCTGTAGACTTCTGAGTTCATTTTTGCTGCTGCCATCATGTGTTACATCATCAATGAAGATTAATGAGCCCGTTCCAGAAGAAGCCATGCAAGCCCAAGCCATGACATTACCTTCACTGTGTTTCACATATGAGCTTGTATGTTTGGGATCATGAGCAGATCCTTTCTTTCTCCAAAATTGAGACTTTCCGTCACTTTGGTAAAGGTTAATCTTTGTCTAATCAGTCCATAAAACTTTGTCCCAGAATTTTTGAGGCTCATCTCTGTACTTCTCTGTAATCTGGCCTTTCTATTCTTCTTGCTAATAAGTGGTTTGCATTGTAAGGATTACAGAGCCTCAGACACTTTGAACTTCTGAGATGGACAACACACACACAGTGCATTAACATACAGACATCTGTCTCCACATCCCACTGAGAGAAAATGCGGGAAAATGCCTCTCTAAAATATGCATCAGTTCCTTTTCATCCCCTTACCCAGCTCACTCAGAATGGTCAATAGAAGAATGTAATATTCTACATTAATGCAAGTGTTATTTACAGTCATGTTTGGTATCATTTGAATTGTCTCAGGGCGACTGGTACAATGGTCTCATTCTTATAAGAAGTAAACTAAAAGGTAATACAGATCTTAAGAGTTCAGAGATATTTTGCATACTGTAGAGGGTGGGTCAGCTCCTAGTGGTTTTCATGCAAATTACCTTCTGTCCCAAAAGGTGCCAACTTGGCTTGATCAAAGCAAATTCAAATTGTTAGTTCCTGCCTACATTTCAGGGGTGTTGGTCTTGGTCTGAGGTACTTAAGGAGAATGTGGCAAAAGGATCAGGGCGTTTTCTGTAGCCAGAAGCCCGTAGTGTGGTATGTCTGAATACTCACACTATGTATTTCTATAAAGTCAAGTTTGCATTCTTTACTCATAGATTTATCTTTGAGAATTCGATGTTTTGTATTGATATGATTTGATCTCTTTGAATTGCTGTGGAATTGACATAATACATACAGTATTTACCTGACTGAGAATAAATTGTTACATTTGACCTTATTCTGTTTTACTCTGTAATTATTGACTCTAGTAGATTACGTTGCATCCTTGTTAAAGACATGAGCAACCGAATGAACGAGTAAATATAAAGTCAAGAGTTAACTAGAATAATCAAATATCAGAAGAATACAAATTAGAAATAGACAAGCAATCAATTTGTATTTCAAGCTAAATACGAGGTCATGATAAAATGGAGTCAGATTAAATGATAAAATGGAGTCAGATTAGAGTTTAACTTAAATTGAAGAACTTTGCACACCGGAAAGACCGAACACGCAGGAAACCTTCATCCACCATCGGAAACCTTCTTTGGGCCAGATGGGTGGAACTTACAAAGTGGTGACCAGCCTCCGTGATCTCCCTACTCAGGCGAGTGACGTATTTCCAGCGCGAATTTCGCTTTGATTCTCACTGACTGAGAACATGAGGTTTGAGCTTCTTCTTCCCTGTCTGCAACCGCTGCGGTAAGTTCCTTCATTTTATTTTTGTGTTGAGGGAAAGCTTTTTGCAGCTCACGTATAGACACATTTTTAGAACGGGTCGGTATACCCATTGTTAGACCGGAGACCGTAGAAATCCGGTGGGAGGAGAATTAGCTGGAAAACATGGCTTTTCAGGGACAGTACAGCAGCAGTGCAGATCAGGAGATCATGGAAATTCACGCTGTGCATATAAAAAATATCCTTCTTCATTTAAGTGGTAAAGGAAACATTAGCCGAAAATGAGCGCACAATATCTCGAGTATCCAAGAAATCGAGAAAGCGCGTTCGGATGAATTGCAAAAGCTTAGAGCACAGGTTGCCTACGAACAACAGAGTTGGGCTAGACAGCGCGAAGAAATGGCGACAACAATTGATCAAATTCAAAGAAAACTTCAAACCGGCAGTAATTACATATCAGCTCTCGAACATTGCTGCGATAAATCAGGTTTTCCAGTGGCTGCAGTTAAACAGGCAGCACTGGAAGAAACCTTTGAGCTATAGGTTGAAAATGAGAGTGATGATGATGATGCCGCGTTAAGATGAAGCGCCCAACTTGCGAAGCCCAGTCGAACAAAATCGAACGATTTGCCAAATAAATCAGTTAAAGTCGCTGTGCTTAAAACCATGACGAATGCGTATGATGAAATCACAACAATCAGCCGTCCGTTAACATGCGAAGAGTGTTCAAAACATAAGCAGATCGTGGGAATGATGCCCAAAAGAGGGCCATTTCAACCCTACTGGGAAGCACTGATGTTACAAGCCACAGTGTACAAATTAGAAACTAGGGACGCATGGCAAATCGCACTATTAACCATTCCGGAAGAACTCCGATCAAAATTAACCCCTCAAATGAAATCTGGAGACGCAGTCAAGCGAAACAATAGTGAATCTGACGAGGCTATATATGAAAGATTAAAACTGGCACTGCTAGACCTGAGAGGAAATTAAACAGGGAAGCAATGAGCCGTTTGAAACATACGCTGTGTGTAGTTTTGTTGACAAATAATTTCTAATTATTGATTCATTACCTGGTCAATAAATTGTAAACGTTTGATCGTATTCTGACCGACTCTGAGATTTGTTTTTCCAAGTAGATTATCGGATTCGTATATTTCCACAAGTTTGCGTCAGAAATTAGTGACGACTAATACCCGATACCTAGATTCAAGTGTGCTTGGATGAGGAGACGAGTAAGTTTCTGTCTAGAATCAGCAGATGCTGTTTGATCAGCCTAGATCTGAATGCGTCGATGACCTCTGTTCTAATTTAATGTTACTTTAGATAAGTTTAAAACTCTACTAAAGTAAACGATTGAATTAAGTTCCTGAGGGGCATCCAAGGGGGCTAAGTATTACGTATCTTTGATTGTGCACGTGGGAATACGGCAAATCTCAGCTATTTAGCCAATACCTCTGTTTTGGGTCATCGGAACTGACTAAATTGTGCCGGAGACCTGGTGAGGAACTCGAAGCGATATAGTTTCCTGATCTAAGCGGGTAAAATATAATCAGAGTTTAACAGAATAATCAAATATTCGAACACAGCAGACAGCCGTATGGTGAAGACAGCAGGTTCACTTTCTAAAGGTAAAGACCAATTGTTTACATGTAACAAGTCATCCTCATGTAAAACTCTTTGTGAGGTAACTGCATTGCTCATGCAAGGCCTCCAGATGTTGACTTCACTTGCTAGAGGGTTAGCAGCTTAATAGCAATGACTTTAACATGTAAACATCCCAATTTCAATTATCCTGTTTGAATTTTCAAATTTGTAATTGTGCTAAACACAATGTGCGTATGTTACACACATTATAGTTGTTTGTGCTACTACATGTGCACATAGGCTAGTTGAGTTTATTCTTTATGAAACACATGACTGCTTTACTGTAAGTGTACGAAACACTTAGGTTTAAGGTTGTAGATGCTACATACATGCTAGACCGTGTCTCTTGTGTGAAATTAGAATAACTGTAATACTGGAATTGCATTGCAATTTAAGTTACATGTGTGTGTCTATGTTGAATTTGTTTGTCTCGAGTGGTACACTGTGCTATTCTCCATATAGATGCAGTTAAACCAGATACAAGAGCATAGAATTGCCACGTGGCCACAGAGTGATTTCACAATTGTCTTAATGAAAATGATCAGCAAGACTAAATGAAATAAATAGTCCTTTGAAACATAAAAACAGTGATTGTGCATTGCATCAGCTCTGAACCTGCCTTTCCATATTTAAATGAATTAACACGTGAATTCTATTTGTGACAACTTAGATCTTGTTGCAGATTGATATGCTACCCAGTGCCAAGAGGGAGGAGTTGGGTTTTCATTTTAATAGTGTGGCACAAGCGAATGCAAACCAATTCACTCGTCGCTGGGTAGCACCAACCAAAATTTTAATCTGATCAGAAGGACTGATTAAGATTAATATTCCACAGTTAAATGCAGCCACATAACACCACCCGATCTTCTAAATTTGCTAGAAAAATGCTGAAAGGGAGGTGAAAAATACTCAAAATTAACTGTGGTTCTCTCAGTATTTGGTTCTGTTTCAGGTTGACCACTGCAATTCCTTGAAAGTGAGATACCAGGAAGGCACCTGATTTCAGATACATCAAGCCAGGACGGCGGAATTGTTAGAATATAACCTGAAATTGCAGGAGATGGGTGCAATAACAATTCAAGAGGCCATTCACACATCACAATAGCACACCACCACACAAATATCTACATGGCCTTCCGGATTAGCACCGGAACTAAATTTTTGCAACACAGATTGTTATAGATTAGACTCCACCCATCTCCCAGACATGAGCACAGAACACAAACTTCCACCATCGCATCATCACCTCATCTAGACTGTCCAGTCTGAACGCTACACATCACAGAAAACAATGATGGCTTAGATTCCAAATGTGGTACCCCACTAAAGATCTATTGTCCATCTTCACACTGACAGAAACCGTCTCGGGTTACGTATGTAACCCTGGTTCCCTGAAGGGAACGAGACGCTGCGTCGAACGCTACGGGGAACGCCCTCAGCGTGACCGCGCTCTGAACCAGAGTGTAAAATGTCCAATGAAAGGGCGAGACGTCATAGGCGGTGACGTCACTGACCGGAAAGCATATAAGCACGTGCGGTGGAGCCGGCGTTTGCTTCCAGGAATGAAGCAACCGCTCGCAGGGATACAGGAAGTATGGCCTAGAGACGCAGCGTCTCGTTCCCTTCAGGGAACCAGGGTTACATACGTAACCCGAGACGTTCCCTTCCAGGAACTCGAGCTGCGTCGAACGCTACGGGGAACGAGATGCCAACGCCACCAGACTTCCAAATACCTGCCCTGTGTGTATCACTGGGAGCACAGCGAGGGCGAGAAGAAGAGCCGGGAGTGGCCATAAGATCAAGGTGATAGAACCGAACAAAGGTGAGGGGCGTGGACCAACCCGCAGCATTGCAGATATCCTGCATAGAAACCCCTGCCAGAAAGGCCTTGGAGGCCGCCATACTCCTAGTTGAATGGGCCTTAAGCCCCAGAGGCGAAGGGATGCCTGAAGATTCATAGGCCAAGGAAATAGTATCCACAATCCACCTGCTAAGGGTCTGCCTAGAAGCAGGCAGACCCCGCTTAGGAGGACCGAAGCAAACTAGCAATTGGTCCGTCCTTCTCCACAGGGCAGCTCTGTGGACGTATGCGTCCAGTGCTTGCACTGGACACACACAGTTATGCTTTCGCTGGTCAGGCTCCCGAAAGGGAGGAGGACTGAGGGCCTGCAGCACGACAGGCCGTGGTATAGAAGAGGGGATCTAGGAAATAACCCGCTCGAGGGTAGAAAAACGCTTTGGCCAGACCAGGGGCAAAGACGAGATAAGAAGGGGCCATGAAAGGCCTACAAATCCCCACTCTCTTAAGAGACCACAGCAAGGTCCCCGTAGGGACACGTCGTACAGGAGGCCTCAGCCTCAGCGCACCGTGGAGGAAACCTGTAACCAGGGGGTGTCGACCCACTGTAAGGCCACCGAGAAGGGCGTGGTAGGCCGATAAAGCCGCCACGTAAACCTTCAGGGTGGAGTGAGTTACCCCTGCGGAGAAACGGGCCTGCAGGACCTGCAGCACTGTACCAAACGGGCAGTTAACTGGGTCAAGGTGGCGGTCTCCGCACCAAGAAGTGAAATATTTTCACTTCAGGGCATACAGTTTCCTCGTAGAGGGAGCTCTGGATTGGAAGATGGTCTCAGCAACCTCGGTTGAGAGACCGGAAGCTATGAGCTGCGCCCCCTCAGAGGCCAGAACTTGCCTCGGCAACGTGCGCTGCAACAGCGAGCACTCACTCAGAGGGGGAAGAACCGCACACGCGGGCTTCCACGAACGAGAGCACTAGATCTGGGGAATGCAGGAGGAGATAGGGCGAACCCGTCTCCAACCTGTTCACCAGATCCCTGTTGCCATCCAGAACTCCCGGGAGCAGAGCGATCGGGGAAAAACCGTACAGACGAAGCCTCGGCCAGGTCTGTACCAAGCGTCCAGTCCAAAGGAGCTGGAGGAACTAGAGGGGCATAGCGCTGACTCTCGAGTCGCACAGCCAAAAACCTCCATATCTGCTTCACCACCTCGGGGTGAAGCATCCATTCCCCAGGCCTCAGCCCCTGCCTCGACAGGATGTCTGCTCCCACATTGAGATACCCAGGGATATCGATGGCTCTGAGCGAGCGAAGTTTGCCCTGGGACCACACAAGGATCTGGTGCGCCAGCTTGTACAAGGGGCGCGAACGCAGACCTCCCTGGTGGTTGATGTAAGAGACCACCGCTGTGCTGTCGGTGCGCACCAACACATGGTGATCTCTTAGGTCTGGGAGAAAGTGCTTGAGTGCACGAAACACGGCCAACATTTCCAAACAATTGATATGCCACGTTAGATGGCGACCGCTCCACAGACCGCGGGCAGGGTGGCCACTCATGACCGCTCCCCAACCGGTGAGGGATGCGTCCGTCGCTAGCATTACGCGGCGACAAGAGGCTCCCAGCACCGGGCCCTGAGACAAGAACCAAGCTTGGCTCCACATGTCTAAGGCACGTAGGCATCGCCGCGTGACCTTGATCATGCGAAGCGGGTTTCCCCTCGGGTAGAACCCCTTGGTCTTGAGCCACCCCTGTAGGGGTCTCATGTACAGCATGCCAAAAGTAATCACGTTGGACGCAGCTGCCATGAGCCCCAGCAGTTTCTGAAACTGCCTGACAGTGAGTGACTGGCCCTCTTTCACTCTCTTGACTGAGGTGAGGATCGACTCGCTCCGAGCAGGAGACATACGTGCCTGCATCGTGGTCGAATCCCACACCACGCCTAGATAAGTGGTTCTCGTTACTGGAGAAAATCACACTTTCTTGACGTTCAGTCTCAACCCCTTCATGTGCGCGAGATCGACATCTCGATGCCGAGTCGCCACCTGCTCTGATCGAGCCAGAATCAACCAATCGTTGATGTAAAATGCGGGGTACGAGTGCAGGGCCAACGAGAAGAACCCAATATCGGTAAGCTTTGCCCCTAAAAGCAAACCTGAGGGACTTCCCGTGAGAGGGAAGGATGGAGACGTGAAATATGCGTCCTTAGATCCATCGTGACAAACCAGTCCTCGGACTTGATCTGAGACACGACTGATGAGTGTAAGCACCCTGAACTTCAGTCACATGAGCGGTTCAACTGACGCAGATCTACCATCCTTCCTTGGAACAATGAAGTACCGGCTGTAGAACCCGGACTCTCTTCCGTGAGGAGGGACCACCTCGATGGCCTCCTTCCCCAAGAGAGTGTCTACTTCCTGTTCCATGATCAGAGCCTGCTGGGGGCCCACGCACGTGGGAATCACCCCATTGAAAGGCGGTGGCGGAGCGCCGAACTGAATACAAAAGGCCTTTCTCTACAGTACGCAGGACCCAATGAGATCCAATTGGCAGTAGTTTCCACGCTGCCTAAATGGTCTACTAAGGGAACCAGTCTCTCGAGACTGGCCTCTGATGTACCCAGAGCTGCTGGCACGGTGCCCTGAAGCGGAGGACCGGCAGGGGACGGCCGAACCAGGAGCTCTAGGGACCCCCGCAGGGGTGGCGAGCTTCTCAGCTCCGCTACACTTCGGGGCGGAAGAAACTGAGAACACCGCTCGCTGGAGCCAGCTGCGCCCTGGAACTCTGGCAGGGTTGGCAGACTGCTCTCCCGAGGGCACTGGGGGAGACGGACACCCGATCTGCCCCAGAGGGGTCTGCCCTCGTAAGTCCTAGGCACAGCACCAGGACTGCCTCAGCCTCAGCCCCCTAATGAATGACGGTCCTCAGACCCGCGTCATTCCTAGGAAGACCAAGCTGAAGAACCAGACCCTGCAAGGCAGGACCCAAAGAGACACATCGGCAGTAGTTCCCACGCTGCCTGATGGTCTCCTAAGGGAACCAGTCTCTCGAGACTGGCCTCTGGCGTGCCTAGAGCTGCTGGCTCGGTGCCCTGAAGCGGAGGACCGGCAGGAGACGGCCGAACCAGGAGCTCTAGGGACCCCCGCAGGGGTGGCGAGCTTCCCAGCTCCGCTACACTTCGGGGCGGAAGAACTGAGAACATTGCTCGCTGGAGCCAGCTGCGCCCTGGAACTCTGGCAGGGTTGGCAGACTGATCTCCCACGCCCGTAGGCTTCTTGGCCGAGAACCCCCTTAGACTTAAGAACGGTCCGCAGATCCGGCTTAGCCTTAGAGGTCCCCGACCCAGAGCGTTAGCTGCCACGGCCCCACCTCGGTGGGGTGTGAGTAGCCACGCTCTGTTTTGCGCCTCTCTAAAGAGGGGCTGGCACGCGGCGAGGGCTGCTCCCGCCTAGCAGCCCCCTGAGCTGGAGAAAGGCGAGGGAGAAACCGCTGAAACGCCGCCGCTTGTCTACGAGCCTCCTGGTACCTGTCGACGACGTAATTGACGTAGTCGCCGAACAGGCCAGAAGGCGCAAGCGGGGCGTCCATGAGGAAAACCCTATCTTCTCCTTCATGTCAGATAGGGTCGACCACAGACAGCGTTTCTAGGGAGCTCAGAGACCAACTTATAATTCAATCAAGTTGAGCCCAATCCCTCATCCAGCTCTCTAAGCAGGTACGTCAGCTTGGTGCGCCTGCAACACTCTCTCTTTTTTTTTTTTTTTTCGGTGTGCAGACACGCACCAGCCTGACCTGCAGCCGCGAGCCTTCAGAGACAACGCCACGCAAGGGGACAGATAGCTCGCGAGCGTCTGTTCCACCCGGGGCATCGCTCTGATATGAATGAGAATAACGCACGCGTCGCCTCGGCAACGCGCGCTGCGATCCCCGCACTCACACTCGCCGCCGTGCCTCAGCAGCGGCGGGAATGTGAGATGTACAGCGGAGAGAAACACAACCAGCCCCCTTTTTTTTTTTTTTTTGAGCTGACTGCGCGCCGTTCTCATTCATAATATGCTTGTGCAAGCACTGTTTCATTGACGCGTCCACCTCCTCGGAGGAAGACAGGTCTAGGAAAGGAAGAAGACACGGGCTCGCCCGTCTTCATTCAAGGCTAGTGAAACTCACTCCTCTCTTTTTCTTTTTCAAAGAGAGCCTTCAGAGAGCAGGCGTAAGAAATGAAAAAGCTCACAAACGGGCAGTCAGCTCCCTCGAGAGCTGAATCTGCGCGCTCTGCTCTCAAGCAGACCACACACAGACTGCGTGCATCCCAAGCAGTGATATAATGTTGTGTAGGGAGGAACACACAGCCCAGAATGCGATCTGCTATCGCCCCAGTGCTTGCACATATTGCTGGAGCCTACTTAAGTGATTGTGCAGGACAAACAACACTAAATAAGACTCACAACATGCAAAGACAATACACACAGACAGAGAAGCGGTTGCTGAATGACAAAAAGCAAACGCCGGCTCCACCGCACGTGCTTATATGCTTTCCGGTCAGTGACGTCACCGCCTATGACGTCTCGCCCTTTCATTGGACATTTTACACTCTGGTTCAGAGCGTGGTCACGCTGAGGGCGTTCCCCGTAGCGTTCGACGCAGCTCGAGTTCCTGGAAGGGAAACATAGATTCTCACACATAGGATTTAGTTAATCCCATGATGGCTGTCTCAGAAAGACACGCATAATAGTTATGATTTACAACCATCTGCCAACTCATGGAAAACATAATACATCTGCATGGCTACTGTCACAAATCGATGATGTATAATTCTGAATGCAGAGTCAAATCTGCCATGAAAATTCAAAAGATTTAAACTTTCTGATTGTTATTGGCATGTTTTGGCAAACCAGAGGGCCCGCTGGTTTCCCAACACATCACTAATAACAGAAATATTATCAAAATTATTAAATATGAAGTGTGGGCACTTCTGTTCATCAACTATAAAATTTACAACTTGACTATGCCATCGAATGTGACGTAGCTTGCATGACACACACACACACACACACACACACACACACACACACACTATTACAAAGGATTCTTGTATAAACACCTAAGCACACTTTAGATCACTACCTTGAAATCTTAGGCGACTTGCATTGGAGAATTATATATATGTCTATACCTTTGTAATTGAGATTGAATGTTTATTATTATTGTCATATGTTTTAATGATGCATAGCATCTTTATAAACATGTAAGGTACACTGACTTTTTGCTACTTTTCATATAAGCCACTCAGACCAAGCATTCTTTAATTCCACTACCATTAAAAATCCATCAGAGTGGTAGTGAGGAATTGGCTGTTTTAAAATGGGACCACCTTATGACATGAGACCTCAAATGACACCAGAGACCCAATGTACCATTCGCACTTGTTGACATGATGTTATGTTTTTTGCTTTGTTATATGTTCTTGTGCCAAATCTCACAGCTTTCTACATCGAGTTCATCATTGTTCAATCGTTGAGCCATTAAGATGCTGTTTAAGTGTCTCACACAAATCAGTATGTAAACAGCGAGAACCCTTCACCTATTGAAGTCTGCCCAGAAATCTGCACAATTGGAGGTGACGAGATTCAACAAAAGAGGCAAGGAAGTCCTAGGGAAGGTGTCACTAGAGACAGAGGTTTCTCCATGATGGAACGACTCAAGTAATGAAAGGACTGGATTGATTCAATGAACTATGCACACGTGTTGTTCTCAACCAGACAGGTGAAACCCTGAACCCGTTCATCTCCCTGCTGAGTTCAAGCTACATGCACCTGCTGAGACTGGTATACACAAAGGCCTTTCTAAAGGCATCCACAGCTGCAAATACTACATCACAAGGACCACAACAAGTGTCTGACAAGTGACCTCTTTGGGAATCATCTGGAATTGACCCACGTGGTCAAAGGGAGGAATCTGTAAGGATTACAGAACCTCAGACACTTCTGAGATGGACAACACACACACAGTGCATTAACATACAGACATCTGTCTCCACATCCCACTGAGAGAAAATGCGGGAAAATGCCTCTCTAAAATATGCATCAGCTCCTTTTCATCCCCTTACCCAGCTCACTCAGAATGGTCAATAGAAGAATGTAATATTCTACATTAATGCAAGTGTTATTTACAGTCATGTTTGGTATCATTTGAATTGTCTCAGGGCGACTGGTACAATGGTCTCATTCTTATTAGAAGTAAACTAAAAGGTAATACAGATCTTAAGAGTTCAGAGATATTTTGCATACTGTAGAGGGTGGGTCAGCTCCTAGTGGTTTTCATGCAAATTACCTTCTGTCCCAAAAGGTGCCAACTTGGCTTGATCAAAGCAAATTCAAATTGTTAGTTCCTGCCTACATTTCAGGGGTGTTGGTCTTGGTCTGAGGTACTTAAGGAGAATGTGGCAAAAGGATCAGGGCGTTTTCTGTAGCCAGAAGCCCGTAGTGTGGTATGTCTGAATACTCACACTATGTATTTCTATAAAGTCAGGTTTGCATTCTTTACTCATAGATTTATCTTTGAGAATTCGATGTTTTGTATTGATATGATTTGATCTCTTTGAATTGCTGTGGAATTGACATAATACATACAGTATTTACCTGACTGAGAATAAATTGTTACATTTGACCTTATTCTGTTTTACTCTGTAATTATTGACTCTAGTAGATTACGTTGCATCCTTGTTAAAGACATGAGCAACCGAATGAACGAGTAAATATAAAGTCAAGAGTTAACTAGAATAATCAAATATCAGAAGAATACAAATTAGAAATAGACAAGCAATCAATTTGTATTTCAAGCTAAATACGAGGTCATGATAAAATGGAGTCAGATTAAATGATAAAATGGAGTCAGATTAGAGTTTAACTTAAATTGAAGAACTTTGCACACCGGAAAGACCGAACACGCAGGAAACCTTCATCCACCATCGGAAACCTTCTTTGGGCCAGATGGGTGGAACTTACAGCATCTTCTGGTGTAGCCTCTGTACTTGTGATCATGAAGTCTTCTGCAAACAGTAGATTGTGATACCTTCACTCCTGCCCTCTGGAGGTTGTTGCTGATCTCACTTACAGTTGTTTTAAGGTCTTTCCTGACAGCTCTCACAATGTTTCTGTCATCAACTGCAGTTATTTTCCTTGGTCCACCTGTTCGATGTCTGTTACTTAGTACACCAGTGGTTTCTTTCTTCTTCAGGAGATTCCAAATGGTTGAAATGGCTATGGGCAATGTGTGTGCAATGGCTCTGATTGACTTTCCTTCTTCCTTTCCTTCACAATTGCTTGTTTTTCACCCACAGTCAGCTCTTTGGTTTTTATGTTGGTTACACATCTTAACTATAAATGCAGTTTGAACAGGCAAAACCCAAATCTGAAACTGAGCGTAGACATTCAGTGCTAATTATTGTTTGAATAATCATTGTGATAGGACACACCTGGGCAAAAAATACACCTGTCAGTCACATGTTCCAATACTTTTGCTCACATGAAAAATTGGTGGGTTTAAACAAAATGTGATATCTTCTAAGTTGTGTGTCAGACCCAGATGTAAATACCTGGAAATAAAAGCTGGCATGTAAAGCCCTTGTCTGATATTCATATTTTGATGTCTAACCCAAATGTATGTTTTCAGTCTACAGAAAAAACAAAGGAATTGGCCTTACTGTCCCAATATTTTTGGAGGGGAGTGTATATTTAAAACAATTATATATACATTTAGACATGATAAAATTGTGTATTGTTACAACTGTAAGTAAATAAATATATAAATAAATGCACAGACCTGCAGTTTCAGTAACACATAGGCACATCAGTAGATATAGGAATACATTGTAAAATTATATATTATTACAAAAGCACAAACCTACTTTATATTTGTCTGTATGTGGTTTTAGAGTTCTTGAGCAAATTAGCTATTTTACAAATGGCATTAAAAAAAATTAAATAAAAAAATACACAAACAGACCTGCAGTTTCAGATACATAGAACACATAGGCATATCAGTAGATATATGTATTGTAGTGGGGTGAATGAGAGCACAGACACAGTTGTAGCTGAATTAACCCTGGAGGGTGATTTATTCACACAAATATTAAAGTGCAGTGAAGACGTGACGTCGTGCGGTGATGGTGCTGCGTGGCTTGTGCAGCAAGGTGTCTGTGTGAAGTGAAGTGAAGTGAAGTGAAGTGAAGTGAAGTGAAGTGAAGTGAAGTGAAGTGAAGTGAAGTGAAGTGAAGTGAAGTGAAGTGAAGTGAAGTGAAGCTCGCCTGGGTCTCAGTCTGTCTCTGTTAGGGGAGAGAAAACACGTGTTAGTTCTATCTCTCATGGACCCTCGATCCAACTCAACCTGTGTGTCTTCTCTCCCTGCTTTAAAGGGTGGCTGTGATGAGCGGCAGGTGTGCCGCTCATTAATCTCAGGTGTCGGTGCTTGGCGGTGATTGTGAGAGCGGTGTTTCCAGGGCGACGATGATCCACTCCCTGGAGGCTCGCCACAGTATATATTATAACATTTTATATTATTAAATACAGGGTTTTCCAAAAAGATAATTATTTTTTTATACATTTAAGATTTAACATTTACATGACAATTGTATAAACCTGTAATATTTATTTGCAAAAAAGTTTTAATTAATATTTTTATTATTATTATTTCACTAATGGTATATACTCGTAAGCACACCCTGTACCAACTCACGAACCCCCTGCTATTCCATCACGAACCCCACTTTGGGAAACCCTGCTCTAGGGGTCATTATTGAAAATAACCCACAGTGTCACCACTCATTCTCCAGTTACGTCTGTGCTCAATGAGGAAGAGAAATTCCACTGTTTTACCACCTAAAACAAACGAGTTATGCATCAAAAGTTATGCTTCCTGGATATTGTTATATCAGCAGTGTTTATTTATGCTTATTAACTTGATTTGTTTTTCCTTCCGTAATCACAGTGGGAGCTAAAAGACAGAAGATCTAAATGCACCATTCACATGGAGCGATAGTTCTGCGCCTTGTTTTTTGTTTCTCAGGGAACTGTGATGTGGAAGACACTGTTGAAGGACTCCTGCTCTGAGAAAAACAGAATGTGTATTTAAACATGATTGAAATTTTAATCTTCTAGGCAATCATTATTTTCTCCAGGTGTCATGTTTTTTTTTTACCCAATAAATGCAGCGTTTCTATTTGGTTATTGCGTGATGCTTATTTTTTATGTGTGAATATGATGCTTTCTATGAATGTATGTTTACAAATGTATATACAAAATAAGACATCACACAGCACAAAAATAAAACAGATTTCATAAATGTTATTGATTTCAAGTGCCTATGTGTTACTGAAACAGCAGTGCTGTTAATTTTTATTTGTGTTTGTTTGTTCGTTCATTCATTCATTCCATTTCTAAAATAGTTCATTTGACCAAGAACTGTATAATCACAATCACAAAAACACAATTAAAAAGTAGCTTTGTGCTTAAAACAATTATTATAGAAAAAAAGGTAATGCATTATAAATTAATAATTTTCTGAGTGTAATAATAACAATAGCTATATAAATATTGCTGAAATTTAAAACTGAATGATAAAAATAAATGTTTTTAAAATGAAACGTACAAATATGCAATTAAATTATTGAAATATTTACTTAAAATATCAGGGGGTACTTTAAGTAAATGATTTATGTCGAAGGGGCAAAAAAGTTTGAAAAAGAGGACCACCGACATTTACTTTGGCAGAAAACTTTTTCTTTACGCAGCGTGGTGAAACCTACACAAGTATGTTTCTGCAATTACTGACACATTTCGAGGTTACTGTAAGTCTTATATTTGGTCATATACTGTATTATATGTCTTGCATTTGAATTTAACTTCAACTTGAATACAGTTTAACTTTTAGCATTTTGTTTTTCACCTGTTTTTCTACATGTAGTTTTATTCTCTTAGGCTAAGCTGAAGGTTAGCTTTAGTTTTAGTTTTTTTTTCATATTTATTCCTTTTTTATATGTATATAATTTGTGTATATATATATATATATATATATAATTTTACTTCAGTTTATGTTATTTAATTTGAAGTAATGAAAATGTTTTATTTATTAACTTTTTTTATTATTTTAATTTATTTTTAATAGTTTTAGTTTTAGTTGACTTTTTACCATCTTTTCAGTCAAGGTGGTGCAAGTCATATATCAATGTATATGCAGCCTATAATATGGAATTTCAAGATGTTTGAAAACCCTATGAAGTCCATGTATCTGGCTGTTATTGGGGAACTGGAACATACCCAGAGAGCGAGAGAGAAAAAGCTTAGTTCTGTTTTTCAGGATAATTAGAATGACCTGTTTCCCTCACGGACAACAAATCAAACATTATCAGGGGAGAGTATGGCTGAAACTCTAAAAATCAAAAGCAAAAAGAATGAGTGTTTTTCTATCTCCTTTTGTTTTTCCCTTTTTAAGTGTAGAGACAACGTGTCTAGCAAACCATTTTGTTTTGTCTCTTCAGATCAAATTGTTCAGGTGTCAGACCAGTGGTTATCATGGGAAAAAAAGAGCATGTGACATTGTTTTATTGGTTGTGACAGCAGCGGAATGTAGTGTTCATTCCCAGACAGCAGCCAGAGTTCAATCAAAGCTATAAAACACACCTTACTCTGTCACACACACACTGCTATCAAACACACCATGTCTCTGGCTCACTCTCATTCTTAGAGTGGTTATTGCATGTGATTTAAAGGTTATGGACTAGAGAAAAGAGAAAATGTAGGATAAAGAAAGGAATGTATCATAATATTGTCCACTTCTTTCTGCTCTAAAATCTTGGCAGCTTCCTGTTGACCAAACAGCTCAGATAAATCTGATCACTCTTTACACAAACCTGCTGCAAATTACTTTGCATATCTATGTATGCACTTTCACAGAGCTGACTGGTGTCTCTGTCTTTACATTCTGCTTAGCCGGGATTCGCTTTCTCACTCTGACCTTGTCCTCTGTCAAGATCTCCTGCTGATCATCTTAAACACAATGCACACCAGGCATGATTAATAATGAAGAAAGAGAGCGTAGAGGGAGATCCCACAGGAAGATAGAGGGGAGGAGACTTAGAAATAGTTTCAAATGCTGAAACGATATGAGGCGAGACTTTTAGGTTGCGAGGTGTTTGTGCATGGAGGATTGCACTCGTCTTTGAAGAGTGAAAGCACAGGTGCCCTCAAGTGAAACTGTTGGATAACTTCTCTTGGGTCATTTTCCAGACTTGGCATAGTGAATCCAACTTGAAGGGCTCTTGAGAGGCTTCCCACAATCCTAATGAATGTCCTCAGTGTGACTCAGTAGAACATAGCTCTTGAAGAAACCAGCAGGACACTTGTGGGGAAAAAAAGTACATTTTAGCATACTTTTAAAATGAAATTATATGACGAATTCATAGCAACATATGTTTTTCCATAACTTTTAACTTTTCATGAAAAATAGTTTAAATGACAATTTGAATATAGTTTAAACTATAAAGAAGCAACTCAAGTTGAAGTAGTTGGAAGTTTTTACTTAAAATGTATTAACATTTTTATTGAAAAAAAAGAAGAAAACATGGAAGATGATGAGGAAATATCCAGAGAAAATACACCAAAGCATCGCAAAAAATTTGATTACACAGGTAAAGATGTTATTACACAATGTCTAAGACAGACATGTCTACATATTTTTAAATACAAAAGCAAACATATATTCACATATCAGTCAGTAGAGTGGGGGGTGTCTAACAATGTGTCAATATTTGATAATTGTCCAGAAAATGTATGAAAATATTAAAAATTTTATGGTAGTCTTTTTATTTTGCCCTTTATATTGTAGGTTATTCTTCCCAATGCAATAAAATGTGACAGATCTTCCAACCAGTGATCAGTGGATGGACCTTCTATGTTCTTCCAGTAAAATGCTACTAAACGTCTTGCAAGAACTAGACAAATATCAATCATTTTATTGTAATGATCTGGTAATGATAAACTTTTTTTTTTTTTTGGGAAATACACCCAAAGCAATTATTCCAGGGTTCGCTGGAATTGGTTTTCAGATAATTGAGGAAATTAGTGTCGTCACCTTTTGCCAGAATGTCTAAATCACCTCACATTACAATGAGAAAAATAAATAAAATGTTCCCTTATTGTTTTTGGCATTTAAAACAGATATCTGGGATGTTTGGGTTAAACTTATTACACTTCTCAGCAGTGACATAAGTCTGCATTCTGGGCTCTAACACATATCTGGCTCGATTCTGAATCTGAAAGGTCATATTGCAAATCTATACCCCAAGCAACTCTCTTGGATTCAGATGATTTTTTATAGCTGTTAACAGAGCTGTTAACAAATTTGCAATAAAACATTGAAATTTGGATTGTACTAAGATCCTCATGAAACATAACCTTTTCTAGTTCTGTTGGTAAAGGTCTAGATAGTGAATAATTAATGCTTATAAGCCTCATTGGCATTCCAAGTTTTTTCTTGGACCTTTAAAGGACCTGAATGTATTTCCCTCAAACATATCCCCAATCTTACGAATACCTTTTAATGCCCACTGTTTAAAGGCAAAGTAATTTTTCCCTGGTCTGAAGCCCCTGTTTCCCCAAATAGGAAAAGTAAGAAAGAGTTGGAATTTCTTCTATGTGTGCTCTGAGGATCATTCCACAGGTAACACTTTATTGTAAGGGCCAATTCTCACTATTAACTATAGTTGCTTAATAGCACACTTATTACTAACATACTGGCTGTTTATTAGTACTTATAAAGCACATATTAATGCTTTATTCTGCATGACCATATTTTATACATTACCTAAAATTAACTACTACCTTACTAAGTTATAATAAGCAGCAAATTAGGAGTTTATTGAGGGAAAACTCTGAATTAATAGTGAATGTGTGTTATGTATTCTAAAGTGTTATCAAGTACGCTTACTTTCATATAAGAGTACTTTATGTAAGTGTCAGATCATATAATTTTGATCAAATAAAATACCAAATAAATGTACTCGGCTAGCCCAAGCATCTTTTGAAGAGTGAATGGTCAGTTGTAGACTGTATGCCGGACTATGTTAGGCTATACTGTAGAAATTGTTGTAGACTAGGTCATGCCTTTGCTTTGTTTTATCACAAAGCTCCCTCAAGATATGTTTTTGGAACCAAACTAAACATGAAATTGGTGGAAGAATGTCCATATTCACCAGATGTACCACAATTAAGCCACATAGTGCTTGACATGATATTATTCTGTCAGTAGAATAAAAAAAATCATATTTTCTGTTTCTTCTGAAATCAGCTAATTCTACATGATTCACATTTTACTGAGTTGTGACATTGTAAGGACATGTGAAGCATTGTGTAATGTGAAGTGAATGGTTAAGAAAGAATATATGCATTTAAATTTTTTATTTAAAATTTTACATTTAAATTGTATTTCATTTGTGTTAAAGATGTGATGTACGAAACAACTTATAGACAACAATTGTAAAGCTAATCACCCAATATTCACGGTTTGCTTTATGTAACAAAAATATGATTTTTTATACTGTGTATAAACAAGTGACAGAAAAGTGTGCGACATTAAAACCCAGCAGGCTAATTTGCCATGTGTTTTTATTATGTGTTTTTTTATTTTTATTTATGAGTAAAAAAAGATCTGTGGCAAGTATAAATTAGCGATAATTGGAGGTTTTGCTCTACAATGTAAATTACACAAAAAAATCACAAGGGAAACCAAGGCAAATTAATCTTCTGTGTTTTGATGTTACAGCTGCAGCACTCTGTTTTAATAAAGCAATAAGCCCCAAGAAGCCATGGTTTACAGTGAGTAGAACAACAAAGAACAAAATGCAATTATTCTTCACAATATAATAGTTTTAGTTTGTTTAGGCTACTTCTATGTTATGTTTCAGACATGATTCTGATGTACAAACGTCCTAGAAGCACCGTAGGTTGAGGTACAGTACAGTAAACAAAGGTTTCTACTGTGGTTACACATGAGGCTGCACTCACTGCTGCCACCTATGGGTGTGTGCCAGTCTCATGACAGGATCCTGCAACATATACAGTGGATGTGCCTGAGGGACTCAGTCGAGCTGAACTTCTATATGAACTTATGGTATGTATTGGGTTGAGGCCAATCCTGGACCATTTGAATCCCACTGTCAGAAAGCCATAAGAAGGAGACTTGCTTAGTAAAAAGAAATGCACATTGTATCAGCCTGACAGCAAGGTGGTGTTTTTCAATCTCTGGAGAACACTGCTGATGTGCTGAATATGCTCGTACCTCTTCCTTGAGAAAAATAAGATGTTCTAAAGCTGTTCAGCATGTCCCAAATTATGTCACTAATATTATTCTGAAATACAGCTGAGGCACATTAGTCAATGGAAGCATCACAAAGTACTCATAGAGGCCATTTGGGGTGTTAAAAGTGGTCTTTTATTCCATTCATTTTACAGTTGAACCCGAATATATGTGTAGGCATTACGTAAATGTAGCTTGGAAAACAATGCGCTTACATACATTGAATTCAAGGACCTATGCAGGGACAGAAAAGATGTTAAGGCAGCCTTGTGACACTTGGTGTATTTTTAGATTTGGTGTATCTAGTTCAGATGATTACGGTTTCTTAGGGTTTCTCAACTCTGGCCCTCAAGTTCTACTTTCCTGCTGTTACGGGGCTGACGAGACGCGAGACGTGCGGATCCATATGCACGGCTTTATTATAAAACATGGTCAGAAACAGGCAGGGTCAGACATCGGCAAACAGGTATGGCAAGGGCAAGACAGAGCAATCCGTGGAACAAGCGTGGGTCGATGATCGGCGAACAGTATCCAAAGGGGCAAGGCTTAGAGATAATCCAGAGACGAGAGCAATAATCCAAACAGGGAGCGAACAGAGTCCAAACGGCAGAGGCAAAGGGTAAATCCAGGAAACAAGAGCAGGGTCAAACACGGCAGGAAAACAAGGCAAGACTAAGGCTAAGACAGTGGCTCTGTAAAGTGCTATCGCTAGGTGAGTGATAAATGCAACAATACAGGAAAACAAAAGAAACACGGAATGGCACGGTAAAGCAGCTAGCGCTAGGTGAGCACTAAACGCAGATCAATACTCGGCCCTGAGCAAGAGCAAGTCCCAGGCTTATATGGTGTGTGGTGGTGATTGAAATGATCAGGTGTGGGCGAGATAGAGAACAGCTGTGCGTGTCGTCAGTGCAATGTATTGTGGGAACTGTAGTCCAGTGTGCTGTACGAGTCCATGTGGTGAGTGAGTGACATCTGGTGGCGAGTTAATGGAAGAGCATGGCCAGGATTCGTGACACCTGCAGAGTTCTCCTCATTATTACAGCAAAGTTTTAAATTAGTCTAAAAAAGGTATCAATGTATCTAGTGCCATCTGAAGGCAACATATTGAATTAGATTAAAACCCAAAATTTTTCTTCCATTGCATTTCTGACAAAATAAATTAAAATTAAAATTAAATACAAGAAATACAATAAATCTTTTTGAGTATTAATTTTATTGTCATAATTTCTTAATGTTGAATGGTTTTGTAGTGTGAATAGTTTTACCGTTTACGGTTTTTCTATTAATAGGATAACATGTTTCTAAAGTTAGAGGATTTAATAGTTTCACTGTAGAATACAGCTAACTGGATGCCACTAATTCACAGGTGACCTCTTATCTTTACTTGACATAATCTGTGAGCATAATTTGCCAGGCAATGAAGCAGAGCAGCTGCATACTTACTAAAGCTACTTTTAATGCCCAGTGTGTGAAGGTGTCTGCTGCCACACACACATGCACACGCACGCACACACGCACACACACACACACGCACACACAGTCACTCTCAGGTCTTGTGTGTATAATTACCATAATGAAACTCTTATTGAGCTTAAGAGAGGTCAGCTGTAAGTGGCCTTTAGCTAATGAGAGTGACAGAGGCATTAAAGGACAGACAGATCGGCTGAACACACATATATAGAGGGAAATACACGTGTGTGTGTTTTGGAGAGGGGGTCTGTAAGGTTCAGCTCTAAGTACATGTATAATTCATATAGCTCTTTCTTTACCTTGATTGACAGCATGCCGCCCAAACCTCTCTTCCACAAACCCACACATACACACACAATTCTTTACGCTGCACACCGTAACTGAGACAGAGGATCAGCCTCCTCCTATCACCAGGGCAGGACCGGATTCATGACAGTTGTAATTGGCCAATAGGGGCAGGACGACAGGGCTGATGACTGTGCATAATGACGTGCATCTGACATTCATGGTATCTCGGCACTGCAGCCGTAAATCCAGTGCGCTGTTTCTCCTTCAATGAGGCTGGACTTCCTTCGGTGTTACAGAAAGATCATCACTGCCCTGACGGATCGACTGCTGATCAGCCATTCAGTGCCTTGTGAAATACAATTATCTATTGAATGTAATAGGTCCAATTCTTGCTATTAACAAACGATTAAAAACAATGGTAACAAAATATGTTAATAAAAGGCATGCTAATAATTTATAGTGAGAATTGGTCCCTGTACTAAACTAAAAACTAAAAAACTAAAACCCTGAACTTGCAAATAATCTAATATTAATCAAATAAAAGGTATCTTAAGTGTACTTAAGTAGAGCACACTTCCATGACTGTTTCTTAACACACTTAAGTATGTTTTGTAATGATGCTGAATTAAAGTACATTTTAAATGTTTTAATCTTTTGTTGTTCTTTGAAGTACATTTACTTTGATGTGTTGACTAACATATTAAAGCACATGTAAAATACTTGATTATAATTTTAACTGTAGTGTGTTATTTGATCATATACTGTATATATATATATATATATATATATATATATATATATATATATAGATCAAATAACACATACTATTCATTCTTGTCAGTACTTTCAGCATTATATTTTAAAGTAATTATAAAGAACTTAAAGTAATTATAAAATTACGTAAAAAATGTACTTAAGCCTTAATGGTTCAAAAACACTCTTAAGTTCAACTAATTTCATTTAAAATAAACATTTATACAGTAATACATTTTCTTTTCCTAACTGTAACTAACATGCAATTAAGAATCTGAAACCATTACACTGAATGTGCACTTGTGTTATTTTCATATAATGAGTAAGGTATGATAAAGTGTACTTCTCTTACTTCATCACCAATGTCAGTGACATAAAATGCAAAACATGCCTCTGCTCCTCTTCATGCATGCACAATGGTGTTCTCACCTGAATTCACACATCAGGTCATTAAAAAGAACTTATTATAAAATTACTTTTGCATGCCATATTAATAAAGCATTTAATTTTATAACAGCATATATATTTGTTTTTGGAGGCTCCTAAGAGCTTGGAATAGATTTGGTTTTCTTTCCTCTGTCTTTGATGTCATTACTGATGTCAACCGTGAAGGGTTTGGGACTGTGTGTTCTTGTAGTGCCATCAGCCAATCAGTGTATCATGATGTCATTGTCCTGTGGCTGCAGGGTTATTAGTCACATGGCATTTATGGGTCAGGTGATTGGCTCAAATTGTGTTCAGAGTGCCCATGAGCAAAAACACAAATTACTTCTTACACATTTTTTCATTTCACCGTATATTATTTTTTCAGGTTGTATTTTTTTAGTTACAAGTATTGTAGAACATGGATGAATGCATGAAAGAATGGATGGATGAAGAAATAACTTGTCTAAAATGAAAAAAAAAAATCCCTAAAGCTTGCATCAAAAAAAAAAAAAAAAATCTAAAGATCGGAATCACTTGGGGTTCGATCAGTGATGACAGAATTTCCATTTGTTTTGAAATGTTACTTTCAGTGGAATGTCACTTCTAATTCTTTGTCTGTCCTCCACTAGATTACAATCTCACACACACACACACACACACACACACACACACACACACACACACACAAACATTATATCAGTATATCTCTAATCTATACTGGCATCTGGGCTCTACAGCGTTGCTCTATAAAAGGAGAAGAAATATATTTAGGAAAGTCTATAATAGAGCGCTTATGTGTCTAAACTTTGTAAGTCACAATGTGAGGACAGTGTATACACGCATGTGTGTCACAGACAGCCTGTGCTTAGGGAGATGCAGCTGGTACCAGCGTCACTGTCTGTGCGTCTGCAGGCCACATTTATTTTTAACTATCTTCTCTTGTGTACACACACACACACACACACACATTTTGTGCTCAGAATTCATTTGTAATATATTCCATTGCTAGATTTGCATACTTTAAAAAAGAGTAATTATTATAAAAAAATAATATACTTTAAAAGAAATAGCTTTTTTTGTGAACTGAATGTAACTTTTAGGACACTTAATTTCATGTTAATTGCAATTTAATTAAATATTATACTTCAAGCTTTAGAGTGCTTTTTTGACCCACTTTAAGTTTTCATTTTCAAAACAATAAAACACTTTTTGCAAAACACACAAACGTCTAACAGGAATTAGTATTATGGCAAGGGTGTTTGCAAATGTTTGCTTTTGAGATGTGATATTTGAACCAGTGCTTCATTTTGCAAGAGATGTGAGGTATTTTACATTTTGTGTGTGCAATTCTTGCATTTGTGTGTAAAGGTTTGAAAAAAAGAGGCAACGTTTTGAAAATGTAAGCAGTACTGTAATATAATTTATATTATTATTCTATTATTGTTATTATTATTATTATTATTTATATACTTTAAATGCAATATAGAATAACACACCCAAATTAAAATGTTATTAAAATGATATAATTATAATTAAAATTATAATCAAGTACTTGTGCTTTAATATGTTAGTCAACATATCAAAATACATGTTCTTCTTTAAAGCACAATAAAAAAGTAATAAAACATGATTTAAATTGTACATTGAATTAAAACTTTTCATTTGACATCATTACGGACAGCAGTATTTAAAAATGCACTTAAGTGAGAACTTAAGAACCATAGTCATGAAAGTGTCTCTCTTTTAGTGCACTTAAGTGGCCTTTAATTTAATTAATATTATCAGCAAAAAGAGTTTGTTTGTTTTTTTAAATAGACTTTTAAGATCTGAAGTACAGCAGTACTTCAGTTATCATTCATTTCTAACTTCCCTCAGATCTGGCCTCCAGTCAATTCCTCCTCATAATATTAGCACTTAATAAATTCACTGTTTCTATCCAGTTCTGTATTCATGTTAACACGTTAAACATGAATAAGGAATATTCCAGCTAGACACTGTCTTGTCTAGTTTAGATTTAGCAGCAAAAAAGAGACAGCGTGTCATGAAACACGAGTGTCCTGAATAAAAAACTGACAGATAAAATGACTCCTGTAACAGATTTTGGCAATAAACATCAGTTGCAGTTGGACTTTAAAGTCTGGAAACACATATTTAAACTAAATTTCTGACAGAATCAGCTAGCAAGGGAGTACGATTTAAAAAGAGAGAGAATGAGAGTTGGCTTGAGGATGGCCTGGGCATCGGTGCTGATGTTTAAGGATGATGGGAAATTCCTGAGGTTATACACACACACACACACACACACACACACTCACCGCGTGAAGTGTGAAGTTAGGAGTCCAGTGAGAGCCCTGGGGGTCCCTGCTCTTGATGACAGATCACCCAGAACTCCATAACAGCTCATTATGTAAAAGCCTCATGAATAGAGATGTGACAGGCAGACCGCAGCCGCGAAGATCGAAGCTGAAAAGAACAGAAGATGGGCGCCTCAGCATCTCAGATTTATTTCAGCATTATCAGCCATAATTCAGTCACCATGATGAGCTGCCTGTGGCTGAAACGTCGCACGCTGGACAGCAGAGAGAAAAAAAAACGCACACAAATCACATGATGCATGATTATAACAGAACAAATCACAAGATATGTGGTATTAAATACAGAGAGAGTGACAGGGACGGGGAAAAGCTGGATTTTTCGGCCTAGGGATGTAATTACTATAGAGATTGTCCCCTCATTATTCATATGAGTTAAATAACTTGCAATTATTCAGATTAGAGGTCCACAAACTGTTACAATTCAGTTTTTATTTATTTTTTTTTTAAATTGCTTGCACACTAAAAGTTGTTGCACTCAGTGAAAACATTCACTAATATTCCAAATCTTCAGACCAAGTCTGCGAAACTGCAAGCACATTATCTGTTTTACACTCAGATGGCAATTATAAAACAGACTTTTTGCAAAATGCTAAACAAAAACACAGCATGAAGCAGCAGTTTTAATTATGAAAGCAAGGTAAGATGAGGTTGTTACGGGGTTGACGAGACGTGAGACGTCCGGATCCATTCGCAGGGCTTTATTAGTAAACATGGTCAAGACAGGCAGGGTCAAATAACAGCAGACAGGTATGGCAGAGGCAAGACACAGAACAATCCGAAGGGCAGCGTGGGGCGACGATCAGCGTACAGTAGCCAGACAGGGCAAGGCAGAGAGAATAATCCAGGAACACGGGCAGGAATCAAGACACAGGAAAACTAACTAAGAAAACAGGGAAACGCTTTGTAAGGTAGACGGGCTAACAATACTCGGCGGTGAGCAAGAGCAAGTCCCAGGCTTAAATAGTGAGTGGTAGTGATAGTGAAATGGTAATCAGGTGTGGGCGAGATAGTGAACAGCTGTGCGTGTCGTCAGTGCAATGGATTGTGGGAAATAGAGTCCAGTGTGTTGTGAGTGAAAAAGTCAATGTGGTGAATGGGTGACCTCTAGTGGTGGTTGACCGGGAGAGCATGGACCAGATTCGTGACAGCGGTAGAGGTAACATGGAAGTAGCGAAACATTTAATATTTGATTACTTTTTACAATAAAATTTTAAACAACCAAGACTAATATCATGTGATGCTTTTTCCCAAATTTCACCATACTGATTTGAAAATATGGTATCATTTACATTATTCATGTAAATCTTAACAGACTGTCATGAGACAAGAAGCATTTTGCAATTTCAATATACTGTATCAGGCATACAAATAAGTGAAGATGTCCATATTTTAGAATATTATTTGCTAACAACCATGTCTTAAGCAACACAAATAATTTGCAAAATAAATATACCTGACTAACCTGTATACACCTGTATGTAATAAAGAATGAAAAAATGAAGAGCTGAAATAAAATTATTGAATGGCATTTTATAAGATATTTTAACATTTCAAATTAGTTGGTTTGGCTACTTTTGTCAGTGAATCTTAGTCACCTCAGTCACCACAGTCACTGCAGTCACCAGCACCCACGTTAACGAGATCACAATCACCTGTATTCTGATTCCCCGCACCTGCTACAGCCAGTCTACCTCCACTATATCAACACTGTCCACACTCCTTCCTCGTCCGGTCTACCGTTCACTACCCGAACCTAGCCTGACTCTACTTCTAACCTTGTGTGTTTCTTACCTCCAGAGTTCCCGCCGCTCCACCGTTCCTGACCTCCACCGCTCCAGCTCTCCACTGTTCCTCGGATTCCCGCATACCTCCTGAGCCCTTCCCTCCATCATGGACAGATGTACTCACCTCTTGGCTGCACTCACGTCCTGCTCACAGTTCCCCTCAGTGATGTTCAATAAAGACCTCAGTTTGACCATATTCCTCCGTGTCTCCTAGTCTGTGTGCTGACAGAAGACTGGACCAACACCAAAGCATGTCATGGCTCCTCGGAATTGGTCAATACCCTCCGTGCCTCCCTCCTGCTGGCACCAACCCCCGCGCCTGCCTCTGTAAGTCCCACGGCCATTCCATCTAGCTACTCGGGTGATGCAGCTGGGTGTGGCGGTTTTCTTCTCCAGGTATCTCTCTATATAGAAATGCAGCCCCAGAAGTTCACCACCGAGAGATCGAAAGTGCCATTTCTCACCTCCCTGCTGTCCGGTAAGGCGCTGCTTTGGGCTAAGGCGATCTGGGACGCCCAGAGTGAGATCGTAAACTCCTACGATGCCTTCACTAATCATTTCAAGGAAGTCTTCGGAGTCGTCACGGGGGCGTATCTCCGTACAGGACCGGTTGCTACGGCTGCGCCAAGGGGAAGCCTCTGTCGACGACTACACGTTGGAATTCCGCACCCTTGCGGCCACTAGCGGCTGGAATGAGGTGGCACTACTGAGCACTTACCGCTTGGGGCTGAATCCTCGCCTGCATGCCCAAATGGCAATTTATGAGGACAGTGTGGGCTTAGAGAACTTCATGCAACGCGCCTCACGCATCTCGCAACGCCTTACCGCCAGCCATGAGGATGAAACTGCACCCCAGCAAGCCTCACCCGTCTCCGGTCCTCCAGTACCAGAATCCATGCTTGTGGACTCTGCTCGGCTGTCACGTACGGAGCGTGCACGCCGCATCGCGGCTCAACTGTGCCTATACTGCGCTTCCCCGGGGCACTATATCAGGGATTGCCCCGTGAGACCTCCACGCCCAGTGGTGAGTATCCTTCAAATTGAACCCAATATTTCCTCTTTATCGCCCCTGCCAGTTGTACTTCTCACCCCAGACTCCTCTGTTAAAGTCTCCGCCTTGGTCGACTCGGGCTCCTTGGGGAACTTCATCTCCCAAGCCCTCTTAAACCACCTTAACCTCCCCCGGAGGCGGCAACCCCGAGAGCTCCGAGTCTAAATCATCCAAGGAAAGCCGCTGGGGCGTGGAAGAGTCAAATACCGAGCTCCCCCATTGAAACTCCAAATCGGATGCTTGCACGACGAAACCATCACCTTTCTGGTACTGGAGGGACAGTGGATATCATCCTGGGACGCCCCTGGCTCCACCAACACTCTCCAGAAGATCCGTGCGAGATTACTCGCTGGAGTGAAACCTGCTTTCGGAACTGCCTGACCCCAGTCCGCAAACCACCCCAGGGATCCGCTGTCATTCAAGTCTGTTCCACCCTCGTCGAGAGCCCGGAGCCTCAGGTAAAATGTAAGATCCCATCTGACTACCAGGCGTTCCAGGATGTGTTTAGCAAGCAGGCAACCACGCGCCTTCCACCGCACCGGCCATGGGACTGTGCCATCGACATGCTGCCTGGGGCTAAACTTCCCAAGGGTAGAGTCTACCCTCTGTCCATCCCGGAGCGCAAGGCGATGGAGGAATACATCAAAAAGCCTCTCCAACAGGAATTCATCCGGCCGTCAACATCTCCCGCCGCCTCAAGCTTCTTCTTCGTGGGCAAAAAGGACGGAGGCTTGAGGCCATGTATCGACTACCAGGCCCTGAACTCCCAGACGGTGAAGTTGCCATATCCCCTTCCCCTGGTCCCTGCCGCCCTTGAAGAACTCCGTGGAGCCCGCATCTTCTCCAAACTGGACCTGCGGAGCGCTTGCAACCTCGTGAGGATCAAGGCGGGCGATGAGTGGAAGACAGTGTTTATCACCCCCTCAGGCCACTATGAATATCGGGTCATGCCGTATGGCCTTTCCAACTCACCGTCCGTCTTCCAAAGCTTCATGAACGAGGTGTTCCGGAAGTACCTCCAACGGTTCGTGATCGTGTATATCGACGACATCCTGATATACTCCCGGAACTTGCCCGAACACCGCCACCACGTGAAGCAGGTCCTCCAGCGGCTCAGGGATCACCACCTCTACCTGAAGTTGGAGAAATGCGAGTTCCATCGCTCCACGGTACAGTTCCTCGGATACACCATTAGCCCCGAAGGTATCCAGATGGACCAGGGGAAGGTAAAGCTCATTCTGGACTGGCCTCTTCCATCGTCTGTGAAGGAACTACAGCGGTTCCTAGGATTTGCCAACTTCTATCGACGGTTCATCCACCTGTTCAGTCGGCTATCCGCGCCCCTCACCTCCATGCTGCGTGGCAAGCCCAGGTCTCTGTCCTGGAGCCCCGAAGCCCGCGACGCCTTCCAACAGCTCAAGGAAGCTTTCAGCAAGGCCCCCATCCTTCGGCACCCAGATCCTCAGACCCCCTTCGTGGTAGAAGTGGACGCCTCAACCACTGGAGTTGGGGCCGTGCTTTCCCAGTTCCACGGCGAGCCTCCCCGCCTCCATCATTGCGCTTACTTCTCCCGGAAATTGACCCCTGCGGAGCAGAACTACGATATCGGAAACCGGGAACTGCTGGCCATTAAGTTGGCGTTGGAGGAGTGGCATCACTGGCTGGAGGGAGCTTCTTCGCCATTTATCGGGATCACCGACCACAAGAACCTGCAGTATCTCAGAGACGCTAAACGGCTCAACCCCCGTCAAGCCCGTTGGGATTTATTCTTCACCCGCTTCTCCTTTACCATTACCTACCGCCCTGGAACCTGGAACCTCAAAGCCGATGCGCTCTCCCATCTCCATGCCCCCAATTCACCCACAGAACCAGAACCCTTTCTCCCTTCCAGCCTTCATCGTCAGCCCCATCCAATGGGAGATCGCCGAGAACATCCGTGACGCCACCCTGACCGATCCCGCTCCGCAGGGAGGCCCAGAAGGGAAAACCTACGTCCCACGTTCCCAGCGCTTAACCCTTCTGGGCTCCGTCCACGAAGTACCGGGCTCTGGACACCCAGGCAGCCAGCGGACCCTCTCGCTCCTTCAAGCTCGGTACTGGTGGCTCAGTATGGCCGAGGATGTCACCAGGTACGTCCGCGGCTGTTCAGTCTGTGCCATGTCTTAGTCTCCGCACCATCTCCCCGCAGGCAAGCTGGTTCCCCTACCTGTTCCCCAAAGGCCCTGGTCCCACATCGGCGTGGACTTCGTGACCGACCTCCCTGAGTCCGAGGGAAACACATGCGTGTTAGTCGTGGTGGATCGCTTCTCTAAGGCCTGCAAATTGATTCCCCTCAAGGGCCTGCCCACGGCACTCGAGACGGCTGAATGCCTCTTTCACCATGTGTTTCGGAACTACGGCCTACCCGAAGACGTTGTGTCGGACCGGGGCCCTCAGTTCATCTCCTGAGTTTGGAAGGCCTTCTTTCGTCTCCTGGGAGTCACCGTCAGTTTGTCCTCGGGCTACCACCTCCAGACTAATGGCCAGACTGAACGTAAGATCCAAGAGCTCGGACGCTACCTACGGTCATACTGCTCTCCCGATCAGAACAGCTGGAGCCGATTCCTCCTGTGGGCCGAGTATGCCCAGAACTCCCTCCGAAAATCCACCACAGGTCTCACCCCGTTCCAGTGCATACTCGGCTTCCAACCCCCGCTCTTCCCCTGGACGGAAGAGCCTTCGGAGGTTCCAGCTGTGAACTATTGGTTCCGAGAGAGCGAGAGGGTATGGGACTCAGCTCACATCCACCTCCAGCGGGCAGTGCGGAGGCACAAGCGCTTCGCAGATGCCCGATGGTCAGAACCCCCCAGATACCAGCCAGGCGATCTGGTCTGGCTATCCACCCTGGACCTTCGCCTCCGCCTGCCCAGCAAAAAGCTGAGTCCCCATTTTATAGGTCCCTTTAGGATACAGAGGCAGGTCAACAACGTCACTTACCAGCTCCAACTCCCTCCCAAGTACCACATTCATCCCACTTTCCATGTCTCACTCCTTAAACCCTTCTCTCCCTCTGCCACAGGACTCACTGAGCCAGATGCACCTCCTCCTCCCGAGATGCTAGACGGAGCCGAAATCTACCTAGTCCGTACCATCCTGGACTAACGGTGACGGGGCGCCCGGCTCGAATACCTGGTAGACTGGGAAGGATACGGACCAGAGGAGAGATCCTGGGTGGCCAGGGACGATATCGTGGACCCCTTGCTCCTGGAGGAGTTTCACCGGAATCACCCCAATCGTCCCGCACCCAGAGGCCGAGGCCGCCCCCGTCGCCGTGTTAGGGCTTCAGGAGCCGCCCCTGGAGGAGGGGGTAATGTCAGTGAATCTCAGTCACCACAGTCACTGCACTCAGCACCCACGTTAACAAGATCACAATCACCTGTATTCTGATTACCCGCACCTGCTACAGCCAATCTACCTCCACTATATCAACACACTGCCCGCACTTCTTCCTCGTCCGGTCTACCGTTCACTACCCGAACCTAGCCTGACTCTACTTCTAACCTTGTGTGTTACCTACCTCCAGAGTTCCCGCCGCTCCACCGTTCCTGATCTCCACCGCTCCAGCTCTCCACTGTTCCTCGGATTTCCGCAAACCTCCTGAGCCCTTCCCTCCATCACGGACAGATATACTCACCTCTTGGCTGTGCTCACGTTCTCCTCACAGTTCCCCTCAGTGACGTTCAATAAAGACCTCAGTTTGACCATATTCCTCCGGGTTTCCTAGTCTGTGTGCTGACAATTTTAGAGCGTCCAGTTTAAACTATACTTAACATGAGAGCGATTTAAACAAATGTGTGTATATATATATATATATATATATATATATGAACAAAATCAAATAAATATGTGTGTGTGTGTATATATATATATATATTTATTGGTAAGTAAATAAAGCTGTACATGGTCTACCCTACCACCTACACTAAATCCCAAAATAAACCTAAAAGCAAATATTAGATAAAAGAGCGTTTGCTAAAGCAATCATGCCATTTTACCTTGATGCAAATCTTTGAGCTCTTTTATTATGACTCATACCTGATCACTCCGCATTGCAAGTGCAGCACTACACCAGGTGCACTGCACTGCTATCAAACAAGTTTACTTTGTCAGTAGGTAGCTGGTTTTGTGATGAAAACATCATAATGTGTTACTTTAAAAATCATGCATGAGGATAAATGTATTTTGAGTTTTATCAGTTCATGCATTCCCCATGGGAAACAAGCCATGACCTTGGTGTTGCTAACACCATGCTTTATTATTTGAGCAACAGGAATGCCCTTTATACATTTTTTTTATATACTATAAACTGTACAGTATATAATATATACTGCACAGTATGTAAGTAGCACATCTATCCTTTTTCCAAACAGCTTGCCCTAGGTAGTGGGCTTACGTAGTGTACTACTTTTTCATTCCAAACATAACATTCCATACATGACCCTAACAAACATGACATGGCACATTGTTCACATGAGCTATCATTCATACCCTCATACAGTACATGTTCACATTCACATAGTCAGATGCTTACAAACAAGTGCACACCCACAACAAAGCATGCTGACACATATCAATTCACAGACATTCACACACCCCCGAGCTGAAGAGAGCTCAAACACTAGGCAGCAACTGCTCATAAAAATTACATGAGACGATTTAAGAAGGTAAATGTCAGCAGGAACTAAAGAAACACTCAGAAAACTCTCTCGCCGACACACACATCACACACTGAGTTTTAGATAAGCTTAAACGGCAGAAAGTCTCTTACATATTCTGGGTTTTGTGTCTGTTGTTCTTGTTGACAATTCTGCAGATGAGGACGAAGATGATGGTACTGTTGACTGACAGCTGTCATCTCTCAGCAGATAAAAGGCCTAAGAACAGTTTCACATATTACACACCACATAAATAGTCAACACTGCAGACCTCATCAGCTCATTAGAGGATGTGTGTGTGTGTGTGTTTAAAATCTTTGAAAAGTCCCATTAATGGCCAGGGGGTTGTGAGAATTGATCTTCAATAAGTCTGAAGCCATTAACTATCTGAACAACACACTCTCATAATAAAACATATACTTGCGTCCAGCACATAAACATTATTCTTGTCGTTTTTGACCTATAATACTTTGGTTAAGCTTCAAAACACAAATAAAGATACTTTAATGAAATATCTTTAGGCAACCAAATCCTAGAAGATCCAAAAAGACTGCACAATCAATATGATCACTTTATATGATGAACATGTTTAATTTAGGCTTTTATTTACATATAAACACATATACATAGAGCACATCATGTATGGTAAATGCAGAAGCTAGTGCATTCATCGCTTATTTGAACATGAATCCATATGAATGCAGCGGTTTAATCCAAGAGATATAATCACTTTGAACATGGTGAGTTGTGGTTATCTGGACTTTCAATGGAGAGACAAATTCCATATCGGTTTCCATTAAAAATAAGACAAACTCTATAGATTCACAGCAATTAACACAGCCACCCAAACACAAAATTATCTTAATCAAACAGTTCAACTTTACTGCAAAATGAAGCATTGCAATTTTTTCTAGTAATGTGTTTATTAAAAGTACATATTAACATCAAATCTATAGGTTTGTTCTCTAATGATTATAAAACATAGTCAGCTGTAGATGCACAAATACACTAATGAAAATACATGTTTACTGCAATTCTTCAACAGGGAGTTTTGTTTTATATATACACACACACACACACACACATATATATATACACACATATAGTCATTGCATATTACGTGACGTCACGAACGCGCATCACAGAACAGAGCAAGGCGAGCATTTGTGCTTATAAAACTTAAACTTTTTTATTTATTTTTGAAATTACCGATCGTTTCGCTAGATAAGACCCTTATTCATCGTTTTGGTATCGTTTAAAGCCCTTTGAAGCTGCACTGAAACTGTCATTTTGACCTTGAACCGTTTGGGTCCCATTGAAGTTCATTATATGGAGAAATGTTTTCATCAAAAATGTTTTCATCAGTTCATTTTTTTTTCCTCATTAATGTACACACAGCACCCCATATTGACAGAAATTCACAGAATTAAGGCCAAAAAGTTCTATCTTGATTTCATCAGACCAGAGAATCTTATTTCTCACCATCTTGGAGTCCTTCAGGTGTTTTTTTGTGTCTTGCACTGAGAAGAGGCTTCCGTCGGGCCACTCTGCCATAAAGCCCCAACTGATGGAGGGCTGCAGTGATGGTTGACTTTCTACAACTTTCTCCCATCTCCCGACTGCATCTCTGGAGCTCAGCCACAGTGATCTCTGGGTTCTTCTTTACCTCTCTCACCAAGGCTCTTCTCCCCCGACAGCTCAGTTTGGCCGGACTAAGAAGGGTTCTGGTCGTCCCAAACGTCATCCATTTAAGGATTATGGAGGCCACTGTGCTCTTGGGAACCTTAAGTGCAGCAGAATATTTTTTTGTAGCCTTGGCCAGATCTGTGCCTTGCCACAATTCTGTCTCTGAGCTCTTCAGGCAGTTCCTTTGACCTCATGATTCTCATTTGCTCTGACATGCACTGTGAGCTGTAAAGTCTTATATAGACAGGTGTGTAGCTTTCCTAATCAAGTCCAGTCAGTATAATCAAACACAGCTGGACTCAAATGAAGGTGTCGAACCATCTCAAGGATGATCAGAAGAAATGGACAGCACCTGAGTTAAAAATATGAGTGTCACAGCAAAGGGTCTGAATACTTAGGACCATGTCATATTTCAGTTATTCTTTTTTAATAAATTTGCAAAAATGTCAACAATTCTGTGTTTTTCTGTCAATATGGGGTGCTGTGTGTACATTAATGAGGAAAAAAAATGAACAAATGATTTTAGCAAATGGCTGCAATATAACAAAGAGTGAAAAATTTAAGGGGGTCTGAATACTTTCCGTACCCACTGTATATAAATATATATGAAGGTTGACTTCATGTTGAGACAAGCTCCTGTCTCAACATCTCCACATGCCTCTTCCTTTGTGTCTGGTGATGTTGTTCTGGACCACCATGTCAACAATGCTCCTGTACCATTCAAAATAATCTTGAATGATCTCAAACTTAAATTCTGAAAAATATTTGAACATTCACAGTAAATAACAGAATTTGTTCCAGGAGGACTAAAAATCTGTACTATCAACAATCGTAGTACAACCCTTTATAAGTCTACCCCCCCCCCTTTTTCTAAAGGAGAGACCATTAATTTTTACATGGTCAATTAGAGTAATTCTGATTCATTTTAAATTCATCTGCACCTTCTACCTCTCCTGCCATTCCTTCCACCCTGTTGTCCACTTCCCCCCTGTCCATGTCTTCTTACAGTTTCTCCTCATGCTCTTTCCACTACACCAATGCCCTCCTCTCTACTCATCTCTTACTCTTCTCCCTTTCCTTGTCACAGATCTGTCTGTTCTCCACCAGTCACGATGCACGCACGCACCTGGTTTCACCTAGCCATTGATTGAGCACACCTGCACGTCATCTGTTCACTAATCAACACGGCTACAAATACACACACCTCACAACCCTCGAGTGTCTGGTCTCGTTCGTACGAAGAGAACTACCATTGCTATCGCAGCTCTATGCCTGATACTTACCTCCTTGTCTACTTACCTGCTGTGTTTTCTCCCGAGTGGGTTCTCCAGGGATCCCTAGTCTGTCTGCTCCAGAGTTCAGTCCTTGTTCAGTCCACACCTCAGTATTGGTGAGGTGTGTGTCCAGTTCCTGTTCCTTGTTTCCTGTCAAGAGAAGATACTCAAGTTAACGTTTCTCCAGATTTCCGAGGATATCCTAAATTACCACTTACCTGTTCCACTCCTTGTTGCTCATAATCTGTCAATAAATACCTGTTTAATTATCCGTCATGCTGTCTGAGTCCCTCATCTGTAACATTCCTTCTCCTCTCCTCTTTTCTCATATCTTCCTCTCTGCTCATCTCTTTCTACGTTACACTTTTCATCTTCTCTCTCATTACACCACTTTCTCTACCCACTCCACCATCTTATAGACTTACACCTCTTTCTTTAACCCCCCAACCCCCCCTCCATTTATTTATTTATTTATTTTGCATATTTGTTCTTGCTGTATACTTTTCCTTTTATTATTACTCTAAAGCAATAATAAAACACATAGTGCATAACCACTATGCACTATGAGTAAACAATTAGGAAATCTGCATTTTGTTGAGTGTATGATTAATCAGAATCAGAATCAGAATGAGCTAGTATGAAGTATGTTTACACATACAAGGAATTTGTTGTAGTGACAGAAGCTCCACATTGCAACAGAAAGACAGTAACAGGACAGGACACAGGTAATAAAAACAAAATAACAAGAAATAGTCAACAACCAATGTACAAAGCAGCAAAAAAAAAAGAAAAAAAAAAGAAAAACTACACAATATATAATATAGGCGACTATGTATGTACAGGTCAAGTATGTGCAAATTAGAAATGAGAAAAATAAAATAAGTGAGTGTGGTGAATGGATAATGAATTAGTTGTGTGTTCCACGTTTATTTATTGAGTGTTCATGAGATGTATTGACTGAGGGAAGAAACTGTTCCTGTGTCTGGTCGTTCTGGTGCTCAGAGCTCTGTAGCGTCGACCAGACGGTAACAGTTCAAAGAGGTTGTGTGCTGGGTGTGAGGGGTCCAGAGTGATTTTGCCAGCCCTTTTGCTCACTCTGGATAAGTAGTTCTTGGAGAGTGGGGAGGGTTGTACCAATGATTCGCTCAGCAGTCCGGACTACCCTCCGTAGTCTTCTGAGGTCAGATCTGGTAGCTGAGCTGAACCAGACAGTTATTGAGGTGCAGAGGATGGATTCAATGATGGCGGAGTAGAACTGTTTCAGTAAGTCCTGTGGCAGGTTGAACTTCCTCAGCTGGCGAAGAAAGTACAACTTCTGCTGGGCCTTCCTGACAATGGAGTCAATGTGAATATCCCACTCACGAGAATGAACGAGCAGAACTCCCACGGCAAATAGAACGGCTTGCAGTTAATGAAGAGCGTTTCTAGATCTCAGCAGCACAACTTCTTTAACACAGTTACATCTGTACACCACCTCTCATTGATGTAAAAGCACGTCCCGCCGCCGAGCGATTTCCCCGTTGATTCCGTGTCCCGATCTGCTCTGATCAGCTGATAATTAGGCAGATGAATCGGGCTGTCCGGTATGTCGCCATTCAGCCAGGTTTCCGTGAAACACAAAGCAGCAGAGTTAAAAAAATCCTTGTTTGTCCGAGAGAGCAGAAGGAGTTCATCCGTTTTTGTTGGGTAGAGAGCGGAGATTCGCCAGATGGATGCTAGGCAACGCCGTTCTAAATCCGCGCTGACGAAGCTTCACGAGCGTTCTGGCTCTCTTTCCCCGTCTGCGCCTCCTGAAGCGTTTGACCAGGGCTACGGCTCCGCCAAATACAATGTCCAGCAAAACGTCCGAAAAATCAAAAACCGGTAGAAGATTTTGTGGTGTGTTCTGCCGAATGTTCAGCAGATCATCCCTGGTAAAACTGATCTTATTTGAACAACAAAAAACAGGAAAAACAAACAAAAACAATACGCAACACACAATAGCTGCCATCATCGGCGCCATCTTTATTATCTTATGACAGTATATTTGAGCTCAGCTGTCGAATAGTTTTCAGTTTATGGTCAATGAAAATACATCATGTTCATTTGATAGAATGACAAATGACAGAGTTTTGTTGTGTTTGGACAATGGTACATAAATGTTTGTGATTTGTGTAAAACCATTTTCCAGATATTTTAAAGTATGGGTTGGTTGTATTAACTATTGTGAAAATGTGCACTTTGTATTTAGAAAATTATTTGCATGATTTGTAATTTGTATGAAATTAATAAAAACATACAATCTGTTTAGGACAATTACAAAGTGTTCAGATCACTGTGTTAACTGTTTTGAGAACAGTGACCTGAGTTTGGAGAAATGCGTCAAATCGATTGAGAAAAACTGTAAGCGTCCTTAACCACCATGCACTTACATTTAAATCAATGATTTAATACAATGCACATATTTTTACATGCATGTGTTTACATTGGGCTTATATTTAAAAATATCATTCAGTAATTACATCTGTAATTGATTTTTGTAGTTACAGCAATAATTACACTGTTGACCCTACACCTACCCCTTAGCCCACCCGTAAACTTAACCAAACCTGTCCCTCACCTTACCTGTATCCTACCTCAATAGCTGCAAAAGTGTTTTGCAACTAAACATGGACCCAATACAGTATGTACATTGTACCTAAGAATTTGTTATTTTATAATTTAAGTGCCCCTATTATGGTTCATGAAAGGTTCATATTTTGGTTTTGGGAGTCCCGAACAACAGGTTGACATGCATGCCAGTCAAAAACATGTCTTTTAATATGCATTTATTTTTACCTTATTTGCTCAACGACTGCCAAACGATTCGCTCAATGATTAATTTTTCCAAACCCCTCCTTTGCGTAACGCTAATCTGCGGTGATCGGTCCGATCGGTCATTTCATTTCCATTTCATCATGCCTGTAATGCATGATAAAGCAGTATGTGTGAGCACAGTGCTGCTTTGTGCAACTGCCGTTAAATTTGCATTTTCATTCAGACCAACGTGAAAATCGACTGATGGTTTTACGCAGCACACAGCAGAGTCGTAATTGTGAACCAGTAGCGCACCACACATAGAGTGTAAAGCCCAATTTAAGGCTGATTTATACTTCTGCGTCGGCTATGGCGTAGGCTATGCGTCAGTTTTCATTTATACTTCTGCGTCTTCATTCACGTTGATGTGCAGTACACATGCAGACCGCTAGTCTGCAGTGTCCATGGGCATGTTGCTTGTGTAACCCGCAGTACCACGGAAAAAGCCGAAGAAGAAGCGGCTCCTTGGAGAAGCATTATAGCCATGACGGCAACAAATAAATATCAAATCATTAAATCAATATTTAAAACTACAAAAAGCAGACAACCAAAGAACAGGAGAAGATGACATTTTTTTCAATCTGCACAAGGACTTGTACCACGGCAGATCAACATTGTTTGTCGCGGACAACTAGTGATGTATAAAGCTATGTAGTATAATAAATAATAAGACACTTGTTCTTTGCTTTGTTTTATTTTACCTAAGAAGGTGTAACATTAAAATATATTAAAGTGTACATAAACACACACAAAACTCAAGTACATACGGAGTGAGTGGTTCTAGCAGACCAATCACAGCGCTTGCGGTCAACGTAGAATTGACGTGCTGTTAGAATTTTGGAGAGGTGCACGTCAGGTTACGGCATACTACATAGAGCTACGGTGTAACCTACGGCATAGGTTCGATGCAGAAGTAGAAATTGTGCTTTATACTTCTGCGTTGAACCTACGCCGTAGCCTACGCAGAGACACACAGGTCTACACTGTAGCCTACGCCGTACCTGACATGCACCTCTCCAAAAATCTAATAGCGCGTCAATTCTACACGGACTGCAAGTGCTGTGATTGGTCTGCTAGAACCCCTCCCTCTGTACGTACTTGAGTGCTGTGTGTGTTTATGAGCGCTACTATAGTTTGTTACACCTTCTTATTTAAAATAAAACAAAGCAAATGTAACAAGGCCCCTATAAATATCAACAACTCAGGTTCGTTTAAATAAATCCCCAAGATTTATTGATAGCTTTACAGAGTTGTTTTATTACACAGGACACCTTACACACACGAGTTAACCCAGCAAGAGTTGAGGATCAAACCATGCAAAAAAAAGCAAACAGATCACACAAAACCCTAAATAAATTAAAAACAAAAAAATACACCCTGTGATTCACACCATTCTTCAAAGTAAACGACATGCAAAAAAATAGCTTAACTCTGCTTAAACACTAAGCATACAGTGTCCTTGTACGACATATATATAAACAGTGGGGGAAACAAACAAATACAAGAGAAAACTAGTCCACCCAAAGTGCCGTTCCTATTTCTTTGGCCCAATTACCGATGCAAATACCCGGGTGGACTAGGCAATAAACCCAAACCAAACATTCAAAACAAAAAAACAAAACTCAAACGCAACAAGAGCAACAAATGGGCTCCGTAGAGCTAAAACACACATTAAAATACCTTTATTATTTGTATCATGACAAAAACCTATTAAAACATTTTAGTGCTTCAAACAAACTCCCACCTATGTCAAAGATCCAAAAGACGACATTTGCGATCCTCTCGCCCTATGACACATTAGGCTTCATAGAGCTGAAATACATGTATTAAACCACCTTTATTATTCTTCCTAAAACACACACCACATTTTAAAACACTTTAAGGTTTCAAATAAGCTCATATCCATCTCCAAGATCCAAGAAAATCCACCTGAGAACCTCTCGCAAACAAACAGTAGAAGTGTCGATCTATTTCCGCCAGCCAGAAACAAACGCACCTGCCGTTCTCGTTCCTACTGCTGATATGTATACATAGCTAACCACACCTCGTTAATTCATGACCTCACTCCCTAGATGTCGTCTGCCACACAAAGAACAAGTGTCTTATCATTTATTATACTACATAGCATTATTGTCCGTGACAAACTATGTTGATCTGCCGTGGTACACGTCCTTGTGTATATTGAAAGTATGCCATCTTCTCCTGTTCCATTGTTGTCTCCTTTTTGTAATTTTAACCCTTGTGCATCAATAAAAAAAAGTTACACAAAAATGTTTGGTCTCATTTTAAAGAAGACCCATGGCAGATTATTGTTAAAGTAAAAAAAGTTTAAAAAGTTAAATAAAAAAATTTATACAGGTTTAAGTTTATGACAATGATTTATGAATATTTTGTATATGAAACATGTTGAACTCTAAACCTGCTAGAAAATCAAAGCGATAAATATTAACAAGTTCCACATTTGAGGTTGATATCTCAAAAAAATTGCTTTCAGTAAGATTTTGTTTGGGCGCAGTACCAAATTTTCCCTATTAGATGCCAGCAAAACTCCGCTGGTGCACACAGTGGTTGGATTTGTGATTTACAGTAGAGTTTTTCTTTCTCAAATAATACAAGCACACACACACACAATTTTTTTATGACACACATACAAACCACATCTATGCCAAAACACCCACACAATTATAGCTGCATTATTTAACCAATTGGCTCTATAATATGCAGGAGAGAAAACAGGAATAAAGACCCTTAAAGAATTATAGACCCTTTATAGACCAAATCTGAAAAAATGGCACCATTTGGTAAAAAATAATAAAAAATAGATTTTGAAGCCTTGCCAAGAGAATGAAAGCCTATTAACAAAAAATGCATAATTTTACAGTTAAACGGCACTGCGATTAAAGTAGTAAGTAGTATTAATGGGTTTCAATGGGGACATTTTTGTCCAAAACTCGCTGAGAGGAACTATTTTTTGTACCTAGTGTAAAATAGATTTATTAAAGGAAATGAGGGTGGAATATTAAAATTCCCGTAAAAATACACACCTGAGCCAAAATTTATGGAGTTAGCATTAACACAGGGAAAATTATAAAAAAAAAAAAAAAAAAACTAAAATGGACAAAAATGTCCATAAGGTTGCACAAGGGTTAAATAACGATTTAATGATTTGATATTTAATTGCCGCCGTCATGGTTACTCCAACGAGCCGCTTCTTCTTCGGCTTTGGCCGTGGTACTGGGGGTTACACCAGCAACATGCCCGCAGACACTGCAGACAAGCGGTCCACATGTGTACTGCATGTCGACGTGGACGAAGACGCAGAAGTATAAATGAAAACCGATGCACAGTTTACGGCGTATAGGCCTATTTAACCATTGATTCTTCACAGCCTCATCCTTTGGCAGTAAAAAAACAAAAACAAAACAAAAAACGGATTTACACTCACAGTCACACTCACAGCGTCAGTGTTTGAGGGAGGGGGGGTTCCAGTTTTCACAGGTCTGCGCGCAACAACAAGCGTGCGGCCAATAGAGTGGGATCGGCTGTTAGCATGAAACTGGTTCCCTCGACAAAAAGCCAATAGGATTTTTCCATAGGCTTTTGGATTATCACAAAAAATAAGCTCTGTGTTCAGTCATGAAATTTACACGTTTTGTCCAACAAGATAATCTTCACAAAAAATATAACTTTTTGACGAATTTTGAAGAACTAAATAAAAGCGCCAGAACTGAAAAGAACGCCAGAACTACCCTGCATCCCAATGTTCATACTATTCATCATAAATAGTATGTGAGATTACAATAAGTGTGTACCAAAGCATGCCAAAAGAGTATGCCAAAAGTCCCCGGATGGTCTACTATTTCAGGTCGATTTTTGAAGTGTGGATCCGTGCACACTCTAATGGCTAAAATTGCCCACAATCCATTGCACTTAGGCGAAGGATTTGGTCCAGAACTACAAATGCGTTAGAATAAAACGTGTTAGAAAAACTACAAATGTGGCGGATGCGCGCAATCGACGGTTAGGTAGAGAGGTTTGCATTTAACTTTTAAATGCATTATGCAGAAGATATGAACAAGTTCTCTGCATGAAAAACCCACGACTGGCAGATCAACGAGCTACTTCTTTTCTCTCTAATATGGTAGGAAGTTAAATTAAATGAAATGTGGAGGATGTTAACTGTGACAAGATGATTGACAGGCCAGTTTACAGCGACAGGGTGTGTGTAACAGGTGCGACAGAGCAGTCCGGTAAAGATGCAGTTGTGTGATGTGATAGTATGTCCCAAAGCTTGCCTACTCTTCTACTACACACTCAAAAGTGTGTACTTTTTCTTCACCAAATAAGTATAAGTAGGCACATTGGGACGCAGCAATGGGCGAACTACTACACCATGGTCGCTTGCCTTCAATGTCACCACCACCGTTTAAAACCACATATTTCTGTAGGCTACATTTCGAAATAATGTGCATTAAAAGTCAATAAATCCTTGATTAATATGAATATTTTAATTAAAAATGTATCCCCGCATAATCTTTTAAATAAGTTTTTGGATATGGTAAGATTAAACTTACGGAGTGTCTATTTACACTAAGTGCAAATAGCCCATCTTGTTGGCAAAGGCTATTTACACTAACTCCGCCCACTACCGTGTGATAGGGTTAGTCAACACTAGAAAAAGAAGCGTGTTTAACATCAGTTTCAGTGGGGTAGATGGTAAGGCGCATGCTTTTTGACGCGATCGACCCGAGTTCGATCCACCTTTTGCCAAACATTTTTTTCTCCCTTTTCAAATCTCATATCGCATCAGAAAGGCATTTATTTTCAATATAAATTAAGGAAATAATCAAAAAGTTGAAAATAAAGTATTGGGTAGGGTTAGGGTAGGTGTAGGGAGGGCTTTATTGTCCCAATAAGGTGGCATCCATTTAATAAATTTGAATTAAAATTATAATTTACACTCAGTACGTTATTATTGCGTACTGTTTTATAATGTACTACAATACTGAGGTGCAGATAATTGCCACTATTTGCAATAAGTAGTATAAATAGCAGAAAATCTTGCTATTTGCACTTAGTGTAAATAGAATCCATTGCTATTTGCACTTAGTGTAAATAGCATCTGTCACTAAAAAAATATGCTATTTGCACTTGGTGTAAATAGCATCTATTTGCTATTTACACTGAGTGTAAATAGCAACTATTGCTATTTGCACTTAGTGTAAATAGCGTCTATCGCTATTTACACTTAGTGCAAATAGCCGCTGCCTTAAACTTATTTTAGTGAACAAAGTACCACATTTCAGCTATCATTTTGTTAGGGTGGGTACGCAAAATGTTATTTTATCCTTGCTTCTGGAAAATCCTCAATGTATGTGTGGCGGGGTGGAAGGATCACACGACAAGGAGAGCTCAGACAATTACCCCAGAGGGTGGATTTATTTACAGATACGTGCAGGGGAAGATAGCTTTAACGCTGATAGATCGTCGGGACGCTCGTCTCACTCCCCCCCCCTAAGCGTTGCTCTGGTCCTGGTGGAAACAAAGGGTATTACTAAGGGGGAAAATTGGGGTGGGCGGGGAGTGACCCCTGACAGACCTGCGTAAGCTGTCCAGATCCGTGAAAGTCCATCCGCGTTGGCATTAGAGGCTCCGGCTCGATGGCGGACTTCAAAGCAGAAGTCTTTGAGTGCGAGAAACCACCGCGTCACCCTAGCGTTGGTATCTTTGGCCCTCGCCATCCACTGCAGGGGTGCGTGGTCGGTGTAGAGGGTGAACTTACGGCCCAGGAGGTAGTACCGCAACTCCAGGACTGCCCACTTTATGGCCAGGGCCTCCTTCTCCACCGGTGTGGCAGGGTGGAAGGATCACACGACAAGGAGAGCTCAGACAATTACCCCAGAGGGTGGATTTATTTACAGATACGTGCAGGGGAAGTGCAAGGTAGAGTGGTGGTGGTGATTGGCGTGCTCTCCGGTGTGAGTCCGTGGTGAGATGGACCGGCTCTGTTAGTGGAAGTTTACACCGACGAGTGATCTCCAACGTACTCACGTCACCAGTTTTTTTTCCTTTTTGTGTTTCCCTCAGGCGGCGCCTCCTCCCGCGGGTATGGAAGAGCTTCTCCGGCAACTCACCGAGGTCAGTCTGCACCAATAACAAATTGTGGAGCACCTCGCCACTCGACAGGGCCAGACTGACCAGGAGATCGCGGAACTCCGCATGGCTGCCCGCCAGCATGTTCCGTTACCTGACCCACGAAAGCAGGCGACCCAGCTACTGCCAAAGATGTCAGCGCACGACGACGTTGAGGCGTACCTCCAACTGTTTGAGAACACGGCCGTCGTGGAAGTCTGCGATCCCGACGATTGGGCGAGCGCGCTGGCCCTGCTCCTCACTGGCAAAGCTCAGCGGGCTTTCGTCAGTCTCCCCGCCGACGTTGGAAGACAGTATGAGGATGTGAAACGGGAGATCCTGGCCCGCGTGGGCCTTTCGCCGATTTGTGCCGCCCAGCAGTTCCATGACTGGGTGTACCAGCCCCGTGTCCCGGCCCGTACACAAGTGGCCGACCTCACGCGCCTCGCCCAACATTGGCTCTTGGAGGGAGCCCCAACGGCGGCTCAGGTAACGGAACGCGTAGTCATCGATCGCCTCCTGCGTGCTCTGCCCCGCGCGTTCCGCCAGGCTGTGGGGATGCGGAACCCAACCACCACCTTGGAGTTAGTTGAGGCGATCGAGCTGGCGGAGGCGGCCCAACGCAGTGATGCCCGCATTCTCCACCAGTGTGGCGGGGTGGAAGGATCACACGACAAGGAGAGCTCAGACAATTACCCCAGAGGGTGGATTTATTTACAGATACGTGCAGGGGAAGTGCAAGGTAGAGATCGCTCCGGCCTTAACGAGCGAGCGCAGGTGTTCCTTGTGCGTTTCAAGGGCAACGCTGATAGATCGCTGGGACGCTCGTCACAGTATGCTTTCTAACAGCTTCATGTGGCCGTAAACATTTCATTTTAACGTGACTTTACGCACTATGCATCATTAAAGTTTCACTTTCACCAAGTAAAGCCAGTAAATGTGGTGTTTACAAGTAATAATCGTACTATGAGTTTACCTTACGGTGTGAACCAGTGTCTCCGCATGAGTGAACGATAAAAGCAAAAGCAAAAAGGGCAAAGCAAAAAAACAAAACAAAAAAAAAGCATTGTCGAACAACAATATAAAATGCAGGAAACTATTCGTAGGTTATTCTAAAATTAATTGTATTACAAATTTTACAACAATTGGAAAATACTGTAAAATGATAAACTGTTCAGAGTGATGACGTTGAATGTCTCCGACAGCACCTGTAGTCCCATTTAGCAACTTGTTAGCAACCGTATTTTTTAAGAAACGTAACAGCTTAAAAAAAATCACGAGTGGGGTGTAACTGGTGTGTTTTATGTCATAGAATAAAACGTGAAAGTATCTTGAGCCTGTGTGAACCACGGACCTTATTTAAGGGATTTAACCAAAATAAAAAAACCCATTGACTCTGGGATTATGGAACCGACGATGGAACTGCTAAAATGCTAACTCGCTTCCGGGTTTTCACCTACAAAGTGACATCATAGTTCCACCACTCTATGTGCTAATGTTTCATGTTGACGTCAACATTATTATTTATTATTATTATTTAGTCATTTAGTAGACGCTTTTATCCAAAGCAACTTACAAATGAGGACATTAGAAGCAATCAAAACCAACAAAAGAGCAACAACATGCAAGTGCTATTACAAGTCTTGGTTAGCGCAGTACAAACATTTATTTATTTTTTTTTAAAAAAATGAGTAGATAGAATATAGAAAAAATAAACCTAGTGTTTCAACATGAGACGGCTTGGGATTTGTTTTTAAGACGACTCGTTTAAATGATTCCGAGTCAACTTTTTTTTTTGAGAGAGAGAGAGACAATACCTTTATACATGGTACACTTTCAGATTAAAAATTTTGCAGGATGTTTTCATTCTCTTAGAGCTGTGTTACACATTGTTAGAAAGTAATTTTCAAAAATCCATTATAGGGGCACTTTAAGTATATAGTAGCCTATTAGAAGACAAAAGTGGAACCATCAAATTTGTTGTTTAACGGTGTTACACTAAAATATTATGACTCATCAAAAAGCTTTTAACAGCTTTTGTTCCGCGCGGTCTGAAGATCAAATCTGATCCCAATTTGTTTTGCCGATCTGATGAGCACTGTAAGAGACACCCAAAAAGGAAGTTTTCCGATAAACCCTGTTTGCTTTGTCATGTTTTGAGTGTTTACTGTCAAATTTGTTTCATTAAAAGCAAAATGACTTATTTTTATTGACTGACATGACAAAGCTTGAACAACTTTTGAACAGCTTCATCTGAAGATGAAATGAGCCAGAACTGGTGAAGCTCCACAAAACACTGTAGGAGAAGTTTGAAAAAAGCATGTTTTTCAGAAAAGTCACTTCCATGTTTTGCATTTTTTCAAACATATGTGGATATCCAAATATTGCATGAGGTTTTGACGAAAACCTCTGGACTGAGGAGGTACAGTATCTCACAAAAGTGAGTACATCTCTCACATTTCGGCAACCATTTTAGTACATCTTCTCAAGAGACAATACAATTTAAATGAAACTTGGATATATTTTAGACAAGTCAATGTGCAACTTGTATAGCAGTAAATATTTACTGTCCTCTGAAAATAGCTCAACATACAGCCATTATTGTCAAAAAACCTGGCAACAAAAGTAAGTACACCCTAAGTGATAACAGCTATACGTCGTTTAAATATGCAAAGCCACATGTCCTATTCATCATGTTCAGACTATAAAAATGTGTGTATCTTGATGAGACTTAGATAAACTTGTTTGGCTCAGATGGTGTCCAGCATGTGTGGCGACGCCCTGGTGAGGAGTACCAAGAAAATTTTGTCTTGTCTATAGTCAAGCATGGTGGTTGTAGCATCATGGTCTGGGGCTGCATGAGTGCTGCTGGTACTGGGGAGCTGCGGTTCATTGAGGGAAACATGGATTCCAACATGTACTGTGACATTCTGAAGCAAAACATGATGCCCTCCCTTCAGAAACTGGGCCGAACGGCAGTTTTCCAACATAATAACGACCCCAAACACACCGCCAAGATAACAACTGCCTTGCCGATGAAGCTGATGGAGTGGCTAAGTATGTCTCCAGACCTGAACCCTACTGAGCACATGTGGGCATCCTCAAGCGGAAGGTGGAGAAGCACCATTTGTCTAACAACCAACAGCTCCATGATGTCATTATGGAGGAGTGGAAGCCTGTGCAGGTCTGATGAATTCCATGCCCAGGAGGATTAAGGCAGTGTTAGATAACAATGGTGCCCCCACAAAATACTGACACTTTGGACACAGTTTTGACATGTTCACTTAGGGTGTACTCATTTCTGTTGCCGGCTATTTGGACAATAATGGCTGTATGTTGAGTTAGTTTTAGAGGACATTAAATTTGTACTGCTATACAAGCTGCACACTGACTTCTCTAAAATATATCCAAGTTTAATTTGTACTCACTTTTGTGAGATACTGTATATGTGCAGTTGTGATTGTTTATTATAGCTACTGAGCTGCCAAAATCATTATGACAACACCAACAGCTAATGTGTGAATTCTGTTTAACATCATTCTCAGAATACACATACACTCACAAATGAACAAGTATGCAGAGAAATGCACACATACTTGCATGGAAGCCAGTATATGCTCCACACATATATTTAAATTGTACACTCATACTATCTTTGTTTGCACTTAAAAAAATTTATCACATTTCCTCTATTATGTGCTGAATGTCTTTGAGAACAGCTAGAGAGGTGTGTGTGTGTTGGTGTCTCTCTTTAGCATGCGTTAGAACCGACTGCTTGCCCTTTAACCTCTGATTGGCTGAGGCATACTGCGCATTAGTGAGAAAGGTATAATGAATGATGGACAGCATGTGTATGCGTGTTAGACTGCATTGCAAGTGTCTTCAGCTTAGGGGACCACGTGTCTCTTGATATACAGCAGATGAAGGCTCATGCTTTTGTTCCTGTCATACCTTTAAAAATGTGCTATGCTTTTACTGTGGTATTTTGAAGTACTATTTCTCTGGAAGTAGTATTTTGGTGGAAATATTACATATTTATACTGTAATATAATTGGGTCTAGGATTGATGGAATTGATTTTTGAATTAAATTTGTTCTTATAGTTTCTAAATGTGATTAGTCTGCCAAAAAAAAGAACCTATTTAACCTGTGGTCTAACTTCATTACCTCAATATGGAAATATGAAATATGGTTACTGTATGGAAGAACTAGGGATAATTTCAATATGTACCGTTATAATATTAATATAATGTATTAATAGTGTATAGTATAGTGTAGTGTAGTATAGTATAGTGAATAATATTAATAATAAAGTATTAATAGTATTATGCAGTACTATATATCTTTTATTTTCTTAAATTTCACTGTTCTAAGAAATGCAACATTTTAAATTCATTTTAACCCCAAAGGCATTTTAATAGCTCAAAAAACATACTTAACATTGAAGAATCAGGTTAGCACTTCATGAAATGTCCTGTTGGAGAACTGATTATGAACAAAATTTCAACATAATAGTATAATTCAGTTATCCTTCATTTTAAAAAAAAGAAAAGTTGAATAAATACAAATAAACAAATGCAATGAATTTGAATGTGTACACACTGTAGATACAATCTTACCACTTGTTAATTTGGATTTATTTTATTGTAATTTCTGACAATTGGTTGTTTCTGGGGTCAAGTTGCTAGAACAGATACTAATCATATATTTGATAACTGTTTATCTACTTTGTCATGCAACAGAGTGATAATGCATCAGTAATATGTCTGCTGGGTTTTAATAAAAAAATAAAAAATAAAAAGAATAATAATAAAAAAAATTCAAACAGATAAATAAAAGCAGTATATACATACACACACACACATATATATATATATATATATATATATATATATATATATATATATATATATATTAAAGGATAAACAAGGAGGTTTTCATATTATTTGTATTTTTACTACACTACTAATCTCTGGGACATCAATAAAACAATAAGGTGTATCTCAAAAGAACATGCGGGCTAAACGATTGGACTCTTCTAAGCAACTTCTGGCGATGTTTAACAGAGATGTGTGAAGGAGACTCAGTGTGAGGATGAGCGGTTAAATTGGATGTTGCACAGAGTGTCAGCAGCGTGTTTGTCCATGATGTCTAATGATGAAATAAAGTTGCTGTGATGGAGATGATTTGAATGATGTAATGTAGTTACTGGAGTGTGTCTCTGTGTGTGTGTGTGTGTGTGCTCCTGCTGACTCCCTGAAAGCCTTCAAATGCAAAACAGTGTGACAAGTCTGTTAGCCAGCTGCTCCTGGGTGTGTTGTTATATTTTAAAGAGCATCAGAGGAGTTGAAAGAAATGAGCAAGGATTAGAGTGAGAAGGAGGGAGAAAAGTGATGTGAGCCCCCTGGCTTAGTTTTCTTTCACTCTGTAACTACCAGCTGTGCCTCCTCACACGATCACGAGGATCAGATCACACTTACATGCACACACGTGGACTAATAAAAGCTTATCAAGGCCCAAGTTCTTCCATAACTTCTCTCCAAACTGTCACTCACTGCTATATGACATATAACACAGATGGGTGGTCGATCAAATACTTCAAACAAATGATCCAAGACAAAACCAGAATAATTCAGGTGTTTTCTGGATTCATTTGAATTCATGGGTTGTGTGAGCAATCATAAAATTTGGCTCTTTTGTCAAAGCCTGTAAATATTTAGGGTTTAGAGGGGTTGGCAGACAGAGATGTGTTTTCCACAAATCAGACTAGGCGAACAAATCAAACAAGATTAGTAGTCCTACAAAGACAAGCACCGGGGCGTTTAATTGCTGTAAGTGGGTGTTGGGTAAACATGTATGAAATATTATGTTTCATATTACTGTTCTTCCTTATGCTGGATCTTGAAGGCAGTGTGTAATCAGGCATTTATGCAGGCTAATTAAAGCCAAGCATTGAATGGATTAACAGACACTTTGTTGTCGTTTGAGGATGTTTATTAACCTTCTATCTATTTGAATCAGAACGTAAAACATCTGAATGTACAGCCACCAATTACCAATCAAAAAGCACACCAGATAAATTTTGTTTTTCTGAATAGTGTCAGTTTTTGGAATGTCCAATTTTATACATGGACTTTATTCGGTTGATCACATTAGACATAATTTTCTCTTTCAGAATTCTCTCCCTCTCTCTTTTGCGGCTGAATGTTTGGCATGTTATTAGGTGTGCTATCGCTGAAGGTCTCAGAAGAACCTGTGTGAGGACAAACGTCAAGTGCCAGAGTTTATGTAAAAAAAAAATATATACACACAGGTTTGTTAAATACAAACTGAACATACGTTGTAATTCTCTATTGCTCAGCCATAGGTTTAAAATAAAAACATTTGCAGTTGAGCTCAAATTGGGTGCTTAAAGGGATAATTCAGCCAAATATATATATATATATATATATATATATATATATATATATATATATATATAAAAAAGACCCCTTTATCATTGTCTCACCCTCAAGTCATTCCAAACCCGATGACTTCTTTGTAGATCACAGACAAAGATATTTTGAAGAATGCTGTGGGTCCAACCAACTTTGGACCCCATTGACTTTCATTGTTTGGGAAGAAAAAGCTGGGACATTTGACAAAATATCTCTTTTTGGGTTACACAGACGAAAGAAAGTCTGGAACAACTTTGTCTGGTTTGGAACAACATGAGTGAGCAAATGATGACAGAATGTTCCTTTTTGGGTGAACTATCCATTTAGGTTTTCCAATGAGCTGAAATGCTTAACTGTTCTTGTCCAGATTTAGACCAAATTATGCTTTTCCATATCTACATGAAGCCTAAATGCAGGAAAATAATTTCATTTGAGTAAAAAATAACCCAGAGAACAATTACAGATATGCTAATAATCATTTAAGTGTTGTATCCTCGTCACCATCCTGTGCGTAATTAACACATTTAATTGAATTGGGTATAATAGCCAAACACAAGACATCATTAAACAGAAAGGGACACATTCAGACAACATATTCTCACACTGGCGCTGAGTTCAGATGACCCTTATATTCCCAATGACACTACAGACAGGAATGACAATGGAGTTCTGAGAGAGTGTGCCGCGCGGAGAGAAAATTCAGTCAGCTTGAGACGAAGCAGGTGGCAGCTCAGTCTGGATACAGAATGAAACCAGAAAATGTACTGTATTTGTTGTTGTTTCCTCCGTGCGCCTTTCCGCCGTCGAGTTTGACATAAATCTCGTCGCCAGAGTCCAGATGCAGCACGACACTGTTGCTCGCGTAGTCGTAGTTCTGATCGGCGTCTTGCGCGATGGCGCTCGCCCGAACCTGTTCAAATAAACGCAGAATGTCATTCATTGTCATTGATTTCGGAGCACATAGCTTGTGTTTAAGAAATAAAACGTCTCTTAAAACTAAGGGATCATCGCTGATAAGATAATAATAATAAAAAAAAATAATAATAAAAGTTTAATTTTGTTATATTTGTTATATTTGTTAATATTTGTGAATAAGGAGAAATCACACTTTTAAGTGTGTATCTAGAAAGAATCAAGAGAGGCATTACAATAGGCATAATGATTAAATAACAGCCCACATTATTTGTTGATTATTACTGCTACCGGTACTTATTTTAATACATCATACATGCATTCACCTCCCTGTCTGCAGCAACAACTGCCAATGTTTTGTTGTATGCATAATATGCCAATGCGTTCGACAGCTTCTTATCTCATAATACAAATCGTATTTTATTGTATACGATGCATAGCCTTTTGATGAAATATTTATCATCATACACTTTATCCACAGAGAACCAGTGAGATTCAGAGTTTTTCCCTTCAGCGCCAGTTGCAAATCAAAGAAATCAGACAATAAGGCCTTTTTGTCTGCTTAGACCTCTTTTCAGCTTTTGATATATAAAATAACAGAAGATGTCTGAATACGGTCACATAGAGTTCTTCAATTACATCTGTTGTGGATCTTGTTTAATACGCGTAATTACCACTCTATGCGCAATTACTTGACAGTCGATGCATTTGGATCATATCAAAGTAATCATATAAAACTAATTTGGAATTTTATTTGATCAGTGTGCGACTTATTCAATGACTTGAAGTGACATTGACTTTTTCAATTATTGCCAAGAACGTTCTGGACGAAATCGCGCGCAACCTTTCTCTTTCGGCACCTTAAATCGCTTAGCCAATACTGTCTATCTGATGTGGAAATCTAGAATAAAGCGATAAGTAATGACTACACATCCATTTTACTGATGTCCGAATTAGACGATTTGCTATTACTTACAAAGCAACACAGAGCGCTGTCTAACTTTTGTGCAGAACTCTGTTTAAAAACACGGTTGAAATATAGCTATTGCTATACTATCTAAAATGTTCTTTGATACCCTCCATCTTTTTTTTTGTTTTCTCTTGACACCCCCCCCCCCCCCCCCCCCTTTTGGGTGACTCAAGTCTCAATTAGCCTTAATTCGCATCACGTGTTTGCTGTTTTGCTCTTGTATACGTAGTAGAAATACCTGTCCGTTTTTACAGAGGTCTGCCCACATGCTTGTTCCGTCCCCTCCGCGCATCAGCACATGGTAAGTGAAGTAATAAATCCCAGATACCTGACACGTAAACTTGCCAGTAGTGGGATCATAGTGATTTCCCACATTTGTCACAACATCATCAAACCGGAGCACCTCGTAGCCTTCGTGGGGGTTCTTAAGACCCACATAAAACGCGATCTTGATGTTCCCCAACGCTGGACCAACGTCTCCAGTCTCAGTCCTCGCCGTTCCCGATGTGATGTCGGTAAATCCAGGTCTGCCGGAGTCTCCAGGTGGTCCTCTTGGACCAGGTGGACCCGGTTCGCCAGGTGGACCCCTGGGTCCCGGTTTTCCCGGACGGCCCGGTTCCCCTCTAGTCCCTTGAGCGAAAGATGGTGGGATGGCACTGAGATCCTGCATCACCTCTAGCGCCGTGGCGCTCGGTTTGGGGTTGTACGGATCACAGATCATCCGACAAGTACCTACCATTTCGTAGTGCGCTGAAACCACGGAGGTCTGGATCAGAAACGGAATTGCGATGACCAGCGCCACGATCATGACGATGCCCACGACCGCGCCAATTATTCGTTTGCTGTGAAGCACCCGGGAAGCTCGCGCTAAAAAGTCCGGCTCGTTTTTGGAGGAAATGGTGACACTCGAACTGGAAAGTATGGCAAGGGGGGGAAAAAAACTCAATTTCCTTTAAATGTATATTAAAATACACACACTCCCCATCAACACAGAAATGTGCCGTACCTCCTTCTCGTGACCTCTGGCAGAATAGCACTGTCTGTGCCAGAGCTGTCAGAGAAACTATTGGCTTTGGCACGAGCGCCGGAGCGCGAGGCGGAGCGGTGAATGTTGCGCGCAGAGAGAGAAGACGCGCTGACTGACGTAGCAACGCGTTTGCGGTTTGCTGCGAAGATAATATCTCCTCTAAAGCTATAAATAATAGAACAATCCGAGCGTAACAAAACATATGTTCTTTTTCAACAGAATTGATGTTTAAACCCATTTTCTCTACAGACTCTACAGTAATTGTGTTAATTGGCATTCATAACACGTTTTAGTTAAGCTCTTGTTTCAGTTCTGTGTAAATTTTAGAGTGAAGAATGCTGCAATGCTTCGTTCAACACTCTTTCCATGCTGATGGTGTCTGTGCACCATCACGTAGGCAGCATAATTAAGGTGGAGACTGCACCAGCCTCTTACACTCAAAAAAATTATACATTGGCATTACTTAACTTTTTTATGTCAACAGGTTCCACGTAACTGAGTTAAGTTGCCTTTAAGAAAGAATATTTATTTCAGTGAACTTAAGTTAATTACATAAAGTTAATGTAATTTTGTTTAGTTCAATCAATGTAACATTTGTTATTTTGTATTAATCTGCTTAGTTAATTAAGTTCAATTACTCTAAAATTAATATTGTTATGTTAAAAATGAGATAGGAATAAGGTTTCGGATTCATTGTTTATTAAATAACATTTTTACGTTTTACAATTAACACTTTCTATTGTTTTTCCAACAATAAAATGTTTTTCAAAATCTACATGCTGTCTTAACAAAATACTATTATAATACTAATAAAAGTATAAAGTAAAATAAAAGCATGCAGCCTTTAAACGAAAGGATTGACAAAAATGCTTTTTATACTTGGAAAAAATGATCAGCCTTCTTTAATGGTATAAAGTACACCTTCTTGAGAAATCAGCTAAAAACACCTGTTATTCAAAGGATGATTGACATTTGAAAGCAAAATATTGTAATATTTTTACAATGTTTTACATTTTTTCAGACAAGAACGTTTACAAAATCTAAATACGGTCTTCACTTTTCCAAAAAAAAACAAGATGTACAAGATGTAACAAAAATAATACTACCAATAAAAAGTAAAATACAAGAATACGGTCTTTAAATTAAATGATTTTCAAAAATATACTTGGGGAAAAAATAGTCTTCTTTAGTAAACTATACCTTATTGAAACTTGGGGAAAAAAAGCAGTAAACAACATTGCAGTTAATCAATTGAAGATTAACATCTGAAATCAAAAGTAAAGATGAAATAAATATTATTAAAGATATCACCTGGTTAGCAGTGAAAAAAAAGTGCTACAACAGCCAGTGCAACATTATGGACAAAACAGGTCCTGCCTCTTAACCCTCGTTTCAAGTTACAGTGCCTATGAAAGGAGTTTATTTTTAAGACCTGGACTTTGTTTGACAGCTTGGTGGCATCGAGTTCCATGAAAATCTTTTGAAACATTTCAAAAGTATATCTCAGATCCTGGGGGTAAGCCAAGTTTAATGCATAGATTAGACCAACCATCATGGAACAAGCATTAGCTACATTGTCCAAGTTTTCAAGTACTTGGATGCCTTCGATGATGACACCAACATCTTCGTATGGGTCTGCAACATCTGCCCCTTCATGTTTGATGGCATAGATTCCGAGAGTGGTTTTGCTCATCAAAATTTGGGCTTCATCATGTTCAGTGTCCTAAAAATAACAAAAGACAAGTACAAATATTAAGTACAAAATAAAACAATTACCAATAAAAATAGCTAAAAATAGGAACTGGTTTTAGAGAAAAATATGAAAAGCTTCTTTTAAAAAAAATAAAAAATAATAATAATCTGTAAATAGCTTACCATGTACTCCTTCACTAGGTTTGAAGGATCTTCATTTAGGTAGACCACTAAGGCTTTCAGGATGCATTCACGCTTTTTTCAATGGTGATGCTCTAATCAAAATGAAATGAGAATTAGTACTTTTTGCTGTACATCTTAAATTTAAGTAGCACTACACAAATTATCCCACTGCTTTATTTTACGAAAGTCAAGTGGTCCCAAATCAGAAGCACTGCATGGGATACACAATTATCTTGAACATCTGAGCTGTTCTAATTGTAGTTGCAAAAATAACTCTATTAATGTATAACAGAGGCAGAAAGTGATGCTTCAAAAGGAACAAAATCATGATATTTGGAGCTTCAGGAATGAAAATTCACCTTTAACTTTTAATCCATAATTTTAGTATAAAAAAGATTGAATGATGAGTTAAAAATAACAAAATTATATTTGGATAAAATATTAGTTTGGCCTATTATGAATTAGGAGAATTGATGATGAATTTATAGAACATACCTGTTCCAAAACTGACAGGATGTCTGTGATCTTCTGTGCAGCTACTCCTCCTTTCTTTTTGAAATTTTTGAGGAGCTGAGAGGAGAAATGATCAAGCTGACCCATGAATTTGGACACCAAGGGAATTGTTGTAATCCTGCTGAATTCCGCAGATACCTTTTCAAACAAAAAAGAGAGAGAGAGACAAATCAGGGCGCTGATAAATTTGACAGGACATCATCATACACTTCCTTTACCAGCACTCACAGATAATATACATTTACTATAAATGAACAAACCTGAATTACATCTAAAGTACTTCAAATCATAGTTTAGAATTATAACAACATCCAAGCAATTAATCAGCTGACATGACATTAAAGACATACCTCTCGCTCAGTAAAGAGTGCTGGCCATCTGTTCTTGAATTCAGCAATGAAAGGGGAGTGTTCTACCACCTCGTGCCTCCGTAGAGCAAATGTTCTGTCCATCAGCCCCTTGATAACCTGCTCGTTGTTTCTTTTAGTCACCTCCGATAGTAGTGTAATCCTTTGATTTTCAAGAGTTTCTTTTGTTTCACCCATTGGGTAATCTGGACAGTAATTTACCTCAGCTTTTCTCAGTTTCTTCACTTGGTTAGGACATCCAATGGATCCTTTTCGCTTATGGGAATTGATGTTTAGCTCAGAACATGATTCTGTGAGACAAAGGGAGAGAAGCATCACTCAGCAAATAATGCAAGTCCCCACACAACTCATCTACAGCTGAGCCTGGAACATGGTAGTGATTTTCTAGTTTTAACAGCAAGGAAGCAAATTTAAGCTCTACCAACTTTGGCAGGTTCTCTGAAATCTCTTCTGTATCAGTAGAAGAGGAATCGTCTTCTAACAAAGATGTTTCAGTTTCTTCATTTGAAGTAGGGTCATTAGATGTTTCACTAACCTCTTGTGTTTTCACGATTCCTTCTTTAAAATCTGTTACTGAAAACTGATAATGCTTTCGGCTCTTGTGTGATTTGAATGTACCATACACGTTTGTTTTAAATGAGCAGCCCTTAAACATACAACTAACTGTCTCATGACTGCGCAAGTGATTATTTATATGGAGAAAATAATCATTTACTGAAGGAATGTCAGTAACAGCACAAACATGACAATTTATCACTGTAGTTTGACTAGAATTTTGAGGTAGCTGCTCACTGCCATGTGATCTGGATAAGTGGGACCGCAGTGCATTCCAGGTTTTAAAAGTGCATGGACAGTTAGAATATGCACATGGATATTTGTGTTTACGGCCATAATGTCCATGTACCAACCTGAAGTGCTTTAAAAGCTTTGATCTGGAGGCCTGAGACGATCCACAATCTCTGCACAGCCACATACAGGACTCTACATGCCTTCAAGTTTCAAAACTCTGTAAGGGAGAAAAAGAATGGGAGTCACCAAAGAATAATAACAAAATATGAACAGCTGCAAACTACTAAACTTAAGTTAAAATGTGTTATGCGAGATATTAAATAACAATGTGCCAACACCACCTTTTAAGATTATTAATTAGTATTATTAATTATTAAAACTGACATTAGAAGGGGATAACTGCTGCACAAAACAATTGATTAAAATGGAGTAACCATTCCTTACTAGCAATTTAATGTCATTTACATTTATTTTGGGTGATGTAATGTATATAAAAGTTCAACAAGTATAAAATTTCACATAAATGCATAAAACAAAAATGTATCTAACTATAATGTGAAAGAAAACACGAGGCATATGGCAACTTCGTGACAATACTATACACAACACTGTATTACAAGTGAGTAATGATTCAAATGTTGTCATAGTCTCAATATAAATGCATAAAAAGTGAAAATCTCACCTGTCTGTTCACATAGAGGAAAACACGTTGACGTTTTGAAGTGTAATTCTCCGTGTTTGATTCTCATAAAATGGCGCCGATCTAAATTTTTTTTTATTTTATTTTTTTATTATTATTTCAACAACATTATAACAGAACAAAATAGGCTAACAAATACAACTGTAAATCCTTTCAGACTGAGACATTCATATTATTCATACTATAACAGAGAAATAAACCACCATACCAGATATTAATCCAAATGAAACAAATAAAATAAAATAAAATAAATAAAGAATACATTCATGCATCCTTAAGCAACGTAGGGGATATGGCGCCGATCTAAATGAGCTGAAGAGTGATCGTTATGTGCTTCGTTCCTTCTTGTGGTGTTTTCCAACTGCGCATGTGCAGATGTTACTCCACCTACTGACCGATATGCGGTACTGCAGAAGCAACACAACTCTGTTGCATTCATTTTAATTAACTGAGCTGTGTAAATTTTAAGAATTACTTCTTTTAATTCTCTCAACACAACTCTTTTAATTTTAATGCACAAACGAAATTTAATTAATTAAATTAAACATAATTACATTCTTTGGACCAACAAATGCCGTGTTTCATTTTTTTGAGTGTAGCCTTTAGCACATGCCAACAAGTTGATAAAACATTGCAGATGCACTTTCCTGTGTATGTCTTTTTTTTTTTTGTACACTATGGACACTGGTATTCATGTAAATACACTGGTAATCTTTAATGGCAACATCTAAATTAACTGGTTTTATTGAAGTCAAGCTTACTATAACACTAAATATCACTCAAAGAACCTAAATGCATTAATTAATGCCAGCTAAAGTTATTTTCATGGGTTAAATCAGATATAAATAGCTCTTTGAAGTACCAACCACAACTGATCACTTTTTTTTACTGTGTACTATGATAAATATGCTAATCATTCAGTGCCATGGTATAAATTAAAGCATCATGGCACTATAGCTCTTTTGGAAAGTAATTTATGTACTTGCTACAAAGCTTGCTTATAATAATCTTACTGCTTAACATTGGATACAATTTGATGCATTTTAAACTACTTGTATTATTGATGACAATTAGCTGATAAAGGTAATGATTTAGTGCGACTTACCCTTTTAGTGCACTATCAGTGTAATAAATATAGTACAAATTACTGTGGAAGAAAATTAAATGGCAGCTTGCTATTTACTTTTTGACTAAATGTGACCCTGGACCACAAAACCAGTCTTAAGTCGCTGGGGTATATTAGTAGCAATAGCCAAAAATACATTGTATGGGTCAAAATGATACATTTTTCTTTTATGCCAAAAATTATTAGGCACCAGGGTTTTTTTGGAAAAAATGCTGGATTTTGACATCAAGATTTCAAAATCTTGTGGCTTGAAAAGGCTTAAAGATAGAGATCTACTGTAAATTAGAAAAATGTTGGGCATGACCGAAAGTTTGTGTGGGGTTTAAATATACTCATATAATTTTCATATTATGACATCATCAGGGGCAGCCCTCTTGAATTTCATAATATTCAGGAAATAGTAGATATTGAATTGATGTTTGAACTTATTTGCATGTTTTTTTTTTGTCCTCATTCAAAATGATCAGAAAAGAGGAGACCAACAATAAAACAGGAGAAAGTACTAAATTATTACTATATTACTGTTAGTAAAACGCATGTGAACAGTAGCCTACTTTTTGATCAGTTCATCAGTATTATTCAGGGAATAATAGATATTGAATGGATGTTTGAACTTATTTGCATTTTTTTTTTGTCTTTTTATCCTCATTCCAAATGATAAGGAAAAGAGGAAATCTACAGTAAAACAGGAGAAAGTAGTAAATTATTACTATATTACTGTGCCATAGTAAAATACATGTACCTATTTTTTGATCAGTTGACCAGCTATCTGCCCAATCAGGTATCTAGGTGACAGTTTATAGTTCTTGAGAGTATGGTACCTCTCATACAGCGCACAGACCTACCCCACAATGACTGCTGTACTTTGTCTGCCAGCGGCCCTTAGAGCGTGCGCGATCAGAACAAACGGTGCAATCTGGCTGATCATCAGAGAGCAACAGCTCTCCTATGGACACTACGGCCACGTCCACCCTGTCCCCAGCCACCCTCATCCTCGTTGGGCAAAGTGTTGAAATGATCACTTGTTTGTGCTTTGTGAACGATCGGGCCTTGCGTGGCAGCACCATTGTGCAGAAAAGATGTACCGGGAGAAGCGCAATCATTAGACGGCCGATCGCCATTTCCAAAAGGCAAATATTCCCCTTCAGAATGCCGCTCTCTCGTCTGCGTGCTCTGTTTCATGTTGGGGCGCAATGTTTGGATCCCGGCACTCCTGTCTTGTTCAGGCTCAGTTCTGGTTTCGTGTCGGGGTTCGGACACTCACGCTCCAGGTTTGTTCTTGATGTAGGAGTGTGCGGTCTCGAGTTCGCTCGGGCCGTGCGCTCCTCTGTGAGTGTGTGTGTGTTTTGTTCGGCACTTCAGTTTCGGCCGCATGCTTTTTCGTTGTGTTGTTGCACGCAGCTCGTTCTTTGGCTGCGTGCTTTCTCTTGTTTTGTCTTGTTCTGTGTTGTTTTTGTTTTGCTGGCCATGTGCTTGTGTTTTTGTTTTGTGTGAGCACATGGCTGGTCTTGTTTAGTTCTATGTGCTCTCGTGTCAATTGTCTTGACCCCACCCACTTTGTTTCCTGATTATTGGTTAATTTGCCCCACCTGTGTTTACTTGTTACCCTCCTCATTTGCTCCCTTTATAATCTCCTTGTGTTTGCAGTCCTGGGGCCTGTTTCAATAAAGAGGTTCAACCAACTCGGAGTTTAAACTTGAACTCTGAGTTGTTTTCGGTTTCAGAACAGCTGATCTGAGTTAGGTCAATCAACTCTGAGTAGACTAAATCAGAGTTAAGCACGCACACCGCGACTATAAAAAGGCATTATCAATGGAGCGCAGATATAACGAGTCACCATGGCAACATCTGAAAAAAAGAGATCTGCATTTTCTTCTCCAGCTGAACTTGATGTGCTCATGCAGACTTATAGCAAATATGAGCATATATTAAAAAAAAAAAGCAACACTACTGCATCGGCGAAACAGAGACAGTTAGAGTGGGAAAACATAGCTGCTCAAGTTAATGCGTAAGTTTACATTTAAAATATTTAAAGTATTTCAATATTTAATTATACTAAAAAAAATAAGTAATGTAATGTGTGACGTGGGGAATTGGCTTAAATTGTGAAGTTATTTCAGATGTAATTGCATTCAAATACATAAAATAGGCTACTACATAGTTTCTAAAACACATTTGACAAAGCAAGAATGCATATAACCTTAACTTGATGTTCAGTAGAAATTTTTAATTAAAGGTTCCCACTTTTACACATGTTGATGAGTTTAAGATAAAATTTGTAAAATTGAGTTTTTAAAAGATTTAAAAATGCACTTGTGTGTCTGCCTTTTTTATTGATCAAGTGGTAGAGGTTGATATGACATTTAGAATGTAAGCAGTACTAAAAAATTGTTTTTAGAACGAGTAATAATCCGATTAATCTAGTTACAGTACATGTCCCTGTTGAAGGTCAGTGAATTTAAGCTAATCATTTATTTTTTTTGCAGTAATATCAAAGGTAAAACTTAAAACTATGGTATTGAATCTAATTGTAATGTTCATGTATAGGCGCAATCCTGCAGGTATTAAAAGAACATGGCAGCAGCTGAAAATGAAATATAAAAACAATTCAATCAGGTAAGGTTTGAGCATGTCATGCATGTAGTTTTTTATTTTTACAAATGACATTTATGTAAATGGCAATACATGTCTAATGCTGTTTTCATACAGTGCTCTTTTTCATTTGACATCTCTTCAGCCAACAGAAAGAAGGCAGAGGCTCGCAAGACAGGGGGAGGCCCTGCACCAGCACCACTCACAAATGCTGAGGAGATGGCCCTGAGTCTGAACACTGGAAGGCCAGTGGCTGAGGGAATTCCTGCAGGGTGTTCATCAGAGCCAGTCACTCCCCAGGACACAAGTGCCTACATAAAATGTAAGAGGGCTACATACACATACACACACACACACACACACACGTATAAAATTTACTTATTTACTTTCTTTTTTGCATTGGTCTTAATAGATTCTGATGGCAATATCTGCCTTTTGGAGCCTCCTGTATTAACAGAACCCCAGGCAGTTGTAAGTGTCCTAGCTTCTGGTGTATTGAGTAGGCTAAGTAATATTATAAAGTGTGCTCAACCAAATGCTCATCTTCTCAGGATGTAGGGGATGATGACACCATTTCTGCTGATACAGAGAGGCCTATAGAGGTAATGTTATGTCTGTAGACATCAAACAATCTTTACAATCACATCTTTACATTTTTGTGTCCAGTAACCTATAGATGTAAGTATATCCACGTATAAACATATATTCTTGTCTTCCCCCATCACCACCCTCCAGAGTGTGGAAGAACAGGAAGAGGAGGAGGAGGGTCCATCAACTTCTTCTGCACAGATGAACACAGTTCAGTGATGTACAGTAAATGCCAGTTTAATTCAATGGAAGTCATGTACAACATAATGTAACCCTAAACTACTGTATTTTCAGTTACCAGTAAAGGAGTTATATAAACTGCATCTGCTTAAACAAATTGAAAAAAACAATAAAGAAATTATTTACTTGGATCGACAGATCCTTAAGTCAGATATGGAAATCAAGATCCTGAAACACAAGCTACAGGTAAGGTGTATATTGTGATTAGTGGATTATATAAAAGTTTTGAAAGAATATAGGAATTGAACAGTTGCTTTTTAATTTGTAGGAAATAAAGAAGACTAAATAAATTGTTGTGACTTGTTTATTTCTTTCTTTTTTTTTTTTTTTTTTTTTTTGTGTGGTGGTGGCTGATTTAATCAGAGAATGAATTGTGGCATAAGGTCTCGGACCACCCTTCCATCCTGGAAATCTGCAGGGTGGATTGGTCTTCCTCTGGGTCTTGTATGTGTAGGGCAGGATGTTGTTCCCCTCTAAAAATGGCAATATTATGGAGAACTACACATGCCACAATGATGTCGCAGGCCCTCTCAGGGGTGACCCTGAGGTGACGTAGGCACTGGAAACGTGCTTTCAACAGACCTATAGTCATTTCCACCCTGCCTCTAGTTTTACTGTGTGCCACATTATATCGCTGCTGTGGGCCTTGTTCAGGTTCTGGATAAGGGGTTAGCAGTGTAGGCTGGCATGGGTAACCCCTATCCCCCAGCAGAAAGCCGTCAATCTCTCCTGTAAAAAAAAAAAAAGTTCACATTGCTTTAGTGCTGCATTGAAGTGCCCAAGTGTGCAGTGAATACATTTACTTACCATTTTGCAGTCTGTTGCTTAGGGTAGACTCACGATATATTCGTGAGTCATGAACAGAGCCGGGCCACTTGGCTTCAACATTGGTGATAATATGTGCAGCATCACATATGATCTTCACAGTGGAAAGAATAAGATATATGAGATATAGTATTGCTATGTGGTGTTTCACCATTGTAAACTGCATGCAACTCCGTGTACCTGCACATTAATGCTGTGGATTGACTTTCTATTAACATAGTCTGCCTCATTTTCAGTTGGTGCAATGATAGGTATATGTGACCCATCAATGCATCCAACCACATTGGGAAATCCTGAAGGTGATTTTAAAGATTAGGCTACTTTCAGAGGTCGCAGCAAAATGTTATTAACTGAACATATATATATTTCATATTAAATACATTTGAACTGATTTGAACGCTACAAACCGGCAATTCTGTAAAATTCCTCTTTGATGACTCCCAGGGGTTTGTGGCCAGGAAACACTACAAAAATGTGCAGAAAGCGTTTCAGAGCGAGGCACACTTTCCGTACAGCTCTGCATACAGTGGCCTTACTAATATGCTCCGCATCCCCGATATTGTACAGAAAGCTTCCATTAGCAAAGAAACGTAAAGCTGCACATAGTATCTGCTCGGATGTAAGAGCGCGGCCACGATGGGTGATGTTAGTGATGTAAGGACGGATTAGATTATGGATATATGTAATTGATTGCAACGAAAAACGGTAACGCTCAAACGAAAATGTATGGGGAAAAGACAAAAAATCCACTCTGGGTCTCAAAATCCTTGCCCGACGTAAATGTAATTCTCTTCGAATTAATACAGCCTCCTCATCTATGGGATCCTCCAAAAAAGGACAAGCCATTCTCATAACTTTGTTCTTTGTGGGACTGAAATGTAGGCAATGAATGACTAAGGCTAAGGCAAGAAATACCGCTTCGTCTTTAAAAAATGGGAGGAGACCGAAAGAAACTCTGGGTTTCCCGAAGAAAACCTGCTCCCGACCAGGTTAGGTTCACAGAGTAAGTTGCCATGGTAACTGACTCTGAGTATAAGTTACCTCTCTTTCAGAAACGGGCTTGACTTACTCTGCTTTCTCAGGTTTAACATACCTCCCATTCTGAAACCGAAAACCCAGAGTTTCCCTCATTTCAGGGTTAACATACTCAGAGTTTTCACTTAACCTCCTTTCTGAAACGGGCCCCTGGGCTGGTTCGTCGTCGATGTTACCCTGTGTGAAGTCCTGCCTTGCCAGTTTGTTTTCCCCTACGGGGTAGTTTTTGTTTGTTGATTTTATTTTATAATTAATAAAGCCCTATTTCCTCCTGCAAGTGAGTCCTTGCTCTCATCCCTTCACCCACACCTGACAACTACAGTCTATTTCATTAAGTATGACGCCTTGTTGCAATTTTGAGACTTTGGCGCTTATGTTCCATGAAGATATTTTGTAAATTTCTTACCGTAAATATATCAACTTCATTTTTGATTAGTAATATGCAGGACTTCATTTGGACAACTCAATTGTCTCAATATTTAGATTTTTGCACCCTCAGATTCCAGATTTACAAATAGTTGTATCTTGGCCAAATATTGTCCGATTCTAACAAACCATACATCAACAGAAAGCTTATTTATTCAGCTTTCAGATGATGTACAAATCTCAATTTCGAAAAATTGACACTTTAGACTGTTTTGTGGCACAAATGTAAATCTGAGCTTGAACATGATATTTAACATCCCCCATGCAATTATAAATATAAATAACAGATGGAAAATTTGTTTTTTACACACAGAAGACAGGCATAATAATACAAAATCTGATATAAAAAGCAGCTAACTAAATATGAAAACAGTTAGTTCATAGTAGCAAAGACTGACAGGGCTGTGATGTCAGAGACCACTACAAAATAGAATATAATAATATATGTAAGCAAAAAAGCTCTGGTTAGGTCATTTTTTCATGCATTTGAGGTTTTTTTTTTCCTGGAAAATGTTATTTATGCATATGTACGCCTCTCTCCATATGGTGACTGTCCACCATAATTTAGTTGACATTACTGACAAAAAAGTACTACAATAGTATGATCTCTAGAACCAGTGTAGTACCATTCCATAATGGTGGTAAATGTCTACCGTGGATCCTAAATTATTAAATAACTGCAGAAGTGATTCTCGTTTTGAGATAAAGGGATAATTCCTTCAATGTTACAGAAAGACTTTGAGTAGGTTCATTTGTGTTTCACAGGTGCCTGATCTAAACAGAGGTAGTGATGAGGGCGGATTCAGAAGCAGTGAGCTGTTCTTTCACACTATGGTGGGAGTGAGTGTTTTACCTCAGGCCTTATATCTAAAACTTGAGCCCTCTTACAAGGGTTCTGTCTGGAAAACATGTGAGATGTGGAGTGAAAGTCTCGCTATTCTATTTCTGCAATGCTATTTGCTCCCCTGTTGTTCTTTATTTATGGGGAAAAGTTCACGTGTGTGGATGAATCTGTATGCCAGCTTATTCATGGCTGCGTTTCTCTGTGTGTGTCATTGTGAGTGTGCGTCTTTGTGTTTAAACTTATCTGCTCACTGGGTTGCTAGATGTGGGTCTGACTGCTGTGACTCAGGCTTGCGTGTGTGACAGAGACCACAACCATGAATAAACTGACACACACACATTCCCTCTCTCTTCACTCACACACACAGCCATGAATATATTAGCCCTTGCACACATCCCCTCATAAATAAACCTGTGCTCACACACACACATACACACACTTAGACACGCACAGACATTTCTGTTCTCTTACCAATCACTCATAGTGTTAAATGGTTAGTTCACCCTAAAATTAAAATTCTGGCATTAATTACTCACCCTCATGTCATTCCAAACCCGTAAAACCTTTGTTCATCTTCGGAACACAAATTAAGATATTTTTGATGAAATTGGAGAGCTATCTAGCCCTGCATAGACAGCAACGCAACTGAAATGTTCCCAGGTCCAGACACGTAGTAAATACATCGGTAAAACAGTCCATGTGACATCAGTGGCTCAACTTCAGTTTTGCGATGCTAAGAGAATACTTTTTTTGTGCAAAGAAAACAAAAATAACAATTTACTCAATCATTCTTCTCCCCCGAGTTATGTCTTCCGCCATTTTGGAAGAATTGCCGTAACAAAGAGTTGCTTTGTTTCACAAAACTAATTGTTGCCGTACATGTGTGGGGCGGAGCTATCAAAATAGGGGCAAGACCCTTTTGGGGTAGGGGCGTGTTTGTTTTGATGATTTCAAATGCCAACAATGGCTACCAGAAATTACTTACCCCACCTTTAAATTATATGTGGAAAACAGGAGAGTGGAGTGAGATGAGCTACCGCTTTACACTCTAAAATTAAATTCAGAGGAACTATTAAAACAGCTGCAAGATAATAAATGCATGATTGCAACTTGCAAGTTAGCCATATAAATTTATTGGTTTAATTGTACCTTTTAAGTTGCAAACATTTTGATAAGTTGTATTTTTGATTATTACATTAACTTAATATTCTGTGTAATCTAAACTACACTGCTTATATGAGCAAATATTTTACTTGTTCATTACAGTTTTTTTCAACTGCTTACACACAACATCTTTCCATGTTACACAATTTCTGAAAGATGACACTCAAACACCAGAACCACACACCAAATCTGCAAAACCATACACTAATTCTCGGCCTTTTACTCAGTTCTCATAAAATCACTTGCTAAATACGTTGCATTTTGCATGTGTGTGTTTCCATTAAACTTTATGAAAATGTATGTTTATGCTACCGTCATTAATTACTTACCCTTATGTTGTTCCAAACCCGGAAGACCTTTGTTCATCTTCAGAACACAAATTAAGATATTTTTGATGAGTTCTGGGAGCTCTCTGATCCTCCATAGACAGCAACGCAACTGCAATGTTCCCAGGTCCAGAAACATAAGGAGATCGGACAATCAGCATAATCAGGGTTGTTCAGAATGCACACACTTTATCCTGAATGTAAACAACACTGATTACTTTGATTACGTTCTGTGGTACTCTCAGAAATGGTGGAAGACGGTAACTGGGGGACAAGAATTGTTGAATAAATTATTATTGTTTTTATTGTGCACAAAACGTATTCTCGCAGCTTTGTAAAATCACGGTTGAACCACTGATATCACATGTACTATTTTACCAAAGTTATTGCTATGTTTCTGGAACATTGTAATGTTACACATTTTTGTTGCACATTTTTGTTATATGACCAAACGTTCAGGATGTTCCATACCATTAACTACTTCCAATTAAAAAAAAAAAAAATAATAATAATATATATATATATATATAACTGCTCAAATAGTATTTTGTATGTCAGTATCATTTGGTGCCAAAGCAAATTTAATATAACGGGTGTTTGCTGGAAGACAGAAGGGCAGATTTCCAACACGGGTTTAATCATAAAGATTAACAGACCAGGCAAACAAAGTACAACAGTAGGTAGTAGGATACTAAGTCTATGTTGTGTGTGCTTCTTTTCATTACTCAGAATACAAGAACATCATGTCATCACATCACATGATTTGTCCTAAGAAGAATATTAAAATTGCATGTTTCCGTATAATCCTGAGTTTATCTTACTTTTTGTGATGCAGGGCTGTAGCGAATCAACACTGACTCCACCTCTGCCACAAACAGGCCTAATTATGTCAGAAATACTTGTGCATGTTTGGCCTGGGTTGCCATATGTGTGTTGTTTGCAGATGAGAGTTAGTCTCTGTTTTTATGATGCTGCCTGCTGTATATGACCCCAATCACTGAGAAATGAAAACAGTCATAGACATGGAGAGAGAATAATACTGTGCATGAGTGTGTGCAATAGTTTGGTTTTATGTGATAATTATACAGTTTTGTTGTTTAATATTTTATTTACACTGTGCAGACATATTTTCATTCACTGGAGTTATATAGGATTGTTCATCCTTTAAAACCCTCTGATGGTTTGCGGGGTCTTTTTGACCCCAAATGACTTTTGCTCAATTTTTAAAAAATGTTCCCTTTGTCCAAATGGTATGAAACCTTCTACGGCTCTCAACACTTTCTAGATCTACAAAAAAAAAAAAAAAAATTGGAATGATATCTGTTTTTATGTTAGCGTGACAAAATTTGTGACACTCGTGGTTTTCGGGGTCTCTGGAGACCCCGCAATCAAAATAGACAAAATTCATCATCAAAATCAGAAACAACGCAGAACACATCGACAGAAATGGCACAAATAAAGTGGCACACTTCCACCAATGCAAAAAACATCCACAGTGCTAAGTTATATTGCTCACAACACACACACATTTGTAAGGCTATAATTTGTCAAATAAAATCATCCAAAATGCAGAACCAACACAAATATAAAGTGGTGACACTGACACCGACAATGTGTACTCACACACTCTCTCACACACACACACACACACACACACACTTATTGTTCCTCGTTGTTTGATTTCTTTTACTAAATTTTATCTTTTTACTGCTTTATTTGCTCACTTGTTATTGCTGTTCAGTTCATGTGTTCATATGTAATATAACTGTTCATTTTTACAGTTAGTAACTGAAATGTTGATTAAAATTGTAGAATTATATTAAAAATAGATAATTGAAATAAATGATAAAATCTTAAGACTCCAACATTTCTCTTTGTAACATTTTGTTCAGGTTTGATTCTAATCATAATGTAACATTATTGAAAAACTGGGGGTTTTTCAGTACAAAAAATACTAAACTTTGACAAAAAATATTTTATTTTTGTTATAATTGTGATTTTATAATATTTATATATGAATCCAACTTGTGAAAAGTTATCTTTCAGGTCTCTCAAATAGCAAATAGCATATAGTGGAGCTCTATGGCCATCTAGTGGTTAAAGTGATTTTTTTATTTATTTTAAAACTGCATTTTCCAAAAAATGGGTATAAATGTTACATTAAATCATTTAAAATGATCCATGTTATCCCCATGAATGAAAGTTAGAAATCTGGGCCTTTTATAAAGTGAATTTTACATCAAATGCTGTTTTTTTTGTAAATTTGTAATTTAAATAAATATTTATTTATAGAAATTTAAAAGATATCATAAATCCTCCAAAAACTGCACAAATGTTGAGTAAAAACATTAACAAACAGAGTAAAATTACATTTGTAAAAAAAAAAAAACTATTATCTTGTTACAAAATTAAGTGTTATTGTCTGGGGTCTCTGGAGACCCCAAAAAAACTATAGGGGACAGAAATTAAAACCATCAGAGGGTAAGAAATAGTTCAACCAAAAATTTAAATTTGCTGAAAATTCACTCAACCTCAGGCCATCTAAGATGTATATGAATTTGTTTGTTCATTAGAACAGATGTAGAGAAATGTAGCATTACATCACTTGCTCACCAATGGATCCTCTGCAGTGAATGGGTGCCATCAGAATGAGTACAAACATCTCATAAAAACATCACAAAACTGATGTAATAGCCAATTTTTCTAAATCTCTGGATGAAGAAACAAACTCATGAGGGTAAGCAATTGTTCATAAAATACAGCTATTGAAATAAACCATTTCAGTAAAATGAAAATGAACTATTCCTTTAAGTTCTGAAACTGAGTGACTGAAAATGATTGAGGACTGTGCACGTGTGTGTGTGTGTGTGACAAATGAGGACATAAATTTGTATAATGACACAGGTATGACATAGGTATTACAAGGTGAAGGTGACTTATGAGGACATTGCCCCATGTCGCCACTTTTCAAAACGCTTATAAATTATACAGAGTGAGTTTTTTGGGGGAAAGTAGAAATGCACAGCCTCCTGTGAGGGCTAAGTTTAGGTGTAGGGTTGGTGTAGGGCAATAGCACATAAAGTTTGTACAGTATAAAAACCATTACGCCTATGGGATGTCCCCACTTTTCACAAAAATGAACGTGTGTGTGTGACAAAATTTCCCCACAAAGACATTTTTTTTGGGTCCCCATGAGGAAAACAGTTTATAAATCAAATGAAATTTAAATTTGTGAAAAGTAGTGAAATAATAGTAGTGATGGGCAGGTTTAAGGGGCACAGAAAATGCAGTTTGTACAGTATAAAAAATATTACGTTTAATGTCCACATAAACCATGGAAAACCAATGTGTGTGTGTATTTAATGTGAACATAAATGGCAATTGACAATTACAAATGGCAAAGTGGCAATTACAATGATACTAATTACTGCCACCTGCTGTCAGTCACCCACCAATGCATCAGAAAATACTCTTCTACACACCCAAAGACAACAAAATCCACATCATCTGCCTACACACACACACACACACACACACACACACACACACGCGTATGTGTGCTTAAATGTCACTGTGCCGTCAGCAGTGAATGTCTCCTGCTCTGGCCCATAGTGCTACAGCAGTGAACCCTACATGCATCAAAACCCCCTAAGGTCATGCTAGCTTTGCCCTTAATGTGGACACACATAAATACACAGATATACTTATACACACACACACACACACATACAGTGAAGGGGGTCAGGTCTGGGTCAAGCAGTGAAGACTATGACCTGTAAACCTGTAATGTGTGTTTAACTTGCATATAAATATTGAAATTGGTTAATAATGAAATCATCATACCCTTTTGAAAAAGAAGTGTGCTTAATTGTATTGAATTGGTCAAAAGTACTTGTATGTTGAACTAAGCATCTCTCAATCACTTACCATCATGTTAAATTCATACAGACATGAAAATGTAGTTTTAAAGCCATACACTTCCCTTAGCTTCTGCTTCCGCATGAAAGGATGCTGTGTGTTGACTTTTTTGTTGTTGTTGGCTTTCTATACAAATATTTCCTTGGAAAATCTTACCAATAATAGTACATTTCTGGCTTGTAGTTTTTATGTGTAGCTTCTACATTTTAATTAGACAGAAGGACCCAAATTCAACCCTATTAAGCCTATGCTATATTTAATACACAAAATATTAGGAGACTTAGGCTTACTTGGCTATCCATTTATTTTAAATTTAAAAAAAAAAAAAACATTTACTGAATATCAAATATGATCCATTAGGCTTTTGAGAAATGTCTATTTGTTCACCTCTCAATCACCATTACATGTTTTGACCCCACAATTGGCATTTAAAATCATATTATTGGAAGGCATATTATTGGATGATATAGTATGACAACTGATATTCCTATGCATTTTCTATTAATAGTCTGCTATACTGTTTTAGAGCTCTCATTGTCATGGTACTACAGTGGGAAAGCGAGGAGCACGGAGTCAAGGTAGCTTTATCTTCACAATCTTTAATCAACCAAAAAAAGCAGGGAACATAGGGCAGGCAGGTGTAGCAATTTATAAGCTCAAAAGGGAATTGTATATAAAATAATTACAATTAATTATGATTAATTACAAATATTTATATCGGCTGACAGTAATAACTGTAGCAGAATTAAATTGCCATCATCTAATCTGCTCGTCCGTTGAACATTCAGTCTATATTCATATCAACTCTAAGAAAGGATATTTTCTTGGCCACAGAAAATACCTTCCTAAGTATTAATAAATTAGAGCATGTAGTAAGGGTCAAAAATCGTAAAAGGACATTCATTTGCAAGGCAGAATCAGAAACTCATGTAATGTGTTCACAAGAGTTTTATTAACTAAACACTAACATAGACTAGTCTAATAAACAAACAAACATACAATCACTCATACATGGGGAAAGGGCAAATGAGAGTTGATGGATGAAACCATCAGGAAAACCAGAGAGTGCAGTTATGGAAAGAGTCATTTAACCACCTAAGTAAAACCATCAGTGCCGTTTATAACGGGTTCTATAACTTATACTAAACCTGTGTTTTGTTTAGTTAAATGTACGATACTTGCATGGCCTTGGTTGTGACAATTGTCCGGAATGCAGTATCAGATTAAAGTCTTAATGGTTTCAAGTTTTTGGACTCCCTACCACGTTCTTCCAGCTTGAAGGGTGATGAATTCCAAAGATGTTCCGAGCACGAAATGTTCTTCCCAGGTAGAAAGTGAAAAAGAGCTAAGAAAGAGATCTGCTGAGGTCCGAGGAGCTTTGCTTGAATGGAAAGTCAAGGCCGCAAGGCCTGGCACAAAACTTAAGGGTTCAGAAGAGTTCTAGCTCACATCCTCCTAGGATCTAAGAGAACCGCAGACTGCCGGGGCATCACTGAAGTGAGAGCTTTATCTGCTATAGAGGTCACACCTCTGGGGAGTCAAAGAGCCTATGGTGACTTGAACTTTTGGAGGGAAAGTTTACTACTCTTTGTCGCAAAACATGGTAATTTGCATATGAACTGGATTGGAAGTTGATATACAAACTATTAAAGATTCTAAGAACACTTATATGTTGCATAGGTATCGACATATAATATACACCCTCAATTAGATCATCCGAAGAAGAATTGATAGAGACCAAACATGATATACATGAGGTAATATTAACTACTATACTTTTTCTATGTATTAATTAGAGAAGAGTTGCTCTGCCCGCATTCCTTTGAGCAATAAAACAAGCGTTATCAGATGGGTTGCCATGGAACCAGAGGCCTGTTCTGCCTTTCTTAGGTGCTAATGCATTTTGGGGGAAGGGTCCACAGACCCTCATAATTGGCCTTTTGGGTTAGGTGAGGGGGCATAAGAGATTATTTGTTAAATATAACAAATAGTTGTGTGTCTGATTGGCCCAAATGTTACACAGGAGACAAAAAATGACATTAACACCGGACAAAGGAAACCAGGAACAGACAATACTTTATATCAGTGTTAATTTCGTTGACGAAGACGACGACGAAAAATATGCGTCAACTAAACTTTTTTCTGTGACTAAGACGAGACGTTGACGAGCTAAAACTAATATCTGATGATAAAAACTATGACGAAATTTATGCCACATCTTCGTTAACAAGACGAGACGGGAATAAAATGTTATTTGAGGACTACAGGACATTCAAAATACATCCTATAGGCTAAGTTAACTGTCTTGTACTTTCAAAATGTGCATCTCTGTCATTGGATAAGGTGCGTTTGCATGGCAGCCGCGGTGGACGGATAGGCTACCAAAACGCAAACTAGCGATCTGAAACAATGGCCTCAGCACCCGAAGGGATAGGGAGTGGGTGACCAGACGTCCCGTTTTTCCCGGGAGTCACAATTCATTGTCGATTAACTTAAAGTTAGTGAAGGTGCGATAGGTGGAAACGCGCTGATAGAAGTGCTCTCTCTCGCACTCGCACGCTCCACTTCTTCAGTTCTCATACAGCGCGCGATCAGTTCTCAGTGCTCAAATACACACACAGCAGTCCAAATGTCTCTCATGTAGAGTATCTCACGGAAATACAGTCCGTTATGGTTTAAGTGAGCTTAAACAGGTGGGTGAAAAGTAAAACTGAATGTATGTCAGTAGGCTATTACATACATAGCCTACCTTCCGTCTTAAATGGACAGCATTCCTAATTATCTGTCATAAATGTTAACCAACAAAAGATGTTAAATAAAGGTATACTTGTTAAGTAAACCTACTGTATCTGAAAAATTAGTTTGATTTATATCTCTACCAAAAAATTAATTTATTCCAGTTTTTCCAAATTCAATCCTTGATTCAAATTTCTCATAATTAAGCTTGATTGATTTGGTCTAAAGAGAGAAGTATTGATGACTATTTTTGTTAGAATACTACATATAAAATAGCTACCAAAATAAATGTTGGTAACTGCAGTTTGACTAAAAGTAATGACTAAAAGTTGACAAAAATGCAATGACTTTTCGTCGACTAAAACTAGACTAAAACTATGAAAGACTCAAATGACTAAAATGTGACTAAGACTATTAAGCATTTTCGTCTCAAGATAAAGACTAAGACTAAATCAAAAATGCCTGCCAAAATTAACACTGCTTTATGTACAAGACTGCTACGGCCAGTAACCATTTTAAGGCTCGTTATTTCAACCAATTAAATAAAGGACACAGGCCGAACATATGAAAAGAATCACAACACCTGATGTGAATTTCAAGGCGCCTCTTATTTAATTAACTTAAAGATTCAACTCAAACCTCCAGAAAATAATACACAACAGTTCACAAAGAATATTTATAAACATGATCTAATAAATAATAACAAAGAAAAAAATAATCAGCCCACGGGTAGTAAAGCTAAGAAAATAGACTCCTAACTACACCTTTTTTTTTTTTTTTTTGTGACATACTGCCAAGTATGGTGACCCATACTCGGAATTCGTGCTCTACCGTCTCGAGAGAGACCGCCATTGTCGCCTCGCAGCCTATTTATCCGGAACTCCCGCAGAAGGGAAATCCCGCACAACACCACCTATGGGCTTAGAATGTAAAAGTCACACAGATACACGTAACAAAGACTAAATGAGGATAATAGACGAGACACGCCTGAACGCAATAAGGAGACAAACTGGGTCACGGGGAGCACATGGGGAGAAAAAAAAATATGAAAACCAGTCTGACTTCCAGAGGGGAGGGGGATGGGTGCCCTGGAGGCCTCTCAGGCTAGGCTTGCCCCGAATGTGCTGTTCCAGGAACCATGGCGGAGCAGGCAGTTCAAGGGGCGATGGTGGAACAGGCAGTTCAGGCAGCCAATGGCTTGACGGCCTCCGTGGCGTTGGCCTCGGCCACTACAGCCGGAGACGTATAGCCCCCTTCAAAAAAAAAAACAATTATCTTGGAGGCGGCACAGGCACAGAAACTGGGTTGGGCTCAGGAGTCCTCTCCGGGCTGCACTCGGAAATAGAGGCCTCCCTGGGCTGCACTCGGGAACCGAAGCCCACTCTGGGCTATACTCAAATTCAAATTTTATTTGTCACATACATATACATACATAGTACGACATGTAGTGAAATGTATTGTACGACTGTCCAACAAATTGTCCAACAAAATTAAGAAAAACCTCAAGTTTACAAAAATACAAATAGAAAAAGTACAGTAAACATATATACAGAAATAAACTAGCAATAAAATAAAATAAAAAATAGATATGAGGATAAAAATAGATATGAAGAATAAAAATAGAATATGATTCTATATAGATTCTATAAAAAGTAAAGTGTATGTCAGTGATAAAGTGTCCGTGTGCTGTGCAGTGCAGTAAAGTGTATAAGTGAGTAAAAGGAATACTAAAGACAAAAGACAAATGGTATGTAAATCCCACTCATTTATCCTTACGTAACCTTCTACAAATTAGTGCAGATTGTATTTGAAAATGTGCAAAGTGGAAGTGTGGGGTGATGTGCTTAGAGTGGAGAGAGGTTAAGACTCCGAATGGCCTGCAGGAAGAAGCTCCTCCTCATTCTCTCTGTGTTCGCCTTCATGGAGCGGAAGCGTCTACCTGAACGCAGCAGAGAAAAGAGTCCATCGGTGGGGCAGCCGATGTGCTGATGGAAGTTCGGCAGTGCACGCTTGAGGTTGGCACTGTTGAAATCTCCCAAAACAATGAATGCGGCGTCCCGGTGCTGTGTCTGGTGAAGGTGTAGTGTTTCATGTAAATCCCATATCGCAGTGTCCGTGTCCGCTTGAGGTGGAATATAAACGGCACTGACGATGACCGAGCTAAATTCCAGAGGGAGATAAAAAGGGCGACATTTGATGGTCAGAAGTTCAAGATTCGGTGTGCAGGAGCGTGAGAGGGGAACAATGCTCGCGCTGTCGCACCAGTGTTTGTTCACCATCAGACATACTCCACCTCCCCTAGTCTTCCCCGAGTCCAGCGTTCTGTCCATGCGGTGAACCGAGAAGAACTCGGCCGGCTGGATGGCGTGGTCTGGTACCGCTGGGTTCAGCCATGTCTCGGTGAAGCAGAGAAGGTTGCAGTCCCGAATGTCCCTCTGGAACTTGACTCTTGCCCTGAGGTCATCGAGTTTGTTATCCAGCGACTGGACATTGGCGAGCAGGACACTTGGTAAGGGAGCGCGGTGTGCGCGTGCCCTCAGCCTGTTCCTGACTCCGGCTCGTTTCCCTCGAGGACGCCGGTACGGGTCGCGTCCTTTGTTCCTTCTCAGGATCTCGCTCGGCCAGGATGGGTCCGGGTTCAAAAACGGCGAAAGGTGAGTGCATTGTGCACCAATAGAAATAAGAGTGGCCCTGTCGTATGTAAGAATGGCCATCTTACAAAAAGAAACCGGTGATTATGGTTTACAATACGAAAAAATAAAAGACAAGGTTTGGTCGGAGCAGTCGTGACGGCAGCCGATCTCACCGGCGCCATCTTAACATCTCAGGAACGGGAGCCCTCTCTGGGCCAAACTCGGGATCTGAGGTGCTCCCTGGGCCGGACGTGGGAACAACAGCCCTCTCTGGGCTGGACGTGGAAACAGGAGCCCTCTCTCAACTCTGGTCAGGGGCTAGAGCCCACAGTCTTTTCCTCCTCATTCTCTTCTTTTGGGTTGAGGTGAAGCAGAGAGCTGCTGTCATCTTAGGGCTTGGAAGTGAATCGGCCAGCGGGCTTGACAGTGGAGAAACTGGAGGCCTTGACAGCGGAGTGCCCAGCAGGCTTGACAATGTAGCGGCCGCTGTTTCTGGGCTGAGGACCGAGGAGCTAGGAACTGGAGACAGGAAGATGGATAAGGATTTGAGCGCTGACTGGACCGACTGGTATGAGGGGTCTGCCACGTGGGCACCCAGGTCAGCACTATTTGAGGTCCATATATGAGCTCGGGGGTGAATGGGAGCTAATGGGTGATCTGAACCATTAGTCAGGAATGTGGAGGGTCCTGGCGTGGGGTGAGCTGGAGAGGCAAGGCGTGTTTCAGAGTGGGCTGGATGAGGATGGTTTTACACTTTCCTTCATTTCTACCTCAATTTGAAACATTTAAATAAGATTAATCAACTCGACCAGTGGAAACATCACTCATAGGAAGATGACAATGGATAGCTTCCTCATCCAGACCCATCTGAAAATCAGCACAGAGTGCAGCGTCATGCCTGCTCACCCGGTAAGACAGCTCAAGGAATTCCTCCACATACCATTCCAATGACTGACCTCCCTGCCACAGACACCATAGCTGGTCCTCAGCCCAAGTAATCCTTTTGTTCCGGTGTTCTGTCACGATACTGCAGTGGGGAAGCGAGGAGCATGGAGTCAAGGTAGCTTTATCTTCATAATCTTTAATCAACTAAAAAAAAGCAGGGAACATAGGACAGGCAGGAGACACAAAATGACGTTAACAAACCAAAATGACAAAGGAAACCAGGAACAGGCAACACTTTATATACAAGACTAAATGAGGGTAATAGTTGAGACGCACCTGAACCAAATGAATGCAATAAAACAAGGGAGCAACTGGGTCATGGGGAGCACAAAAAAACAGGAACACCAGTCTGACACTCATTAATTTACATTACAAGCTATCGGAATTTCATCTTACTTTTGGGCATATACATAACCGCAACTGAAACAAACTACATATTTTGACTCAGTTTGAGCCTCTGAATAAATCTGAATTATTTTTAACTTAATTATTTACTATATCATAACACTATATCATAGTGAGCCATAAAATATTTTAGATTTTATATATTAAATTGTCAAAAGGTTTAATAAACTGTTTCTGAATATTATTTTGTATGTCAGGCTTCAGAAGGTTAAAATATTAGGGGCTAGATTTACTAAATGGCAACTTAGAGTGAGAGCACAATCCCATGGAAAATTCTGTGGATGATCCACTGCGGATGATCTGGTCTGAAAGGAAAACTACTACAAATTCATATGAAATAAGAACAGCTGCCAAAATAACTGTCCACACTAATTTTTCACTGCATGTCTTTAGCAAATCCTAGCAGTTATAAGGCATTCTTATGCACTTTTCCAAGTAAAATTAGACTGGCCTGATCACAAATGTGTTTCCAATAATTAGCCATTCATCTGATGCGTTCATCTATAACTGCAAATGTATGGGAAATCTTACTTGTATGTTTTAGTTTAGTTTATTTCTATGTGATAGTCTGCAGTGGTTGGAACTGCATTTGGTGTGAAGCGCTACCAAGGGTCATAGGCCAGGTTAAAGTGGAGCTGGGGGAGGAACTGCTCCCAAACTGTCGAAGTGACCGAAACTCCTAGCAGCATTTCTATTTTGTGTGCGTTTAAGGGGGATGCTGTTCTTTCTGAAGGCAGGTGTCACCCTTGGCAGGAACCCTGAGTCTGTACTTGTACTGAGCTCAGTCTTTTAAGAGTTGATATTCAAGAAATGTGCATGTCACTTTACATGTTTTATTAAAAGAAAATCCATTTAAAATTTTGATCAGTATTCATTCAGTATTGTTATTTCAAAAGTATTCAATCTTGCATTGAAGGTTCTTGTCTTGAATAATGCCGGACACATACAGATCAGCAAGAGAGGGCATGTTTCAGATGTTTTGTGCTCTTGTTTGATGAGTTCCCTTTGACTCTGAGTCATGTCTCATATGGGCTCTCTGCTGTTTATCTATGTCCACATTAATGAAGCGTGAAGGACACGTGTCCATGTTAGTTATGTCATCATACTGTAAGCAGACTCAACGTTTCATAATGGTCGCAAACATTCCCTGTATTCACTGCTGGGCACCTCAATAACTCAGTCCAGTTTCTATACTGCCATTTATGGGAGTTGAAATGATGTCATACTGTATGAGGGTTAAAATGTTCAAATTTGCATTTCTGTCAAGAAACTAAGTGACAAACACTAAATGAATAGAGTCGTAACACTATTTTAGAGAGTTTTTGCTGTGCACATTCATTGATTCTTATTACAGATCCTTTAACCCTGAAAAATTGCTTTCATTTTTGTAACAATTTCGATTCAGACTCAAGTGAAATCACTTTTTAAATTTGGTTGTCTAGATATGTCCAGGAGAAATACATGAATTTGATCTGGTCATGCTTTGGTCATACATTAAATGTCCCCTGGCCTACACTGACATGTTCTGTTGGGTTTGCTTTCATTCGTTCTTTTTATTTATTTTTTTTCCCCTGTCTGTCTGAACTACAGCAGTCCTGAGGCAAGGTGGAGCATGTCTCCGCACCAAAACACATGAGCTGACTTTGCCTTCCAGGAGAGAGAGAGAGAGAGAGAGAGAGAGACAGATAGAGAGAGAAAGTCAGATAGAAGTTTCAGCTAGAAAGAGAAAGTCCCAAAAGAAGGTCAGCTGTGGGGATGTAAATACCATGTATGTACATTTGCCTTTCAAACACAGTATTTGTGTTTGAGACACAGAGAGAGAAGCAATGTGTGAAATTACTCAAATGAATCCATGACTGTGTGGAAAAGATGAGTTTGCACCAAGACAAATGATAAATTAGAGTAAGAATGAATCAAAGTGAGGAATCCATCATTTACTCAAAAACATCCTGGCTGTGTTTTCCATGGAATGAATATGAATGGTCACAGATACAGAAAAAAGTATCCCATGTGACTCATGCTCTGTATGACAAGGTTTCTGAAACCATACAACAGATTTGTGTGAATTACAGATTAAAATATATGTCATTATACACAAAAATCTTCCCTCTTCAGCCGCATCATCTGATCAGTTTAATTAAATAAAACCCTTGTCTGAATATCATAGATTATTTATATGTCAGATTCAAATTATTCTGCTTGAAAATATCTGTATGATGTCAGTTCAATATGCAATGCACAGTACGCACTCTGATATAGTATAATGGTGAAGCTGCCAGTCTATTTTACATTAGAAAATTTTAATTGTATAATTGTATATTTAATTGTATGTATGGTACTAAATCCGATCCAGGTCAGATGTTTTGCAATGCAACCACAATGTGAACGGTCATGTCGGATTTCATGCGGCTTTTGCGTCATTCTAGATCGACATTCGTCATAATTCTGCGCTGACGAGAGACACTTAAAAGATTTTACAGAAAGTTATCAAGATAGTAGCGAAAAGTAATCAGTGGAAGTACAGTGATGTGTCAGAAGTCAGAAGTATTACAGTGACAACTCCACAAGCAAAACATGAGGGCTCGTATTATAAAGGTTTCAAAACCCTGCTGTCTTTTGTCACATCCTTGTCTTTATTTTTTTAATATTGCCTGCACATAATTTCGCTGGCTTCTGCAGCAGATCACACCATAAATAAACGCATAATCGCTTACTTTATATCCTCCGTGTTTACTTCCGTATGACGGCTCGCTGTGCAAGTGTTGCCAAATCTACAGTTTCAACGCGGAACTGGGCTACTTTTTCCACTGTTGCAGCAGGTTGTTTTTTAACTTTGTGGGTTAACGAGACCCCACTAACACGATATTTACACCCTGAACATGATTGGGCTAGTTTTGGACTAGTTTTGAGAAACAATTGGCAGATTTTGTTGTGAAAATCTGGAAACCCTGTTCGTATCGTTCTTTTGCTCATGCGAGTCAGTTCAGAACCATGATCTGTTCACACTGTAAATCTGATATTGGCCACATTTAAAACAACAATGTGAACAGCTATACAAAAAAATCACATCTGAGAAAAAAATCGGAATTGAGCACTAAGACTCGCAGTGTGAACGTAGCTGAAGTGGCACAAATTGAAATTGAAAAGATCAGATTCCATGCGGTTTGTGCTCACACTGTCATGACAAAAACAGAAACCACTTCTCATTGGGATCTCAAGTGAATAATTCACTGGGGAGTAGAGGACCCAGAATAAGAACCCTCTGGAGTGAAGGGGTACTACTCTGCCCTCACACTAAAGACTCGCTTGTCAAGGGGAGCTGCAAAGTGCGCTAGCTGCTACCACTTGATCTTCTTGTCTTAAATGGTATGATTCCAGGAACCTGACAAAGCTCAAATCAGGGTGCAAACCTGAAGGCCTGATTGGGAAAGGAAGTTGCTCAGGATTACCCCAAACTGGCTCCACTAAGTTCTCAAGACTTCACGCTACAAAAAGGACATGCAAACCTTGTTGCAAAGAAACCCCTTTCGTCGATACTAGGAAAACGAAATGAGCTTGTCAAGTCCAAAAAATCATAACAAGCTCTTCATATGAGCAGAGGGCTTTACGAATCTCTCTGAAAAAAGCTGAGCTCCTGGAGGTGCGCCGTGGGCGGAGCTAAAGAATCACCAACAAAACACAGACATTCGATGCCGTTTCACTTACTATCTGCAGTTCTGAATCATGACTGGGATCTTTTATAGCTGGGACCCCTCCATCTTTCAGTATCAAACGATGTGCAAATCCAGTGTCGAACTGGGCCTTGTTTATAAAATGTTCGTCAACAAACAACAAACCGGAAGTGAGATTTTTGGCACAGAAATACTCAAACATACTTATGTCCAAATTGTTTTTTAAAACTTTGTCCATGCTTAGCATGAGTATCCAACTCTTTTACAGTGTAAACAACTCTGAATGCATGAAACAGCACTGTACCCCCCCCCCCCCCCATTTGCAGGTTAATTCACCAAAAATCACAGAATGAAAAATAGTAAACAGTAACCATTGCAAAAATCAATGGTAAAAACTGACTGAATTTATTATGACTACGATAAGTAATTCTCTCATCGTTACTTCAATACCTGTTCTGGTGACTACGTCATGCGGTGAACTGATTGCTTATATGAACTCTGTGTGTGTTTGTAAACTGACACCCTGATGAAGGCGAGTTAGCCGCAATGCATCGGTGCACAAAGGTGTTGTTTTTAAATTCTAAATTCCATGTGAATAAAGGCTTTTTAATTTTTTCACACTACTCGAGTGCCTTGGATTTATGTGTTTTTTGATGATACGAATGAATCCTGCATCCAAAGAGCACCGATTAATGAATTTTTTACACCCCAGCAGCACTTTTTTGCATAATTGTGAATATATGAATTGAGGACAGAGAATTGTCCTATGCAAAAGTTGCTCCGTCAAGAGGCGTAATTGGGGGATTATTTACTACTTTGTATACATGGCGACTGGATACTCTTATTCCAAAGAAGGTGGTGAGAAGATCATCATTGCAGACACACTGTTGAGTCATGATTTTGGATTACAACAAACAGATTTTAAAAAACTTATGAATTCAAGAAATAGTTGGAACTGAAATTACACTTGCACATGGTCATGTTATCTTATTACTGGAGAGAGAATATGATTCCAAGAGATTTTAGGATTAAAAAATTCCTGTCGTTTGGCCATGGGACACGGATTTTAAAGATGAATCTAAGAGTAAAAATGTATACCTGACTTCAGAAAGATACATAGCATGGAGCATATGAAATACACTCCATGCTACGGGCTGATCTGGCTACAGAATCGCGCCCTGACTGATTTGCAACTTTCCTTTAAATACTACCAGAACGTTCCAGTGCTCCTGAGTTGCACCTGGCTGGAGATAGATAACCATTCTCGCAGAGCCCTAAAGGGGGACACACCCCTCAGCAGCAGAACACAATTCTACAAAAGTTTTCAGTCTTTCTCATAAAACAAGTGACTACGGTGAAATTGAGACCAATTTACCAGTTACACAGAGACTTTTAAAATGATACCAAACACGAAAACTTTACATTCATGGATTCTGAAGATATAGTAAATATTTTATGTAAGAATAGTAACTTGAGTTCTTGGCATTTCTTTGTCAACTTTCAGTGACCAGGACTATGAGCCCGGTGGGGGGTTGGGGGGGTGAATGGACAGATGATCAAAAGGTCTTTCTCTCAGATCTTCTTGTCTGATGAAATCACAGCCTGATTGAAGAGTTTATTGTTTTGTGGCATGACATTTGCATTGTAAGAGTTCCTGAGTGACTGGCTTGATCAAAGCCCCCCTACATTCTCTTTGGAGATCTCTTCTCCAGATTAGTTTTATGGTTTTATTGCATGGCATCTGTGAGTTCCTGTTTTGGCTTCATGAGGAGTTAATTTCATAAAGGAAATAATTTCACTCTCTACACCCCCATCATGACGAAACACCCGGCTGTATAACATACCTGCTCTGTCCACAAAATGATCCCACTGACGGAGCAGAATTAAATTGGACTTAGACAACCGTCTACGTTCTTCTACGCTAGGGAACACTTTTCGTTTGCAAAAAGGCAAAACTTCCCTAATAACTGGGTCTGCCTGCTGCAGAGAACTCAAATCGGCAGCAGAATGGCTAGGCAGAACTGAAATAAGTGCTTTGAGTGGCTTGAGAAACCACCTCTACACCTCCCGCTTGCTGCATAGCATGAGGAACTGCAGTACCCGTAATCCACCACACTGCAATCAGGTGGGTGCCACCTCGACAAAGCATCTGCGTTTCGGTTACTTTTCCCCGACCTCTACTTTATCTGAAAATCAAAAGCTGCAAGTTGTGCTGCCCAATGCTGTTCAGTATCCCCAAGCTTTGCTGACGCAAAATGACTAAGAGGGTTGTTATCAGTAAAGACTACACATTTTTGCCCTAGCAAATACTCCCAAAATTTCTCAGCCATGGCCCACTTGAGCGCCAAGAACTCCAACTTCATAGAGCTGTAATTGGACATGTTGCGCTCAGTGGGCCTAAGACTGCGACTAGCATAGGCGATCGGCCACACCTTTCCTCCTTGTTCTTGGGAAAGAACGGCACCTAAGCCACTGTAACTTGTACTTGTACAACACTGTAACACTGTCAACCTATAAGATGAAAGGTGATGAGAAGTCAGCATAAGCAAGAACAGGGGCAGAAGTTAGTTTACTCTTTAATGCCTCGAAACTACTCTGACAATGTTCCGTCCAGGCACCACCAAAACTCTGTCCTCTATGTTTCTTTGACTTGCCTTCTGCCAGTTCAGCCACCAGTTTATGCAGAGGGGATGCTAACTTGGCAAACCCCTCCACAAAGCGGCGGTAATAACTGACGAAGCCTAGAAACGAGCGCAACTCAGAAACACTAGTTGGAGTACGCCACTGGGCCACTACCTCAACCTTGCTTGGGTCTGTAGCAACACCTTGAGATGACACGACATGTCCCAAATACTTTACCTCACGTTGAAAGAATGCACACTTCTCCAATTTGGCTTTAAGTCCCTCAATCCCTAATCGACCCAGGACCACTTCCAGCCGTTCTAAATGTTGGGAGACAGAGGAAGAGAACATCACAATGTTGTCCAGATATAACAACAAGGACTGACATTGCTGGTCACCAAACAACCTCTCCATCAGTCACTGGAAAGTGCTGGGAGCGTTGCAGAGACCAAACGGCATTCTGTTCCACTCAAATCGGCCAAATGTAGAACAAAAAACAGTCTTAGGTCAGTCAGCCTCTGTGACAGGGGCCTGGTTATACCCGCTGGCCAAATCCATTGTGGAGAACCAGCGGGCCCCTGTCAGAGCATCCAGAGACTCCTCAATACAAGGCAAGGGGAAGGCATCCTTCCTGGTTTTAGAATTTAATTGACGTTAGTCTACACATCCGTAGACTACCGTCCTTCTTTTTAACCAGGACAATGGGAGAGACGTATGGACTGCAGCTTTCTGATCACCTGTGACTCTAGAAGTTGGTTGATATGCGCTTTCACTACCTCATACTCTGAAGAGGGTATCCTCCTATACCGATGCCTGACAGGAGTATCGTCTAAAAGGGGAATATCATGTAAAACGAGGTTAGTACACCCCAAATCCCCCTCATGGGCTGAAAACACAAAGTGGTACTTATGAAGCAGCGCCCGAACCTGAGCTTGTTCTTCCCCTGACAAAACTGACAAATCTACAGAATTAATCTGCTCCTGTACAGTAGGGCCTACCAAAGTAGTATGAGCACCTACCGTAGCTTTGACTGACCTCACTTCACTAATGCCTTCTGGCAAACTAACAACAAGAACACCATTCAGGGTACCTAAAGATGTCTTAGGATAAAGTACAACCTCAGTAATACCCACATTCACCACTGGTATATAAGCTGTGCCCCGGGCACTTGGACCAGTGCAGGGGAAGCCAACAGCCCAGCAGGTAAACCTGCCTCAGCTGGCGCAAACAACACAGTACCACTAGAATAACACTCTGAACAAGTTGCTGCTATAAGCTTCATCATGCCACCTGAAATGCAATACACCCGCACTCTAACGGCACCAGCACGGTCAACAGAAAACTGAGTATTAACTTGACGACAATGCTGCAACGCGTGCATTACGGAACTAGGGGCCTGTGACACCGCAGGTAAATCAAAAAGAGCTACACCGTGTTGTCCAAAGAGCTCCTGGTAGCACCGGCTAAGAACATTCATCTGTAGCACACCAGGGACATACAAACCAGAACCACCAGGAGGATCCCTGTCAACCAGCACACCACAATTTGAAACTAATTTACCACAAAGCTCGATTTCTAGTTCCATATAACCAATGTAAGGAATCCCGAGACCATTGGTAGCAGTGAGTTGCAACTACTGACAAGAATTAAGTCGCTCCTGCCCCCATGGCTCAAAATGTTGGAGAAAACAACTCTCTGTAATGGTAGACACCATAGATCCAGTATCTATCAAGCAAGGCACCTGGACCCCACCAATAAGAACATTAAGATGAGGGCAGGAGGACACTAAACGAGACGCGGTAAAATTTGCAACACTTGAGCTGGATGACTCCCCAACCAAGCTGTGGCCCCGCAGCCCGGTGGGGATTAGTTTTCCGACTGCTGTGATGGACGAGACTGCCTAATACCAGCTGAAGGTCCCCTGTCACATTCCCGAGCAAAATGGCCAGGGCATTGACATCTCCTACATATTACATGACCATAACATGGGGACCGGTTATGTGAATTGGGGGCCTGCAAACGAGCAAAAATTTGGTGAGCTGATTTAACTACTCTTGTTGCGATTTTAAGATTTCCCTTAGTTCAGTTAACTCAGAGTTTGAAGAGCTACTAGAACCCGTACGTGACTCACCCTGCACAGCATACTGAACCCCATAAGCCAACGGAACAGATTGACTTCACCCCCTTGCCCCCCCATGCATTCCCTTCCATTCCCATCGGATGTCCTCACTACGCACCTCCAAGAGCGTAGAGGAAGGGTGAGGACGGACTAATTGCTTAAGTTCTCGACGGAGGCTGATATCAATGACATGCTCAACAAATTGGTCACGCAATAAAGCTTCTGCATTTGGTATGGCGTGAGGTGACTGCTGTTTCACTTTCTCCAGGAGGCCCATCAATGCAATGGAGAATTCTAACAACATCTCTTCCTCTTGGAGAAAAAGGCCTGCGGCAGTGCTACGTGACACAAGGAACAACCATACAATTCCTTTAAAGCCTGAATTATTTTTTCTGGATCCCCCCTCTCTATATCAGAGTGATATCTGATCTCATCCCGGGCCTCACCCTCTAGATGATCAAAAAGAAAAAAAGCTTGATCAGCTACAGACAAATGACGAGCCCGCATACATGCTTGGGCTTCCTCTACCCATTCATTAATGGCAATGGCTGATCTACCGCAACATTTTGGGCATTTTCTGTCTCGGGGTACAAAAACAAATCTCTCAGATAATGGAGCACTAGCACCAGTGGGTTGTTGCATAACTGAAGGTCCAGCGGTGGCAGTAGGAGAAGCTACAATAGGACCTGGAATAACAACTGGAGTTTTTTCCTGTCGGAACCTTTCATTATCAGCCCTCAATTGGGCTACAAGATCCCTAAGTTCTTGCGTCCATAGCGAATTTCAGGAACACTTACCACTAAAAAGGTGAATGATAGAAAGGGGATGGGGGAAAAAAAGCAGCCAAATGAATCCTTCCAGGAATTTATGCTGCTGTCTTGTTCCTAAAAATAACCATAAACAAAAAGATCCATAAACAGCAAAATAACCCACATCTCTGCTCGAAATCGTAGATCCTGACGACTACGCCAGAATGTAGCAGAGTGGCGTTGCACAACAGAAACGGTGACACTGGAGAGATGACTACGCCACCCTGGGACTTGCACCCAGGGAAATACTACGCACACTTAGGTGCTACTGAAGCAAACAGGTTCTACTGAATAAACGAGCAAGAGACGTGGGTACAGAAATATACTTTGTTTTATTAATTCAATTAATAAATTATTTTATTAAAAAGAATCACATGAACAACAACAAACTTAAAAAGATGGTACTACTTGCTGCTGCCCACCCAAAATACACAACCACCACACAGAAAAAAAGAAACAGGGCTGTGGCCAACTGGTATCAACCTCCTAAAGAAGCATACATTTAAATTAGCACACACTATCAGTGCACACGTTCACACACTCACGCAATACCCGGTGAAATTACTGTTGGTGATCGACACGGCACAACACTGCACACGGTGACAAGACAGCACCACCACCGCACAAGTGTGGAAAATCTGCCTCCCTGCTTTTTGTTGGATGCACAGCACCTGTAATTAAATAAACCAAATCAACTTAATAAACCACACAAAAATGAACTACACACAGATCAAAAGAAAATAAACAATCAGATCATAAATCTAAATGAATAAGGTCACCAGGCATTCCGCATATAATGTATAGAGGCCAATGAGGCCTTATATAAATAGATGTTAAAATATAAAGCCAAGATGAACCATCCAACAGAGAAAAACTACTAATGCATAAAAGAAAAATTATACTGATACAAAAAAATATATATAAACAAATCCATAAGGAACAAGACAGCAGCGGATTTCCGGGTACTGATGTTCAGACTAAAACACATGCACTGCTGCAGGAACCCTCCAACACGTTACTGAATGAGGCCTTATATATACAGATGTTAAAATATAAAGCCAAGATGTCAGCCCTTTATAAACCCACCTATGCCTACTGATAGGCTAACAACATATGATGTTTTATTAACAAAGTTCGGGAGGAGCGCATCAGATACTTAGCTTAATTAACACAGGAGGTTCGCACTCAAGTTAATCAATGCTCGGCTATAAATACAGCTGACATACCTCTATTCATTTGACGGATAATCAGAAATCGGTTTGCACCTTTTACCATTACATCTCACTCAACACGTCCCGTCCAAACAACGAGACCTATACTGAGGATTTTTCGGATCCTCCGGCCAATCTGCCGGCCCCATGATTGGTCTTTCTCTGCCAGACACGGCCGCTGAGCTCCAGTGCTTTCTTGCGGCCGCTGCTCTTTGCTCGACGCCTAGGCTACCTCGCCTCCACTGGTGTCGCTTCCATCCTCTTATCATTCGGACACAAATATCCATGCCAACAATCCCTCCGATCGGAAAGTTGTTCGTATTTAAGCCTGAGGCAAAGTTGATTAATTCCGACGCAACGTCCTCACGGAGAGTAAACAAAGCGATATTCACCGCGCAAACCTGCCTCACTCCTAAATCCACTCCAGCCACCAAGGCGGCCAATAGATCGAGAAAAGCTCCGAACTCGCCTTGCTCGACACCACCGTTGTCTCCACGAGCATCGGGTCAGAGAAGCAGGCCTTCAACGAGCCTGGGCCGCGCCCCAGTTCTCACCCCAACAAAGCCTCACTCGCTTCCCACTTCGGCTCAGCCTTCACCGCGGCTCTCCCGGCCGCAGCGCCGTATGCAGCCGGGCCTCTAGCTTCTGTTTCCAGATGCTAGCGCGAGGCGGCCTCCGCTAGCGGCGCAACCACCAGTGTTGCCAAATAATTCTCAGGTAAAATCGCTAAAGGCAGGTAATTTGTTGATCAAAGTTGTTAAAGGACGTCGCGACATCATTGGATGTTAATGTCACTATGTAACCATGACGCAAGCGCTCAGGATACACACTGGAATTACTCAAATTTTCCTTATTTTTCACCAGCATTTTTACCTATAATTAATTTACACATTGCATTTCAATAAATGGACATACGATGGATAAGATTAATTTAGTTTTATGGTTAAAACCAACAGTGGAAGAGAAGAAGAGAAAAATTTCACAGTTGATCACAGTGGACCAACAGTAAATGATTAACAATAATAGGTACAAACCAAAAAAATTAAGGCAACAAACTGCAACTTAATTCATATGTGAAGTGTGTACTGCTAGGCACCTCTCCCAAAGTGTGTAACGTTACCAGTCGATGTGCCACTTGGCTGGCTAGCGGTTTCAATATTTTTCTTCCATGTGTGATTTAAAAAAAAAAAAACTTTTATTGCTTTGCCAAATAATTTTTTTAATCACCACATTTGTTGCTAGTTGCTTGAAAAACAAGTTACTAGGGTAGTGCAACAAAATGGCTAAATCGGCAACACTGCAGGCTACCTGGACATTCCAACATGTCCAGCTAAAAGTCTCAAACCATTTTTCCGTGGCAGGGCTCCAGACAAAAAAATCGAGTAAGGAGCCATTGGCTCCTATAAAAGAAAAACTTAGGCGCCAAATTATTTTTTTAGGTGCCACAGAATAAAAGTGGTTTATTTTATTATTATCATTTTATTTCCCCCCCTATTTTAACATTTCAATCATTTTGTCATGTGTTTATGTCTTATCTTTTCTAGGCTTTATCAGCATTTTAATCCATCTTGTAGATGATCAGGTCGACCGGGGGACTAAGGTTCACTTAAAGTGTGAATTAAATGTCTTTTTCAACTTGAAATATACAGTCACAAATACACAGAATCTGTACCAATATCATGGACCATAAGCATCACTTGGCAACTGAGTGCAGTGCATCCTATAAATGTTGTCACGTCTTTCACACATTCAGTCTGTTTTTCTTCATTAGTAAAATGCAATTTTATAGGAGGAGTTGAATCATGTACAACAGAATAAGTAAAAATATTAATATGCAACAGCGCATAAATATAGCAAAACGCTCCTCTTTATAGTTATTTTTCTAGCTGACTGATGAGTTTATGGACACTGAGTGGTTATTCTGAGGTAAATGTATTACAATGCAATGTTTACAAGCTTTATACATTTCCTCAGTTTGAAACACTGAATGAGCTTTTACATACAACATTTCAGTAAGTTGTACTATAGGCTCTCTTATTGCCTACCTTTTGATCATGTTCATTTCATACTATAGTAGTAAATCGAAATATATAATGGGTTCACTTGCAGCTTTAACTGAGGTGCTAAAGAGATCGCGCCTGAGCATTAAGTGCGATACTCTCCGCTCGCGCGATCCGGACGCATACACGGACCGTGTGGACGCGGGGTACTGGTGTTTATATTACCGAAAGTGTGCGCTTGTGGTCCGCATTAAAGAGCATTTTAAAGCTGAAGTAGCATTTTAAAGCTGATACTTTGTTTATTAAAAAGTAAGACAGCACAAAGCTTTTTGCGATTACTGGATGGCAAGTGCGCTTCAAATAACATGAAGTCCATGCATTAACAGAACACAGCATATAGACTAAGATCTTGATATGAAGAAGCCATATTGCAACAAGCATCACCGCGGATGAGTAGCGGAGTATTTCTTCAGCAAGCGACGCGCCTATCTTTCCAGTGCTGATGCCGCGCGCTCTCTTGTTGCGGTCTCTGATATTGAAATTAGCTGATAATTAATAAAATTATCCATTGCTTTCATTGACGTGAACTCCGTTATATTTGCATATGAAGCGGGAATTGAAGAACGGATTTATATCCGTTTTGCGAAGACACATTTATGTGGCCAAGTGCACGGGGAAACGTTTTAACAAATCATATAGATATCCGATCAGAGAAAATGCATGAAGTGACCAGGTGTAAACAGGCCCTTTCAGTTCTCTTGCACTCGTTCAGCAGACTGTGTGCGGCAGAGACGAGGACTGTTTGAAACTCTTTTCTAGTAAAACGTTGATGCGCATCGTCTTGTAAGTTTAATACGTGAACATAACAAAAGATGTGAGCGCAAAACAATCGGGAAAAAAGTCCTTTCATGCAAATTATACATAGTCGCCAGTGGCGACCTCAGCAAAAACTTCACTCGCAAATTAATATTTTTGGTCGCAAATGCGACCATTTTAGTCGCAGTTTGGAGCCCTGCGTGGCCTATAGTTACAGCAGCAGAAGCAAGCACGAGGCTGCCTCCGCTTGCAACACAGGCCCGCACATCTCAGTCTTTTCCCTCCCATTACTAATAACCCCCTTTTCTTTTATTTTTCAGTGGCCTCCAGCTCCCGAAGCAGACACTAGCGCGAAGCTACCTTTGAGAGCAGGCTTCTCAAATTATTCAGGACTCCCTTCCTGTGGCTTATAGCTACGGCAGGCGAAGCAAGCGTGAGGCTGCCTCCCCTCGCAACAGACCCACACATCTTTCTTTTACTCCCTTTTATCTCTTGCTTCCATCAGTTTCCCACCTCAAACCCCAGAGGCCAATATTACGCATGAGGCTGCCTCTGATGGAAATTTGGGCCCCTGCTCGTCTCCCTCTCAGCTCTCTACTTCATTTAAAGTCACAATATCCTCTTTTACAGCTACATCACTGCCCGTCGCACCAAATGCTGTTGCCTTGGAGAAACCCCTAGTGGCTTACAACAGCCGAGCACGGATCCCGGCAGGTGCGGGCATAGACCCCTCATCCAAGGCCATCACTAACGACCAATTGGGTAACAGATGCATTGCAGGCCACAATAGGCTATAATAATTGTTTGAATAAAGTATCAAAAGTAAGTAACTTATGGTTCCATTGAACAAACTTAATAAAATTTATCAAACAATATAACATGCATACGCATTACATCATAGCCTACAGAGGATTCAAATGGCCCGACAATCGTCTACTTGTCACTGTGCGATCTAATCCCCATTTGGCTAAACAACTATTAATTCAAATGTCCACTTAATCTTTATAATTTGCCCATTTCTTTATGACAGAAATGCTGCAACAATCGTAAATCATTGAACATGGACATCAAAAGTTGCCATTTTTCTGAGTTTTTCATTACGTTCAGCCGTTTCACCATTATAATCTGTTCAGCTTTTCCCCTATAGGCAGCGCAATTAAACGAGGGTTCATGATCAGCCCTTTCAATGACCTCCTACTCAGCATTAGCCCATTGGAGTGGCTGCCAGGAAAATTTCCGGGATACCTTCTAATCGATCTATCAGCTCTGCATAACTCCCCGTTTCAAGCATAAACGCCTCGATTTCTTTATCGACGAATTCTCTCACAATAGTAGGACATCGATCAGGCAATCCATTTGATAAAATCATGGGTCTCAGCACCTGGCTATCAAAAGTCGACATCACCTCCGCTTCCAAAGCCATGCCTATCCATACGGATTCATGGCATTTATTTGGGCTACGCTAGGGGAGGAAATCCTATTTTGTTGTATGCTTAACTTTCGAATGCAAGCAGCACCAAGATTTTTGACGTGTTATCAGAAGCAGCTTATTGGATTTGTTTACATTTGCGCAAGTAATCCTCATAGCGTCTTCCTTCTTAGCTGACTCAAATTATCCTGAGTACTGAACTCCCCGTCAGATGCTCCAAGAGCGCTCCCGGTGGAGCAAATACGCTTCTCTGTCGACTACCGGCAAGGCTCACCCATCCGATGCCTTGATTATTGAATTCCTATCGAATGCCGGCGAGAGCCTCCCGGCCGAGCAAACCTCACCTTTTCCACCTGACTTCCAGCTAAGCTTATCCGTCCGATGCTGCGAGTATTGAACTCCCGTCGAACGTGGCAAGAACCTTCCGAATATGTTTTTCTTTCAACAACCGGTGATGCCTACACGCTTGTGCTATGAGTATTGAACTCCCATCAAACGCTACAACAGCCTCTCGGTCAAGCAACCTCGGCCCTTTAGTCGGTCTACCGGCGAGGCTCAACCATCCGACGCAGTGAGTATTGACCTCCAGTCAATACTGGAGGTCAATACTCTCGGCGAGAGCCTCCCGACCACACAACTTTACCCTTCCATCTTGTGTTCAGCGAGGCTTACCCATCCAATGCCGCGAGTATTGATCTCCCGTCGAATACCGGCGAGATCCTCCCAGTCGAGCAACCTTGCTTCTCCGGCTGACTACTAGCTAAGCTTATCCATCCGATGCCGCATGTATTGAACTCCCATCGAACGCGTCAAGAACCTTCCGAAGATGGTTTTCTTTCAACAACCGGCGAGGCTTACCTGTCCGACGCCGTGAGTATTGACCTCCCGTCGGATGCTGGTGAGAGCCTCCCGGTCGAGTAAACCTGTCTGGCGCCGTGAGTATCAAACCCCCGTCGAACGCTTCAAAAGACATCCGGCCAAGCAATCTTGGCTTTCAGTCTGCCACCGGCGAGGCTTAACTATTCCGATGCAGCGAGTATTGATTTCCCATCGGATGCCGCGAGAGCCTCCCGGTCAGACAACCTTACCTTTTCCATCCCATGGCCGGCGAGGTTTACCCGTCCAACACAGCAAGTGTTGATCTCCCGTTGGATGTCGGCAAGAGCCTCCCGGCCACTCATCTTCACGTTTCTGTCTTACCTGTCCGATGCCGTGAGTCTTGATCTCCCAATGGACGCCGGTGAGAGCCTCCCGGCCAGACAACCTTACCTTTTCAAGTCCCACGCTCGGCGAGGCTTACCCGACCTACACAGCGAGTCTTGATCTCCCGTCGGACGTCGGCGAGAGTCTCCCGACCACCCAACCTTGCCTGCCGTCCGACGGTCAGCGAGGCCCAGCCGTTTGATGCCATAGGTCTCGTCTCACCCACCGAACGCCGTCCGAAACCTCCCAGCCAAACCTCACATCTTTTTCCTCCGCCTGGTGAGGCTTACCCGTTCGATGTCTCGAGTCTTGATCTCCCATCGGATGCTGCGAGAGCCCTCCCAGTCCGGTTTTCCTTTTCTCCCTACCCGCCCGGCGAGACTTACCTGTCTGATGAAATGAGTCTTGATCTCACGTCAGACGTCGGCAAGAGTTCTCCCGGCTGGGCTCCTATACTTGACGTCCACAAGCAGGGGTCATCCATCCGATGCCGTGAGTCTTGATCTCCGGTCGGATGTTGCGAGAGGCCGATAGGACCCAGTCGTCCGATGTCCGGAGTCTTGATCTCCAGTCGGAGGCTTCATGGGCTCTCTCGGTCAGTTACCCGCCCTTTGTTCTCTGATTAGCAGGGGCTAACGGCCAGCAGGGCCTGTACGCCGACCCTTTGAGCTGCTCCACTCAAGGCAACTCGGGTCCCCTGGTCAGGGCCACAATTACGCTGCTCCTCCTCCATTGGCCGGTAGGGCTCATACGTTCCAACCCAGTGAGCACACTTTCGAGCATTGGTTCGAGCCCTCCCGATCGAGCGCCCAACCACGCAATCCACCAACGGCCGGTCGGGCCTACCCTTCCTATGCCAAGCCGCTCCCACGGAGCACTCAAACTTCGGCCTATCATACAAGCGATTTCTCAAAACCAGCTCCTGCCAAATCTCAGTGCGTATTTGGGGGGTTCTTAGTCTGGCGGTTGTCCAACACAATTGCTTTTTGGGGGGTACTCTGGGTTCGGGCCATTCCTGAGCCCAGACCCCTTCCCCAGGACAGCACGCCAACTATGCATTACTATACTCGCCAAATACGCATTACCTTGCTTGTGCTAAATATATGTAAGTGTGAACTTGTGAATCTAACATAAATACAGGGAGGATCTAACTACGCTGCCACATTTACATGAAGGCTTTTCTGTCTGATTCAACCATCAATGCGATTACTAACATATGTGGTTGCAAGTAAATGAATCTAGTCACTGCAGCAAGCAGCATGCAAACAATTTGAAAGCAATACAGAATATAGCCATCAATCAGTGTGAACTTGTGAAATTATGTTTTATTAACAAAGTTCGGGAGGAGCGCGTCAGATACTTAGCCTAATTAACACAGGAGGTTCGCCCTCAAGTTAATCAATGCTCGGCTATAAATATAGCTGACATACCTCTATTCATTTGACGGATAATCAGCAACCCTCCACCACCCCTTCTCCACTCAAGAGATATCACCAGAGTTCTCACCACACTATGGGGGGGTATTCTGGGTTCGGGCCATTCCTTAGCCCAGAGCCCTTCCCCAGGACAGCACGCCAACTACGCATTACAATACTCGCCAAATACGCATTACCTTGCTCGTGCTAAATATATGTAAGTTTGAACTCGTGAATCTAACATAAATACAGGGAGGATCTAACTACGCTGCCACATTTACATGAAGGAATATTTCTTTCTGATTCAACCATCAATGCGATTACTAACATATTTGGTTGCATGTAAATTAATCTAGTCACTGCAGCAAGCAGCATGCAAACAATTTGAAAGCAATACAGAATATAGCCATCAATCAGGCTCTATGGGCAGCACCTGTGGCAACCTATTTGAATCTCATGGATTTTTCCTAACCTCACCCGCTCCCTTTTTTTTTCTTTTTTTTTTTGTCCTTCGGGTGGAAAAGTGGTTCAATGGGATGTTTTTGGTTTTGCTGTCTTGCTTCTGTAACTGCATCATACTTCCATCACTCCACAATTTTACAACTCCAATTTCCAACTGTTTGTATTTTGTGTCACTGACTGTATTTCCTTTATTGAAACAAATGTTGTTAAGTGTCATTTTCACGTTGTGAAATTTTTGAGTGGAACGTTTAATTTCAATTGGATCAGTTTTTGTGGACAACAAACAAATGCCTTTTGCCTTCATTTAAGAGAAACACCTCTTCTTGAGAACAAACAAGGGAGTGCCCCCACCCCCAGCCACAGAAACTGTTTTTTTTATCCCTTCTCCTTTTTATCAAAGTGTGAATGACTGAAAATGAATTAGAACTCCCAGTAAAACCAAGTTTTTCCCTTTGGCTTGAAGCCACAGATCTTTAAATCCATACTTTATTGGACATAAAATTGACCAAATGGAGCAAATGTTCTCCATCGTTTTATAGAACTGTAAGTGCTTAATGCATGCTCTTTGTGAGACAACAAGAAATACAAATGATCCATTAAAGGGGTCATGAACTGGTCTACGCAGAAACCAAGCGATAACGATGGCGCCGAAGACTACTAGATGCTGTGCAGTGTCAAGTTGTGGGAAAACAGTGTTTGCATTGCCTTCCTTCTGATCCCATCGTTAGGAATGAGTGAATAAACTATTTTTAATGAAGATCCAGACCACGTCGGTAATAACTTGGTCCTTTATTCACTTCCTTTTACCATGAATTTGTTAACAAGCATGGCACAACTCAACTGAGGATTTTCAGAAAGATTGAAACAAAAAGACAATGCTGTGCTGACTAATGTCACAACACACAAGTGTGAGTTGCTTTTCATTATGTGGTCACTATTGCTTTGTCTGTGAAACAGATAATTTAATATGAGTATTTATGTGTTTTGAACCTAAATCACAGCAGTGTCCATCTGTGAAGGATATACGCTGTCGAACATACACAAGTGTTAGCCAATCATTGCAGTGGGATTATACAATCATCCACGCCTATTCAAACAGAGCATTCTGATGAGGGGGTCAAAACAGTACAGAAAATAGTTTATTACTTCTAAATTATGATGTTTTTTGGTGTAAAATCTTGAAAACATTATAAGTGGACCTCAGAGACAGAGCAGAAAACATTGGTATAGTTCATGACTCCTTTAAGGTATACAGGAACGCATGGGTGAAAGTCCAACATTACATAATCTCAATTGGACTCTGTGTTCATTTTTTAATGTTATCTGGTTTGAAAGGTGAATTGTGCATAGGAAAAACCATGAAGACATTGTTTTGACTGTGAACTTTAAGATAAAATTATCCTCACACCAAACAGCCCAGCCACAATGCTGGATCGGAAAGGTGCCAATTTACAAATTCCTCCTTCTCAAAAGGAATAAAAAGGCTGTCACTCTTTCTAGTAAAGTGTTGTGCATTGTTGAACATGAACGGTTGTGAAAAGAGAAACAAGGAAGATCTGCAAGAAAGATTTTGGGAACTTTGGAAACAGCTAATTTTCAGGACTCATTTTCAGGACCTTTTTTCATTTTCAGGATCTTCTATACCAACTTCATAATCTTCTCTTCAAAAATCATCCAACTGTGTTCTGGGAAATTCTGGGTCTTCTGCACAGAACCTTCACCTTCAAGACCCTACATCTGCGTGTCCCAGACAAAAACATTTTCAGTGCTCCAGGAGTTCAGCATCCACAGTTTTTCTCAATCAATTTGACACTTTTCTCCAATGCAATGTACTTGTTCTTAAAACTATTAGCGCAGCCATCCAAACACAAAATTATCTTAACTTTACTGCAAAATGAAACTCTGCAATTCTTAGTATTGCATTTATTAAAAGTAAATATTGATATCAAATAGGTGTATAGGTGTGTTCTCTATTGATTCGCGCTTACATATAATCTGATTGAGCAAATAGCAAGCATATTTTGGCGTGCTGTCCTGGGGAAGGCTCTGAGCCTGGAATATAGCCCGAACCCTATCCCTAGTATGGGATGAAAATAGATCAATGCCAAAAACATAGGATAGCGATAAGTATGCGGTGTATATATGCACGTATTGTGCTAGTTAGGATGATTAGTGGGACAAACAGGTTATACCTGTGCCAAATTGGCTGATTATCTGATCGTGCTCCTCCCAAACCTTGTTAATAAAACATCATTTATAAAACACCTTCAGGAGATGCACAAACATACTCATGAAAATAATTTTTTTATTGGAATTCTTCAGTATTCCTGTAACATAACGTCTCTTCAGAAAATGACAGAGGAAGAATTTCAAGTAAATAGATTTAATCTCAAGGAGTCACGAGAAAAAACAAAACAAAAATACATTACAATACTTTAATAGAAAGCAGTGTGTTATTAGTTCAACAAATTTAAAAGAACTGCTATAAAACCAGTGAATTATCAAGCTGCAAATTAATATGACAAATCAAAATTTGAGGCGGTCTCTGTGGTGATCATTGTATATGCAGTACCTGCCCACGAGGGAAGAGATGAAAGTCTCTGATATCATCAGTCAGTTGAACATGTTTTGGCTGTGTTAGTGTCTTTCGGTCTGTTACTCGGTGATGAGGATCTGGTGGGGCATCGGAGTTTTGACTCGGAATGCAGTTATCTTCCTCTCTGCCTCTCATGGCAGATTTTTCATGTCTGCATTGTTTCTCAGTCTTTCTCCATTCTAACCCCCCCTGTAAGAGTGAGTATGAAAATGTACATGCTTATAGGATAGGACAGACTTGACTTTCTTTACCTAACCTGAGAATAAATAAAATAAGGTAGAAGGTGTAGGGAATTTAGCACCGCAAAACAAAGCATAGACACAGCCCTGAGTGAGAAGCTGTGGTCCGCCTCTGCCATTATTGATAACTTGCTGTAACTGCTGGAGATATACAATGTCAGCGCCAAAGAGGCATTTTAAGTGTTGTGTTTTGGGATGCATTAACGAACATAGGAGTCTCCATATACTACCTCCGTCTGAGCCGCTGAGGACACTGTGGTCAAGTTTCATTGTCTAAGGAAATGTCCTGGAAAAAAATCGGTAAAGTCCCCAATAGGTATAGGGATCAATACCAACGCTTCGTGCGCGAACGTTTGCTCCAGACAAAGTAAGTATCACGCGTTTGTTTTCCAAATTGCCCTTCTGAAAGAGCTTCTTGGCACTCTATAAGGCTAATGATGCTAAAGCTACCATTCTCTCTGTCTGTTTTCAATGGTGCTGCCTTCATGAATGATCGTGAATAGGAATGTGGTGGTTAAAAGTTGCATATGAAAGCAATGTGAGTCGATGCTGGAGCACCAGCTCATTTGCATTAAAGCAACATACTCAAATACACAGCGTTTTGGCTCACACCCTAAAAGTGGCAATTTTAACAAGCTATAAAAAATTATCTGTGGGGTATTTTGAGCTAAAACTTCACATACACACTCTGGGGATTATTATTATTATTATTATTATTATATAGTCATTTTTCAGGTGCTGCTCCAATAAAGCAACATCCACACAGGGTTAGCCCTGAAAAGCACTCTTGAGCAAAGAAGGCCACAGGAGAGGATTTATGAATGGATGTGAAGTGATGCAACTGACGCTGGAAGGTACATGATAGCAACAATATGATGGATGCATTACATCCAAATTTCATTCATCGTACCCATATTCATACTAAATAAAACACATTTTTTTAACAGTCACAAATTCAAATTCAAACTTAGTACCTACTCAAACAGCACTCAATTTAGGTCGTACCTCTGAAATTGTTGCCAGATGAGAGAGACATCCAAAATATGGGTTAGTCCAAGAGCATGTTTGGGAACCACTGGATTAAGGTGTTGACTGATCACATTCCTTTAGCCTACATTTCTGTCTACGTACAAAATAATTTCCCAATTTCTCTGAATACTAGTTAAAATTCTAACCTGGTGCGGTTCTGCCCCCTGCTGAAGTTTGAAATGTAATTCCGCTACACTTTTATATTTATCTTCCCGAGATACTTCTCGAGAGGAAATCGTTTGGAATTTTGTTGTGTGCACTGTGTAGTATCAATACTGTGTAACTTTTATTTCATTAAACAATAGGGTAGAGTGGGGGGAAACGCCCCCCCCCCCCCCCCCCCCCTTAAGGACTGTGTATTTTTATTTTTTTTCTGTGAAACAAATGCATTCAGAAAAGTTATCATAGTTTTAGTGACAGTGACATCAATTATAAACCAAGTGTGAAAATTTTCCAGAGTTTTCATGTTATTAGATTTTTAACAAAGATTAAATTTGTACCAAGGAAGTGTTTTGGTAAAATGCCTTCCAGTCTTACAAAGCAATTTGCATTATACATTTAAAGCAAAATTAGAGTACAGACAGTTTTAGCTTAAATATTAAGCTAAAGTTTTATTATTAAATATAACCAATAAATGTGAATTATAAAATTATAATGGCATATCTGAAAACGTGTTGTTGGTGCTGACTGGCTAGTTGCTATCTACCTGATGAACTTGAGGTAATTTTTAGATATTAAGTCCAAATATTTTTATTCAACCAACTATTTAGAATATTTTTTGATGGAAACACAAAGGATTTGATGTTCAGAACAGTAACCACAGTAATTGTCCCCTGGGGGGCGTTTTACCCAGTGTGGTTTTATCCCACAGACTAGGTTTGGGGAAAAAAAAAAAAAAAGTAAATGTCATTCTGAAAATAATTATATTTTTCTTAAATAACACTTACTCCCTATCTACAGTTCCTACTGTTCTCATATCATATATAACTGTGATGATCTACAAAACAACAAGCTTTAAAACACTTTTTTTCTTACTGCTGAAACTTAGATCATTTACTGTGAAATTTGTTTTCTCTCTGGTACATCACAAGTGTAAGCTTTAGAGTGAATACTTCTACATCACTCTTGTCAACGTAGTCCATAGTTACAATAAAAATGTATCTTCACTTTATCTGGTTATTTTGGGAAAAGCAGTGGAGTGGAGTGGGGGGGGGGGGGATTTCCCCCCATTCTGCCCTATTTGTTGTGCATTGTGCTTAATTGTGAATAATTACAGAATATTAATTAAATGAATTAAGAGCCGAGATTTGTTCAAATGTACCAGCTTTTTGTGGGCAACATTAACAGGACTCGAAACATGTTATACGCATAATTTAAATTTTTAACTGATTCAGCTTACAGTATCTCTGATTGCAGAATTTTCAGCCAGGACCAAATTCTAGAGTTTTCTCATGTCCATGTGATGCTCTTGATACACAGTGTAGAAATGTTGCATTTGTGAGATTCTCCCTCTAAACACTAATGCTTTGGGGGTTAGAGGTACTTCCAGCACAACCAAGATTTTGCATTTAGGGTGATCAGAATGCTCTCCCTTCAAATATCCAAAGGTCTTGGAAATACCATTTTCACAAGAGACACTACTTAAAAATGACACCAGAAATGGCCATTGGCATATAACATTGATACATTACATTGTAACTCAAAAAACATGAAGTACAGTGGACAGAAATACTTTCAAAAACAAGAGGGAAAAGATGCAGAATTATATTTTATTCAAAAGTAACAATAATAATAATAACAATAATTTTAAAACTATACTTTGTTTTAATCATACAACAACAGCATTTAAATAATCAGTTTAACATAATTTGACATAAAATAAGTAAAATTTACTATGTAGTAATGTAGCCTCTATCCAGCTCCTCTAAACTAACTGAACAAACAAACAAAGAAAACCTAGTAATTTTATCCTAACATTAGCAAACAGTTTTCTTCTTTGTATTAGGTTCAAACAATCTTCTTTATGCAGTAAACCCAGAACAAGGCTTCTTTCCAGTGAGTGCAGAGCAGGAAATTGTACTTATTACAGAATGCTTTGAATGAGAAGAAGAGAATGCTCTTGAACCAATCCACTCTGCTAGTCACCCAGCTTGGCAAAAAAAAAAAAAAAGGTTTACATACAAGATTAGAAATAAAGCTGATGTTTTTAATATTGAACATGTTTAACTGTTGTTGTTAAAGTTTGTGATAACATATGAAGGTCAAAAATATGTAAAAAGATAAAAGGTGGCCCAAATATCGTAATGGCACTATATCTATCTATAGTTATGATCTGGGATCCTCAAAAGACTGTTCAAGTGACATACCTTCTACTGACAAAAGAAGCTGAACTTCTCCTCACAGTTTCTGTGTGTCCAAAGCTGTTTTTGTTTGTCCAGGGCTCCACAATGAAGGCCTCTGACAGGACACTGGGGCCGTTCATTCTGATACCAGGCTGTGTAGTTAAGATCATCTCCAGTGACCCAGAACCAGACCCCTGCTAGATAATTTAGACCAATCCACACATGTTCTGTGTCAGCCTCTGTGACTTCCAGTAAAGCAGACTTCATCCTGCCCATTGTGCTCAGACTTGCCAGATCATTATAATGAGATTTGCAGTATTCCAGAGCTCCACCCCAGGTCTCTTTCTCACGCACCAGAACAAAGTTTGTCATGCAGAAGAAGCAATGTGCGATATAACATTTTTCATCATGCAGTTTTTTATGGTCTTTGTATAGAAAGGCACAGTTTTCACTGGAAACATTAGTTGGTTGTTTCATTGAATGATCAGTATCCCAGGTAATTTGTTCGGCATCTATACCTCCTGACCACTTCCAGACTCCTGTTGTGGGCTTTTTGTAGAGTCCAACCCAGGCATTAGACATTTGATTAGATGCATTAGCTAAAAATTGCTTTTCCTCACTCGCATTGATGAAGGTAGAGAGGGCATGAAAATAAGTTTTGCAGTACTGTTGCGCACTACACCATTTCTTCTGCTCATTCACAAAGAAATGTTGTTTGAGACCGGAGGAGAGTCCGTAGAGCTCCATGATTAGGAGCAGAGCGAGTGTTGTCTTCATCTTCATCCACTGAAGAGTTTCTGCAATTTTTTTCAGTGATCTGTTGAAGTTGAGGACAGAACTGTTCATGAGGACTCCCTCTTACTTAAACTGACATACAGCCAATGACATATGAGTGTGATGGTGTGACCAATCACAGCACACCTTTACAGACAGAGCAAAAAAAACAGGTGCATTTAACCAATCAAAGAAGCCTCATAATATTTCTAAGAAAAACTGCGAGCAGAGAAATATGGCATGAAATATTTTTGCATGTGCTGCACAGTTTGGTTAATAGTGGTCCCAGATTTGGCTTTCGCCTGAACAACATAGAAACTAAATATTTTAATTATTTCTACTATAATCCTTCAAAAGCATTACTGATTAACCAAGGATAGATTAAATCAAACACTCCCAATGTTAATTAAAAGTTCATGGTGTTTCATGATCACAATATATTTAGGATTCTGATATACCTTAAAACCTATCGCCTTCTGACTTTCTCTCAAGTACTCTATTTTACAGACCCAACTGATGGTTTTTCCAAGGACACAAATGCAAATCAAAACCAGTAAAGCAAATCTTGAATACCATCCAAACAAGCTGGTGAACATTTGCCTTTGGGATCAGTGGTGCAGAAAGGAAATTAACATTATCCATGGTAAGAAGATCTGCAGACACTGACATTGGGAACACTAAAATTACCGCCATTCCCACCTAATCTCATGTATAGAAAATAACTTGCTTGATTGGTCTATGGCTCAGTAATAATAAAACACATAATAAGAGATGTCCAGCATAGTATGTACTGCAGCTGTTGATTTTATAGTTAATGGTGCTTGCTAAGACAACAATCTTTATAGCTATTTCACATTGGGTTAGGAAAGTAAACAAACTGAGGATGATAAAACAAATTTTAAAAAGGCAGCGGCTGTTTGCACTATAGATTCTAGCGATAGATTCTATTTACACTAAGTGCAAATAGCATATTTTTTAACTATATGTTATTTACTAGGGGTGGGAATCGCAGGATACCTCACGATACGATATAATCATGAAACATGGCTCCCGATAACAATAATATCACGACACAGCGATTCTGCTATAATCAATATATTTCCAGAAAATCCTATAATGATACATCACGATATCTGTCTAAACAAAATGCCTGTGAAAAGGTTAAGTGCAAGTTTTCTTTCTTTATTCAAGTCCAAACTGTTAGAAAACAGCAAAAAAAATAAATTATAATAAGTCAATTTTAACATGTTGAGTAGGCTATTAATCATTTTATTCTTGGACTTATTAAAAGCTCAGTTCAACTGAGCACTGTTCTTCGGAAAAATCCTCCAGGTCCTGCAGAATCTTCAGTTTTCCAGCATCTTTTGCATTTGTAACCCTTTCCAGCAGTAACTGTATGATTTTGAGATCCACCTTTTCACACTGAGGATGATTGAGGGACTCAAACACAACAATTAAAAAAGGTTTAAACATTCACTGATGTTCCTGAAGCAAACACGATGCATTAAGAGCCGGGGGTGAAAACTTTTTGAATTTGAAGATCAAGGTAAATTGTACTTCATTTGTCTTCCAGGAAACATGCAAGTATCTTCTGTAGCGTCAGAAGGGCAGTACTAAATGGAAAAATATGATATTTCAACAAAATAAGAAAGATTTGGACATCTTCATTCTGTTCAAAAGTTTTCACCCCCCGGCTCTTAATGCATCGTGTTTCCTTCATTAGCATCAGTTTTTTTTGTCTTGTGGACTATATGTAAACATATTTTATGGAAAATTTCTTACTCAGGACAGTACTAAATAAAAAATAACATGCATTTTGTATGATCTCTCTTATTTTGGTAAAATTATCCACATTTTCACAGATTCTGCAAGGGGTTCCCAAACTTTCGCATGCCACTGTATCTATAGAAAGCTTTAAATTACTACTTAACGAAATAAATAAATCAAATCAAAAACAAAAACTCTTTCCTCATAATCATAATCAGTGAAGATTAAATTCTCTCTAAAGGCGTGTCTAACGAGGAGATGGCAAGTCAGGATCATCATCTTCATCTTTGCGACACTGACACAGAATATTTAGTTTGTCACCTTTTTCACTCCTGACGAGTTTGCACCCCTGATTATTAAATGGAACACCTTATTGGAACAATATCCCTCCCTACACCTACCCCCTACCAGATACTTTTATTTCCAACTTTTTGATTATTTCCTCAATTTTTATTGAAAATAATTGCCTTTCTGATGCAATATGAGATTTGAAAATGTTCGGCAAAAGGCAGGCTCGAACTCGGGTTGATCGCATCAAAAAGCATGTACCATACCATCTACGCCACTGAAACTGATGTTGAATTAGCGTATTAATAGTATTAATCAACATTTTGTGAAGTTAAAGACAAAAAAAATACATCAAATAATTTAGATCTAAAAACAGGCTAAAGACACTAACAGCATCTTCTCTTTAGAGTTTCCAGTAATCAAAACCATTGTGTGATATTCTGTCTCTCTCGTGGCAATCTGAAGCAAGACGTGACACCCAGGCATAACTGAAGTATGGCAACATGACACAGCATCTCATTCCGTTCTCAGGGAACCAGGTTATATACATAATCCTTAAATGTTCCCTTTCAAGGAAATTTTAACCCATCATATAGTGGTGATGTTATGGGAGCATAAATACTCACAATGCCATATTGAATAAATGCCCGCTCACTAGCTATGGAAACAACTGCAGTGACTGTAGCCATGATTATTATATTTTTAGATTCATAAGTTACCTTCAGAGAGCTTCAGAGTTAGCGCCAGAGCATACAATCTAGGGGGCGTTTGTATTTCTAGAGGGGGCCACAGCAGAAATCGGTAAGGGACTTTGGGACTTAAAGCTGCAGTCTGTAACTTTTACCTCTTTGTCGCCCTCTATGTTTGAAAACCTGGAATTGCAGTTTCTTGCAGAATTAGCTTTCGTGCGCCGGGGTTGTGATCCAGTGTTCTGGCATGGCTCCAGCGCGGATGAATCTAATGTTTTGAGGTTAACGTGTAGTTGTCAGTAACTGCACCGGTGTGGATATTTACTGTACTTCGCAATCACAGATTCTAGCTTATGTCTTGGAATATATGACCCAATTCATAATTTTCACCGTATATTGCCATCTGAACGACCCAGCTAACAAAATTTCGTAACTGTTACGTAACTGCTATGTAATCTGGTGAGCAAAGTTACGTTGTGGCAACCGGAAAAGCGAAAGGTGCGTTTTTCTTTTTTTCCAGATCCAGGGTCTCTCAGTCCAAAGGAAGTGCCAAGTCCCTCATCAAAGCCACCGTTCTCACTGCTTTCAAGTTCGTAGAGAACTCAATAGAGTCAAAATACATTTTCAGTTAAATTTTGAATCTTAATAAAGAATAATAATAAAGGGTTTTCTATCTTTCCAGAGTTCAAGAAATTTATTTTATAGATTTATAAACTTATTTATTTGTTATAAATTCTAAGACTCACCTCAGAAAATTATTTTGTCAGACACAGCTAAAGTAGCTAAAAGTACGGAGCCCCTAAGAGCTCATGGTGGTGGAAAGATTTCGGGGTGGGTGAAAAAATTCGGGGTGGGAGGAAAAAATATTTTTCAAATCTTTTGCGTTCTCTCGCAAAGATGTTTGCGTTCCCTCGCAAAACTTTGCGTTCTCTCGCAAAGCAAACATCTTTATTTTCCTTTCTTGTAAACATCCTGTGTGCGTGGAGTGTCACATGAGTCAGTTGTGGTATGTCATGTCACTATATTTAGTTCTTTCTTTTCTTTTTTCTTTTTTATCGCTTTATGAAACCTTCAAATAACAACCAGGCATTATCATCTTTCCATTGTTAAACACATTAACAATAAATCCAAGCAGCATGAACAAAATAATACTAAAATAAATTAAAATAAAATAAACATTAAAATAATACTAAAAGCAAATTACAGTTTTAAGGCACTCTTTGTTTTTAAAATGTTTTATGGGTTGAAATAAAATTCTAAAATCATTTTCAAGGAGAAACTTTAACAAATCTACATATTATTGCACAGAAATTAAATCTCTTTATTTGCACTATATAAGCAATTGTCCATATTCTGACTTGGAGAAAAGAACATTTTATCTTAAGGGAACTTTCAATCTTGTGTCTGACGTTTACTTACAGCTTTTAAATAGCAAATTCTGGTAATCAGAACATATAAAGAATGTGTAAATGATGGTCATGAAATTATGCGCATGCGACGTTGCAGTTACGTTGTCAGTAAGTTTTTATGTTACCAATATATTACCAATAGAGGACGTATCTGGGACGTGCTTGGTAATATTAGGACGTTAGGAGGACGTACTGACAACGTTGTGAGTTTGTAATTTGATGGTAATAAAATTACGTGCATGCGACGTTGCAGTTACGTTGCCAGTAAGTAATTAAATTACCAATATATTACCAATAGAGGACGCATCTGGGACGTGTAATGTTACAACATTAGGAGGACGTACAACGTTGTGAGTTGGTAATTTGATGGTGATTAAATTACGGGCATGCGACATCGTAGTTACGTTGTCAATTGGTAAGTCATGACATTACCAAAAATTACCAATACATTACGTAACTGTTACGTTGTGTGTTAGCAGGGAAGTAGGCTAAGTAACAAGTCTGCCACGTTTGTTCTGCCCAAGTGAGGGAAAAACATTAACATAAACCGCGCTACCAATGGTGATTAAATCTAAAGATCAGTTAGCTCAAATCACATCTAATTGTGCAAATTATTATCATTGTTATACTTTGTTCTCAAATTATTAATGTTAACAACATCAGCATTGTGTGAATATGAGTATAATATTAGCGTGTAGATTTAAATTTTTGTACAGTCTAATATGTAATTGTCATACCATTCAAATTTCATATTAAGAAATTATTTTAATCCAAAAAGTAAATTAATCTTCCTTCAAACCAGTTCTATTTAAAATACTTGTGTAATCCCTATCTGTAACCAGAAGCACATTTATAACTGGAATATAATTTAATTTCATTCACATGACTTTAAGTATTCAGGCAAGTGGGATGCTAATAATTCCACTTCCCTGCTCTTATTCACCCATTCCTCATAACCCCCAGTAAGCACGCTAATGTTACAGGTCCTAGGTCTGGAACACATAGACAGATTAAAAAAACCTGAATTATCAGAAAAAAAGAAAGAAAAAAAAGTAAGGACAAGTAAGCTTCCACTTCCAAAATAGAGTTTTGTACAATTTCTTTTGTATTATTTCACAACAATAAAGTCTTTAAATACTTGTTATTTGAGTATCACTCTTATATATTAACAAATATAATAATTAGCCTATAGCCTCTGTATGCTCTGTATTCAGGATGACGCAAAATACACTTTAAGGCCAATTCACACCGCACAGACAAAGGCCTTTTTCTCTGTGAATACTTCTATTATATAACCATTTACAAATGGACTATTAAACTAATTTGTCATTTTCATCCATGTTATCTTGTAACATTTAATCTGTAACAGTTACATGACACAAAATATCAACGTCACTCTCATAAAACATAGAATACTCTGAACAAATATACATAAAATATACACAAATAAACAATTTCTGAGTCTTTTATTGATTACCACAACACAACACAGACCAACTGTCCTTTTACCGTTATTTCATTACTCTCCGTTCACACGGAGAGTAATGATATATATATATATATATATATATATATATATATATATATATATATATATATATATATATATATATATATATATATATATATATATATATATATATACTGTGTATATATATATACTGTGTATATATATACTGTGTATATATATATATATATTTATTATTACTATTATTATTACTATTATTATTAATGTGTCATTTAGCAGACACTTTTATCCACAGTGACTTACAAATGAGGACAACAGAAGCACTCAATTGCAGCATTAAAACAACTAAAAACAGATCCAAAACTAAAAGACAAAACTTTATACTACCTATACACATTTTAAAAATAAAGAAATGTAATAAAAAATGTAGCCATAACCACGTGATCAGTGACGTCCGAAGCTTCACTTTCGCGTACAACCACGTGACTGCTTCGTAATCTGATTCAAAAACAGCACGAACCCCTTGCGCAGGTTCCGCGTGTCAAGCACCTCGGAACAGAGACTGAGCTCTTTTGAATTGTCAGCATGGAACCAGCCAAGAAAAAAGGCCGTTCGGAAGTCTAGCAGCATTTTCAACTTGTATCCACAAATAAAATATGCTAATAATAATATATTAATACATGTGGCCTCCTTCTGTAGGTTGAGTGCATTTGTTCTCAACAGCTTCCTTATAATAACAACACATTCTGTTGAGACATTTTAGAGCTAAACATGCACTTTCACTAACCAGGGGTCCGTTCTTCGTACATCGCTAACTCAGTTAGCTGGATTTGATTGTTGACGATTTGGCATGATCTTGGATTGTTTGGTTCTTCAATGCTCATCCCGGAGTTGCTGTCATAGCAACGGTTCGGTAAGCTTAAACCTGCTCGGGAGCAGGCTTATTTCATGTAAACAGGATTAGATCGCGGCTTTATAAGCGGCGGTGATACGGGAAGTCTGTTGCACTTGCAGCCATGTCTTGCCCGTTTTTACGAGAGCAACCTGTTGCGGAAGGTGCGAGGATAATTCGCAGAGCTTTTAGAATTTATCGCGTTTTGCGACACAGACAGGATCCATTAGCACAGCGCGATAGTGTACTTTTTGAAAGATATCATTTTTCACGTGAGGGTGTCATTTACATAATTAATTTGTTAGAACCTCATATTAAAAGTTTGACTCGTCGGAGTCGGGCTTTAACCACAGCACAAACTGTGTGCATCGTTTTGAGATTCTTTGCGAGTGGCACTTTCCTGTACACTATTGGGGATGCGGAGAACTTGGCCAAAAGTGCTGTCTGTCGTGCCATTCGTAAAGTTTACCTGGCCGGCGCTCAAGCAGTTTTTAGGTGTTTTTGTAGTCTTTCCAAGCCATGTAGTTAATTATTACCATTTTGTAGAATACTCTTGTATTTCACCTTTACTTGTTCCCAATTTCTAGTGGGTCCTGTGATGGCTCTAATATGAAAGATTAAAGTATGAAAATGTTTAATGTACATATACTGTAATAACTGATTGAAAACATCCAACACAATCACTTGCACATTTCATTTGTCTGCAACTTTTTGCCAGCCCTCTCTCCTGGCTTTTGCAGCCTTTGAGCTGTTCCCTGTCGTTTTTATTAAATTTTGGAACTCCCCATAGCCCTCCATCAAGAGTTCTTGTTCTGCCGCCGAGAAAAAGTGGGCGTGCTCTTTGGCCATTTTGGGCAACCAATAACAGCTTTGCTGATCAGTGTTTGTACTATCGATACATATCCCCTTTTAAACCAGCGCATGAACGCGCAATGATCTCTGATAACTCAATCCAGCCATACTAATCATCAACAACAGTTGCGTTCAAAGAACCTAATTAGCCAGATAATGAGTAGCTGGATCATATCATCTCGGATGTGTCTTTTGATCTCGGATGTAATAAGCGACGTACGAAGAACGGACCCCTGTTCACAAGTGTAGCCCTCTCCTGCTGAATGGCTCAAATGCTAAGGATGTCTAGGGGAAGTTTTCATAAAACCAGAAATAAAATTTTGGGTGAGAGTTACATCTATTAATTGTCACTAGCTGTTTACATTTTAGTAATGACAGACCTTAAAATACAACCCAGGGTCTCAGATATCAGTATGAAGTGCTTACAATTAAACAGAGTGTGGAAGTGCCTGTATGCTGTGTTTCTATTGCATAATGTAAATTTCCAATCTCACTTAAATTTCTCAACTGTACACCAAACAACCAATCATTAAATCTTTCTTCACAGGAAGATCACAAGACAAAAAGATTGTCAACAAACCTTTACATTTATTAAACGTGGACTCTTTTGTTTTGTTACCCTTTTTTCTGTAGTTGAATTACTTTAGGGCACTTTATGACACAATTCACACATTGGAAACACAACCAAACTTAGTTCAAACGGAAAATCAGAGTAAACAAAAATTCACAAAAGAATAGTATAGTCAAAATTCCCAAAATAAAGTTTTACCCAGCTGGGATTTAAGTCTCGTTGGCGCGCAGTGTTGGAGCTCACGTGAATGTGGAACACTTATGAGTACTCACGAAATCCAGGGAAATAGAGAAGTTCACACAATACCAGTTCAGGAACCACAATCAAATGATTAGCAAATCCGATCGTCACTGACGTCCTCTCGTGAATGAGCACTCGCGAATGTTCTCGCGAATCCTCCGTCTGTGATGCAACCAGGCCCGATCTGCAGCCGCGGAACAACCTCAGTCTCTCCCAGTCAATCGCCCCATCTTCGTGCGTTCCGTCGCACGTCGCTCTCACTGGACTGCTAACACTACAAAATGTCCGTCAGTCCTTAGATGCTAAAATACACATGACTATAAGTCCTTAGTTGGAACAAAAACACACAGGGTATCTTAAATTCTTGGATAAAAGAAATTAAAGAGACGAGTATCGTCTTTTTTTTCTCAATTGCATCACCCCCTTTCCTCTTCCTTGACCCGCCCCTTCAACTCTCGGGGTTATTCTCTAAACACCTCATTGGATGATCAGTAACATTCCTTTGTTTTATTTTTTTCATTAAAATAAAACTCTGATTTGAAAATCCACATCAATTTTAAACCATTTTAATTTTAGAACACCAAATATGAATTTTAGATCGAACAATAACAAACAAACAAAAAAAAATTTAATTAAAAGACCCTATTTTAATAGGGCTCTACACAAGCATTTCACAATTACACAATAATGTCCTTTTCTTTTGATTATATATGCCTACATGAGAGTTGCCTATGAATCCATAGGTTTAGGAATAAGGATAAAGCTTATTTGAATAAGGCTGCATGTGTTGATCAAAGCACATTCATAAAAAATAGTTTCTGTACAAGTTAATTTATCCCATTCATTAATTCTTTTATGAATTCATTAATAAGCTATTGTGTACTTCATCCACGCAGAAAAACTTTATTTTAGAAGAATTTTATTGTATTGCTTTTGGGGTTTTCAGAGCAGAAAGTGATTTATTACATGAAACAATCAACAATATTCATAATAATGATTATTATTATAATATGGGCAATCTGGGACATGCATCACCTTCACCTTTTGACCACTAGATGTCGTTAGTGTGCGCAGTGTTGGAAAGCTTCGAGTAATGAACCTTTTTACGATACACTTGAGGGGAAAGCCTTGGTGCTTTGAAAAGCTTGATTTCACCATCACTACTTATATCCTTTGCCGGTGTCCCTGCCCTGTGGAGTCGTACAGTAGAGTCGATGGTCTTTACACTCTTCGGTCTTCACACAAGGAGGCCTGTGACGGCTGCCACGATGGCTGCCGCAGCTTTTTTATACCCGTCTAACAAAATACTAACTGAATTTAGCTGGACACTTTCCTTATTTTTTCACAACAAATGGCCAAGCAAGCGCCGACACTGACAACATACACGAGACAGAACGAGACCAAACGTGATAACACTCACCAGCTACTTTATTAGGTACACCTGTTCGATTGCTTGGTGACACAAATTGCTAATCAGCCAATCACATGGCAGCAACTCAATGCATTTAGGCATCTAGATGTGGTGAAGACGACTTGCTGAAGTTCAAACCGAGCATCAGAATGGGGAAGAAAAGGGATTTAAGTGACTTTGAACGTGGAATGGTTGTTGGTGCCAGATGGGCTGGTCTGAGTATTTCAAAAACTGCTGATCTACTGGGATTTTCATGCACAACCATCTCTAGGGTTTACAGAGAATGGTCCAAAAAAGAGAATACATCCAGTGAGCGGCAGTTGTGTGGATGAAAATGCCTTGTTGATGTCAGAGGTCAGAGGGGAATGGGCAGACTGGTTAGATATGATAGAAAGGCAACAGTAACTCAAACAACCACTCGTTACAACCAAAGTGTGCAGAATACCATCTCTGAACGCACAACACGTCGAACCCTAAAGCAGATGGGCTACAGCAGCAGAAGACCACACCGGGTGCTGCTCCTGTCAGCTAAGAACAGGAAACGGAGGCTACAATTCGCACAGGCTCACCAAAATTGGAAAATAGAAGATTGGAAAAACGTTGCCTGGTCTGATGAGTCTCGATTTCTGCTACGACATTCAGATGGTAGGGTCAGAATTTGGCGTAAAGACAAAAGCATGGATCCATTCTGCCTTGTCTCAACGGTTCAGGCTGGTGGTGGTGGTGTAATGGTGTGGAGGATATTTTCTTGGCACACTTTGGGCCCCTTAGTACCAATTGAGCATCGTTTAAACGCCACAGCCTGCCTGAGTATTGTTGCTGACCATGTCCATCCCTTTATGACTGCAGTGTACCCATTTTCTGATGGCTACTTCCAGCAAGATAATGCACCATGTCACAAAGCTCAAATCATCTCAGACTGGTTTCTTGAACATGACAATGAGTTCACTTTACTCAAATGGCCTCCACAGTCACCAGATCTCAATCCAATAGAGCACCTTTGCTATGTGGTGGAACGGGAGATTCGCATCATGGATGTGCAGCCGATAAATCTGCAGCAACTGTGTGCTGCTTTTATGTCAACATGGACCAAAATCTCTGAGGAATGTTTCCAACACCTTGTTGAATCTATGCCACGAAGAATTAAGGAAGTTCTGAAGGCAAAAGGGGGTCCAACCCGATACTAGCAAGGTGTACCTAATAAAGGGGCCAGTGAGTATATGTGTGTGTGTGTGTGTGTGTGTATATATATATAGCCAAATGACCCAACAATTTAAAAAAAAATAACCTAGAATGTTTAGAGTGTGGGTGTGGTGGCTTCTGCCAGTGCTATGAGGAATCATTTTCAGAGTCTTGGGGTTTTGATGCAAGAATTTAGATTTTATTATCAGAGACAATAAAACCGAGAGACGCTGCAGTGAATCTCTCGAATACATGGCCGCTCCTGCTTATATCCAGTTTCTCCCAAGGAGTGTTCTATACATTTTCTATAGTGTTATTGTTTCTAAGAAACAGTCTCCATCTGTTTGCTAGAGCAGACACTAACCCCTCTGTATGTTACGTTAAATGAAGAGGCATGACTTGGTCATAGGATGTGCAGCATGACTTGGTCACAGGATGTGCAGACACTTTAAACCATATGTCTGCACATTTAATTCTTTTGCAGGCCTCTACACATGCAGACAAATACCATTTTACAATAGTAGAATAACTTGATACATACATGGCTATATTCACATTGATTACACAAATAAAACTCTTCGTCATTCCCCCCTTTGAGACTTACTAAGTCTCATTTTTACTTGTTTTTACCCAGAGTGCTGTTTCATAATTCAGTCTCATCAATTATTACCACCTAGTGACCAAATTAAGTCACAGTTTTATCACCAATGACTAGATTATGCAACAGTACTCTGGCGGCGCAGCAGGACCAAACCTCTCCCCCACAATTGACTAGGAAGGAGTAAAAGATCCTGTCTCCCTAATTCCTTATTTAAGATAAAACAATATTATAAGCATGAGCGTGCATAAGCCCAGTCCTGGTAGTGTACATTTTGATTACACTTCAAATTCCATTTTTCATCATCTTGACATTTTAGTATTTCCATTTGCTTAGCTGTGGCTTTGACAACTAATGACCTTAGTATAGGAAGCACACAACAAAACAGTAATCCTCCTATTAATACTGCAACTCCTATAAACATTCCTAATTTAGTTAACCATGCTCCCCATGCTCCTAATTTTAGATCAAACCAATCCCAAATTTTATTATCAGTCCCACATTTTATTATCTGTCCCAACATTTGCTTTAAGTTTTAACCTTAGGTTTTTTTATGTGATTATTACTTCACTAAAAGCTCCTTTTGGAGCAATATTATTTGGGATATAAGTACTGCATTGTTCCTCAAACATAATACATATTTTTCCTTTTTCAGTTAACAAATAATATAAAGCTATTCTATTTTGCTCTGTCATTCTGCTTGTTGCATCCAATTGCTCTTCTAGAAGTTATAAGGTCTCATCAGTGTAATTATGAAATCTTTGCTGATTGTAATATATGTAATTGATCCATTCTGTATTTTTATTTTGTGTAATCCAAACAAATATTGATTCAAACCCTGATTTGACTACATCTCTTGCTTTAAACTCATAAGGTATACCTCTTGGTTGACCAATTGAATCTATAAACTGCAAGGTCTTTTTCATAGGCCCTTTTAGATCTGGATTTTTCTTCATTTGTTGCTTCCTCTTCAAGTGAGATGTGGCTCATTTTATGTGTCAGCATAACCCTAGTACATAATCCTGACCATTTTTTCTTATAATGTTGTTAAGAGGCCTTATTCTAATTCACACATGTCTGTCACTGCAATATCGATGTCATCAAATATAGGTGGTTGGCCTTGTTTTATCATTAAATAGTCATCTTTACATCGTGGTGTTTCCCATATTTTGCAGCATTTTCTTTCAACTTTTCCTACATCACTATGTCTCTTCTTTTCATAACATTCAAATTCCTGATCTGCCATTAATTGTATTCATCCTTGTGGCTTTTGTACTTTTGTTTTCTGTACTATTGGCCATTTACGGGTACGTATGCACTGTAATTCAGTTGCTTCTCTGTAGTTTGTCGTAGATTGTAAAAACTGGCACCAATATGGGCAAAATGCCATTTTTTGGGTACAGTTTCTAAAGATATTTATCGCTCTGCCTCTTTCTATAAAACATTTACCTCCCAATCTTACTACATCTAACCCCATTACATTAGATAGTCCTGGACAGTTGTTAAACCATTCATCATGAAATATTCTACAACTAGACCTGTGTATAGGTAGTAGTACAATATAGAATTGGTCTTGCTTCAAAGCAAACTATGCAGTTTTCTCAATTCTCCTTTTCTGCTGTGTAATTTACCCATTTATACCAATTATTGTCTTCTTCCTTTTCCCATAATATATCTGAATTACCCCTTTTCTTAAAAGTAATATTATGATTATCATTTACAATGTGCATATTTTGTCTAGATAGTTTTTTCTTCTCATCTAATTGTTGTTCTTTTTTAATTAAGTCAAAGCCACTGTTAGTTTCACCCAATAATTGAAAAGTCAATAGTTTGCACTTCATCTTATGTCACTGGTTTCTTCTTGTCACTTTTTCCTAAGTTGTCTGCTTGTCATTTCCTTTTCTTTCCACCTCCTCTTTTCCATTTGTTGGCCCACATCTGCTCCAAAGTATTTTGATCATCTTATTAGCCATCTCGCATCAATCATTCCATCTTCACTAGGGTGACTCTTTACAAGTCGTTGCAATAGTCTTTCCCTCGTTGGCAAGGGAGGGTCGTTACTAGCACGCCCTTCACCCCTCGCTTCATGCTGTGTGGGGTTGTTGAATGGTGGAGCAAACCATTCCCTGGCCTTGACAGAATTGCTGTAACCTGTAAATGGAAACCTTCACAGTTTTTGTTAGTGATATCAAGCATGCTCATCTGCTCATATGCTCATCTGGCCAGTCGTCCTGTGGAAACTTCATGTGGGTTGAGGGCTGTCCTGGCCCCTTTTTTGAGCTCTCACAAACCCAGTTCTGTCAATATAATGAGTATAGGGCTAATACCCATCTATAATATAATAAAGAATTTGGTTTTACTCAGTTATTTTCATCCTTATTATTTTTCAAATGATTTCAAATTTATTCTCAACAATTTACTAATTCATTTATCTTTTTGTTTTATAAACTGAGTTCCACTGTATCATTAGATAATTTTCTGGGCCTATCTTGCTCAGTAGCATAGGCATTTTGACCTGGAAAACACTCAACCCACTTTGTTAACATTCAGAAAGATAATATTTATCCCTTTTGACAGAATCAGCTCCATCATGATATGCTGAAAAGTGAAAGTGAAAAGAAAGTTAGATATGGGGTGAACAGAGCAAGGTTGCTTGCTTTGCCTTCCCATGTAATGCGCTGCGCAAGTGTGGCACTGTTTTTCTTTCTGCCACAATAATAACCTAGGTACTGACCAGGAAACTTAACCAAATTCATCCATGGTCATTATTTTACTGGGCATAATTTGCCCTGTGGGCCCACATTTTAAAATTTGCATACAGCTGTTTTGGCAAAATAATTGATTTGCCTCAGTGTCTCGTCAGACACCTTCATTCACTCTCCAACACCGTCATTCACACTCTTTCACACCCCCCTTTTTGGCCAAAAACATGTTTTATCTTGAGATGTCATCTGATTGTGAACTGGATGGTTTTAGCTGTGGAATGCCATGTATTCTGAATAGGATAAAACAAACTCTTTTTGTTACACTCTACTGAGTGTAGACCTGGTAGCATTCCACATAGTTTCTGGATGTCCGATGCATCTGGACAACATCAGTCACCATAAAGTTTAATTTAACACCGCAGTATAAACCTCTTTTTGTTTGTTTTTTTTGTTTTTGTTTTGTTTTTTGCACAATTTAATAGATTTATTTGTTTAGAATATTTGTCTGCTTTGTGCAATTGAGAGAGCCAATGGTAATTTCTCAAATGTCATTTGTTTGTGTAATTTAAAGTTTAGTCACATATTTTTTCTTATTGCTCATGAGCTACTTTGAGAAGAGGATTGGAGATCTCTGTACAATCTAGGATCCATGGCCATCAACATTTCTATCTTGTTACCCCCAGTGATGATAGCATTTATGATTTCATGATTTTGGATCTCTGGAGTAAAAACATTTATTGTTATTTTATTCAATCTAGCCCTAGTAAATTACCATTAAACAAAATGGAGTGACCAGTATTTTTTTATTTTAGAAGCAATATTGTTTTTTTTTTATTAGACAGTTTGTCTACCCTTTTTGATGATATTTTTCATTTTTTATTAATTTGTAAAGCTCAGCACTGTTTTCAATGATTAAGTTGTAAATTTCCCTTAGTTGGTTAATGAGATATCACTCACTATGCCAAATCCAGCTCCATTTTTATCTGATTGGTGAGTCAAGCACCCACTTTTGTCTGTTATAATTCCTTTTTCTTTCAGACATATGGCTGGACTGGTACCTACTGAAAAGCAGATTGAGAATGTTAGTTAAAACACAGAATTCAGAGAACTGCTGAGAGACCAGTGAATAATCAAAATTAATACAATTAATAAAATAATTAACACAATTTGAAGCAGTCTCTATAGTGAGTGATCATTAAATGTGCAGCACCTGTGCCCACCAAGGGAAGGGATGGAAGTGCTTCTGGTTAGATCATCAGTCTGTTGAAGCTGTTTAGCTGTTGCACTGGGTCGTCAGTCAGTGATGGCACTCAAAGGCCTGATGTTGTGGTGTATGGTCTCCGTTGTTTCTCTGCCTCTTCCTCATTCTGGCTTTTGATTGATCCTGCCAGCTTTGCATTTCAGGATGTTCTCATTACCCTTAGGAAAAGTCTCAAGTGAATGATTCACCTTTTCCTGCTTTAAGTCAGCCTTTCTCCATGTTGACGTGTGCCCTCCTCTTTTCAGCCCCTCACTCTTTTTCTCTCTGCAGCTGAGTCTTTGCTTCGTTGAGACTCATTGTTAGACAGACTCCAGTTCTTTGCTTCCCTTCATCAAGGCTCTGTTCCAGAAGCCATCTGAAATTTTTAACACTCAGAGACTGCATTAATCAAATTGAACCTTTATAAACTCTTGACTAAATTATGTCTGAGCAATCAGCTCTTTATCTAAATTTTCACTTTTCAACCATCTCTTTCAATGGTTCCTTAATAAAAAGGTTAAATAAAAATAAATTAAATAAAATAAATGAAAAAAGTCATTTGGTCAAAAACAGCAGTTCCCTCATTCTATTTTAGTCAAGCAAGTTCTTCATTGCAGAAAACCAGCAAGCAGTTTTTTCTTTGCCAACTGCAGAAAGCAGCTACCTTTATTATCTAAGTATACTACAATAAAACAAAAGAATCCTTCATTCTACAACAGCATGACATGCGTATGGTAAAACTAAAGACTTCAATCATATTTTTTTCTTCTATAATTGCAAACATGGTTCAGAATAATCTAGTAATGGTGAATGAATTTTCCCAACCAACATAAAATAATTCCTTTTTATCTTATTTTGGTATTTAATCAACAAGTTCCATTATTACCTTAAAATGTCCTATAGACTTTGAATAAAAATTTATTTGAACTTGGTCACCCAATCTTGCTCTCATTCAACATTTCACTGCACAAGTTATCTTTAGTAACTCAAAACCAAATCTTTGAAACTCTGTAATGGATTCACTTTCACACGGTCTCCCAGGGATAACAAGATACAAATTTTAGACGTCTTCAGATATCAGATATAAAGTTTTAAGCACGTGCAATATTTTTATTCATCTATTAAGATCTGTTCTGATTCATCTTTCTTTATTGAAGCTTGAATCTTTTTCTTGTTCTTTTTTGTCAGCTCTTCAAGTTGTAACTGCGTTAATTTTCTCTGTAGCTCTTTCCATTTCCTCACACAATGATACATCAAATGTCCCTTCCTTTGGCCATTTTGTCATCATTTTTTTGGTTCTCAGCTGCCATTTGTTAGAGAGCTTGTGTATCAGCTCTTTACACAATGGATATTTTAATCCTAGTATTTCCACTGGAGTGGCTGCCATCATTTTTCCTATAATATGAAAACTCATTTAAAACTCAATCTATAGTTTATACAACAATTTAATTTATTATTATTATTATTATTATTATTATTATTTTTTTTTTAATAATAATATATTCTCCACCCTTCTTAAATTATTATTAGATCACTTTCTTCTATTTCCTTCAGTATCATGCACTTTTAGGCCTGGCAATTATTATAACCCTTGCACATTTTCAATATAGAGTGATTTCATACTATTTATTATATATATATATATATATTTATTTATTTATTTTTTATCACTTAGTGTCCAAAAAGTGCCAACCCACTTAAACATTCTTTGTTTCTAAAAATCCTTTTATCAGTAATTCAAATTAGATGTTACAATTATTACAATTTAATTATTTAACAGAGCATATACCTCTATTTTATTCTTTTTATTTTAACAGCATTACTCTTTTAACATTTCCTTAATATTCTCCCTATCATAATCCCACAACATATCCTTTCAAATTTGTATGAAAAATCTACAATGTCAATCTTGATCCAATCTTTATTGAAACAATTTTCCTAAACACATTCACTCCATCTAGTCCTTTTATTCATAAGGCTCACTCATCCTCTGTCCTTTTATTTATAGGGCTCATTCACTCATTCATCCCTCTCAGGTGTGGCACGAGCTGTGTCCACATCCCGCCAAGCCCCACTTAAGGGACGGTCCAGGAGGGGTGCGCAGCTCTTGCCCACCCAATACGGAATTTATTTATTGTCTCATACAACCATGGTCATTCACACAGACACATACATTAAAATAGATTATACTACTCTCTTCCTGAGAGACCTGTCAGTTCTGCTCGCTCTTTTACTATTACACTTCCTCGACATAGTAAAAAAACAGCACTCTGCAGGATTTTTGCCTACCCGTACAGACCTCCGTAACCTTCCTTTCACCAACAGAGCGGTAACCGTAGGACTTTGCGCGCTTTCCTATACTTTATCTGCTTAACGTTTAATGTTATCCATCAAAGGCCCACTTAACAAAAAACACAGACCATCGCATGCAATGTATATCTGCTTAACGTTTACGTCATCCATCAAAGGCCCTCTTGACAGTAAACACAGATTTTTGCATACACAATCTGCCCTAATTCACTGCTATCCATCAAAGGCCCTCTTAACAGTAAAACAGATCTATGCATGCAATTATTTATTCTGGAATCAAAACCCCCTTTTTCTTTTTGTTCTTTAAATTTGGAAGAGCAATTTTTAAGAGTTCTTACCACCAAGGGCAAACTGGCAAACAACACAAACTAATTTATATAAGCATAAACTGCCTACCTTTTTAGTGGCCACTTAATTTGTGTTGCTCGTCAAGTAAGCCCAAACGTGGTCTTTCACCCTCTGCTCCTTTCCATCCTGTTCGTGACGCCAATATGTGGTGGCTTCTGCCAGTGCTATGAGGAATCATTTTCAGAGTCTTGGGGTTTTGATGCAAGAATTTAGATTTTATTATCAGAGACAATAAAACCGAGAGACGCTGCAGTGAATCTCTCGAATACATGGCCGCTCCTGCTTATATCCAGTTTCTCCCAAGGAGTGTTCTATACATTTTCTATAGTGTTATTGTTTCTAAGAAACAGTCTCCATCTGTTTGCTAGAGCAGACACTAACCCCTCTGTATGTTACGTTAAATGAAGAGGCATGACTTGGTCATAGGATGTGCAGCATGACTTGGTCACAGGATGTGCAGACACTTTAAACCATATGTCTGCACATTTAATTCTTTTGCAGGCCTCTACACATGCAGACAAATACCATTTTACAATAGTAGAATAACTTGATACATACATGGCTATATTCACATTGATTACACAAATAAAACTCTTCGTCATGGGGTGACCATGCGTGCCATTTTATTCTAGCCAGGATTTCTAAATTGCCTAAAATATTTAGGTTTTGGCTTTGTTTGCATGTGCAGGCCGATCGGTGTACAACATCAAAGTACCATGCAAGCTATAGAGAGCGGAGCAGACGGCTTATGCTTTTGAAACACTCTCGAGGTACACTGCTTAAAAATGTGCATTTCCGGACTACGGCAGTTTCAGTGTGTGTGCCCTGGCGTTTCTGATTTCTTGACGCGGACAGAAATGGAGTCTTGTGTGTGGCAGTTTTCCAGTCCGCTCACTAAGGCTATAAACCCCCAGACACAGCCGGAAGTGTTGACGCACTCACTGGTAAATTCACATATATCGTCCTGTTCACAAGCAGTGAAATCTCAGTAAACGGCCAATCATATGTCTCAGTAAACATCTGTAAATTACCGTGCACTTAATATATTTAAAAATGTTACTGGCCTTCACAAAAATGCGTCATATGCACTCATAAAAACAGTAAAGAAAGCCACAAACACAGCAAAGTATAAACAAAACTCAATTTTATTTTTCAGCAAATGCAGTACTGCAAACATTTAACAGGACTGCAAATATTATTCAACAAATACAACATTTAACTAATCGTTTAGATTGAGAAATTTTACAGACACTTCAAGTGAATCATGGAACGGATTAAACAATAATATATATAAAATAATATTAAATCAATAACAAACAACGAATACACTCGCATTGGACACGGCAAAGTCAGGGCAGTGATTACCGCTCCATCTTAGACAGCCACACACAGATATTCTACAACTCTAATAATAATAATAATAATAATAAACAAAATGACAGGGATCATGAACATTACATACTATTTTCATTTAGTACTGTCCTGACTAAGCAATTTTAGATATTTACATGTACTGAATTAAATTTTTTTTTATAAAAATTAAAATGTATAATTTATAAAAATGTTCAAAAGTTTACGTACTCTTGATTCTTAATACTGTGTCATTACCTGGATGACCCAAGGCTGTTTTTTATGTGTTGTGGTATTTTTTCATGAGTCCCTTGATTGTCCTAGGCTGAAGGTTCTACAATCTACTTGCTCTTAAAATGTTTTGAGAAATGCAGCCCAGAGCAGTTCAACTGCCTGCTATTGTTCAGAAAAATCCTCCAAGTCCTGCAAATTATTTGGTTTTCCAGCATCTTCTGCCTATTTGGCCCCTGTTCAACAATGACTTAATATGCTTTTGAGATCCATCTTTTCACGCTGACAAAAACTGAAGGTGTAATGATGGGTCAGAAGCATGTGGATCCATTTGCAGATAACTTTAATAATCAAAAGCAGGGTCAAACAGGCAGTGTTCAATCAACAATAGCAGGAATATCAGAGGCAGAAACGATACCGGTCAGGAGTCAGGGCAGGCAGCAAAACAGTCAGAGTTCCAAAGAACAAGATCACAAGGGCAGGCGGCAGAGAATCAACAGTAGTCAAACAGTCCAAGATCATACACAAGCGGGTCACAGAATCACAGGGTAAACACTCAGAAATGTCAGCTGGGACAAGACAAAACTTCACAATGAGTGTGAGTGCTGTTTACGTAGTGGTGGATAATGGGGAACACCTGTGCAGGTGATTAGTCTCTGAACGGGGTGTATGGGAAATGGAGTCCAGGAAAGTCAATACTCAGGAGAGGGTGCCCTCCGGTGGCCATCGGAGAGAGCCACAGAGGTCTGATTCATGACAGAAGGACTCATACACAACTATTATAAAAGGTGAAAACATTCACTGATGCTCCAGAAGGAAACAATACATTAGGAGCTGGAGGTGTAAACTTTTGAACAGGATGATAGTGATGAGTAAATCATATTTGTTATTTTAGTACTGCCCTTCAGAAGCTACATAAAATTTATTTCAGTGAAATATCAATACCCCTATCATCCTCTGTCATGTCCTTTCTATTTATTTTGTGGAAACTGTCACTGGTGGTTCTGTCACATTTTCACAGTCCTTCAGATGAATGGTTGGGTCTGCGAACAGAGGATCCTGTGAAAAAAATAAAATATAATAAAACACTTTCTCTAAATACACTGCACGGTTTTCATTGCTTAAGCACAAGTTAGAATGATGAAACATAACACGATAATACAAATATGCTAGCAGTGCAAAAACTGTAAACACCTGTCAAGTATGCCAATAAAGTTTTGACTTTATGATAATATTTACACCGGTACGTGACGATAAATTAGTGTGCTGTGTTTTAATTTACAATGAAACTATGCAAACGATTCATTCATCAACAAAACACTATAGTATGTATAGTCTATTAATTAGCTGAAATATATGTTAAATTCAATCTTTAAACTGCACTTCCAGTAAAAATTCTCGTAAGTCATATAGTAGCCTATAATCAAAGCTTTATTGGCATGTCGAGCATTTACAGTAGGCTATTATTTACAAAACTATTTAGAACGTTAAGTAAAGAGAGCGAAGTGAAAGGGAAAAAATCATAGACATAACAATGAATATAAAAATTAGGGATGTTCCGATCGGGATTTTTGCAGCCCATACCAAGTACCGATTTCTTGTCATGGTGATCAGCCGATACAATGCTGATTCTGATGCTTCAAGCTTATAACATGTAATAATGTTATATAAATAATCACAAAAATTATACAGTGAACATTTTATTATTCCTTTAGAATGGTTGTCAGGAATGAGGCCGGGATCCAACAGCAGGTGAAAAAATCTAATATATTGAAAATGAAAACAGAAAAGACTCAGTCCCAAAAAATCAGCTGGACGGCATAACCGCAGCAAATAGTCCAGAAAAGAAATCAATCGTGCGTAGCGTGAAGACCAGCCCACTTCAGAAGCGCCAACCGAGCAGAGTGGCGGCGAGACGGCAATAGCCAGCCGCCGCTGAGATCCAGAGCGTACATTTTTGTAGAATATACAAAACATTATGGAACAACGTTTTATTGCTGATTGCAGCTGGCAGGCAGCAGCATTTATTAGTGCAAACACAATGAAGGGCATTTTCCATCCCTTTTCAATGAGCTACTGTCATTGATGACAGATTACCTAGTAAATCGATTGTCATAAGGTGGCAGAAGCAGCATTATAGTGCAATAGTAGTGACCAGTGTTGGGCAAGTTACTTTAAAAAAGTAATTAGTTATAGTTACTTCTCACAAATAGTAACTGAGTTACATCACTATAAAAGTAACCAGGGAAAGTAACTATTGTGCTACTTAAAAAAAAAAAAAAAAAAAAAAAAAAAAAAAAGTAAAATAACTTGGATGCCTCCAATATTAAATGTTAAATGAATGAAATGGACACTACATGGAATAAATTATTATTTTTAAACATTGTACACTAATACAAAACAATTTAAAAATGCTTATTTAGCACTGATCATTTTTTAACATTCTAGCAGACATTATACCAACAAAGCACAATTTAACTTAAGATTAATAAATTAGTAAAATAATATTTTGTGGCCATTTCTGAGACTCCCTGCTTGAATCAGGCATGCAAATAAATGCAGCCTTGCTGAGCAGAAGGGAATTCTTTTAAAACATTAGAAAATAGGCTATTACAGATCCCAATTTGAACACTATGTGTGAACGTTATAATAAATGTAGCCTATTAATAGAGCCGTTGTAATTAGCATCATTGTTGTTGTCTTACTTTTCAATTTTATTTAACAGAACAGCAGCAATATCACAATACTAAAATTTATGAATGTTGAAGGAGCTTTTATTTGGACGGAAACCCGCAGGAAGTCCTCAGTGCTTCGTTTTGTTGACAGCAGCAGATTTATAAATTATTCTCATTACTAATTCGGGAAAATGCAGGTATTACATAGTAACACTTTTATGAATATTTACAAGGCATGTGACAGAGCAACTGACGAGTTATAGTTTCAGCGCAGATTTTCCTGGTGGTTTGGACTTTGAACCCTGACTAACAAGAGTCGCGAGCTCCTGCAGCGCTGTTTGAATGCAATTCATGCGTCTATTAGAAAACATAACGATTGCGTCACGTCATTGTTCCGTACAATTTATTTGGGCTGTATCCGAAATCGCCCCCTATACCCTCATTCACTATTCCCTACATTAGTCCACTCATACAGTTCACTTGAAGGAGTGAATGAAAATGAGTGAGTGAATTCGGACACTGAGTGCACCGGAAGGACTGCCGCTTTTGCATAGTTTGCCTGCTGTTTAATAATCATTTATTAAACATTTATCATATATAATAAAATATATTTTCTTTCCATTAGGGCAATCTGCTTGGTGACACAATATCTGTGGTACAGCAGAGCTCCAGGACTACCTCTAGAAACAATCCTTTACATAGGTCAAGGTCCTCCAGGAGATCGGATTGGACTGCCATGGTGAGCAGGGCCCCAACAACCAGGCCCGCTATAAGCCTTGTATATATTTACATGGCTTTGAGAGCAAGAGCAGAGCCTTCAGAGATGCCATGCAATGGGAAAGATAGCTAGCAAGCAAATCTTCAACTCAGGGAATCTTCTCATACCCGTGCTCACACAGTTCCCTCACATTCAAATAATTTGATGTTACAATGTGAGCTGGTTAAATTCAAGGCTTACGATATGGCCGTTATAAACTCCTTCACCAGCTCAACCAACGATCCCCACAATCAGTCACCTCTGCAGCCACAGGATCCGAACATTTGAATTACAGTATATAATGTGGAAAAATAATTCTACCTAAATTTTGTTTTTTGGAATGAAAACATGCTTTTAATTTTTTAAAAAGCCTTTCCTTTGTCTCATTCTTTCTGTTTATCCCTGTTATGAAAAGTGAAAAGTTCACCAGGCACCAGCCTGTAAGAACACACCCAACTATTTCCCATGCAAACATATTTATTCATACACTCACATTGTTTTAAAGGAAAAGGTCTGGATTTGGTTTTGAAGTGAGTCAATGCAAATGTTGTTTATTTTGACTGGTGCACTGTCATACATATATTTCTCCTGACATAACAAAAGCAAATAAGCTACCAACTAAATAACACACAGTATTGGAAAAAAAAATAAGTCTTAAAAATGTCAAATGTATATAAGAACTTCTGCTTATTGTGTTAAGCAACTTTCTCAGCTTTCACCCAGAACAAAATAAGAGGAACAAACTCAATGCGGAAAGCCTGTTAAAGTAAAAGAAACACGTATGTTAAAAAATAAATAAAAATAAAAAAAGTCTCTTTAAATGATATCTCAACCTTACGGTATTGGTTGAGAGGCAAGTTCTTCAAATGTAGTAGCTTTGACAGTCAGTAAATTTAAAAGAGAAAACTGACATAAAATACAATTATGGTAACAGTATAGCATCCCTTCTGGAAACACTGAGAATGCAGGAGCATTTCACAACATGTAAAAATGAGCTTGTGTAGCAAGTATTTGTGTTTACATATGAGTAGTGTATGGGTTAGACCTAAGAAAGTACTTATAGTAACACATGAAAACACTTTTAAAATGTTGGTTGTACCTGTCAGCCAAACCAAACCAAAAAAAAAAAAAAAAAACGTTAAAATATAATAAACCACGGACAATACAATGGATATGGATATTATACAAAGCTTGTGTAAAATGCTTTAAATGGCTGGAATTACTGAAATTATGAGTCAGGTGTGTGATCACTGAATATTCTTGCATCTTGAAATGGTTATATAACATTGGGAGTCATTAATTTGTATTTTGTATTTATTTTATTTTATTTTTTTGTAGGGTGATGTTTGAAGCATTTATGGGGGATATTTTGTATCAACTTGGATTGTAGTTTCTATGTGGGGGATTATGCTTCTTATCTTTTAAATTTTGTGGGGGATTCTATTGTACATGGTAATACATTGTTGTTGTTGTTATGTAATGTGTTTTTGTACTCCCCTGCACAGGGACAGCTGATTAAATTTATCTCTATAGCTAATTCTGGGGAAGTCTTTCACTGTCCATTGTCCCTGTTAAAAGAAAGAAAGAAAGAAAGAAAGAAAGAAAGAAAGAAAGAAAGAAAGAAAGAAAGAAAGAAATTTGCAGGATCACCTTTTTCTTTTTTTCCTTTCTTGAAGACCATGATAATTAGGAACAGTATATAACCTACTAACAAAGGCCCTTGCAATGTTTTTTTTTTTTTTTGGTGAACACATCAGGAAGGTACCAAATATGCAACCAATCCTCCTTTGGAAATGCATAAACCTCAAAGAAGTTCAAACTGTCTCTCAATAGTTTTGCCATGAAATAGTAATAGAAAGACAGTGTGAAACAGAAGCTGACCACATGGTGATTTGCCATCTAGATAATTTGAACGAGCCAATGATTGACATGCCTGGACACAATAAAGTTTATAATTTTAACTCCCCCATCAAGAACAGCAGATATAAAGGTTGGCGTTAAGTGCTGCACCACTAAATAAATATTTCAAATATCTATTGTAAAGACATTTGATCTGATTAATGATAGATTAATTGGTCTGAGACCAAATAGCTAAATATACCATATGTGATAATATGATCGAGTTTAAAACCAGAAAAGCATGATCGTATTTTAAACAATTTCTTATTATTCTGAAGCTAATAAGATTTCTTAAATTGAACTGAGGATCTAAAATCATACCAAGATATTTTTCCTCTGATATTTGTTCAATAATCTCATCTTTAATTCTAATATTTAATGATTTTGTTGCAGATAATTTTCTTAAAAAACATGGACTTTGTCTTTTTGTATTTAATGTTAAACAAAAGAGGCATCAAGCCAAGCTGACAATTTTTTTTTTTAATTTTCTTGTTAACCTTCCTTCAATTTCCACACAATTCCTACCAGATGTGTAAATAACTGTGTCATCAGCATGCATTTGAAGACTCGTATCAGGACACTCTTCTGGAAGATCATTAATATAAATATTAAAAAGAATAGGGACCAAAATAGTTCCCTGGGGAATTCCTATTTCAATATTATGAGGAACTGACTGAATATTATTAAATGGCAAGAGTTTGTTCATGACTTTTTAAATACAAGTTAAACCATAACACAGATGATTTGATTTATTATACTTTGACATTTTTGGCATCAACATATGATTTACGATATCAAATGACTTTTTCATATCTAGGAATACTGCACACACTATGAATCTTTTATCAAGCAACTGCTTAATATTTTCTAACAATAAGCAAGTAGCTGATGCTGTAGAATGCTTGTCTAAAACCAAATTGTATATGGTGTAAAAGATTATTTATCTCTAAATTATGCAAAAATTGTTCTGATACAGCCTTCTCCAGCACTTTGGAGAGAACTGGAAGAGGATTAATCGGTCTATAATTAATCATATCATCCGAATTTTCAGATTTAAAAATAGGTTTTACCAATGCCTATTTCCAACTATTAGGGAAGTGCCCAGTTCTAATAGAAACAATTGCCATGTCCAAATACCCACACTTGCTGTCTTGGCCACTTGAGCACGTGCACGCGACAGAAAGTAAGTGTGCAAGACTGTCCCAGGTCTTAAAAAATGGTAAAGCGCAGTGCCCTTAACGCATATTAAATTCACACTCCGCTCCGGAGTGGTATTCGAGGATAAGTGTATCCCATCATGCATTATGTTCTGGAAATAAATTGTGAGACTTTTGCCGAGATCTCGTGAGAGGTCATGGAAACCTTTCCAATGTAAGTTAAGTATTAACATAATAATTAGATATTACAAATAATTTGGTAGAAAAAAAATAGTTTTTATGTTTCGTTGGTGCAAAGATGAGTAGTGGTGATATTTTGTACAACGTTTGCAACTGCTTTTTATCATTTAATTAGAAGCACCACAAATTAAAATAAGTCTATGTAAACACTTGCATTTTTACAACACTATAAGGTATCCTATCAGGTAATGAAAAGTTTGAAACACACTTGTGGTTTTCATCCTCACTTGAACACTTGGGCCAAACACAGGAAATACGTCATATAAGTTGTCAAGTACAAAGACCGCAAGTGTGGTATTTGGACAAGGCAAGTAATAAGAGGAGTAAGGGATTTAGTGTCACGCCCATGTGCTCCACGTAACCCAGTTTCTCCCATGTGCAATTGTCTCATTTGGTTCAGGTGTGTCCCGTTAACTACCCCTCATTTAGTTCTGTATTTAAAGCTGCAGTCTGTAACTTTTACCTCTTTGTTACCCTCTATGTTTGAAAACCTGGTATTACAGTATCTTTCGTGCGCGGGGTTGGGATCCGGTGTTCCGGCACGGCTCCAGCACGGATTAATCTAATGTTTTGAGGTGAATATGTAGTTATCAGTCACTGCACTGGTGTGGATATTTACTGTACTTCGCTGATTCTAGCCTATGTCTTGGAATATATGACCCAAATCAGAATTTTCACCGTATATTGCCATCTGAACAAGTAACAAGTCTTGCCACGTTTGTTCTGCCCAACTGAGGAAAAAAATATTCCAGTAAATCGCGCTACCAATGGGGATTCAATCTAAAGATAAATTAGCTCATATCACATCTAACTGTGCAAAGTATTATCATTGTTCTGCTTTGTTCTCGAATTATTAATGTTAACAACATCAGCATTGCGTGAATATGAGTATAGCGTGCAAATTTCAATTTCTGTACAGTCTAATATCTAATTGTCATACCATTAAAATTTCATGTTAAGAAGTTCTTTTAATCCAAAAAGCAAATTAATCATCCTTCAAACTGGTTCTATTTAAAATACAAAAATGTGTGTAATCCCACGTTGGCTATCTGTAAACAGAAGCACAATTAAAACTGGAATATAATTTAATTCACATGCATTTCATAAACACAATCCTTTCTGGATTACAATCCGCCATCAAAATGATAAATTTAATTATTAGCTGCTGTGAGATAAGGATATAAATGAGCCGCCACCTGCAGGATCCTCACATGCTCCAGACTTGCAGGGAAAACTTCTTGTTTACAGACGTGACTTAATGACGCAGTGCCATGCTCGAATTTCCCGCGGAAACCTACTTGTACCACTCAGATTAGAAAACATTATTATAAACCAACCGTTGTGAATCGGGCTAAAGTAAGGTGATAGCTTTGAACACTGGCTGGTTATGTAATTTCTCAGATATTGATTTCGGATCATTTTTAACCAAAAATAATATTTGCATGATGACGGCGCCTCTGTGTGGGCATGATGATGACGCAGAAGGGCACTTCAAGGTTGTCCCCTACACCCTTCAAAGCTCTCACTAAACTCTTTAAAGGGATTAGGGCATGAAACCCAGTTTAGTTCTTGCAGTCTCTACTAACGAGTTGATGACTGGAATCAGGTGTGTTAGATAATGGAGACATACAAAAGGTGCAGGGCAGGGGGGCCTCCAGGACAGGTTTGGGAAGCACGGACCTAGATATATCTTTAGAATATGTAGTATTTAATTCATTAATAATTATCATAATTACGGATTGATCCACTTCCTGGATTTCAAATAAATTGCCATTATCTTCTATATTCTCAAATTGATTAACATCATCAGCAACCAAGTACTGCCTATCAACTGGAAAATTAGATCTTTAACTAATTGAATAAACAAAATGACACCAATGTTGTGCTGAATTCTGAAAATACGAACATAAAAATCAAACATTCATCCTCTACACTCATAGCACCTCTTTCTGAAGGTGTTATGACCATACAAAGCAAATATATCTGGGATATAGTTTGCATATAGTGCATGGACCTCAACACACAAAACTCAAGAATGGTGACAATCAACAAATTTAAAAAGATGAGCTCTTAATATAACACATCAAATAACTAACAATACTGATGAAACCTAAACAACGACAAAAGGGGAAAAAAACAGCCAAACAGCAACACACCTATAACAGGAAGCACATAATTTGTGTATGCTGCAGTGCAGGCTGGAATCTCACAAACCTTTAAAATTTCATCAGTACTGTTCAATTCAAAACTTTGTTCAGCCAACAGTGTTTGTCTAGGACAACATTCTCATCTAAAATAGGTTATGTGGTTTGTGGTAGTAGCCTAATTCACATTTCTTAGTTTTTGTGACTCAAAAGTTCCCTTAAACAGTGAAATATGTAGTTATTTTTTTTTTTTTACATGTGTATGACATTTAAATGAAGCAATTTAGGCATACTAAACTGCCTAAAAAAACAGGTGTAAATCAATGCAATAAATAAAAGACAACTCTAGATGGCAGTAACTTGCTGTTATTTATATATATATATAATCATTTTCTCTGACAGTTTAAGTTAGAATAGTTTGCAAGAGTGCAATTATAAACAATGAGACTGTTAACAGTGAGTGAGTAGATGAGTTTACCTGTTTGGTGTGATCAGGGGCGTAGCCATCATTTCAAAAGTGGGGGGGCGGAATGTCTAGTGTTATTTTTTAACACTTTAGAATGATAAACACATTCACTATTAACTATTACTTTTACTTCAATAAACTCTTCATTTACTGCTTATTAATAGCTTGTAAGGTAGTCGTTGTAGTTGTTAAGTTTAGGATTATGGGATGCAGAATATGGTCATGAAAAATACAGAATTAATATGTGCTTAAGTACTAATGGGGAAGTCGTGGCCTAATGGTTAGAGAGTCGGACTTGTAATCTGAAGGTTGCGGGTTCGAGTCTCCGGCCGGCAGGAATTGTAGGTGGGGGGAGTGAATGTCCAGCGCTCTCTCCACCCTCAATACCACGACTGAGGTGCCCTTGAGCAAGGCACCCAACCCCCAACTGCTCCCCGGGCGCTGCAGCATAAAATGGCTGCCCACTGCTCCGGGTGTATGTTCACGGTGTGTGTGTGTGTGTTCACTGCTGTGTGTGTACGTTGGATGGGTTAAATGCAGAGCACGAATTCCGAGTATGGGTCACCATACTTGGCTGAATGTCACTTCATTTCACTAATAAACAACCAATATGCAAGCTAATAATCACCTACTGTAGTTAAAAATGATAGCTGAGAAGTTGTTCATCATACTAATGTTATTTTAATTTTTCTATATTTGACTAATTATGTGTTTTCTATGATTGGTCCAAACGTTTGTAAAAACAGCCAGGTGTTAAAAGCCACTCTATCAGTTCTTCTCAGCTGTGAAGTTTGTTTTTCTTGTGTGTCGTCCTGATTCTGCTCTAACAAACCTAGGCTGTCTGTTTCTTGGTCATTCTTGACAACACATAAAAACGTCAAATTAGTGCAATAATGACAGAGCACCCCTAAATTAAGATCGTCAGTGCTTGCATACTTATATAAATAAATATATCATGCCACAATGCTGCAAACGCTGTAAAATCTCAGTTCAACATTATCTTTATTCTTATTTGAAGGGTTCTGATAACATACACACGTGTTAAAATAAAAGATGCTACAAAAGAGTTACGGAAAAATACACTGAAAATAAATAAGTGCATGTATGTCCAGGCAGCTTTTTATTTCTCCATATAATGAACATCAAAACTTGCTAATTATTCAACAAGAGCAATAGGCAGAGTCAGTGAACACCCAGCAACACTATTCGGATCCCACATGACAACTTACGCTGCTTGACGTCTTCGTAAAAAAGGAGTGAAGCGTTTCTTGCCGCTTTGAACTCATCTCGACCTCTAATGAATGATGGAGACAGCGCGGGACTGCGGGCGCGAGTCTGGGCATGTCGTGACGTCACAAACCGAGTGACTGATTGCCATGGAAACGTAAACATCATGTATATCTTATCTCTTTGAATTTTAAATCATTCTGCATTTATATACATTGCTCCATTAAAACCTCAACATGTCGAGAACACAACTGTCCAATGAAAAAGTAATCTACGGCCCTGGGTGTGATGTTAAATGTCCTTGACAATCTCTGTAGTCCTATTTAGCCACTTATTAGCAACTGCCTTTCACAAAACAAGTAAATGCTTTAAGAACTTCAAAATAAGATATTACTGATGCATTTTATGTTGTAGAATAAAATGTGAAAATATACCAAGGTTTTGTTAATCAAAGACCTTATTTCAGGCATTTAACCAAAAAAAAACTGCCTGTGATGGCAATGATTTTACCAAAAGAACCAGCAGGTATCATCTGACACAGTTAACCAACAGTTCAAAGAACATTTTAGTATACTTTTTTTTTTTTTTTTCTCCGCAAAACGGATAAAGTATCGCAAAGAGATGAGAGTATAGCTCTCGTGGTACACAACGCAGAATGTCTCAAAACAATGGACAACCGTAATCTAAACCACTGGTCTCAAATTCAATTCCTGGAGAGCCACAGCTCTGCACAGTTTAGCTACAACCAGCTCCAAATCACACATGCTTGGAAGTTTCTAGTAATCCTGAAGACCTTGATTAGCTGGATCAGGTGTGTTTGATTAGGGTTGGAGCTAAACTGCACAGAGCTGTGAGACCAATGATCTAAACTGTAAATCCAAACTGTAATCAGAATTTGTTACACTCAATAATAACCTTTCACAATTGATGTAATTATTCTCTTTTTTTATTTTATTGTTTCATTCTTACAGAGTTAAACTAAACTCCAGGCTAGTGTTGTGTTGTCACAATTTTATATACACACGTGGTCAGAATTTTTGGTGCCCTTGGTAAATATTATCAAAGAAGGCTGTGAAAATAAATGTGCATTATTAATCCGTTTGATCTTTTATTTTAAAAAATCACAAAAATCTAAATTTTCATTTGAGAATAAGCATTTAAAATGGGGGAAATATAATTATGAAATAAATGTTTGAAATAAATGTTTGTTTACTTTTTTTGTTTTCTCAAATACAGTGGGTACGGAAAGTATTCAGACCCCCTTAAATTTTTCACTCTTTGTTATATTGCAGCCATTTGCTAAAATCATTTAAGTTCATTTTATTTCCTCATTAATGTACACACAGCACCCCATATTGACAGAAAAACACAGAATTGTTGACATTTTTGCAGATTTATTAAAAAAGAAAAACTGAAATATCTCATGGTCCTAAGTATTCAGACCCTTTGCTGTGACACTCATATATTTAACTCAGGTGCTGTCCATTTCTTTGGATCATCCTTGAGATGGTTCTACACCTTCATTTGAGTCCAGCTGTGTTTGATTATACTGATTGGACTTGATTAGGAAAGCCACACACCTGTCTATATAAGACCTTACAGCTCACAGTGCATGTCAGAGCAAATGGGAATCCTGAGGTCAAAGGAACTGCCTGAAGAGCTCAGAGACAGAATTGTGGCAAGGCACAGATCTGGCCAAGGTTCCAAAAAAAATTTCTGCTGTACTTAAGGTTCCTAAGAGCACAGTGGCCTCCATGATCCTTAAATGGATGACGTCCCAACCCCGTGACCAGAACCCTTCTTAGAGCTGGCCGTCCGGCCAAACTGAGCTATCGGGGGAGAAGAGCCTTGGTGAGAGAGGTAAAGAAGAACCCAAAGATCATTGTGGCTGACCTCCAGAGATGCAGTCGGGAGATGGGAGAAAGTTGTAGAAAGTCAACCATCACTGCAGCCCTCCAACAGTTGGGGCTTTATAGCAGAGTGGCCCGACGGAAGCCTCTCCTCGGTGCAAGACACAAAAAAAACACCTGAAGGACCACAAGATGGTAAGAAATAAGATTCTCTGGTCTGATGAGACCAAGATAGAATTAAGGCCAAAAAGTTCTAAGCGGTATGTGTGGAGAAAACCAGGCACTGCTCATCACCTGTCCAATACAGTCCCAACAGTGAAGCATGGTGGTGGCAGCATCATGCTGTGGGGGTGTTTTTCGGCTGCAGGGACAGGACGACTGGTTGCAATCGAAGGAAAGATGAATGCGGCCAAGTACAGGGATATCCTGGACGAAAACCTTCTCCAGAGTGCTCAGGACCTCAGACTGGGCCGAAGGTTTACCAAGACAATGACCCTAAGCACACAGCTAAAATAACGAAGGAGTGGCTTCACAACAACTCCGTGACTGTTCTTGAATGGCCCAGCCAGAGCCCTGACTTAAACCCAATTGAGCATCTCTGGAGAGACCTAAAAATGGCTGTCCACCAACGTTTACCATCCAACCTGACAGAACTGGAGAGGATCTGCAAGGAGGAATGGCAGAGGATCCCCAAATCCAGGTGTGAAAAACTTGTTGCATATATCTTTCCCAAAAAGACTCATGGCTGTATTAGATCAAAAGGCTGCTTCTACGAAATACTGAGCAAAGGGTCTGAATACTTAGGACCATGTGATATTTCAGTTTTTCTTTTTTAATAAATCTGCAAAAATGTCAATTGTGTTTTTTCTGTCAATATGGGGTGCTGTGTGTACATTAATGAGGAAAAAAATGAACTTAAATGATTTTAGCAAATGGCTGCAATATAACAAAGAGTGAACAATTTAAGGGGGTCTGAATACTTTCCGTACCCACTGTACATGTTGGACACAATTACTGGTACCCCTAGAAATTCTTATGAGTAAAATATATATGTGGTCTTAAAAATGAATAACACCTCCCAAAGTGCAGTGTTCCATTACAGCTGCTGGTTTCACATCTGGTTCTACAACTGATTTTTGTTTTAATTTATTGTATAAAAATAATGGCCATTGTCAAAGTCATTCATTTGTGTCAGTCTACTGCCACTAAAATAATTCAAATATATAAAACATGAACTCATGAATTAAATCTGTGATCTGTCTATGTCAGGGGTTCCCAAACATGTTCCTGGAGCATCCCCAACACTGCACATTTTGCATGTCTCCTTTGTCTGACAGGTGATGAGTGGAAGCAGGTGTGATTGCTAAAGGAGACATACAAAATGTGCCGTGTTGGGGAGGCTCCAGGAACAAGTTTGGGAACCCCTGGTCTATGTTAACTCTGCCTCAGTCCTTAGACTGTTATTTCATGGGCAAAGTTAATTTGACGTTAATATATAAATTACGATAAAAATAAAACAATGCTAATGCATTATAATGCAATATAATGTAAAGGAAACGGCGCTGAAGTTTGCTTCCTTTGAACCAGATACTGAAGCAGTCACGTTGTTTTCAGGCGAACAAAGTTTCAGACGTCATAGATACAGTGCTTCAATGTGAAATGTGTTGTATTTTTGATACAAGCTTCGGAGCTTCCGTGTTGAAAATAACATCACTACAGAACACCGGACCAGAACAAACTATGACTGAAGTGGAGGATCGGTTGTGAGGGCCGGACTTTGGAGAGGTATGTGGAGGAATTCCTTGAGCTTTCCTATCGGGTGAGCTGGCATGACTCCACTCTGCATGTTTCCAGCTGGGTCTGGACGAGGATATGATCTGCTGCGATCTCCCCACATGTGATTTTCCCTTGATCGAGCTGATTAATCTCGTCCTTTATCTAAATGGTTACGATTATGAGGTGGAAGAAATAAAGGAGTATTTGAAGTTTTTGGGGGGGCTATAGGGCTCTGGCCGTAGAGGCCGGGCCGAGTGGCGGGGGTCTGCCATGGCTCCCTGAGATCCCTGCTCTGCCATCGTTCATATCTTTATTGGTTTTTGAAGGCAGCATTGATGTATCATTTGCTGTATTTGATATCACACAATCCTCTGCATTCAATTCAATTAAAAACAATTTAGGTTAAAAAAAGGCTTCTGTAAATTGCAACTGATGGTCAGTTTGTGTGTGTGAATGTATATGTAATGTAGGTTTTTGACCTTTTTCTATGTTTGATATAATTTCTAGCAAGAACATGTAGCATGTAGTAATTAAATATTTGCTTGGTATCACCATTGCTCACTCTATTTATTTGTAGATCTTTAAACCGTTATCTGCCTCAGAAAGTGTGCATTATTAAAATAAATAATCCTCAGTATCAGGTTGTTTGACCCATCACTGTGCCGAAAAAATAAATAAATAATGGAATGTTGGTTAATGTATAAAACCCACCAAAATGGGTCAAAAAAATAAAGCAGTTCTGCCAAATAAACTACAATGTAAAAAAAAAAAGTTGAACCAACTTAAAATTTTAAAGCAACCAGCTTTTTGAGTAATCTCAATTTATTTTTGTAGGAGATTCGGATCTTTTTGTTGTATAAACTTAAAACAACAAGTTGAGAAAACTCAAAAATCTGCTGAAGTTTGCTGCCTTAAAATTTTAAGTTGGCTCAACACTTTTTTTTTTTTTTTTTTTTTTTTTTATGTAGCAATGGGGGTTTTTAACCAAGCATTTTAAAGAGTGTACTATGATAGCTGTAGCTGGCTTACTTTTATCCAAATATGCAAAGTACCTTGCAGTGATAAAATCTGCAAATAAAACAAAGATTACTGGAGTGCATTTTACAAGAAAACACTATATTTCTGTCTTTCTAATTTCCTGCTGAGTCTGATGTTTCTTTCTCATCTACCTAAACATCACAATATTCCATGTAAAACTGCTTTGGATAACATTACATAATGTTTTGCATATAATAATATTTCAGCAATATAAAATACAATATGATATTTTAATTGTTAAATGATGACCAGCTGATACTGATATCAGTGTCCATACTCTTTAATTAAAGTAAAACAAACAACAAAAAATCAGTGTCCTTCTTACCATTTTTAATGTTGAAAATGTATTAGAGTAATAATTTATTATTATATTTTGATACTCTTATAAAGTATACAACTAAACTATTCTACTTATTGAATGTAGATTATGTTCTGGTCTATATTATATTCATTCCCTCTATTAGATATGACCCAGATCTGCTTATGAGTGAAGTTTCTGTCGAGTGGAGATTAATTATTGTGTTGTCTCTGATGGATTCTATAACCAGGAGAAGATAAGAGAGTAAGTTTAGCAATAAGTTACCAGTTTGCTCAGAAACCGTTTTGTATATTTGTTTTAAAAACCAAATTCACAGTTAACACAAAGTTTGAGTTTAAGACAAGGGTATCTTAATTTTAGAAAACATTACCTTTTTGCTTTTTCATGAATTTGTTTGTTTCATCGCACCATCTACTGACAAAGAAAATGGAACTTCTCCTCACAGTTTCTGTAAGTCCAGTGCTTTGTTTGCTTGTCCAGGGCTCCACAGCGAAGGTCTCTGGCAGGACACGGGGCGGTTTCGTTTGATACCAGGTTGTGTAGTCCAGATCATCTCCACTGACCCAGAACCAGTCCCCTGCTAGATAACGCAGACCAGTCCACACATATTCTGTTTCAGCCTGTGTAATTTCTGGTAAAGCAGAATTTATCCTGTCCATTCTGCTCAGACTTGCCAGATCATTATAATGAGCTCTGCAGTATTCCAGAGCGCCTTCCCAGGTCTCCATCTGACGCACCAGAAGAAACTCTGATACGTTCATACAGAAGAAGGCATATTTATCAGTGCATTCTGCATCATATAGTTTCTTAAGGCCTTTGTGTATTAAAGCACAGCCATCCTTTTTTTCTGGTTGATTAGTATCCCAGCTAATTTGTGTTGCATGTTCACCTCCAAACCACTTCCATGCTCCTGATTCTGTGTAGAGTCCAACCCAGGCATCAGATTCTTAAGTAACAGCAAATTCCAAAAATTGCTGTTGCTCTTTCTCATTGGGAAAAGTGGAGAGTTCTTGAACATAAGTTTTGCAGTGATTTTGTGCAGAACCCCATGTCTTCTCATCATTCACAAAGAAATGTTGTTTAATGAGGCCAGAGGAGAGTCCGTAGAGCTCCATTATTAGGAGCACAGTGAGTGTTGTCTTCATATTCATCTTCATCGAGTGAAGGGGTTCTCTCAGTTGAGGACAGAACTGTGCTTGATGACACCGACTCTCTCTTACTTTAACTGACATACAGCCAATGACAAATGAATGTGATGGTGTGACCAATCACAGCGCACCTATACAGACAGAGCAAACAAAGCAGATGGATTTAACGAGTCAAATAAATCACATTATATTTCTAAAGAAAGAAGCTAGGGGCAGGGAAATATGGCATGAAACATGGATTTACATTCAATGTACTTAAAACAAGTTAAACAATTCAGTCAAGTTTTTGTCACATTTTCATTGTGCTCAGCCAATTTACTTAATCCATTTGGGCTGTAATTATGTAAGTGCTTGTTTAAAAGTAGCAATCATGGGAACAAGATTTCAACATTCCATCATGATTTGCATGGGACTGGAAGGGAGAGTAAATGCTGAAATGAAGTGTAATTTAAAGCATATTTTATAAGATGAAAAATGGGCAGACTTATTTATGTTTAATGTTCTATTAAGTTAGTACTTAAATGAGTTTCTTTTATGAACACACATGCTAACAAGAAAACAGTTTGCCTTAATGAAAACAACCACTGTGGAAATGCCTTGGCTGTAACAAGTATTGTCACGAGGCGACAGGAACGAGAGATGTGCAGATCCATATGCAAGCTTTTTATTAAAGACATTGTCAGAAACACAGGCAGGGTCGAAACACCAGCAAACAGGTATGGCATGGGCAAAACACAAGAGTAGTCCAAGGACAGACGTGGTCAGTCTCCGCCAAACAATATCTAACAGCACAAGGCAAAGAGTGATAATCCAGGTACACAGCAATAATCCAGGCAGGGGCAAACAGAGTCTGAATGGCAAGACGAAAGGAGTAATCCGAAATACACAGGTGAGAATCAGAACATTGGAAAACAGGCAAGGCAAGACTATGACTAAACTATGGCAACTAGAACTGGCTCCATAGAGTAGCTATCAGTAAGAGAGTGATATATGCTAAACAATATACTCGGCAGTGAGAAAGAGGAAGTACATGGTTAATGTAGAGTGTGTGATTAGCTGCAGCCATGTGCGTAATCAGAGTGAAATGGATTGTGGGAAATGAATTCCAGTAACAGTCTGTGTAGTGTGAGAGTCAATATGATGGAAGGGTGACCTCTGGTGACAATCGGACAGAAACCCATAGACCATTGTAATGAATTCAGCCACCACTAGGGGCCGCTGGCGAGCTTTATTGCGGATTATAACCTATGCTGCCACCACCTTTAATTCTGACCCGGTCTGGTCCGGGAGGAGCACACAAAACACACTCCAAAACAAGAATTATAAATAATTACACTTTATTAGCAACAATAGCAGCCATATGGCATTGTCTCACTTAAATATCCTGATTACATATACTGGTCATATTATTAAACCGTGAACACGCATTTAAAAGGGAATCAAATACTCATTCCAGATTCACAGCACACTATAAATATGGTGGCATCTCATGCAAAGCACACTTAATTAGAAACTCCAAACATCAATGCCTTAAGTGTAATAACCAGCACAGGCAATCGACATTCAATTCAAGAGGACAGTAATCACTAATGGCTGAACACAACAAGAACAACACATATAAATCATATAGAAGGATTAAAATGATTTCGGACTTCCCTGTCCACGTCCAACGACACGCTGCCGTCACTGTGAAGACTCAACCTTCCCCACCGCGCCAATGATAGGAAGGTCTCTTTCAACCAGCCGCCAGGTCCACCTACACTCTCGTCCCTATCTATCTAAAGTTCCTCCCCATTATCTACCTCCAGGCCAATAAGTGGGACCCCGGTTTTCTTCACGCCGGTGGTGCTAGCCAACCACGAACGCCACGGATCCCTTTTGTGAACCTAGCAGGCTTAGAAAACACAGTTTATCAGTCTCTTTCACAGTCCCCCGTTTGTCCAACAACCAACCCCCATTTTAAAGATATCCAATTATTACTCATTGTCCACAGGTGTCCTCGAAAACGTCATTCCTTCCGTGTTTGTCCGTAACAATGATGTCACGCACCGTCAATCAAATCATAATCATTACACTACTTCCCCTCTTGAAAGAAAATGGGACTCGTCCCCGAGTCCCTAAACAGGTCCATCGTAATCCTTGAACCACACAGCAGGTTTTCGTATTCGTAGGGGACGGCCCCGCTCTGTAATACATCAGGTGGCCGTGATCGTCGAAACACCCAACTAGACCCAAAGCCTGGACCCCTTTCTTTCTTCCCTGTAATCTGGGCAGATGTAATCTCCTGGTCATCTTTGGCTCTTGTATGGCCACCCCCAGACTCTGCAACCATTGAAGGGACATAAGGTTTCAGTTGATTAAAATGCACCACATGATCTATACCTCCTGCCTCTGGTTGTATCCTATACAACACTTCAGATACCCTTTCCACAACCCTATATGGGCCCTTAAACAGTTTCTGCAATTTTGGGCTCACCCCCTTCTTCCTAGACTTATTCTTTAGCCACACCAACTCACCCTCTGAATAATACTGAAACTTGGCTTTAAAGTCAAAATGCAACTTTTGATGTTCCGAGGCTCTCGTCTGATGATTTTTCACTGCCCCAACTACTGTTGCAAGACTTTCAGCTACCCCCTTCACATACTCATTCACAGTTGCAAATCACTCTTGTCCATCTACGTTCATCATGATATCAATAGGCAAAACCATCTCCTGACCAAATAAAACTTTATATGGGGTAAAGCCAGTACTGGAATGAATGCTACTTCTATAAGCCATCATCACATAAGGCAAAAGGACATCCCAATTCTGCTGATTGTCATCAACATAAAAAGACAACATAGACAGCAATGTACGATTAAACCTCTCAATCATTCCATCTGACTGAGGTTGATATGGAGATGTCCTTGTCTTATTAATGCCTAGCAACCGACACAATTCCCCAAACAAATTTGATTCAAAGTTTCGACCTTGGTCGGAATGCAGGCTTCTAGGGGTTCCATACCGACACACCCACTCTTCTACAAGTACTCTAGCTATGGTCTTTGCCTCCTGGTTTGGGAGGGGGTAAGCTTCTGTCCACTTTGAAAAATAATCCCCCACAACCAACACATATCTGTTTTTAAGGAGGGTCTCAGGGAGGGGCCCTAATATGTCAAGTGCAACTCGTTCATAAGGACGAGATGTTACAGAAGGAATAAGAGGGGCCCGGGGAACCGGACCGTTTTCCTTATGAACCGCACATTCAGGACATTCCTGACACCATCGCTTCACATCCTTATACCATCCTGGCCAATAAAAACGACCCCTCACCTTTTCTTGTAGCTTTTGCACTCCCAAATGGCCTCCCGTAGTTATATTATGCAGCAACCTCAGAATGTCTGGCACCATAGACTGTGGAATAATAATTTGGGTTTTTGCACTCAGACCAATTTTTGAAGGCAACACCCTTACCAACCTCTGCCCCTGAACCTCTATCTGCTCCCAGACCAAGGCGTACTTTTTAAGGGATGGGTAGGCATTCATAACTTCCTGTCAGTTACCTTTCTGAGTCCTCAATTTTAACATCAAACTCAACTCTGGGTCACTATGCTGAGCTCTTGTCAAATCATTCTTTCCTCCTTCCACCCCCGTGGTTTCTTGATTCAAGAACTCTCCCTGTTCCAAAGCACCACCCTGAGGTGAAGATTTTACCTCTACATAGCTAACAGAGCTAGCCACAACCTCCCCAGAATAAGCCGGTAATCTTGATAGCGCATCAGCATTAATGTGGTCTTTACCTGGTCGGGGAACAATTTTATATTGAAAAACAGCCAACTGTTCCAACCAGTGGGCCAACTGGCCTTCCAAACCCTGAAAATTATGCAACCAACGAAGAGAGTTATGGTCTGTTCGCAGCAAAAACTCCTTTCCTAAAAGGAAATGTTTGAAATACTTCGTAAAAGTAACCACACTAAGAAGTTCTTTCTTTGCGGTGGCGTATTTACGTTCTTGTTTACTCAAAGTTCTACTAGCGTACGCCACCACTCGCTCCAAACCATCGACGTCCTGTGACAAAACAGCCCCAATCCCCACGTCACTGGCATCTGTATCCAGGATGAACGAGCGCTGGGGGTCTGGATAGGCTAAAACAGGAGCAGTAATAAGGCACAATTTCAACTTCTCAAAAGCCACCTGACAAGAATCATCCCACTGAAATCGCCTCGCCTTTCTGTCAACCGATGCAATGGTCAAGCCAACTCAGCAAAACCCCTTACGAATCGTCTATAATACGAGGCTAAGCCCACAAAGCTTCGTACCTCCGTCTGATTTTTAGGGATTGGCCATGATTGTACAGCTTCCACTTTACTGGGATCGGCCATAACCCCCTCAGCCGAAATGACATGACCAAGGTATTGCACTTTGGTGGCAAACAGATTACACTTAGATGGTTTTACTTTGAGATTGGCAGCCTGCAATTGGGACAACACTTGACCCAACCGCTGAAGATGTTCCCCAAAATTCTTCCCGAAAACTGTCGTCCAAGTAAACTAAACACACCGACCACTGCAAATCTGCCAAAATCAAGTCCATAAGCCTTTGGAATGTACTTGGACTATTGGACAGCCCAAAAGGAAGAACATTAAATTCAAAGAGCCCCTGTCTTGTTATAAAGGCTGTTTTAGGGTGATCAATAGGGTCTACTTCGACCTGCCAGTAGCCGCTAGCTAAGTCTAAAGTAGAAAACCACTGTGCATGGGTTAAGCTATCTAATCGTCAATACGTGGAAGGGGATATGCATCCTTTCTAGTGACATCATTTAACTTGCGATAATCGACACAAAACCTCAATGCACCATCTTTCTTTCTCACTGGAACGACAGGAGCAGCCCAAGGACTACAGGACGGTCGTATGATACCACTTTCCAGCATCTGCTTCACATGATCTGTCACCTCCTGCTGCAAATGGAGTGGTACCCGACGAGGGGCCAATTTAATGGGCTTTGCATCCCCTGTGTCAATTTGATGGAGGGTCCTATGGGTCCGCCCCAAATCCGTGTGACCTTTACTAAAAACAGAAAGATAGTCACTCAATAATTCTTGAACAGCTTGTAACTGTATGTGTTCCAGGCCTCTATTATTCAACCCCAGATTTTGCAACAGCACTTCGGCTGTCCATGGCTGCTCTACTGAATCTTTCAGTGAACCTAGAGAATTGACTGCACTATCCCCTGTCTGAACATCGGTACACAAAGTCCCAATAGTCATCCCTTTCCTCAAAATAAGTTCCTCACTGGTCACATTGATAACCCTTAGTGGCAGCACTCCCTTTTCCACCCTACATAACACACGGGCCACCAGAACTTCAGTAACCAATCTCTCCGAAGGTTCCAGCATTCCTTCCATACACTCTAGCCCCACTCCTTCACTTAAATATCCTGATTACATATACTGGTCATATTATTAAACCGTGAACACGCATTTAAAAGGGAATCAAATACTCATTCCAGATTCACAGCACACTATAAATATGGTGACATCTCATGCAAAGCACACTTAATTAGAAACTCCAAACATCAATGCCTTAAGTGTAATAACCAGCACAGGCAATCGACATTCAATTCAAGAGGACAGTAATCACTAATGGCTGAACACAACAAGAACAACACACATAAATCATATAGAAGGATTAAAATGATTTCGGACTTCCCTGTCCACGTCCAACGACACCATGCCGTCACTGTGAAGACTCAACCTTCCCCACCGCGCCAATGATAGGAAGGTCTCTTTCAACCAGCCGCCAGGTCCACCTACACTCTCGTCCCTATCTATCTAAAGTTCCTCCCCACTATCTACCTCCAGGCCAATAAGTGGGACCCCGGTTTTCTTCACGCTGGGGGTGCTAGCCAACCACGAACACCACGGATCCCTTTTGTGAACCTAGCAGGCTTAGAAAACACAGTTTTTCAGTCTCTTTCACAGTCCCCCGTTTGTCCAACAACCAACCCCCATTTTAAAGATATCCAATTATTACTCATTGTCCACAGGTGTCCTCGAAAACGTAATTCCTTCCGTGTTTGTCCGTAACAATGATGTCACGCACCGTCAATCGAATCATAATCATTACACAATATTCATTACAAGTATAATTTTCTGCCATCATTTAAAATACAGTATGTGTAAAAAGTTTTATTTGGCTTCTTAACGTGTGAAATATTTACTTCAAAATAACATGAGTTAATTAAGTTTACTTAAGTTATGAGTGTGTGTTTCCCAGATTTGGTTCTCATCTAAACAATATACAAATACATTTTATTTGCTCTGCTATAACTCTTCAAAATGGTTACCAATTAACCAAGCTTCAAAGAAAGAAAGAAAGAAAGAAAGAAAGAAAAATCTAAAATCTGTCTTAGTCATTAAGTAACTTTCTTTTATGTCATCATACCAAATGGATTGTTTTTAAAATGCAAATCAAAATTTGTAAATCAAATCTTTGATAGCATCTAAACAAACAGAAAATCCTTTTCCTTTGAGAATATTGGAGCAAAATGCAAACATTCACTGGTAACTAAATGCACAGATGCTATGCTCTCAGCCAAGGGCTCAATCCGCTGTCTAAATATTTGAAAAGAACTACAGCATTTGCATTTACATTCATTTATTCCATTAGCAAAGTCTTTAGCCAAAGCAACTTACAAACAAGAATAATAAAAGCAGAAGCAATTCTAATCTAAGGGGACAAATGGTGCTACTGAGTGTACAATAGCGGCACAATAGAGCAGAAGTGTAAAAAACTGAGTAGTGATTTATTGAGGATTATTAAATTGTGAACTTGAGCCTGAAATTATGCAAATGATATAGGCAAAAGCTGAAATAAAATAGCATTCATATTTGCATTACATTTCCATTTGGATTAACATCTTGAGTGTGTCCGTGACTAGGACTAGGATAAATTTATGATAGTAATAATAGTAATAATAACTGAAGTGCAAAAGTGCATGCAGTAAGCTGGTTTTACTCCATAAAAATCATGAATATTGGTAATCAAGTCTTGTTTTCAAGAAATACATAAATTACTAAATAATAGCAGTGCAATGTAATCGAATGTCTTAGCTTAAAATCTGCCTTAAATCAAAATTTCATTGAGAACGTTTGATGAACACTTCTTTATTTATAAAATCTGTCAAATAAAAACAAACAAATGGGATCCTTATGAGAGAAATATCCAACATTTAATAATTGGATGGGGATTAATGAGAGTTATGGTTCAGGAGGTAAGAGATGTACAGTCATCACAAAGTGAATGTTTTTGATTGTTGACTATATGTGGCTGTGCAGTGGTAAAGTGATTCAGATATTGTCACAGTTTAGTCCAATGATAATGAAAAAGGTTCTGAATAAGGATTTGAATAACAAAAAAAGTATTCATTAAAACAAACCAGGTTAAACCACTGATTAAAAGTCAAGCAAAACAACATGTAACAACACAACTCACAAACAATACTGGACAAGGAACTGAAGAAGCAGAATGGTTTAAATACACTGGGAATAATGAAATCAAAGATTAACAGGAGTGAACTAATTAGACAGTAACAATGGTAATTTAGGACTGCCGCCTTACATATAACAATTAGTTTTGTACATCCACACAAGCAATATAGACACAAATACAATACAAACACATTTGTTGTTGACATGATATGGCATTTTCACTGTCCCACAAGATAAAATTGAACATAATTAATATTGTCGTTATTTAGGATGCAGTAATTAGTTTTTCAAAACATTACTATGTCCTACATGGACCTGTTGTTATAAAATCTCAAAATTGTCCTATGGTGTGACTGTCTGTGTAATAAATTACAGCTTTTATAAATTAAAAAGAAAAACATAAAAAAGTTAATAAATACCTCCAGCATAATTGTACAAGTGTCTATTTTAGTAAATGGCATCATTTTTTTCATCCATATATTTCTGAAAGCATAGGAACTTGATATACACTCACCTAAAGGATTATTAGGAACACCATACTAATACTGTGTTTGACCCCCTTTCGCCTTCAGAACTGCCTTAATTCTATGTGGCATCATTCTTTAGAAATGTTGGCCCATATTGATAGGATAGCATCTTGCAGTTGATGGAGATTTGTGGGATGCACATCCAGGGCATGAAGCTCCCGTTCCACCACATCCCAAAGATGCTCTATTGGGTTGAGATCTGGTGACTGTGGGGGCCATTTTAGTACAGTGAACTCATTGTCATGTTCAAGAAACCAATTTGAAATGATTCGAGCTCTGTGACATGGTGCATTATCCTGCTGGAAGTAGTCATCAGAGGATGGGTACATGGTGGTCATAAAGGGATGGACATGGTCAGAAACAATGCTCAGGTAGGCCGTGGCATTTAAACGATTCCCAATTGGCACTAAGGGGCCTAAAGTGTGCCAAGAAAACATCCCCCACACCATTACACCACCACCACCAGCTTGCACAGTGGTAACAAGGCATGATGGATCCATGTTCTCATTCTGTTTACGCCAAATTCTGACTCTACCATCTGAATGTCTCAACAGAAATCGAGACTCATCAGACCAGGCAACATTTTTCCAGTCTTCAACCGTCCAATTTTGGTGAGCTCGTGCAAATTGTAGCCTATTTTTCCTATTTGTAGTGGAGATGAGTGGTACCCGGTGGGGTCTTCTGCTGTTGTAGCCCATCCGCCTCAAGGTTGTGCGTGTTGTGGCTTCACAAATGCTTTGCTGCATACCTCGGTTGTAACGAGTGGTTATTTCAGTCAAAGTTGCTCTTCTATCAGCTTGAATCAGTCGGCCCATTCTCCTCTGACCTCTAGCATCAACAAGGCATTTTCGCCCACAGGACTGCCGCATACTGGATGTTTTTCCCTTTTCACACCATTCTTTGTAAACCCTAGAAATGGTTGTGCGTGAAAATCCCAGTAACTGAGCAGATTGTGAAATACTCAGACCGGCCCGTCTGGCACCAACAACCATGCCATGCTCAAAATTGCTTAAATCACCTTTCTTTCCCATTCTGACATTCAGTTTGGAGTTCAGGAGATTGTCTTGACCAGGACCACACCCCTAAATGCATTGAAGCAACTGCCATGTGATTGGTTGATTAGATAATTGCATTAATGAGAAATTGAACAGGTGTTCCTAATAATCCTTTAGGTGAGTGTATTTTGTCTCTGAAAACAGTGTCCTCATGGTGTGACACCAAATCCTGATTTTAAATCGGCCAATTCCAGAGAAAACTGTGTTGAAGGAACCCATTCATGGTTACTGAAGCACCCTGTCAAGCCCATGACATATGCACATGGTCAATTTTTGTCTCAGAATTGTTGAACCTTTTTGGAACCACTACAAAAGTGTTACGTTTTGTTGTCCTTTGGTGTGACACCCCTTAATTTTATTGTTTAATTAAAAACTGTATGTTAAAGTACATAATCATGGAAAATTATGCAAATGTATCTTGCTAAGCGCTAATGACAGGGTAGCTCCGAATAGCAAGATCATTAATTAATGCAAAAGGCTGAAACGTCCTTTGGTGTGACAGATAATGTCCACCGCGTTGTGATGCCTGTACTGTCACACCGCAGGTCAAAGATGTCACACCAGAGGACAAGGTCTCTTTAAAAGGCATTTTAAATAAATAAATAACTCCTTTTTATTATTTTTTAATCATTTTCGATGTTCTTAAATGCAATAATTACATTAAACTATTTTCTGATATTTTTGCAGAAAACTTTTAGCAAAGAGGGTCTGCACACAGAATTCTTAATTGTACAGGAGAGTCAGGAGGATCTTGCAGCAAATGTTCTTTAAAAGCCAGAAATTGCACAATGAGTCCAATTTAGCTGTAGAGTCTTCCAGATTGAAGGAGTGGATTGCAGATCTACAATGGCCTTCATAATAATATTAATTATAATATTTCTTGAATAATTATTAATCAAAGTTACATTTATGCATGTTAGAGAATAAGTTGAAAATGGCTTTAGTCTGCCTTTCTACTCTGTAAGAAGCTGCGTTAATTGTGTGTGTAACCATACCCGATAACGATTAGGGCTGAGGCAACCTAAGATAAGTAAGATAAGTGTTTCTCTGCGTATGTGTGTTAGTATCTGTCTGTACAGGGAGAAGCTCAGACAGTCCCAGGACAAACGTTCCTCTGCCGATGTCCAGCGTATCAGATATACGTCTTTAGAGAGACGTATTGCGTCGGACCTCTGATCACTTGTCACTAAAATAGTCATCATCAAAAGATATGCTTCAAGCGTGCGTCCATATGTGGAAATTGTCTTAAGTTTATCTAGGTTTTAGAACCAATCAGAATTTTGATGACTTATGCATTGATGCAATTAGCAACCTCTGTTAGGGTATAATTGCTGGTGTTTTTGAATTGTAAAGCAGAGCGACCTACGAACTCCATCACAAGTGTTGAAACTGACTTCTGCGGATGAAAACGCAGAAGGGGGGGGGACAAAAACGCATTCTCTAAGGCACTGAGAGCCATAAAGGCAAAAGTGCATTTGAGGCACTGAGAGCCATAGAGGCAAAGTGCATTTGTGGCGTTGAGAAGCCACAGCAGCCAGAGAAGGGCATTTGTGTAAAGGTATAGGAAATACCGAGAGAATGTAAGACGCTAGATGGGGGGAGTTCTAGTCGTAAATCGCTCTTCCAACTGTCGACTCCCATCATTACAGACAGGGGCACACCCCGAGTTTTAGTGAATATGTCAGTCAGTGGTTAGGGAACAGAATACTCAAAAATTACTGTTATAAAGAAACAGTAATAAGCTATATGCGCGTATATAAAAAAAGTTGTGACGTATTGTCAAGTATGGTGACCCATACTCGAAATTGGTGCTCTGCGTTTAACCCATCCAAGTGCACACACACAGCAGTGAGTAGTGAACAAATGCACACACACACACACACACCGTGAACACACACACCCGGAGCAGTGGGCAGCCATGCTGCGGCGCCCGGGGAGCAATTGGGGGTTCGGTGCCTTGCTCCAGGGCACCTCAGTCGTGGTATTGAGGGTGGAGAGAGCGCTGGACATTCACTCCCCCCACCTACAATCCCTGCCGGCCGGGGACTCGAACCCACAACCTTTCGATTTCGAGTCCGACTCTCTAACCATTAGGCCACGACTTCCCACCACCGTGTATATATATATATATATATATATATATATATATATTTATTGTGGCGGGCTGAAGAATCACACAACAGGGTCAAGTGCAACAAGGACCCCGGAGGGTGTGTTTTATTGAATAAAAGTGAAAAGGAAGTGCCAACGTCTCTTGTGTTCCCGTGTTGTGCAGAGTGGTCCACCTCTCTCTTCCGTCATGGGTGCTCCGTGCTCTGTGCGTTGTGCTCCAAACGACGGGCTGGTCGGTCACTCACTGCTGTCTGCTGGGGGAAAAAGGACACCGTTAGTTGGCTTCCTCGTGGAGACATTTCTCACCCTCTAGTACGGCGAAGCAGCTTTTGTAGCCCTCGGCTGATTGGCTTCAGCTGTGACCGGCCATCCACGGTGATTGTGTGCAGGTGGATCTCATCCGTTGCCAGGGCGACGCTGATAGGTGCTGGGGACACTTGTCACAATATATATATATATATGTTAAGGGAAAGGATTGATTGATCTGGGATGCATCAGGAACAACCCCGAAAGAGCTAAAATGTAGGTTTTTCTGAGCCTGTTTCTATTGGACCAGTATATGGAAATTCTGGAATATACTTTGCAGTTTCATCACGCAGAAGTCAAGTGCTATTGGTAAGATCGCCGCCTCAATCTCTTGCTGATATCATCTCTTTTTGGTTTCCAACTGTGCTAGAAATATGACTGAAAAATTTGGTAACTTGCTTAGTCCTGATAGAAATAATGAAACAGAAGAGAGCAAATGCTGTAAACAGCTCGGCTCTAAAGCTCTCACCTTAAAGAGATTCTCTGAGTTAATTAAAAGAATGGTCAGTCTGGGCTTTGATTCTGATTGGAAAGTTAAAACAAAAACTTGATTGGCTGCAAACAAAAAAGAACCAGAGAGATAAAAAAAAAATAATAATAATAAAAAATAATAATTCTAAATGTATGTGCCTATTTTCAGATGTGTAAAGTGACTATTTGTTAAAAATAATCCCAGAAGTAACAGAGTGAGGATCTAATCTGATTCTTTGTGCATAGAAGGTTTAAATGACAAAAAATGATATCATAAATCTTTTATAGTTCCTATATAATTGTTGAAAGCCCTGACAAGGTATATTGAACAGAATTCTGGGTTAGTGAAAAGACTGTAGGCACACAAATTGGCAATAGCATTTTGGAAAAACACAGAAGTTTATGTTTTGCTTTAGAAGATAAGATTGCATTTGACTGCAACAAAGCAGTTGTTTTTATCTCATGCTGGCCCTCATCACGACTCTGGCTTAAGCTGTAAAAGTAACAGAGACATGTTATGAGTGGAAATTTGTAATTTCTATATTTACTAATGTTTGGGCGAAAGACTAATTTAAAAAATAGACTAAAAAAATTTATTGACTGCAAAAATTCAACCACTCAGAATCTCAGCCAAATGTCAATTTCCAGTGAAAAAATATTGTTTGCATATGAGATGATAATGTTATAAACAAGTAACATAAACGGGGGGTTCAAAGTTAATTTAAAGAAAGCACAGCTAGCATGACCCGAAGTAACAAATCTGGGTCAGATAACCCCTGACAGATTTAAAACCATTGTTGAAACTCCAAAGCCATGGCCAGAACTAAGTGAATGGCTAAATACAAGTTGATGTAAATGTACTGACAAAGACTGCAAAATAAATAACGTTAAGAAACCTTTGAATTGCAAAAAATAAATAAAAATAAAGTAAAAAGACAAAAATAAAGATGTTTATTTGAAAATGCATGTCATTTCTGACAAGTTTTAAACTGGGCTAGTATAAAGCAATAGTATGATGAAATTATGTTAAAAGTTAATGAATGCATTGCTACCAGTCCTGAATCCCTCAGAGTTCTCTCTCTCATTCAAAGTCAGCTAAATGCTGTTATCTGAGCCTGTGTCATAAGTGATAACAAGCTAAAGTAAAGCACATTGTTTCAGTCAAATCATAGACACTGAGATGTTAAAACTACACGCATGCGCTGATTTGTGACTGCGTGTTTTGAGTTTGAGCTCCATCAAGTTGATTCTTTATCGTCTATTTTCTATCTTAAAAATGTTTTATACACTATCATTTTCATTTCTATAACGTGTGAATATATCCCCTATAGCATTCTAAAACAAAACCAATCAGAGCGCCTTGTTATCACTAATTTTATTTTCATTTCTCGAGTCTGCTATTAGCTTATAGCCCGTTAGCATTGGCAGTGTAGCTGCCGCTAATCTCGCTTAGATTGCTAATACTCTATTCATACACATTACCATTGTTTCACTGTTACTTGCTTAAATGGCAGATTTGTGTCTACCTTTGAGTGCAGGTGAGGACACATTTGAGCTGCATTCAGTGCAGCTGGAGCTAGAGGCCGTAGAGAAGCAGATCCGCAACCTGGTAGAGAAGCAGGCCCAGCTGAGAGAGCGGAGAGCCACGCTGGAAACATCCCAGTCTGACGCTCACAAGTCCGGTGTAAGTATACAGCACGCTGCTAACACTCCCACCACCTCTACTCCGTGTGTTTCTCTGCACAGACCCTGTGCACCCAGGACGCGATCTTCCCAGATATCCTTCACTCCGGCGCCGGGACGCCACGGATCCTGGGTGCACCAGCAGTGGAAGACGCGAGTCTTCGAGATCTCCACCCGGAACCGCTTCGCTCCCCTCTGCGAGACAGAACGCGACGCTGTGATCATCGGAGACGGCATCGTCCGGCACGTCTGTGCTACGTTAGCTGAAGGTAAAGTGCACACTCACTGTTTCCCCGGTGCTCGTGTTCTCGATGTTTCTGCGCAGATACCCGAAGGGCGACGAGAGCATCGGTGCTGTCGTGCTGCACGCGGGGGTTAACGACACCAAGCTGCGGCAGACGGAGACACTGAAGAGGGACTTCAGGAGCCTGATCGAGACGGTATTCAGCACATCACCCACGACGGCGATCATCGTGTCAGGACCGCGTCCCACATATTGATGAGGACACGAAAGGTTCAGTAGACTTTTTGCTTTAAATGAATGGTTATTGTCATGGTGTAAAGAACAGAAACTGCTCTTTGTTAATAATTGGAATATTTTCTGGGAGCGTCCTAGGCTTTTCCGTGCTGATGGCCTGCACCCCAGCAGATTCGGAGCGGAACTCCTGTCGGACAACATCTCCAGGATGCTACGCTCCATATGACTAGTAAGCCAATTCTCAAATAACTACTATGATGACTTTTGTTCTACCCACTTAAAAGACAGAAGTACTTGCGTTGTCAAATCTATACAGACTGTGTCTGTTCCCCGAATAGCAAGTTCAAAATATGAATTTAATGCAGGATCTAGAAAAAATCTGATCGTGATTAAACCATAAAAACGCAAAATAAATGAACAAAAACTATTTTTAAAGCTTGGGCTCCTAAACATTAGATCACTCGCACCCAAAGCAGTTATTGTAAATGAAATGATCACAGATAATAATTTTGATGTACTCTGCCTGACTGAAACCTGGCTTAAACCAAATGAATATTTTGGTCTAAATGAGTCTACTCCACCAAGCTACTGTTATAAACATGAGCCCCGTCAGACTGGTGGTGGTGGCGGTGTTGCAACAATATATAATGATATTCTCAATGTTACTCAGAAAACAGGATACAGGAGGTTTAACTCATTCGAAATTCTTCTGCTTAATGTTACACAATCTCTCCTGTCTCTTGCTCTGGCTACTGTGTATATAGACCGCCAGGGCCATATACAGATTTCCTTAAAGAATTTGCAGATGTCCTCTCAGATCTATTGGTCAATGTTGATAAAGTGCTAATTGTCAGAGATTTTAACATTGACGTTGATAATACAAATGATGCGTTAGGACTTGCGTTTACTGACCTAATAAACTCTTTTGGAGTCAAGCAAAACGTCACCGGGCCCACTCATCGTTTTAATCATACGCTAGATTTAATTATATCGCATGGAATTGATCTTACCGATATAGATATCGTACCTCAAAGTGATGATGTTACTGATAATTTCCTTGTATCGTGCATGCTGCGTATTACTGATATTAGTTATATGGCTCCGCGTTATCGTCCAGACAGAACTATTGTTCCAGCCACCAAAGACAGATTCACCAATAACCTGCCTGATTTATCTCAACTGCTCTGTGTACCCATAAATACATATGAACTAGACGAAATGACTAGCAACATGGGCACTATCTTCTCTAATACATTAGAAGCTGTTGCCCCCCTCAAATTGAAAAAGGTTAGAGAAAAAAGTCTCAGGTTACGTACTCAGGATACACAGGTAGAGTAGGGCCCAAGGTGAAAATGGGCCTAACCGACTCAAAGAATGGGTACGAAGCCGCAGCGCGTAACCCATACCATACAGGATTTTAGAAAAGACCGCAAAACACTCGGTGTGCGATCTTACCACAGCGTGGCTTTCAGAAAGTGCACAAAGACTAGCGTGCACACTTACCATAACATGGATTTGTAAACATAGTTCTTTTCAAATGCTCTGGAGAGAGCAGCATGCTCAAAAGGTGACCCTCTATAGTGAGGGGAGCAATGCTAGCTCTACCAAGGCAGAGCTCTGGAGAGCAGAGAACTTAACTCTCAGCATGAGAGGAAACTCAGACGCTCAAAAAGGGAGCGGCGTGCTCATAGGTGACCCTCTATAACGAGGGGAGCAATGCTAGCTCTACCAAGACAGAGCTCTGGAGAGCAGAGAACTTAACTCTCAGCATGAGAGGAAACTCAGACGCTCAAAAGGGAGCGGCATGCTCATAGGTGACCCTCTATAGAGAGGGGAGCAATGCCAGCTCGACCAACAAGGAGAGCTCGTGAGGGAGCAGCATGCTCATAGGTGACCCTCTATAGTGAGGGGAGCAATGCTAGCTCTACCAAGGCAGAGCTCTGGAGAGCGGAGCACTCAACTCTCAGCATGAGAGGATACTCAGCACATACATAAGTAGAGTGGGGCCCAAGGTGAGAACCGGGGCCTGACCGACTCAAAAAATGGGCACGAAGACTCAGCGCGTAACCCATACCATACAGGATTTTAGAAAAGACCGCAAAACACTTGATGTGAGATCTTACCACAGCGTGGCTTTCAGAAAGTGCACAGAGACTAGCGTGTGCACTTACCATAACATGGATTTTAATAACGTTTCTCTCTATCAGATGCTCTCTGGGGGGAGCAGCATGCTCATAGGTGACCCTCTCTCGAGAGAGGAGCAATGCCAGCTCGACCAACAAGGAGAGCTCGTGAGGGAGCAGCATGCTCATAAGAGACCCTCCATAGTGAGGGGAGCAATGCTAGCTCTACCAAGAAAGAGCTCTGGAGAGCGGAGAACTTAACTCTCAGCATGAGAGGGAACTCAGACGCTCATAAGGGAGCGGCATGCTCAAAAGTGACCCTCTAAAAGAGGGGAGCAATGCTATCTCGACCAGCAAAGAGAGCTCCTGAGGGAGCAGCATGCTCACAGGCGACCCTCTAAAATGAGGGGAGCAATGCTAGCTCTACCAAGACAGAGAAGATACTCAGCACATATATATAAGTAGAGTGGGGCCCAAGGTGAAAAACGGGCCTAACCGACTCAAAAAATGGGCACGAAGCCTCAGCGCGTAACCCATACCATACAGGATTTTAGAAAAGACCGCCAAACACTCGGTGTGCGCTCTTACCACAGTGTGGTTTTTAGAAAAGTGCACAGAGACTAGCGTGAGCACTTACCAAATATGGATTTTAGAAACCGTATTGTCAGATGCTCTCTGGAGGGAGCAGCATGTTCATAGATGACCCTCTAAAATGAGGGGAGCAATGCTAACTCTACCAAGAAAAAGCTCTGGAGAGCGGAGAACTTAACTCTCAACATGAGAGGGAACTCAGACGCTCAGAAGGGAGTGACACGCTCATAAGTGACCCTCTAAATAAGGGGAACGATGCCAGCTCAGCCAACAAAGAGAGCTCAAAAAGGGAGCAACATGCTCATAAATAACCCTCTAAAGTGAGGAGAGCAATGCTAGCTCGACCAACTATGAGAGCAACCTGACAAGGAGGCCTAAAGAAAGGCCTGACGTGCTGAGGTTTCTGAATAACAGAGCTCTGGGAGCGGAGACTCGACTCTCATATGAGAGGAAACTCAGACGCTCAGCAGGGAGCGGCATGCTCATAGGCAACCCTCTATAGCGAGGGGAGCAATGCCAGCTCAACTAACAGGGTAGAGCTCGGAGGGGTACAGCAGCAACGAGGAGCAGGTTGTTAAGTAACAAAGCCCTGGGAGCGGAACTCTACTTACAGCAAAAGAGGGAACTCACACGCTCATACGAGAGCAGTATACTCAAGGTGACCCTCAACAGTGAGGGGAGCAAAAACTAGCTCTACCATGATAAAGCTCTAGAGAGCGGAGAATCTACTCTCAGCATGAGAGCTCAGACACTCAGGAGGGAGCGGCATGCTCATAAATAACCCTCCACATTCTAGGCGAGGGGAGCAAAGCCAGCTCGACCTACAAACAGAGGGATACCTAACAACCCGAACAAGCTGCTGGAAAAAGTATCAGGGTAATAGGTAGCTGAACAGAAGGCAACAAGGGCTCTGGGAAACTGCTACTTAAAACCCTAATAAGGGTGAGCAGTTCTAAGCTAAACCTCATGCACCTATTATGGCCTCGTTTGAAGAACAAAAGGGCCAGACTTAGAAAATGCTGCTCCTCAGAGCCAAAGCATTGTACTCATCCATCCATGGATGCCGGCGCAGAAGAACAGTCCAGTGTAGGAGCTGAAATAAGGGCGCAGGAGGTGCTCACCTAACCTCAGTCAGGTGGTAGAAAACTGAGGTTGAAGGGGAATTAGAGAGGGGAAGATGAGGGCTTTAGATGTACAGGCCCCCTGAGGGAAGGAGAGATGTTCAACTCTTACCCTGGCCGAGAGCGTTGCAACGCCCCGTCCGGACCACCTCCCTCAGGTCTTGCTACCTCTCTTTGAACCGCGCCACCCTTGAAACCCTACCCGCAGGCGGGGGAGGGCGCGAGTCGCGACACTAGCCTTCTGTGCCCATCTCTGATTCTCAGATCGGGATGGGCCAGGACCCCTGCGCTGTTTGGGCTCAAACCTGGACCTTCTCATTTAAATTAAGGTTTTAAAAGCCGCTGAACACGCCTTTGCCTCCCTAAACTTTTAAACCACCGACTCGACGGAGGTACCAAAAAGTACAGAAGGCGAAACCGGAGCATTGAGAAGAAAGCTCTTTCTTTTTTTTTTTCTTTTTTCTCTCTCTTCCCAATATCTGCCAGGTTCACCCACAGATGTCTCTCCGTTACCACCCTGGCCGCCATAGAACTGCCCATAGCAGAGGCGGCCTGCTTAGTGGCTCAAAGAGCCAAATCGGCGGTGCGGCACAGCCCAGCAACCTCATCAGGTATATATATATATTTTTTTTACAAACCTTTTATACCTTTTTTTACAAACCTTTTATCCAGGTCTTTCAACAGATCAGCCTGGTATGCCTGAAACACTGCCATAGTGTGTAATGAGGCGACAGCCTGACCTGCTGCTGCGTATACATTCCAGCGTTTTTTTTTTTTTCTCAGATGACGTCAGCGAAATCGCGTCATTGTCATCCAACAGCTCGCCCTCGCTCGCGACTGACGAACGCGAGAAGGAAAACCCCTTCTATAACTCATTGGCGAGAAACACCTGCAAACCCCATGAGCTCATTTTCCTCCGTGCTTCAGCAGCGGAGGGTCCTGAACCGCGGGAAGCAGACGGCTGCCCCCTTTATATACGCCCTTTTATACTGTGGTCGCACCTGGAGTGACGTCATAGGCTGTCGCCGGCCAAAATTTGGTGTTTTTGTATATATGCTTCAGACATGGGTCACGTAGATGGAGTTCCCCATAGCGACCTCTAGAGGACGCAGTTCGAAATCTTGAGCGCAAATGGAGAAAAACTAACTTAGAAGTTTTTAGAATTGCGTGGGCAGAGCATGTGTGCAAACTCATAGATAATAACCAAAACAATCCAAGGTTCTTATTTAGCACAGTGGCTAGATTAACAAATAAACACACGCCACCCGATCTAAATATTCCCTCACAGTTTAATAATAATGACTTTATGAATTTCTTTACTGATAAAATAGATACCATCAGAAATACAATATCAAATGTAGATTCTCCTGCGTCTAGTATTTCAGCTTCATTCAACGCACCCAAAGAAAAACTGCAGTGCTTTACAACTATAGGACAGGAAGAGCTAAATAAACTTATCAGTGCATCTAAACCAACAACGTGTTTATTAGATCCTGTACCCACTAAACTACTGAAAGAGCTGTTAGCTGTAGCAGAAGAACCGTTTCTGAATATTATTAACTCATCGTTATCTTTAGGTCACATCCCAAAACCATTCAAGCTGACGGTTATTACGCCTCTTATTAAGAAACCACAACTAGATTCTAATGAACTGGCAAATTACAGACCCATTTCAAATTTTCCGTTTATGTCTAAAATTTTTGAAAAATTTGTCTGCTCAATTGTGTTCCTACTTGCAAAAGAATTATCTCTATGAAGAATTTCAGTCAGGTTTCAGGCCTCACCATAGCACAGAAACTGCACTTGTTAAAATTACAAATGACTTGCTTCTTGCTTCAGACCAAGGCTGCATCTCATTGCTAGTATTACTTGATCTTAGTGCTGCATTCGATACTATAGACCAGGGGTTCTCAAAGTCTACATTCAAAGGTCCAAATCGGAATTTTCATCAGTGTCAAAGGTCCGGAACAATTGGTTATTACAAAACGTGTTTTTAATAAACATACATAACAAATAAACCCTCATTTAAAAAAAAAAAAGGTTCCCTTTGCATTCAAAATACTTTAATAACAAGTGCAAAAGTGGCAAAACAATTAATTTAAGTGTCAGCAGTAGAAGTCGACCTATAATGTTTTTTCTCTGGCCAATATTTAGAAATCAGGGCAGCCTATGGCCGATATATGATGCTGATTTTTTGGGCCGATTTTCTCTTTTTTTCCCTTTATATCAAAAGAGTGTTTGCATAAATGGTTATTGCAGGGCACAAGATAGTAATAGTAGTAGTAGTAGCCTAATTCATAGTAATAATACATGGCTCAAAACTTAAGCACCTTCTCAAAACAGTTCTAAAGCATGCTTTTTTGTTTATGTTTGCTGACAGACACCAGTGTTTCCGGCAGACTAGCAAATGCAAGTTGATTCTCTGCCAGCAGGAGGCGCTGTTGGAGCGTGATATATAGCTGTTTCCCCGGTAACGACTGTAATCAAATAAGCCTACTTTATCAGCCATTACAGGAAAGACCAAATGAAAATTGACATCAAAGCTTTTCTGAAGAAAATGGACGGTTCTTTTAAAAGATACATTCATATAAAAACACCCGCGCAGCATTTTATTTTTGAAACGCGCAGTGCTCAGTTTATTAAACGAAGTATAAGCCTTTTGGAAAATCTATTTGTAGCGGTCAGTTTTGATATTGTGACAAGCCGCCACAAATAAATGTATACACTGGGCACTGCTATAAGACAAATTGCCATAATATAAGTGATAGCAAAACAAAACAAAACAAAAAAATAAAAATATTAGCGGTGAAATGTCACCCGATTACGTCAAACGTCATACGCTCACTGGATGTCATGATGACAACAAATGTCATGAAGGAAAAGTTTCAATATCTCGCCTGCAATTTCGGACCTTCTCCAAAAAGACATAAAAAAATAAGAATAAATAAACAAATGATTTACAAGTTTAATGTGCTTTTATCAAAGTAGGAAATATAATTAGTGTTCTTGAAATATGAAATAGAAGCGGGTCCGGATTGAATTCCCTCCGGGTCCGGATCCGGACCGGAGTCCGGACTTTGAGAAGCACTGCTATAGACCATGACACACTCATAGATCGATTACAAAACTATACTGGTATTCAAGGGCAGGCTTTAAGATGGCTTAGATCCTACCTGTCCGATCGGTACCACTTTGTTCATTTAAATGGGGAGTCATCTCAATTATCACCAGTAAAGTATGGAGTACCACAAGGATCTGTCCTTGTCACAGCATGGCCAGGCTCTCCCCCCAGTCATTTACCATGATCCGATTCATCTGTCTACTGATCATCCGCACCTGCACCTCGTCACCAGGAAACATATAAGAACGCTCACCTCTGTCACTCCAACCGTCCGATCTCGTTAACACAACGTGGACTCCTCAAACTCCTTCCAGACTGTTGAGTATAAACCTCTGAAATTCTATCTGTTAGTATTTACCTCCTGTTCTCCTCTTGTTGTGCTCTGGTCCCAGATCGTCCTGCGCTGTGACAGAGATTTCCTGCACAGACCGCTGTCTCAGCTCCTCTCGCCTGTGAACGAACAAAGCCTCTATCACCCTTAAGTTCAAGTTCCTGGCGAACTCTCAAGACCTGCACTTACCTCTTACAATCAGCACCATAAGCACTCAGCACTAATCCTGTAAATAAACCTCACTGTTTTATCACCTACCTTTGTGTCCGGCAGTAATTACATAACAGTCCTAGGTCCTCTGCTATTTTCAATATACATGTTGCCCCTTGGTAATATTATTAGGAAATACGGGATTAGTTTTCATTGTTATGCTGATGATACTCAACTATATATCTCAACAAGACCAGATGAAACTTCTCAACTAAGCTAATAGATTGTGTAAAAAATGTAAATGATTGGATGACCAATAATTTCCTCCTATTAAATTCAGATAAGACGGAGATATTACTTATTGGACCAAAAAACAGTACACATAATCTCTTGGATTACAATTTGCAACTAGATGGGTGTTATATTAGACAGCAACTTACAAAGGATTTAGACAGTCCTTTGAAAATCATATTTCCCATGTTACAAAAACAGCATTCTTCCATCTTAGAAACATTGCCAAGCTTCGAAACATGCTACCTGTTTCTGATGCAGAAAAGCTAGTTCATGCATTCATGACCTCTAGACTGGACTATTTTAATGCACCGCTAGGTGGTTGTCCTGCATCTTCAATAAACAATCTATAGATAGTCCAAAATGCAGCAGCTAGAGTTCTTACCAGGTCAAGAAAATATGATTATATTACCCCAATTTTACAGTCTCTGCACTGGCTACCTATTAAGTTCCGTATCATTTACTAAATATTATTACTTGCCTATAAGGCCCTAAATGGTTTAGCTCCTGCGTACCTAACTCGTCTTCTACCACGCTACAATCCAACCCGCTCCCTAAGGTCGCAAAACTCTACAAAAAAACTTTTGGTAGTACCCAGGACAGCAAAGTCCACTAAAGGAGGTAGAGCTTTTTCACATTTGGCTCCCAAACTCTGGAATAGCCTTCCTGATAACGTTTGGGGTTCAGACACACTCTCTTTGTTTAAATCTAGATTAAAGACATCTCTTTAGCCAAACATTCACATAATGCATCTTATAATCTTGTACTGTAGTTATATCTGATCAAATGTACATTATTATTATTCTTTAGCTTGAGTTGAACAAATCATTTTTGCTTAAATGGAACAGCAGCTACGCTAATTATGTCTATTTGTTTCTCTGTTTCTGTCACAGGATTAACATCCCATGGTAACTAGGAATTACAGAAGCTTCAGTCTGGATCCAACCCTTAAATGATCTGAGATGACCGAACACCTGAGAAAAGGTAATGCCAACTGCTCAGAGGACCTCAGAGGATGCCAATGCTCAGACAACATACAGAATTACCAACTTTTGCCATAAGTTAAATATATTAAGGTTCTGCAATATATAAATATATTGTGGAAACTTAATTTCCTGTAGAGCTGCTTTGCAACGATTTGCATCGTAAAAAAACTTAAAAGACGTAATACAAGGAGTTCAGATCTTATGCATTAAGAGGGCAATTAGTAGTTAAATGTTTCAAATGCCCAATGCGTTTAAGAAATAAGAGATTGTAAAAATAATGAATAACATTATAGTTGCTATTGTTGAATAAACATGAGGTCTTTAAAAACATAATACAGACCCTGAGCTATAGAAGTAATGATTTTGAATAGTCAAAAAGATGTATTGATGTTTGTTCTATGACCAGTAATCCGTCTTATTTTTTTAGTCTCCACCATCATACAGGGCCCGATGGCTCCAGCTGCAGAAGTAGCAGAACATTACACTGAATGGATGGGTGTGATATCCAAATTCACTGAGTAATCTCAGCATGATAGTTTGAAGATATCCAATTAAATTTAATAATTAAAATACTGCTGATTAACCTGTCTCAATGTTTTAACACTAGTAGGTGGTGTCAATGGCTCTCATGGTTCTTGAGTGCACCTTTCCTCAGCTGAAGAAAATACCGAATTATGGAAGAAAACTGTCGAGGATGTTGCAATCGGAAAGAGCGGTTACCAGTGTGCATGAGGTTATTTCTCAATGACAGGTAAGATCCTCTTCTGGCCAATAGGGGACAACCTAAGACAGGGGGTCACTGCCACTGGGCACCTGCCCCGAAGGGAGGTGTTATATGTGAGATGGAAGTGGAGTTGAGCGGATGCTTGATAGGCCTAGAGCATCGTTAAGAGGGTAACTGTAAGAAGTTACAGCAATCTGCCTCAAAAATGTGAGCTCCTCCAGACCTGATCACCAGCAACCGCATTCCTTGATGGCTTGTTTTTCATTATGACAAGCGTCCACAACTTGATGCAACTATGCCAGGGGATCACACCCTGAGGAAAAGGATCTTATTTATAAAGTCAATGGCAAAGGGCTTTCAAGAACCATCCGAGACCATGTGATGACAGCCATTATTTTGAGACAGTTTCTTAATTTATATCAGTAGCACGATGCTGGTTGCTTTATTGGCAAGAACTGTATAAAAAGTTTCATATTCAGCATTATGATGACTTACTGAATCAGTGATATTGATATTGAACTAATATATCTACCATAGTTTTTAATCATGCAAGTCATAAGGCATGGCATAGGATAATTACAAGACATGGTGGTGGCTAAAAATGAAGATGGCTTTTGCTGAATGAAGAGATGGTTTGGATAACAAAGGTCAAGGGAATTATGCATTTGAGGTAAAAATTATTTTAAGAACTGCTCATAGCATATTTTACTTTAAATAGTCAAAATTGAGATCTGAAATAGAAACGTTGACATCTGAAACTTTGGTGAATGATGAAGGGATCTATATTGTAATGAATTTAATATTATAGTCTAAGTTAAAAGTTTGGTGAAACTGTCAAAAGATAATTTGCAGAGTAAGAGAGAGAGACTGCTGGAGTGGAGGCAGGGACGGTGCTGCCTCTCTTATCGGCCTGCTAAGCAGGAGTAACCAAAACAAAAGCAATGATATTAAGGCCAAACATTCCAGTGATTTTTCTCAAAATAAAAATCCTTAATGAACAGGCAAACTAAGAGACTACATACAAACTAGGTAAAATTGATTGGAAAATGTTGCGTTTAAATCCTTCCAATTTAACACAAAAAGCAAACCTTGAATAGGAGCTGTTTCAATATTCATGTGTCTAGTATATTTTCGTGTATAAGGATGAATACTCTATATTTTGGGGAGCGACTATGTTCATGTTTTGTGTATATTGTGTCACTAACCTCTGGAATGTAGTGTTGAATGTTTAAAGTTAAATATTTTATTTTTCGCTGGCATTGTTTCCATGATCAGTTGTATCTATTTTCTGACTTTTTTTTTTTTTTTGGAAATCATTTCAAACACTACGTGGTTATGGTAGGAGATGACAAGTGTTCTCTTTACTTCATCTTCTGCCCACACATAGATGAGGCACCTGGTCTTACTGGATGTCCAGCCTCAAGAATCCATTATTTCTTTTTCATATTATCAGAAAATAATACTTCAGATTCGTCTCGTCAAAGTTTAAATCCCGTCTGATAAGCGCACATCTCGCAATGATTACGTATTAGGCCAGTAGGCGGTCTTTTGTGGCTGCTCGAACGTATTCGACCACATCAGTATCTACATAACGAAAATAATCTGGTTGAATGCGTTTTTTGAATACCTCTGGAAGTGGTCAAAAGTGGACAAGCTCAAAACGTTTCACACCCTGTTTACACCTGTGTTTAGCGTTGTCCACTTGTGATCCGATCAACCAAAACACATATAAATATCAAGTGTAAACAGGGCCTGAGTGAAAAAAAAAAAAAAAAAAAAAAAGTCACTCTCTTTCGGGATGTTTGGGGTCCTGGAGACCCCACATTGAAATGAATGGGGAAATGATAAAATCGATAGTTTTTCTTTTTAATTTGTCAAATAAAATCAATAAACCCACCACAATGCAGAATACAAAATACACAGAAATGAAGTGGAGTGGCAACCCCTCTACACATTCACAATGCAGAACAATTATGTTCATCCACATCTACAATGGAGGAAAAACACACATGACCTCCACCCCCATCACCCCCCAAACCCATAAAACACATTCATAAGAAATGAAAAACTGACATGACATGAGTGGCTCTCTCTTACATAGTTTGTCAAATAAAAATGAACAACTACAATGAAAAATAGAAATTATGGAGGGACATCACAGCACATCCACAAAGGAGAATAAATGCAAACACACACACAAACTAATATACACCACATACAGGTTTGACTGTTATCATGTGTCATAATTACAAAAGTATTTCAGTACAAACAAATGCTAAAGTTTGACAAAGAGACTTTTTTTTATTATTACAATAATGATTTTATAATCGATTAACATGAATCTAAATGAAAGAAAAAATATTTTAAAAGATTTAAAAGTATAAAAAAGATTTATACCTATGTGGAAATGGCAAATGAGCCATTGAGTTACTGTTCTAGAGCCATCTGGTGGCTGTAGTTAAAATTACATTTTCTTTTAAAGTGATTATTTTAAAATAGATGGAAAACAAATTGGCATTAAACTATGACACATTGGCCATGTTATCCCCATGAATTAAAATTAGGAATGTGGATCTTTGTTCCAAAATTATATTTTTTTGCCTGAGGTCTCTGGGACCTCAAACTGAGTGTCCCCAAGCTGAGTGTCCACCCCAAACGAACAGCGCATGACAAGGGTATCTTAATTTTAGAAAAACATTACCTCTTTGCTTTTTCATGAATTGATTTTTTTCATTGTACTTTCTACTGACAAACAAAGCTGAACTTCTCCTCACAGTTTCTGTGTGTCCAAAGCTTTGTTTGCATGTCCAGGGCTCCACAGCGAAGGTCTCTGGCACGACACTGGGGCTGTTCGTTCTGATACCAGGCTGTGTAGTCAAGATCATCTCCATTGACCCAGAACCAGTGCCCTGCTAGAAAGCGCAGACCAATCCACACATATTCTGTTTCAGCCTGTATGATTTGCGGTAAAGCAGAATTTATCCGGTTAATTGTGCTCAGACTTGCCAAGTCATTATAATGGGTTCTGCAGTATTCCAGAGCTCCTTCCCAGGTCTCGTTCTGATGCACCAGAAGAAACTCTGATACATTCATGCAGAAGAAAGGATATTCAGCAGTGCATGGTGCATCATATGGTTTCTTATGGGCATTGCATAGAGAAGCACAGCCATTATCATTAACTGGCTGATTAGAATCCCAGCTCAATTGTGTTGTACTTCCACCTCCTGACCACTTCCAAACTCCTGATTCTTTGTAGAGTCCAATCCAGGCACTAGAAATTTGATGAGCTGCATCTTTCAAAAAAATCTTTTCCTCGTTCACATTAGTGAAGGTGGAGAGGTCATGAAAGTAAGTTTTGCAGTAGATACTTGCAGAATCCCATGTCATCTTTTCGTTTACAAAGACATGTTGTTTAATTAGACCAGAGGAGAGGCAGTAGAGCTCCATGATTAGGAGCGCAGTGAGTGTTATCTTCATATTCATCGGCAGAAAAGTTTGTGATTTTTCAGTGATCAGTTGAAGTTGAAGACAGAACTGTGCATGATGACACTGACTCTCTCTTACTTTGACATACAGCCAATGACAAATGAGTGTGATGGTGTGACCAATCACAGCACACCTTTACTGACAGAACATACAAAACAGGTTCATTTAACTAGTCAAATAACACCATAATATTCCTAAGAAAGAAATTGATGAAATTATATAAATATACACATTTTCTGCCTCCATGTCTTGATTTCTGGGAGCACTCTACATGCATTTTTTGTTCAGAATGAATCATGCAGTGAAAGAACGCACTATAAATTAGCACAGTCAGTCTAGCTAGTGTTTAAGCACTCACAACTCTTAATAATCTGTATGATAAATGAATCTCTTACTTTTATCGTAGGTACATCTGCACTTGTGTTGCTTATGATGAGGGAATTTGCAAGTTTCAGTCTGAACAAAATTAAGCGTTGACTAATCTGACCGCCTCTGATTGGCCACTGCATTCATAACTCAACGAAATCGTGTGTGATTGGTTATGATGCGCAACGCGCGTACATACGTGTGAAAATGAAATACGATGTAACATGAGCAGGTCTAAATTTAATACAGAAATCAAATCCTTTTTTCATTTTCACTAATTTCATGTTTCAAGTTACCCTAGTTTTAAATTTCACTAAACCCATCCCCCAACCCCCCCCCCCCCCCCCGCCCCCCCGCCCCAAGTATATATTTTGGGGGTCCCTTAATGCTTATGGGAGGTCCGGGACCCCCTCAATTCGAACACTGAGTTTAGGGTTAGTCGATTAAGTTGACATATATTTCCAAAGATTCTTATAGTCAGTATGTTGTTGTGGGCCCATCAAAGTAAAGTGTTAGAAGATAGGCTATTAAGCAGAGAGTATATAGCCTATATATATATATATATATATATATATATATATATATATATATATATATATGGGTAGTTGACGTATTAATGTGTCCTATGGTGTGACAGCAAAACTGTAAAAAAAAAAAAACTCTAACATTGAATATAAACCTCTCTCATGCTATTTGTAACTCTAATGAAGATACATTTTTCTCAAGTTATTTGTAGTTTTTTTTCTACATTTTTGCTGTCACACCATAGGACACAGTCCAATTTTTATTTGTCAACTACCCATATATATATATGCGTTAATGCATGCGATTAATCTAAAAGTCTTAACGCGTTAATATTTTTTAACGCAAATTAATTGTTTGGTAAGGTTTGACCTCAACTTCTTGCCGTCATCGCAGCGCGGAAGGTGTCTATTCTTCATTGGTAATCTATCATTGCCTGAGTCCCAATGTGCACACTATCCATCCTAAATTCTATGTGATATTAGTAATTTTCAAACTATTGAAGGCAGATAGGGTGGACAGTATGCACAGGAGGCGCCGATCTAGACAAAAGTGAAACGAACGCGGAGAGAGAGAGAGAGAGAGAGAGAGAGATAATACTCGTATAAGGGTACAGCGAACCAGTGTTGCCAGGGTCGCGGTTTTCCCGCACAATTGTGCTATTTTAAAAATACAGTCGCGGGAAAAATTACTGAGCTGTGGGTTGCGATTTGTTTGTTTGTTTGTTTTTTTGTTTGTTTACTTGTATAATTATGTACCGCGGCCGCCCAAAGAGTACACATGTGTTCAAAAAAAGGAAGTTATTAAAACATTCGATGGTGGTTTAAAGTGAGTTGAGTAAAAGTGTACTATTAATCTCATAAATTGTCTTATGTAGCATGATGCTAATGTTAGCTCTTATGCACCTGCAGAAAAGGTAAAATTCGTCTTCATAATGCATTTTGTCATAATACTTCATGTAAGGTCGCAAGAAAATCTTTTGTTGTATTTATTTATAAATACTTTTGATAATAGTTCAGTACTGGGATTGAAGCGAACGTGGCTTGGTAAATGTTTTATTGCCAGTATAAAGGCTGATAATGGCTGAAAAAAAGAAAAAAGAAGAATAAGGACTATGTCTCATACCCAGCGGAGCTGTGAAAGGTTGTTTCCTTTAATTAGTTTGTCATGCATTTCTTTATCTCAACAGGTAAATCGTAGTATTTTAAATTTGCGATTAATCATGATTAATCAGTCCTGACTGTGATTAGCACGATTAAAATTTGCAATTGATTTACAGCACTAATATATATATATATATATATATATATATATATATATATATATATATATATACATACACACACTATATTACCAGAAGTATTGGGTCACCCCCTTCTAATGAACAGGTTTGACTACTTTAGTAATTTCCATGAGTACAAATCTTAATGTTTAAGCATATAGTGATATTCTAGGGAAATGTGTGCTTCTAATTGTATTGCAACAGTTTGGACAGGGCCCTTTTTATTCTAACATGACTGGTCTGCATAAAGAAAAGTCCTAATCTCAGTTGAACACCTCTGGTGTGACTTTAAATGCAGCTGAAAACTCATCACCAAACACCAATGATTTGTACATACACTATATGAACAGAAGGCGGCAGTTCCAAAACTGTGGCAACAAAGATGGAAGCATAATTCACGTATTTAACCCCCCAAAAATATATTTTTTGGGTGTTATGGGGGGTCCCTTAATGCTTATGGGAGGTCCGGGACCCCCTCAATTCGAACACTGAGTTTAGGGTTAGTCGAATAAGTTGACATATACTTCCAAAGATTCTTATAGTCAGTATGTTGTTGTGGGCCCATCAAAGTAAAGTGTTAGAAGATATTAAGCAGACAGTCTACTAATACTCTAATGACTGCTAGTTGACATGTAGTTGCAAAGTTACTTAACTTTAGTTGAATGTCTAATGTGGATTATCAAAATAAAGTTAAAACAATTAAATGCCTTTTGTTGTAACAAGTATCCTTTTCTGGCTGCCATCATCTAACATACAGTGTACTTCTTTCTGTGTAAAAAGCTTTATTTGGCTTGCTAGCATGTCTTGTTACATAAATGTTTACTTCAAAATAACTTGATTCAGTCAAGTTTAGCCAAAATTATTGTTATGAGTGTGTGATTCTCACTTGGTTTCAAAATAGGATTTCTTTTCTCAGATGAGCAATATACAAATAGCAATTAATCAAACATGGATGAAATAAAACATCCATTGACTTATGAAACAGTCCATTGTGCTGTCAAAATGTGAAATGCCATAAAGTTTTACACGTTTAAACAGAATAATTATTACTAGCTTTGACCAAGTAAATGGCATGGTTCACTCAACAAAATATCAGTCCAATTGTTTAAAAAAATAAATCATCATAATGTGACTCGCTTATGGCCACTGTATTACAGTAAAAAAGGATTGTTTTTTAGAAATACAAAGAATAGAGTAAAACAAATCTGTAGCATCTAAATGAGCATAAAAGCATTTGCCTTTGAAAATAATGGAGCAGAATGCAAACATTTGATGCAAAAATTCAGTGGCAACTAAATGCACTGATGCTAAACTCTCAGCCAAGGGCTAAATCAGCTCTACAGCATTTACATTTATTTAGAATAATAAAAGCATGAGGAATAAATCTAAGGGAGACAAATAGTGCTACCCTGCCAAGTTGTACAGGAGTGCAATAGAGCAAAAGTGATATTATGTATATATATATATATATATATATATATATATATATACAGGTGCTGTTCATAAAATTAGAATATCATGAAAAAGTTTATTTATTTCAGTAATACCATTCAAAAAGTGAAACTTGTATATTAGGTTCATTCATTGCACACAGACTGATATATTTCAAATGTTTATTTCCTTTAATTTTGTTGATTATAACTGACAACTAATGAAAGTCCCAAATTCAGTATCTCAGAAAATTAGAATATTGTGAAAATGTTCAATACTGAAGACACCTGGTGCCACACTCTAATCAGCTAATTAACTCAAAACACCTGCAAAAGCCTTTAAATGGTCTCTCAATCTAGTTCTGTAGGCTACACAATCATGGGGAAGACTGCTGACTTGACAGTTGTCCAAAAGACGACCATTGACACCTTGCACAAGGGGGGCAAGACACAAAAGGTCATTGCTAAAGAGGCTGGCTGTTCACAGAGCTCTGTGTCCAAGCACATTCATAGAGAGGCGAAGGGAAGGACAAGATGTGGTAGAAAAAAGTGTACAAGCAATAGGGATAATCGCACTCTGGAGAGGATTGTGAAACAAAACCCATTCAAAAATGTGGGGGAGATTCACAAAGAGTGGACTGCAGCTGGAGTCAGTGCTTCAAGAACCACCACGAACAGACGTATGCAAGACATGGGTTTCAGCTGTCGCATTCCTTGTGTCAAGCCACTCTTGAACAAGAGACAGCGTCAGAAGCGTCTTGCCTGGGCTAAAGACAAAAAGGACTGGACTGCTGCTGAGTGGTCCAAAGTCATGTTCTCTGATGCTTATGATGAGGGAATTCGCAAATTTCAGTCTGAACAAAATTCAGTGATGACTAATCTGACCGCCTCTGATTGGCCACTGCACTCCTAAACTCAACAGAATCGTGTGTGATTGGTTATGATGAGCAACGCTGTACATACATGTAGTAATAAAATACGTAACATGAGCAGGTCTAAATTTAATACAGCAATCAAATCTTTTTTTCATTTTCACTAGTTTCATGTTTCAAGTTCCCCTAGTTCAAGTTGCCCTAGTTTTAAATTTCACTACCCCCCCACAAGTATATTTTTTGGGTGTTATGGGGGGTCCCTAAATGCTTATGGGAGGTCCGGGGCCCCCTCAATTCCACCACTGAGTTTAGGGTTAGTCGAATAAGTTGACATATATTTCCAAAGATTCTTATAGTCAGTATGTTGTTGTGGGCCCATCAAAGTAAAGTGTTAGAAGATATTAAGCAGAGAGTCTACTAATACTCTAATGACTGCTAGTTGACATGTAGTTGCAAAGTTACTTAACTTTAGTTGAATGTCTAATGTGGATTATCAAAATAAAGTTAAAACTTTTTAAGTTAAAATTAAATGCCTTTGTTGTAACAAGTATCCTTTTCTGGCTGCCATCATCTAACATACAGTGTACTTCTTTCTGTGTAAAAAGCTTTATTTGGCTTGCTAGCATGTCTTGTTACATAAATGAGTGTGTGATTCTCACTTGGTTTCAAAATGGGATTTTTTTTCTCAGATGAGCAATATACAAACAGCAATTAATCAAACATGGATGAAATAAAACATCCATTGACTTGTGAAACAGTCCATTGTGCTGTCAAAATGTGAAATGTCATAAAGTTTTACACGTTTAAACAGAATAATTATTATTAGCTTTGACCAAGTAAATGGCAAGGTTCACTCAACAAACTACCAGTCCAATTGTTTAAAAAAATAAATCATCATAATGTGACTCGCTTATGGCCACTGTATTACAGTAAAAATGATTGTTTTTTAGAAATACAAAGAATAATGAGTAAAACAAATCTGTAGCATCTAAATGAGCATAAAAGCATTTGCCTTTGAAAATAGTGGAGCAGAATGCAAACATTTGATGCAAAAATTCAGTGGCAACTAAATGCACTGATGCTAAACTCTCAGCCAAGGGCTAAATCAGCTCTACAGCATTTACATTTATTTAGAATAATAAAAGCATGAGGAATAAATCTAAGGGAGACAAATAGTGCTACCCTGCCAAGTTGTACAGGAGTGCAATAGAGCAAAAGTGCAAAAAAAAACCTCCTTACAAATACTCAGGAAATTGTATGTCTATTCAAATCTCTTATGTAAACTGTTAAAAAAAAAAAAAAAAAAAAAAAAAAAAAAATATATATATATATATATATATATATATATATATATATATATATATATATATATATATATATATATATATATATATATATATTCGGGGTGTGCAACAGAGCCATTATTTGTATCTGTATCTGTGACAATCTCAAAATTATTTGTATCTGTATCTGTATTCGGATGGATCCGGAAGTGGGCGTGGCTTAAACAGGAAGTCATTTTAAATGCAAATCTGTTCTATTCGTAGTTTTCATTTAACAAATATGCCTTGTATAACTAAAGAAATTATTATTTTTATTATAATTATAACTTTGCAAATATTTTCAGTTTAAAACTACAGAAAATGTTGATCAAAAAAGAAAAATATATCAATGGTAGATATCAATGACTGGTATTTTAAAATCTTAGAGCAATAAGAATCCTCCATAAGTCAAATGCACATGACACCTCAAATAGTGTAATTGTTTTGCCATTCTGAGAGATGTTAACGATATCTGGTGTATTAGCAAATCCTAGAAAAGTGTTTGCAGGTGAGTTAAACCATTCAGACTGCACAGTAGTATGTTTAAAAATCTGCTCATCAGCCACCCAAGGAATCTGAGCAGCAATGAGGTCCACAAGTCTGTCATGTTTGGCAGTCCTTTAAATAATGAACAAATGTTCATGATGTGGGCTACTGACTCCAGGTGTTGAGGGGGGTCATGCAGCAGGCAGAGGGGGGAATGAGTGGAGGGAAACCACAGTGATAAGTAGTAATTTGTAGGAAGAACCTGCAGACATGCTTTTACACAGAAAGTATAATCTCCTCACTGATGGTGGCATTGCTGTAGATGGTGTGTGATACAGAGTGGTCCGCACAGGGCAGTTTTGCCAACTTTCCCTGGAGTTTTAGATTGGACCAGTACTCCATATTTTGGGCTCTTTGAATAGACAAGAGAGTCTGCCTTGATGTTCTAGGCTGGAGCAGATGAACAATGTCGTTATGGTGCATCCTGGCTTCCATGATGACAGATGGGTCCTCTACGACTGCATCAGAGACCTCTACAGGTTGGTAGTGGGAGGTCCACTTCAGTTCAGTACCTGTCCTCCAACATAGGTCGTTTAAGTCTGGCCAGTCTGATGACACATCAAATCCCTGTGCCCGTCCATCTAGCTTTCCATTGGTCTTTCTTTTAAAACCCAGGAAGCTGTCTTCGTCACCACATGCGTGTAGCCCCTTCCGTCTTTGAAAATCCAGCATTAAGGATGCTCTGGCCATTTGCCTCACGCTGATATCATCACAGTTTCACGAGTTCACACTTACATATATTTAGCACGAGTTATGTAATGCTTATTTGGCAAGTATGGTAATACGTAGTTGGCGTGCTGTCCTGGGGAAGGGATCCGAGCTCGGGAATTGCCCGAACCCAGAGTATCCCCCATGGTGTGGTGAGAACTTAGTGATATTGGTGGTGGAGGGATGCTGATAGACCATCGAATGAGTGGAGGTATGTCAGCTGTATTTATAGCCGTGCATTGATTGACTTGATTGCGTGCCACTTGTGTTTAATTAGGCTAAGTATCTGACGTGCTCCTCCCGAACTTTGTTAATAAAACATCATTTAATTTCATGAGTTAGACATAACGTCTCTGTTCCCTCCATCAGAGAATTAGGGTTACATACGTAACTGAGACGTTCCCTATCTGTCGGTCACTACGAGTTATGTCGTGACGACATTAGGGGTCCATGGAAAGCGCCACAACCTGAACCCCGTCACAACCTTATGGCATTGCAAATGTTGACAAGCAAGCGCGTGACAGACAAATGCCATGCAAAGGTCGTAACCTTCCCATCGCCCCAGTGCAAATTCGCTGACCTTGGTACCCGCAGGGACCACAGGTGAGTACATCGCTGCTGGAGATAGCCAAGCCGCTGTTCCTTTCACCACAGACTTTAGAAGGGATTTCGACCTTCAACGAAAGATTGCTTCAAGTCTTTCCTATTCCTATTAGCTTGGCAGTAACGACGGGGAAGCGAGCCTTACGGATAAGGGCGCTACGGAGGCCACATCCTGCCCGAAGGGAGGTAACATGTGGAGACACTGATATGGACTGACCCAGGCCTGGGGCAGTTCTACATACGAATGGGACTCTGAGGCAGATCCTACCTAGGAGTAGGGAGGAGAGCTGCCAACAGAGCCAGACAGAGTGCTCTGTCAAAGGGAAGACACAGGTTTACAGAGGGGGAAACCTTACCGTGGAAGAATACACATATGGGATTGCCCGTAGGGAATCAAGCCATATGGACACCTAGCCCAGTAGAGGGGCTGACCGGAGACCCGGGCGAGCTAACACCAGTACTGGGCCTTGAGGGTGCTGGAGGAACTCCACCAGGGTTCGCTGTCTGGGGAACTCTACTGGAGGAGGAAAAAGGCGCTCACATCACCAGGTGAGGGGGCATGGTGCAGCAAGCACTTACCTGTTACCCAACACAGAAAAAGAGAAACTGGCTCAAAATGGAGACTGAAAATCTTGCGAAGGTGTTCGGTGTCGCCCAGCCCGCAGCTCTACAGATGTCTGCCAGAGAGGCGCCGTGTGCCAAGCATAGGTGGAGGCAACACTCCGTGTGGAGTGAGCCCTCACCCCCAGGGGGCACGGCTCGCCTTGAGATAGGTACGCCAAGCGATGGCATCCACGATCCAGTGGACCAACCTCTGCTTGGAGACAGCCTTCCCTTCTGCTGACCTCCGTAGCAGACAAGGAGCTGCTCAGAGCTTCTAACGCTCCAGGTGCGGTCCACATATATGCACAGTGCCCTTACAGGACACAGCAACGCCAAGGCTGGGCCTGCCTCCTCCAAGTGCAGTGCTTGCAGGTTCACCACCTGAAGGGCTTGGTGGGAACCTTGGGCATGTATCCAGGCCGGGGTCTCAGGACAACGTGAGAGTAGTCCAGCCCATGCACAAGGCACTCTTCGCTCACCGAAATGCTTGGAGGTCCCCGACCCTCTTAATGGAAGTGAGCGCGGTCAGGAGTGCTGTCCTAGCAGACAGGAACTTCAGCTTGACTGAAACCAGCAGCTCAAAGTCCAGCCAGGACGATAGAGAGATCCCAGGAGGGCACCAGGGGTGGCCTAGGAGGATTCAACCTTCTGATGATGAGATCGTGCTTTCCCAGGGACCGACCGTCCACTGCAACGTGATGTGCTGCGATAGCAGCCACATACGCTTTCAAGGTGGAGGGTGACAGCCTAAGCTCCAACCTTTCGTGCATCTTCAGGGGTCTTTTCGGCGAGAAGAACACCAGATCGTGAACAGACTCAACTCTAAGGCCAGAGCTCGCCTCGTAGAGAGGGCTCTGGTCCGGGTGGGCCAACGGTCCTCACTGACCTTGCACAGCGTCTGTGCGAGAAGGCTCACGGGGGGAAGCGCAAACTTGCATAAAACCCAAGGTCAACTGCGCGCCAGTGCGTCCGTGCCGAGGGGGCCTCGGTCAGGGAGTCATACAACTGGCCGAGGGAGGACTTGTGAGAGGCAACCAGGTTTACCTGAGCTTCCCCGAATCGACTCCAGAACAGCCAGATCATCTCGGGATGGAGTCTCCATTCTTCGGGGAACGTGAACTGTCGTGAGAGCACATCGGCTGAACGATTGAGCTCCCCCAGGATGTGGACGGCTCGCAGCCACTTGGCACACTCGTTGGTGAGACGCGCCACCACACTCACCGAGTCTAACTCCATACTGAGAAGCGAGTTTCTCTGCATGGGGGAGAGCTCGCTCTTTTCCCAGTTGACCCGATGCCCCAAACGGTAAGCATAAAGTAAGCATCCTTCAGGTCAACCGCTGCAAACCAATCCTGGGGTTGGTTGCATCTGATGATGCAGTTCTGCATCAACATCTTGAATGGGAGCTTGAGAAGGGCCCGATTCGAGATTCGCAGATCCAGGATTGGCCACCGCCTTTCTTAGGTATGATGACGTAAGGGCTGTAAAACCCCTGCCTCATCTCGGCTGGAAGGACCGGCTTGATTGCATCCTTTGCCAGGAGGACAGCAATCTCCTCGCACAAGACAAGTGCGTCTCAGACTGCCACCGAAGTCTCGAGAGCGCCGCCTTGGGAGGTCGCTTGGCGAACTGAATCACATAGCCGAGTCGGATTGTGCGAATAAGCCAGCAGGACAAGCGGCATACCCGCGGTGGTGCAGCGGAGGAGAGCAGAGCTGGATGGTACAGAAGGCAACGCGTTCTGACACATCCCCGCCGAACTCCCCAGGTCCCCGGGGAGACTGGCCAGAGATGCGTGGAGAGGCATCGCGTCTCCCAACTGTAATCTCTGGCTGCTGGCAAGAGGGGGCGTCGCAGGCGAGAGTGAGGAGGCCTGAGAACCCGGAGGAAAGGGAAATTGCTCTTTCTTTGACAATGTGGAATGAAATGATTCTCCCCCTGCCCTCCTTCGGGGGAAGAAGCGGCGCTGTCCTCGCCATCTCCTGAGATAGAGCAGCTTCCCACATCTCCTGGTTGCCCGTGTCAGAGCCGCTTTATCGCCTCCATGGACGATATCGGGGTCAGCTGGAACACGGGGGGCATCGCGCTCCTGCGAGAGGCTAGATGCGCCAGTACAGGGTGGAGCAGCTCAGGGGGACACAGGAGGATGCCCACGGCAGACTGGGGCTTGCCCTGCGGCGGAGCGGTGGCCGATGATGCATCACGCCAGGGCAAGACGTGTTGGATGGCCTCAGTCTGCTTCTGTACTGCCGAGAACTGCTGAGCACAGTCCTCGACAGTGTCGCAGAACAGTCCAGCCTGGGAGACGAGAGCGCTGAGAAAGCGCACTTTGTCGACATCGCACTTCTCAACAAGGCTGAGCCATAGATGGCGCTCTTGGACCACAAGTGTGGACATCGCCTTCCCGATTGGACCATGCTGTGACTTCCATCGCCCGCAGGGCGAGGTCAGTTGCCGAGCACAGTTCCTGCTTCAACATCGGGTTGGTACTACCCTCGTGCATTTTAATGCCTTGGCTTGGTGAACTTGCAGGATAGCCATGGAATGCAGAACAGAGGTGGCTTGGCCCACAGCGCTGTAAGCTTTGGCTGCGAGAGCGGCCGTCAGCTTACAGGCTTTGGATGGGAGATGAGGACGATTCCTCCAAGTGGCGGCGTTTTGCAGTCACAGGTGCACCGCAACCGCACTCTCCACCTGGGGAATGTCAGCGTACCACCTAGCCGCCCCGCCATCGAGGGTAGCCGTCCACGACTTCATCAGCTCCTCGTGCACTTCCGGGAAGAAAGGAACCAGGGCAAGGCGTGGTCGCGAGCCACGGCCCATGCCGAGGAGCCAATCATCTCGCCGCGAGGGCTCGGGACTAGTAGGTGTGCACACCTCCAGCCCTTGGACCTTGGACTGATGCTCGTGGCGGCCTGGGAAAGCACGGGCGTCAGCTCTAGGCCGCGACACCCGAGGGGGGCAACCCCGCCGAATCTTCATCCTCAGAGTATGATTGCCCATCCCCCGATGCTGCAATAGACATCTAATCCTCTATCGGTGCGCCGAATGAAACGCTGGGCATACCGTAAGACGGCACAGCAGAATCACCGGGGAGCCGCACAGAACAGCTGCTGCAGGACGAGTGAAAGGTACGTGGGGACTGGCCCGGTGGAAAGCTCTCACTGTAACCCTGAGATCGCCCAGAGCACTAGCCGATGGTTCTCTGCTCGTGGCAGAGAAGCCAGCGCGGGTAGTGACAGAGGGAGCCACTCCCATCCCCGTGAGGAGAGAGAGGCGCGATCGCAGCGCTGCCATGGTTACACGCTCAGAACGAACGCATAACCATCCACGAACACAGCTTCAGCGTGCTGGATACCCAGACACTGAAGACAACGATCGTGGCTGTCGATGGAGGATAGGAAATGACCGCAACCAAGAGGACACGACCGGAACGGTGTCTTTAAAAAGACGCAAACCGACTGTGATTTGCTCTTTCAGGAAATCTGCTCTTTTAGTTGAAGTGACCATTTGAATCGCTACAGACAGGGACACCGCTGTTCGCACCGTGAAACCAACCAGAACAGCTTCCAGACAGATGAAGAATGGCTTTGTGGAGATCAACACGTTCATTCACTCGGCTCCGAATCAAAAATAAATATGATGAGTGGATGCACCTGTCGCTTATTAATACCCGTATGCACAGGGAGTGGCTCAGGTATGCAAAATCCACTAGCCAATATTCATTGGCGTTTTCTCTTAAAGTCAGAGATGATTGGGGCTCCCAAGTGAATCCCCTAATGTTGTCACGACATAACTCATAGTGACCGACAGATAGGGAACTATGGTTCTTTGGTGATTGTAATATTGTTTAGATTTATCTTCTGATAGTGAAGCAGTATTAAAGCACATCACCACCAGACATTTGTAGCAGATGCCTCGTATAGGACATTCAATTTAACTAATTTCTGCAAAGAAGTAATAATGAAGTATCTACTGAATTGTTTGATATATTTTTATCATGTCTTTATTTTTTGCACCAAATTATGGGGAGTTTTATCAATAAGAGTACTGATAATTATTTTTAATTTTCACTGATAACACCATTATTTAACTATGCCCATCCTTAATGAGACAAACTTTCTCAGTTGATTATGTTGTGCAATCTATGAATTGATGTGGTCAGTTTTCTGTGATCATGACTTGGTAACACTTTGCATGGTTAAAGAATGGGTGTAATGTTCAAAATGTTTTGGTTTAGTATTTGTATAAAGTAACACTGAATAAATGTTGATTCATGAATGCATTATGCATTGTGTTTTTGTCTATTTTCTATTAGAATTGAATGTTTTTTAATTGGTTTGCACTACATGTATTCACTATAAATCCCCTATAATTAGATTACTATTAGATTTTATAAGGTTTCTTTTTTGCACCAAAGAGGAGTTTATTAGTTCTATGTGTATCCCATGGTAATGTCGGAGCACATCCTCAGGACCCAGACTAAAGGTGAGGTGTAAATATGTGTATTTTGGTCATTAGGACATATTTGCTATGTTGCTGCGACCAATATTATCCGGTACTGTCACGTCCTCACAACGTGCCAGTTTGGTCATTAGGACGTACCCGCCACGTTCCAGCGATGTACCACTATAACGTCGCCACAACGAATATGGGAATCACAAAGTTACGTCACTGGAACGTTATTTGGTACGTCGCTGCGACCAGGTAGAGTGACGTTCTCACGACGTCGCTGCGACCATTTACATGTATATGTATTTACATGTATTTACGACTATTTACATGTATATGTGTACATATACAAATGTAACATTTATAATTACTATTCCCCACCTCCAGTTCACTCATGCGTTTGAAGATGAAAGGTCACATGGAGCATGTTGTGTTCTGGGAAACAGTATCCCACGCAGTGTCTTCAGATGCATACATCAAATTTCAGCAAATGTAGCAGGTAATCCGGGCATTTTATGCATACAGAAAATTCACATACTATTCACAGTATTCACACAGCATACTGCAGTATAGTAGGAGTTGTATGATAGTATGCCATTCAGAACACAGTTTCTGTACTGATTTCAGTGTATTTGAGTTATATTTAGCAGATTCTGGCAAATATAGTAGGTCATCTGGGTATTTCATGCATACAGAAAATCTGCATACTATGCGCAACATATACTGCATGCTGCAGAAATAGTAAGAGTAGTATGATAGTATGGCATTTCGAACACAGCCTGAGTCTCGGGTGATTCAGCTCCAAATGCAAGGCCTGAAATGTCCGTCCGTGCGTGATATTACTGTGTTCATTACCTTGATACCAAACTATAACAAACCCTGAGATACAACACTATCCGCGAATGTGTGGATTTTTATTAATCTTACTCAAATTTTGCGGTTCTGTTAATCAAAAGACTCATTTAAATTCATTCAATTCGGATTAATTTAAACTTGCCTACAGATTTAAAAATGACTGATTGATTGATTAATTTTTAACCGATTAACACCCCAAAAAAAAAAAACCTCAACACTGCTTGCTCCTTATGATAATTAACCATGGTACATAAATAAAACAACAACAAGGGAAGTGACATACTGCCAAGTATGGTGACCCATACTCGGAATTCGTGCTCTGCATTTAACCCATCCAACATGCACACACACACAGCAGTGAACACACACCCGGAGCAGTGCCAGCCATTTATGCTGCGACGCCCGGGGAGCAGTTGAGGGTTCGGTGCCTTGCTCAAGGGCACCTCAGTCATGGTATTGAGGGTGGAGAGAGCGCTGGACATTCACTCCCTCCACCTACAATCCCTGCCGACCCGAGACTCGAACCCGCAACCTTTGGATTACGAGGCCGACTCTCTAACCATTAGGCCACGACTTCCCTATAGAAAAGTCAAGCCTTCGAAGAATTTCAAGTATTTCAAGTCATCCAGGCGGGTCTGGCAGTTTCAACAAAACAACATGGTTATTGTATGTAGTTAAAAACGTGTATAGCAAAACTGTGGTTATACAAATATGGCAATCAATCTGCCAAAAGAAGGTAAATACACTTTTACTACAATAAAACCATGGGTTATTTATAAGGGCTGGTATACTGGAAATCTCTGAACACGTCTATTGTGTGCAATCAGAAATATCCCGTATCTGAAAATCTCAGTGCATCTCAAGTGTATGGACGTGTACGGGACTCAGCACACTCAGCCTGGGAAATTTTCGTGCACCTTAAGTTTCACTGAAATTTCCATTGTCCGATTTATCCCGGAAATTAGTCGTTTCATGCAGTGGTACTTTGATGTCAAATACTGCTCAGTCTGGACAAAGCTGCTTTAACTCAAACGTATTTGCATGGCTTTGACTGTTCTCTGTAGATCCCACCTTCTCACACCCCATGATTAGCCCATTATGTATAATGCCTGCATTTTATTGGTCAAACTACTTTTCGATCGTTATCTTCATCAACTATGAAAACAGGAAAACAAAGCCAAATAAAATCCATGCCAGGACGTGTCCTGGAAAAATGGCATGTATACGATCACCCTAGAAACAATGACTAGCAAGCATGTTCTGCCCTGTCTTTGGGCAGAACATGCCATTGTAAAAGCCATTGTAAAATGCAACGTAGCAGGACTGATACTATTGCCTCTCTTTCATTTCGGCATATCTGAAAGCATGTGCGAAAGCACTTCTGTGCTCCTATTGGCCTGTATCGTAGATGTGACAGAACTCGTCATGGACGACGAAAAACAAATTAAACATGCTAGACTTTCTGTGTTGACGTCGTGAAGCATCGCAGACTTGGCATCAGTTGTCATCCACTATGACACACAACATGAGATGAAACTGCCAGACCATAGTCAAAGGATAATTTAAGAAATGAATTGATAAAAAATACAACTACAATTGCCTGGCAGACTGTTACAGTGTCTTTTGTAACTGGTAGTGAGCTGTTACTCTGTGTTAAATCCTGTAGTAGGACAGTCATTAACCAAAAGCCACATTTGTGTGGCGGTGTCTGGCAGAGTATCCTATGTGAGTGGAGTGGAGCGCCAACAATTTCCGAAACTCAGATTTCCAAAATATCTGAATATCAGAAACACTGCTCCGCCTTCGCTATCATCAAAAGTATTTCAGTTGGTTCGAAATATCACTTTTCTGTTCATAACGTAACTATATTAAATATAAAATAAATAAAATAACAGGAGAGTTTCAACGTGGCTTATTGGAACACTAGTGTGAAAACTTTTTTCCTACCACATGAGCTAATAACATGTTTGTCAGCATTAAAAGGTGCATTTTGCAGTGCAAATTTTGTTTGTGATGAAAATAACAGTACGTTTTCGTCAGTTATTTTACCTACGGATCGATGCATTTCTTACAGACTTTTGCTCATTCGAAATCGGATACAGATGAAGTATCACTGTAAGTTTACATTTGTTTGAATGCATTATTGAGAGAGCGACTGCATGTGAATAAGTGTTGTAGTACTTGTTTAAATCATGCTTTCAGCTGAAAATATTCAGTATCTAGAAGGAAGAAACAAATTCCTTGAACTATCATAGCCTTCACATTCTTCCTGATTTGAGTGTGCCTTCTCTATCAAGCTAGCAAAATATGTTTAACATGTGAATTCTTGCTAAATATGCAGTTATATTATGGGCTGTTGGCATGAATTGTACTCGGGATGGACCGGTGGTGGAGCGAGTGAAAACCATGACGCTCTGACTTGTAAAAAAATCCGCTCCTTGCTCCATTCAAAACCACACCGCTCCACTCACATAGGCCTACTCTGATTGTGAGTAACTGTTGCTGTCATGACAGATCTATTTCAGAACCAGCTGCTATCAAAATAGTCTGGCTGCGGGCGAGGGCCAGATATTATTGCTGTCGGGCCAGTTTTGGCCCGTGGGCCGCTTGTTGCCGACCACTGCCCTACGTCAAGCATATTGTGCCAAAATCGTGCTGAAATTGTGTAGTCTGAACCAGACTTTACAGTGCCGGAAGGAGGCAAAAAGATGAGGAAGTGAGACAACATCCACTTCTCTCTCTATCAAGTATCAACACTTCTGGAAGTGTGTTAACATAGACTTATGCACAACCATTCTTGTGGATTATGGGGGAAGCATCTCCTGCATTATATTTAATATATCGGAGAAGCTGTCTGATAAAAGAGTGGAACAATTCAGCATCCTAACTTCCCTGCACCAGGAAAGAAGTACAATGCCTCCAGATACAGGTATTAGAGTGAGATACCAATACTGACTCAGTCACTCAACACGTTGTAAGGTTCTTCTAGAGAAGCAAACAGAGGCACAAATAAAGTCTGTTTCTAACTCCCCTACGTACCTTCCTGGATTTTCTGTGGGCATGCCACTTCTGTCCTCAACTCCTAGGAGGAGGAGTGTGGGCCACACTCACATTTTGACCCTTTGGGTCAGCAGGGTTGTTGGGTGGCAAAAGACCATGACTGCAGTGGAGAATGAATCTCTTGAATGCAGTCAACTGAACCTTTGCTCGGAAACTTCTGGACTACCATGTTCACTGCAATACAAATGGGTGAGATCCCAGAAAGGTTCAGCCACAGATGACACTCCCTGCACAACCATTGCAGTTATTGAACAGAAGGTAGCATGGGCCCCCTTACGAAAAACAAAAATATATGTGAATATATTGGAAGATATAATGTTACATAAGAAATAATATATTTTGACATATGGGACTCTAGTTTTTATATTTTTCACTATATACATGAACCATGTATAGCCATATATTGATACATATAAAATATATATTTAGCAATAAGACAGAAACAATACAGTAGCCTACTACATAGCTTTATTGAAACACTTATTCCTTTTTATTAACACATGGGTTTACATTCAAAATTAAATGTCTCAAAAATACCTTCCCAATATGCCTACAAAGGTCCCCAATTCTATACAGATTCAGGCAAGTTAACATCCATATTTAATCATTCAGCAGACACTTTTATCCAAAGCAACTTAAATGAGGACAATACCCATCAATGTAAGTGCTGTGACAAGTCTTGGTTAGCCTAACGCAGTACATGTAGCAAGTATGTATATATATATATATATATATATGCATGTGTGTGTGTGCAGTACAAAAGTATTTTCACATACATTTAGTAGATATTAACAATATTATATTTACTATATATTAATATATACACACACACGTATAGTCATACATTACGGGATATATACATATATGGATATATGTTACAAAATATATTTGTCAGATTTGGTTACATATATGTAACATACATGTTCCCATATAAATATTAATATACACACGTGGTCAGAATTGTTGGTACCCTTGGTAAATATGATCAAAGAAGGCTGCAGAAATAAATCTGCGTTGTTAATCCTTTTGATCTACTAATTTAAAAAATTACAAAAATCTAACCTTTCATTGGAGAATAATAATTTAAACTGGGGGGAAATATCATTATGAAATAAATGTTTTTCTCTAATACACATTAGACACAATTAAAGGTACCCTTTTATTCAATACTTTTTAAAACCTCCATTTGCCAGTTTAAAAGCTCAAAATGTTTTGCTATAATGCATGATGAGATTAGAGAACACCTGACAAGAGATCAGAGACCATTCCTTCATACAGATTCACTCCAGACCCTCAGAGTCACAGCTCCATGTTGGTGCTTCTTCTCTCCAGTTCACCTCATTCATTTTCTAAGGGTTCAGGTCAGAGGACTGGAATGGCCATAGCAAAAGCTTGGTTTTGTGCTCAGTGACCCATTTTTGTGTTGTTTTTAAGGTTTGTTTTTGGATTATTGTGCAGTTGGAAGATCCAAACATGGCCCATTATAAGATTTCTAACAGAATCAGTCTTCTAACAATAATTAGATATTACAAACAATTTGGTAGAAAAAAAAAAAAATGTTTTTACGTTTCATTGGTGCAAAGATGAGTAGTGGTGATATTTTGTACATTTGCAACTGATTTTTATCATTTAATTAGAAGCACCACAAATTAAAATAAGTCTATGTAAACACTTGCATTTTTACAACACTATAAGGTATCCTATCAGGTAATGAAAAGTTTGACACACACTTGTGGTTTTCATCCTCACTTGAGCACTTGGGCCAAAAACAGGAAATACGTCATATTAGTTGTCAAGTGCAAAGACCGCAAGTGTGGGTATTTGGACAAGGCAAGTAATAAGAGGAGTAAGGGATTTAGTGTCACGCCCATGTGCTCCACGTAACCCAGTTTCTCCCATGTGCAATTGTCTCATTTGGTTCAGGTGTGTCCCGTTAACTACCACGTTTAGGCTACGTCCACACGAAACCAGATTTCTCCCCATCCAATATTTTTTTTTGCCTCAAATTCCGTAAACACAGAGTCGTCTCAGGAAATATCTGCGTACACACGGAATCACTGAAACCGACTGAAAACAATGTAGTACACATGCCAGACCAATATGTGGCGCTGTAATTCTGCCACAGAGATACACAAAAAAACAGAGAAGAAGACTTGGCCCATGTGCGTAAACCTTGCACGCTGAATACAAACTAACACACAAAGCAGAAGATTTTGCTTTAATAAAGCTAATGAGCTCAGTAGGTTCTGCAGCACGAACACAGGCACGTAGTCTGACATTGTTGTTGTTGCTGTTATGTGACGTAACGGTGTCTGATTAGGGGCGAGACGTGGGCTGATGACGTCATCGTTTCAGAAAATATACGGATTCGCCGTCCACACGAAAACGGCGTTTTCAAATTTATCCACCCTGGGACCCGGTTTCAAAAAGGATCGGTTTCACTCTTCGAAAACGCCGGATTCGTGTGGACGAAATGCCTATACGGTAAAAAAATGTATGCGTATACAGCGAAACGCGTCTTCGTGTGGACGGGCCTAAGTTCTGTATTTAAAGCTGCAGTCCGTAACTTTGACCTCTTTGCCACCCTCTATGTTTGAAAACCTGGTATTGCAGTTTCTTGCGGAATAGTATCTTTCGTGCGCGGGGTTGTGATCCGCTGTTCCGGCACGGCTCCAGCACGGATGAATCTAATGTTTTGAAATGAATATGTAGTTGTCGGTCACTGCACTGGTGTGGATATTTACTGTACTTCGCTGATTCTAGCCTATGTCTTGGAATATATGACCCAAATCAGAATTTTCACCGTATATTGCCATCTGAACAAGTAACAAGTCTGCCACATTTGTTCTGCCCAACTGAGGAAAAAAATATTCCAGTAAATCGCGCTACCAATGGGGATTAAATCTAAAGATAAATTAGCTCATATCACATCTAATTGTGCAAAGTATTATCATTGCTCTGCTTTGTTCTCGAATTATTGTTTACAACATCAGCATTGCGTGACTGAGTATAGTATTAGCGTGCAGATTTCAATTTTTGTACAGTCTAATATCTAATTGTCATACCATTCAAATTTCATGTTAAGAAATTCTTTTAATCCAAAAAGCAAATTAATCTTCCTTCAAACTGGTTCTATTTAAAATACAAAAACGTGTGTAATCCCACGTTGGTTATCTGTAAACAGAAGCACATTTAAAACTAGAATATAATTTAATTTAATTCACATGCATTTCATAAACAATCCTTTCTGGATTACAATCCACCATCAAAATGATAAATTTAATTATTAGCTGCTGTGAAATAAGGATATAAATGAGCCGTCACCTGCAGGATCCTCACATGCTATAGACTACTAGCCGGGAAAACTTCATATTTACAGACGTGACGTAATGACGCAGTGCCATGCTCGAATTTCCCGCAGAAACCTACTTGTACCACTCAGATTAGAAAACATTATTATAAGCCAACCGTTGTGAATCGGGCTAAAGTAAGGTGATAGTTTTGAACACTGGTTGTAATTTCTCAAATATTGATTTCGGATCATTTTTAACCAAAAAATGTTACAGACTGCAGCTTTAAAGTGTATGAAGGGTGTATGTCTCCCTAATCAGACACGCCCAGTTTAGTTCTTGCAGTCTCTACTAATGAGTTGATGAGTGGAATCAGGTGTGTTAGATAAGGGAGACATACAAAAGGTGCAGGGCAGGGGGGCCTCCAGGACAGGTTCGGGAAGCACGGACCTAGATATATCTTTAGAATATGTAGTATTTAATTCATTAATAATTATCATAATTACAGATTGATCCACTTCCTGGATTTAAAATAAATTGCCATTATCTTCTATATTCTCAAATTGATTAACATCATCAGCAACCAAGTACTGCCTATCAACTAGAAAATTAGATCTTTAACTAATTGAATAAACAAAATGACACCAATGTTGTGCTGAATTCTGAATATATGAACATAAAAATCAAACATTCATCCTCTACACTCATAGCACCTCTTTCTGAAGGTGTTATGACCATACAAAGCAAATATATCTGGGATATAGTTTGCATATAGTGCATGGACCTCAACACACAAAACTCAAGAATGGTGACAATCAACAAATTTTAAAAGATGAGCTCTTAATATAACACATCAAATAACTAACAATACTGATGAAACCTAAACAACGACAAAAGGGGAAAAAAACAGCCAAACAGCAACACACCTATAACAGGAAGCACATAATTTGTGTATGCTGCAGTGCAGGCTGGAATCTCACAAACCTTTAAAATTTCATCAGTACTGTTCAATTCAAAACTTTGTTCAGCCAACTGTGTTTGTCTAGGACAACATTCTCATCTAAAATAGGTTATGTGGTTTGTGGTAGTAGCCTAATTCACATTTCTTAGTTTTTGTGACTCAAAAGTTCCCTTAAACAGTGAAATATGTAGTTATTTGTTTTTACATGTGTATGACATTTAAATGAAGCAACTCAGGCATACTAAACTGCCTAAAAAAGCAGGTGTAAATCAATGCAATAAATAAAAGACAACTCTAGATGGCAGTAACTTGCTGTTTTTGACACAATCTCTGTTACTGTAACAAAGCGCTGCAGTGATGACATTTTTGATGGCCAGCCCCATCGTGATAATTTAAAAACAACTTTTATAGATTTTGAAGCCTAAGTCCAATTGCCAGAAGTAATATATATATATATATATATATAAACATTTTCTCTTACAGTTTAAATTAGAATAGTTTGCAAGAGTGCAATTATAAACAATGAGACTGTTAACAGTGAGTGAGTAGATGAGTTTACCTGTTTGGTGTGATGTTAAATGTCCTTGACAATCTCTGTAGTCCTATTTAGCCACTTATTAGCAACTGCCTTTCACAAAACAAGGAAATGCTTTAAGAACTTCAAAATAAGATATTACTGATGCATTTTATGCTTCATGTACAATAACATGTGAAAATATACAGAGGTTGTGTTAATCAAAGACCTTATTTCAGGCATTTAACCAAAAAAACCTGCCTGTGATGGCAATGATTTTACCAAAAGAACCAGAAGGTATCATCTGACACAGTTAAACAACAGTTCAAAGAACATTTTAGTATACTTTTTTTTTTTTTTTTTCAAAACGGATAAAGTATCGCAAAGAGATGAGAGTATAGCTCTCGTGGTACACAACACAGAATGTCTCAAAACAATGGACAACCGTAATCTAAACCACTGGTCTCAAACTCAATTCCTGGAGGGCCACAGCTCTGCACAGTTTAGCTACAACCAGCTCCAAACTCGAGCTGCGTCAACGACGCTTTGGGGAACACCAACAGCGTAACCGGCTCTGAATACCAATCAAATCTGTCCAGAAATGGGAAGGGATGTCACGGGCGAGGTGACGTAATGACCAGCTGGTACAAAAGCATGTGCGGTGAAACCGGCATCAGCTTCAGGAATGAAGCAAGCGCTGGCAGGGATGCCGGAAGTGTGGCCCCGTGACGCAGCGTCTCGTTCCCTCGAGGAACTGGGGTTACACAAGTAACCTAAGACGTTCCTCTTCAGGAACTCGAGCTGCGTCAACGACGCTTTGGGGAACGAGATACCAACGGCTCCAGACTTCCGCACCCCTGCCCTGTGTGTCCAAAAGAGACGCACAGCTAGGGCAAGAGAACGGAAGAACCTGGAGTGGCTCGCATGTCCAGGCCAAGGATCTGACGAAGGTCAGAGGCGTGGACCAACCCGCAGCGTTGCAGATGTCCTGAACAGGGACAACTGCGAGAAAGGCCTTGGAGGCCGCACACTCCTAGTGGAATGAGCCCTGACTCCCATCGGCGAGGAGAGGTCAGAAGACTCATAAGCCATGTGAATGGCATCCACAATCCACCGACTGAGGGTCTGCTTGGAAGCAGGCAGACCCCTCTTAGAAGGACCGTAGCACACTAGCAATTGGTCCGTCCTTCTCCACATGGCAGCTCTGTGGACGTACGCGTCCAGTGCTCGCACTGGACACATACGGTTTAGCTTCAGCTGGTCAGGCTCCCGAAAGGGAGGAGGACTAAGCCTCAGTGCACCACGGAGGAAACATGTAACTAGGGGTTGTGCGCCCACTGTCAATCCACCAAGAGTGGTGTGGTTAGCAGAAATTGCCGCCACATAGACCTTCAAGGTGGAGTGGGCTAACCCTGCGGAGAGTCGAGCCTGCATGAACTCCAGCACTGTACCTACTGGGCAGTTAACTGGGTCGAGCTGGCGATCTCCGCACCATGAAGTGAAGAGCCTCCACTTCAGGGCATACAGTTTCCTCGTAGAGGGAGCTCTGGACTGGAGAATGGTCTCAACAACCTCGGTTGAGAGACCAGAAGCTATCATCTGTGCCCCCTCAGGGGCCACACCCACAGCTTCTATAACTCCAGGCAGGGGTGCACAAGGGTGCCTCCTGCCTGTGAGAGGAGATCCCTCCTGACTGGAATCTCCCATGGAGAGCCGTCGAGGAGGAAAATCAGGTCCGAGAACCATACTCGGCCCGGCCAGAACAGGGCTACCAATAGCAGCCGGTGTCCGTCCCGGCACACTCTCTCCAGAACTCCGGGGAGCAGAGCAATCGGGGGAAAGGCATAAAGACGAAGCCTCGGCCACGTCTGTACCACGGCATCCAGCCCCTCGGAGCTGGATGACGTAGAGAGTACCAGAGGGGACATTGCGCAGCCTGAGTAGCGAAGAGGTCCACCTGAGCCTGGCCAAACACTCTCTAGATCTGCTTCCCCACCTCAGTGTGAAGCATTCATTCCCCGGATAACAGTCCCTGCCTCGACAGGGTGTCTGCTCCCCATGAGGTACTAACTCAGATGCTCAGAAGGGAGCGGCATGCTCAAGGTGACCCTCTAAGTTGAGGGGAGCAATGCTAGCTCTACCAAGGCAGATCTCAGGAGAGCGGAGCACTTAACTCTCTGCATGAGAGGGAACTCAAGACACTCAGAAGGGAGCGGCATGCTCAAAGGTGACCCTCAAAGTTGAGGGGAGCAATGCCAGCTCGACCAACCAGGAGAGCTCGGCCTCATAGCCCACACAAGGATCTGGTGTGCCAGCCTGTACAGGGGGCGCGAACCGCAGACCTCCTTGGTGGTTGCTATAAGAGACCACCGATGTGTTGTCGGTGCGAACTAACACATGGCAACCTCTTAGGTCTAGGAGAAGTATTTCAGAGCCTGAAACACGGCCAGCATCTCGAGCCTGTTGATGTGCCAGGCGAGACGATGACCCCTCCACCGACCGTGGGCAGGGTGGCCACTCATGGCCGCTGCCCAACCGGTGAGGGATGCGTCCGTCGCTAGCGTACGCGGTGACAAGAAGCTTCCAACACCAGGCCCTGGGACAAGAACCAAGGTTGTCTCCACATGTCCAAGACACGTAGGCACTGCCGCGTGACCTTGATCATGCAAAGCGGGTTTCCCCTCGGGGAGAACCCCTTGGTCTTGAGCCACCACTGTAGGGGTCTCATGTACAGCAGGCCAAAAGGTATCCCGTTGGACGCAGCTGCCACCAGACCCAGCAGTATCTGGAACTGCTTGACAGTGAGTGACTGGCCTTCTTTCACCCTCCTGACTTTCGTGAGGATTGACTCGATCCGAGCAGGAGACATACGTGCCTGCACCATGGTCAAATCCCCACCACCCCCAGATAAGTGGTTCTCTGTAATGGAGAAAGCACACTTTCCTTGGGGTTCAGTCTTAACCCCAACACTTTTAAGTGAGCGAGAACAACACCTCAATGTTGAGCCACCTTCCGCTCTGATAGAGCGAGAATCAACCAAAGGTCGATGTAATTGAGTATGCGGGCGCCCCGTAGCTAACGCGGCGCCCACACACTCGTAAAAGTGTGGGGTGAGAGCGCTAGGCCGAAGGGAAGTACCCGATATTGGTAAGCTTTTGCCCCCAAAAGCAAACCTCAGGAACTTCCTGTGAGTGGGAAGGACGGAGACATGGAAGTATGCGTCTTTTAGATCTACGTGTCAAACCAGTCCTCGGACTTGATCTGAGATACTTACCTGCCATCAGACCAGTCCTCGGACTTGATCTGAGTACTTACCTGAGCATCTTGAACTTCAGTCTTGCAGACTGAGCGGTTCAATTGATGCAGATCTAAAAAGGGGACTCAAACCTCCATCCTCCTTGGAACTATGAAGTACCGGCTGTAGTACCCGGACTCTCTTCGGAAGGAAGACCCACCTCGATGGCATCTTTCCTTAAGAGAGTATCTACCTCTTGTTCCATTACCAGAGCCTGCTCGGGGCCCACAACGTGGAATTCACCCCATTGAATTGAGGCGGACGAGAATCAAACTGGATTCTGTAGCCTCTCTCTACAGTGTGCAGGACCCATCGAGACACATTTGGCAGTAGTATCCACGCTGCGAAATAGTCTACTAAGGGAACCAGTCTCTCGAGACTGGCTTCTGGTGTAACCCTGAGCTGCTCCAGAGACCCCCGAAGGGGTGGCGAGTATCTCAGCTCCGCTACGATACCGGGCGGAAGAGACTGAGATATGCACTCGCTGGAGACCGCTGCGCCCTGAAGCACCATAGGTGGCAGGGTTGGCAGAACGATCTCCTGAGGGCACAGGGGGGGGCGAAGATCGCTGTGCGATCGTCGCTCTACCCCAGCGGGGGCTACCCTCATAAGCCCTGATCCCACTCACATCAGGGCTTCTTGGCCGAAGACGTCTTCGCCTGCTTGGCTGGGAGGTCTTTGACCGCGCACCCTTCTTACCGCCCCAACCCACTCCCGCGGGGACACGCTTGCCTATACGAGGAGCCAGCACGCGGCAGGGGCTGCTCTCGCCCAGCAGCCCCATGAGCTAGAGAGCGGCGAGGGAGAAACCGCTGGGACGCCGCCACCTGCCTCCCGAACCAAAAAAGGCCAGACGGCAAAGTGGGGCGTCCAGAAGGAAGGCCATGTCACGGGTTTCCATAAATCCGACAGGGTCAACCAAAGATGCCTCTCCGCCGCCACCAGGGCTGCCATAGATCGCCTTGACGGTCTCCCTGGCGGCGCGGAGAGACAAATCAGCGGTTTTGCGGAGTTCACGGATGTGCTCCGCACTAATCCCCTGCCCTCATCCAACTCCTTGAGCAGGTCAGCCTGGCATGCCACCATGATGTGCAGACATAAGCCAGGCCGACCTGCTGACGCGTACCCCTTGCCTTCAGAGACGATGCAGCGTCAGGGGACAGATAGCTCAGGGGACAGATAGCTCGCAACCGTCTGTTCCACCCGCGGCATCGCTCTGTAACCGCGCTCACTCGTCCCCATGACACTACCGAAGTAACAGAATGAGGGGACGAAGAGGCGGGCCGAAATATTTTCCCTACAACCTCGACACCTCAGTGTGGAGGTCGGGGGAAAAAAGGGCAGGCTCAGATGTGGAGGAGAGTCTGAAACCGCAGAGAACGCAGTATAACCCTCTCTGCGGTTCGACAAAACACTCCACAGGCTCCTCATATGGGACGACAGAGTGGGTGCAACATGCTCGACGCCTCCCATGTCAACCTCCTCGGAGGAAGACGCGAGAAGCGCCGATGCCGCTGCCCGAGGGGAAGAAACCACCACGCGTGCTTCCGGACTCGGGGAGCGGTCGCGGGATCCGGCAGGTGCGGATGGAGAAAGACACTCGCTCGTCTTCGATCCCTCTGCCAGATCCCGTTGCGAACCCCACGAACGTCGTCTCCGCTCCGCCTTAGCGGAAGCGGGTCAGCGCCGTGGGGAACGCTAGTGAAAGAGCCCTCTCCGGAGGAAAGAGCCTTTCGGGAGCGAAGCAGACGCAGAGGAAAACCCTCGCAGTGCGGACAATCAGCCCCCTCGAGGGCTGCCTCCGCATGCCTCGCTCCCAAGCAAAGCACACACAGACTGTGTGTATCCTCCGCACACAAACAGCGTTTTACACGGAGGAACACACAGCCCATATTGCGCCTCACTCCTCCCAGTCACAGAGCGCTTCGCTGAATGACAAAAAGCTGATGCCGGTTTCACCGCACATGCTTTTGTACCAGCTGGTCATTACGTCACCTCGCCCGTGACATCCCTTCCCATTTCTGGACAGATTTGATTGGTATTCAGAGCCGGTTACGCTGTTGGCGTTCCCCAAAGCGTCGTTGACGCAGCTCGAGTTCCTGAAGAGGAACTGTACAGAGCTGTGAGACCAATGATCTAAACTGTAAATCCAAACTGTAATCAGAATTTGTTACACTCAATAATAACCTTTCACAATTGATGTAATTATTATTTTTTTTATTTTATAGTTTAATTCTTACAGAGTTAAACTAAACTCCAGGCTAGTGTTGTGTTGTCACATTTTATGTACACACGTGGTCAGAATTTTTGGTGCCCTTGGTAAATATTATCAAAGAAGGTTGTGAAAATAAATGTGCATTATTAATCCGTTTGATCTTTTATTTAAAAAAAATCACAAAAATCTAAGCTTTCATTGGAGAATAAGCATTTAAAATGGGGGAAATATAATTATGAAATAATTATGTCTATGTGGTCTATGTTAACTCTGCCTCAGTCCTTAGACTGTTATTTCATGGGCAAAGTTAATTTGACGTTAATATATAAATTACGATAAAAAGAAAACAATGCTAATGCATTATAATGCAATATAATGTAAAGGAAACGGCGCTGAAGTTCGCTTCCTTTGAACCAGATACTGAAGCAGTCACGTGGTTTTCAGGCGAACAAAGTTTCAGACGTCATAGATACAGTGCTTCAATGTGAAATGTGTTGTTTTTTTGATACAAGCTTCGGAGCTTCCATGATGAAAGTAACATCACTACAGAACACCGGACCAGAACAAACTATGACTGAAGTGGAGGATCGGTTGTGGGGGCCGGACTTTGGAGAGGTATGTGGAGGAATTCCTTGAGCTTTCCAATCAGGTGAGCTGGCATGACTCCACTCTGCATGTTTCCAGCTGGGTCTGGACGAGGATATGATCTGCTGCGATCTCCCCACATGTGATTTTCCCTTGATCGAGCTGATTAATCTCGTCCTTTATCTAAATGGTTCCGATTATGAGGTGGAAGAAATAAAGGAGTATTTGAAGTCTCTTCGTCCAGCCAAGGAATTTTTTGGGGGGGCTATAGGGCTCTGGCCGTAGAGGCCGGGCCGAGTGGCGAGGCTCTGCCATGGCTCCCTGAGATCCCTGCTCTGCCATCGTTCATATCTTTATTGGTTTTTGAAGGCAGCATTGATGTATCATTTGGTGTATTTGATATCACACAATTCTCTGCATTCAATTCAATTAAAAACAATTGAGGTTAAAAAAAGGCTTCTGTAAATTGCAACTGATGGTCAGTTTGTGTGTGTGAATGTAGATGCAATGTAGGTTTTTGACCTTTTTCTATGTTTGATATAATTTCTAGCAAGAAATTAACTCTGTAGTAGTTAAATATTTGCTTAGTATCACCATTGCTCACTCTATTTATTTGTAGATCTTTAAACTGTTATCTGCCTCAGAAAGTGTGCATTATTAAAATAAATATTCCTCAGTATCAGGTTGTTTGACCCATCACTGTGCCGAAAAAAAATAAAAAATAATGGAATGTTGGTTAATGTATAAAACCCACCAAAATGGGTCAAAAATAAAGCAGTTCTGACAAATAAACTACAATGTAAAAAAAAAAAAAAAGTTGAGCCAACTTAAAATTTTAAAGCAACCAGCTTTTTGCAGATTTTTGAGATCTCTCAACTTATTTTTGTAGGAGATTCTCATCTTTTTGTTGTATAAACTTAAAACAACAAGTTGAGAAAACTCAAAAATCTGCTGAAGTTTGCTGCCTTAAAATTTTAAGTTGGCTCAACACTTTTTTTTTTTTTTTTTTTTACAGTGTAGCAATGGGGTTTTTAACCCAACGTTTTTAAGAGTGTACTATGATAGCTGTAGCTGGCTTCTTATATCCAAATATGCAAAGTACCTTGCAGTGATAAAATTTGCAAATAAAACAAAGATTACTGGAGTGCATTTTACAAGAAAACACTATATTTCTGTCTTTCTAATTTCCAGTCTGATGTTTTTTCTCATCTAAATAAACATCACAATATTCCATGTAAAACTGCTTTGCATAAGGAAATATTGCGTAAATATGTAATGTTTTGCATATAATAATATTCCAGCAATATAAAATACAATGTGATATATTAGTTGTTAAATGATGACCAGTGTCCATTTTTAATGTTGAAAATGTATTAGAGTAATAATTTTATTATTATATTTTGATACTCTTATAAAGTATACAACTAAACTATTCTACTTATTGAATGTAGATTATGTTCTGGTCTATATTATATTCATTCCCTCTATTAGATATGACCCAGATGTGTGCAGTCTGCTTATCAGTGAAGTTTCTGTCGAGTGGAGATAAATTATTGTGTTGTCTCTGATGGATTCTATAACCAGGAGAAGATGAGAGGGTAAGTTTAGCAATAAACACCAGTTTGATCAGAAAACGTTTTGTATGTTTGTTTTAAACACTAAATTCACAGTTAACACAAAGTTTGAGTTTAAGACAAGGGTATCTTAATTTTAGAAAACATTACATTTTTGCTTTTTCATGAATTTGTTTGTTTCATCGCACCATCTACTGACAAAGAAAATGGAACTTCTCCTCACAGTTTCTGTAAGTCCAATGCTTTGTTTGCTTGTCCAGGGCTCCATAGCGAAGGTCTCTGGCAGGACACTGGATCGGTTTCGTTGGATACCAGCTTGTGTAGTCCAGATCATCTCCACTGACCCAGAACCAGTCCCCTGCTAGATAACGCAGACCAGTCCACACATATTCTGTTTCAGCCTGTGTAATTTCTGGTAAAGCAGAATTTATCCTGTCCATTCTGCTCAGACTTGCCAGATCATTATAATGAGTTCTGCAGTATTCCAGAGCGCCTTCCCAGGTCTCCATCTGACGCACCAGAAGAAACTCTGATATGTTCATACAGAAGAAGGCATATTTATCAGTGCATTCTGCATCATATAGTTTCTTAAGGCCTTTGTGTATTAAAGCACAGCCATCCTTTTTTTCTGGTTGATTAGTATCCCAGCTAATTTGTGTTGCATGTTCACCTCCAAACCACTTCCATACTCCTGATTCTGTGTAGAGTCCAACCCAGGCATCAGATTCTTTAGTAACAGCAAATTCCAAAAATTGCTGTTGCTCTTTCTCATTGGGAAAAGTGGAGAGGACTTGAAAATAAGTTTTGCAGTGATTTTGTGCAGAATCCCATGTCTTCTCATCATTCACAAAGAAATGTTGTTTAATGAGGCCAGAGGAGAGTCCATAGAGCTCCATTATTAGGAGCACAGTGAGTGTCGTCTTCATATTCATCTTCATCGAGTGAAGGGGTTCTCTCAGTTGAGGACAGAACTGTGCTTGATGACACTGACTCTCTCTTACTTTGACATACAGCCAATGACAAATGAATGTGATGGTGTGACCAATCACAGCGCACTTATACAGCCAGAGCAAACAAAGCAGGTGGATTTAACGAGTCAAATAAATCACATGATATTTCTAAAGAAAGAAGCTAGGGGCAGGGAAATATGGCATGAAACATGGATTGTGATTCAACGTACTTAAAACAAGTTAAACAATTCAGTCAAGATTTTGTCACATTTTCATTGTGCTCAGCCAATTTACTTAATCCATTTGGGCTGTAATTATGTAAGTGCTTGTTGTTTAAAAGTAGCAAACATGGGAACAAGATTTCAACATTCCATCATGATTTGCATGGGACTGGAAGGGAGAGTAAATGCTGAAATGAAGTGTAATTTAAAGCATATTTTATAAGATGAAAAATGGGCAGACTTATTTATGTTTAATGTTCTATTAAGTTAGTACTTAAATGAGTTTCTTTTATGAACACACATGCTAACAAAAAAACTGTTTGCCTTAATGAAAACAACTGTGGAAATGCCTTGGCTGTAACAAGTATTGTTACGAGGCGACAGGAACGAGAGATGTGCAGATCCATATGCAAGCTTTTTATTAAAGACACTGTCAGAAACACAGGCAGGGTCGAAACACCAGCAAACAGGTATGGCATGGGCAAAACACAAGAGTAGTCCAAGGAAAGACGTGGTCAGTCTCCGCCGAACAATATCTAACAGGACAAGGCAAAGAGTGATAATCCAGGTACACAGCAATAATCCAGGCAGGGGCAAACAGAGTCCGAATGGCAAAACGAAAGGAGTAATCCAAAATACACAGGTGAGAATCAGAACATTGGAAAACAGGCAAGGCAAGACTATGGCAACTAGAACTGGCTCCATAGAGTAGCTATCGGTAAGAGAGTGATATATGCTAAACAATATACTCGGCAGTGAGAAAGAGGAAGTCCATGGTTAATGTAGAGTGTGTGATTAGCTGCAGCCATGTGCGTAATCAGAGTGAAATGGATTGTGGGAACTGAATTCCAGTAACAGTCTGTGTAGTGTGAGAGTCAATATGATGGAAGGCCGACCTCTGGTGACAATCGGACAGAAAGCCATAGACCATATTCATGACAAGTATAATTTTCTGCCATCATTTAAAATACAGTATGTGTAAAAAGTTTTATTTGGCTTCTTAACGTGTGAAATATTTACTTCAAAATAACATGAGTTAATTAAGTTTACTTAAGTTATGAGTGTGTGTTTCCCAGATTTGGTTCTCATCTAAACAATATACAAATTCAGTTTATTTGATCTGCTATAACTCTTCAAAATGGTTACCAATTAACCAAGCATGGATGAAAAGATCCATTGCCTGGTTTCAAAGAAAAAAAGAAAGAAAGAAAGAAAGAAAGAAAGAAAGAAAGAAAGAAAGAAAGAAAGAAAGAAAGAAAGAAAGAAAGAAAGAAAGAAAGAAAAATCTAAAATCTGTCATAGTCATTAAGTTACTTTCTTTTATGTCATCATACCAAATGGATTGTTTTTAAAATGCAAATCAAAAATTTGTAAAACAAATCTTTGATAGCATCTAAACAAACAGAAAATCATTTTCCTTTGAGAATATTGGAGCAAAATGCAAACATTCACTGGTAACTAAATGCACAGATGCTGTGCTCTCAGCCAAGGGCTCAATCCGCTGTCTAAATATTTGAAAAGAACTACAGCATTTGCATTTACCTTCATTTATTCCATTAGCAAAGTCTTTAGCCAAAGCAACTTACAAACAAGAATAATAAAAGCAGAAGCAATTCTAATCTAAGGGGACAAATGGTGCTACCGAGTGTACAATAGCAGCACAATAGAGCAGAAGTGTAAAAAACTGAGTAGTGACTTATTGAGGATTATTACCTTGTGAACTTGAGCCTGAAATGATGCAAATGATATAGGCAAAAGCTGAAATAAAATAGCATTCATATTTGCATTACATTTCCATTTGGACTAACATCTTGAGTGTGTCCGTGACTAGGACTAGGATAAATTTATGATAGTAATAATAGTAATAATAACTTAAGTGCAAAAGTGTATGCAGTAAGCTGGTTTTACCCCATAAAAATCATGAATATTGGTAATCAAGTCTTGTTTTCAAGAAATACATAAATGACTAAATAATAGCAGTGCAATGTAATCGAATGTCTTAGCTTAAAATCTGCCTTAAATCAAAATTTCATTGAGAACGTTTGATGAACACTTCTTTATTTATAATATCTGCCAAATAAAAACAAACAAATGGGATCCTTATGAGAGAAATATCGGTTACACTTTATTTCGATAGTCCACTTTAGACATTAACTATACTAACTATAGTAACTTTGTAATTATATGTCAACGACATGTCAACTAATTATCATTAATTTGCAACTACATGTCTACTAACTCTCAGTAGGGTAGGTTTAGGGTTAGTCGAGTAAGTTGACATATACCTGCAACGTTTCTTATAGTCAGTATGTTGTATGTTGCGGACCCATCAAAATAAAGTGTTAGAAGATATTAAACAGACAGTCTACTAATACTCTAATGACTGCTAGTTGACATGTAGTTGCAAATGTACTTACTGTTAGTAGAATGTCTATAGTGGACTATCGAAATAAAGTGTTACCGAAATATCCAACATTTAATAATTGGATGGGGATTAATGAGAGTTATGGTTCAGGAGGTAAGAGATGTACTATCATCACAAAGTGAATGTTTTTGATTGTTGACTATATGTGATTCCGATATTGTCACAGTTTAGTCCAATGATAATGAAAAAGGTTCTGAATAAGGATTTGAATAACAAAAAAAGTATTCATTAAAACAAACCAGGTTAAACCACTGATTAAAAGTCAAGCAAAACAACATGTAACAACACAACTCACAAACAATACTGGACAAGGAACTGAAGAAGCAGAATGGTTTAAATACACTGGGAATAATGAAATCAAAGATTAACAGGAGTGAACTAATTAGACAGTAACAATGGTAATTTAGGACTGCCGCCTTACATATAACAATTCGTTTTGTACATTCACACAAGCAATATAGACACAAATACAATACAAACACATTTGTCGTTTACATGATATGGCATTTTCACTGTCCCACAAGATAAAAATGAATATAATTAATATTGTCGTTATTTAGGATGCAGTAATTAGTTTTTCAAAACATTTCTATGTGCTACATGGACCTGTTGTTATAAAATCTCAAAATTGTCCTATGGTGTGACTGTCTGTGTAATAAATTACAGCTTTTATAAATTAAAAAGAAAATCATAAAAAAGTTAATAAATACCTCCAGCATAATTGTACAAGTGTCTATTTTAGTAAATGGCATCATTTTTTTCATCCATATATTTCTGAAAGCATAGGAACTTTATATATTTTGTCTCTGAAAACAGTGTCCTCATGGTGTGACACCATATCCTGATTTTAAATCGGCCAATTCCAGAGAAAACTGTGTTGAAGGACCCCATTCATGGTTACTGAAGCATCCTGTCAAGCCCATGACATTTGCACATGGTCAATTTTTGTCTCAGAATTGATGAACTTTTTTGGAACCACTACAAAAGTGTTACGTTTTGTTGTCCTTTGCTGTGACACCCCTTAATTATATTGTTTAATTAAAAAATGTATGTTAAAGTACATAATCATGGAAAATTATGCAAATGTGTCTTGCTAACCGCTAATGACAGGGTAGCTCGGAATAGCAAGATCATTAATTAATGCAAAAGGCTGAAACGTCCTTTGGTGTGACAGATAATGTCCACCGCGTTGTGACGCCTGTACTGTCACACCGCAGGTCAAAGATGTCACACCAGAGGACAAGGTCTCTTTAAAAGGCATTTTAAATAAATAAATAACTCCTTTTTATTCTTTTTTAATAATTTTCGATGTTCTTAAATGCAATAATTACATTAAACTATTTTCTGATATTTTTGCAGAAAACTTTTAGCAAAGAGGGTCTGCACACAGAATTCTTAATTGTACAGGAGAGTCAGGAGGATCTTGCAGCAAATGTTCTTTAAAAGCCAGAAATTGCACAATGAGTCCAATTTAGCTGTAGAGTCTTCCAGATTGAAGGAGTGGATGGCAGTGTGATGGTCCATGGTGTGGCCACACATCATTGAGGTTACCGGACAGTGGGCTCTGCAGAGGTCCTCGAGCTTCCATTGGGTGTTCCGGGAATCTAAAGGACCATTGCGTTGGTTCCGCCGCTCTTTTAGTTCCGCTTGTTGGCACCAATGGAGAACTGATATGGTTTAGTTTAAGATTGTGTTTAATTCTTTACTTCTTTAATGGTATTTGATTTTGGATCTAGTTAAAATGTGTATTTGATCTGTAGGTAAAGCTTTTAAGTAGTTGGATGGTTTGAATGTTGTATTCTGTAAATTGTTTGTTTTGTTTTCCCCTTCTGTGTTTAATATGGACTAGTCCAATTGTATAAATGTGGATCTGTTGTGTTATTTGGAGTCAGTTCGTTTGGTTAGCACATGTTTGGTTATTTAAGTTTAGTTTTGTTTTGACTTCTGTTAATAGGCTTAGTTATTTGATTTGATTATTTGTGAGTTTAGAGGTTTGTTTTGTGTTCTTTCCAAATGTGAACTGGTTTGGACTTATTAAAGTGATCAAATGTTTGGGAAACTTCTTTTTATGCCTTTCGTTTTACTTCAGCCCGGTCCTCACAGGCAGGACACTGGGGCGGTTTCGTTGGATACCAGCTTGTGTAGTCCAGATCATCTCCACTGACCCAGAACCAGTCCCCTGCTAGATAACGCAGACCAGTCCACACATATTCTGTTTCAGCATGTGTAATTTCTGGTAAAGCAGAATTTATCCTGTTCCTTCTGCTCAGACTTGCCAGATCATTATAATGAGTTCTGCAGTATTCCAGAGCGCCTTCCCAGGTCTCCATCTGACGCACCAGAAGAAACTCTGATACGTTCATACAGAAGAAGGCATATTTATCAGTGCATTCTGCATCATGTAGTTTCTTAAGGCCTTTGTGTATTAAAGCACAGCCATCCTTTTTTTCTGGTTGATTAGTATCCCAGCTAATTTGTGTTGCATTTTCACCTCCAAACCACTTCCATACTCCTGATTCTGTGTAGAGTCCAACCCAGGCATCAGATTCTTTAGTAACAGCAAATTCCAAAAATTGCTGTTGCTCTTTCTCATTGGGAAAAGTGGAGAGGACTTGAAAATAAGTTTTGCAGTGATTTTGTGCAGAATCCCATGTCTTCTCATCATTCACAAAGAAATGTTGTTTAATGAGGCCAGAGGAGAGTCCGTAGAGCTCCATTATTAGGAGCACAGTGAGTGTCGTCTTCATATTCATCTTCATCGAGTGAAGGGGTTCTCTCAGTTGAGGACAGAACTGTGCTTGATGACACTGACTCTCTCTTACTTTAACTGACATACAGCCAATGACAAATGAATGTGATGGTGTGGCCAATCACAGCGCACCTATACAGACAGAGCAAACAAAGCAGATGGATTTAACGAGTAAAATAAATCACATGATATTTCTAAAGAAAGAAGCTAGGGGCAGGGAAATATGGCATGAAACATGGATTTTGATTCAATGTACTTAAAACAAGTTAAACAATTCAGTCAAGATTTTGTCAATTTCATTGTGCTCAGCCAATTTACTTAATCCATTTGGGCTGTAATTATGTAAGTGCTTGTTGTTTAAAAGTAGCAAACATGGGAACAAAATTTGTATGGGACTGGAAGGGAGAGTAAATGCTGAAATGAAGTGTAATTTAAAGCATATTTTATAAGATGAAAAATGGGCAGACTTATTTATGTTTAATGTTCTATTAAGTTAGTACTTATATGAGTTTCTTTTATGAACACACATGCTAACAAGAAAACAGTTTGCCTTAATGAAAACAACCACTGTGGAAATGCCTTGGCTGTAACAAGTATTGTCACGAGGCGACAGGAATGAGAGATGTGCAGATCCATATGCAAGCTTTTTATTAAAGACATTGTCAGAAACACAGGCAGGGTCGAAACACCAGCAAACAGGTATGGCATGGGCAAAACACAAGAGTAGTCCAAGGACAGACGTGGTCAGTCTCCGCCGAACAATATCTAACAGGACAAGGCAAAGAGTGATAATCCAGGTACACAGCAATAATCCAGGCAGGGGCAAACAGAGTCCGAATGGCAAGAAAGGAGTAATCCGAAATACACAGGTGAGAATCAGAACATTGGAAAACAGGCAAGGCAAGACTATGACTAAACTATGGCAACTAGAACTGGCTCCATAGAGTAGCTATCGGTAAGAGAGTGATATATGCTAAACAATATACTCGGCAGTGAGAAAGAGGAAGTCCATGGTTAATGTAGAGTGTGTGATTAGGTGCAGCCATGTGCGTAATCAGAGTGAAATGGATTGTGGGAACTGAATTCCATTAACAGTCTGTGTAGTGTGAGAGTCAATATGATGGAAGGCCGACCTCTGGTGACAATTGGACAGAAAGCCATAGACCATATTCATGACAAGTATAATTTTCTGCCATCATTTAAAATACAGTATGTGTAAAAAGTTTTATTTGGCTTCTTAACGTGTGAAATATTTACTTCAAAATAACATTAAGTTTACTTAAGTTATGAGTGTGTGTTTCCCAGATTTGGTTCTCATCTAAACAATATACAAATACAGTTTATTTTCTCTGCTATAACTCTTTAAAATGGTTACCATTTAACCAAGCATGGATGAAAACATCCATTGCCTGATTTCAAAGAAAGAAAGAAAGAAAAATCTAAAATCTGTCATAGTCATTAAGTTACTTTCTTTTATGTCATCAGACCACATGGATTGTTTTTAAAATGCAAATCAAAATTTGTAAAACAAGTCTTTGATAGCATCTAAACAAACAGAAAATAATTTTCCTTTGAGAATACCTTCATTTATTCCATTAGCAAAGTCTTTAGCCAAAGCAACTTACAAACAAGAATAATAAAAGCAGAAGCAATTCTAATCTAAGGGGACAATATGGTACAATAGCGGCACAATAGAGCAGAAGTGTAAAAAACTGAGTAGTGACTTATTGAGGATTATTACCTTGTGAACTTGAGCCTGAAATTATGCAAATGATATAGGCAAAAGCTGAAATAAAATAGCATTCATATTTGCATTACATTTCCATTTGGACTAACATCTTGAGTGTGTCCGTGACTAGGACTAGGATAAATTTATGATAGTAATAATAGTAATAATAACTTAAGTGCAAAAGTGTGTGCAGTAAGCTGGTTTTACCCCATAAAAATCATGAATATTGGTAATCAAGTCTTGTTTTCAAGAAATACATTGTAATGCCTGATCAGGATACCACACATCTAGTTTCAACACATTCCTGATGCAAGGATGGATCAAAGCTCGCATTCCAGCGGAACCCATCGCTCCGAACTCCCCTTTTCTTCATGGGATCATAAAACCAGGATCCAGCTCAGGAAATTCACGTTTTGTCATTTTGAAAGAAAACAGAACTCATATTCCCGGAGCCTAACTTTACTGGCGCCAGAGACTCCCCTGAAACTGCCGTAATTCAAAAAGAAAAGAAATGTCTGGAAGAAGACTTTTTACGAGTAACTCTGACAACGGACAAATTCCAGAGCTCCCCAAGAACTGACTTTACGACCTTGCATAGCAGCACATTCCAGGGAAACGCGCCTTTTCTGTGGTGCTAACAAAGAGAACCACACCCTGAAGGACTAATATGTTTAAAAGGGAACATAAGTTACACTAAGTTTCTGTGGCTGAAATTCTACTTGAAAACAAAACACTACACACCATACATTTATAGATAAATATTAAAGGACGTTTCTGTTTGTGACATTTATAAGCTGTTGCATTATTTTAAAACTATGGTAAATCTGTTTCCAGAATGTATAAGTTTACCTGATCACTAGATGTTCAGTTCACCTGCTATTTGTGTCGTTTAGAATTCGGGATGGTTTAATCAATGTATTTAACCAAGTAATATCCTTCGTATTCACATGTATTTTTGGCTATGCAAAGTTACGTGGTGTTTGGTGTCAAACGAACGCTAATTTCATGAATAGTATTATGGTGAATGGAAATGATTTGTTTACATATATTATGATTACATTAACGGATAGAAACTTGCTTTCAATAAGTTGTTTTCAATAATGTATGCAAAACACGCAACTGTGCAGGGCGGGGCTCCGCCCACAGAAACACTTGCGATTGGATCAAACGCCCCGCAGAAACACTTGCGATTGGATCAGACGCCCCGGAGGCGGATCCCAAATCGGCCCGTTAAAACGGATGCACAACCATGAAAGTTGGGTTGGAGTTGAAAACAAAAGGAGACTCACACACGTCTCTCGTTCTGCTGCAAAGCGCTTCTGGCCTCGAACATCACGGCGAAGCCAAGCAACTAACACCAAGACTCAGTTAAACTTTGAAAGAACTTTAACATTGGAAGCTAAGACCTGAATAGACTTCCTGAAAGCCTCATCACGTCAGAACGAGACTCTCCAACCACTGAAGAGTAACCGCGTCACGCGACCTACTGAGCAGCCAATCCACACGCGGTCCGTCTCGACCTAAGCAAAGGACGGAATTCACCTGAGGAAAAAGCCTGAATTTGAACTGAAGGAAAGACTGAGTTCGATCGGAAACAACTGAAGGCACAGTAAGGCAAAATCTCTTTATTGACTGAAACCGGGATACCTCTCGGTTGAGAGTAAAGATAGAATGATTCTCTGTCTATGATTTTCCCTCATTCTAAAACGAGCATTAAGTTAGAACCTAAGACTCTCTTCAGATCCTAACAACCCATTGCAACGAATGTGTGTGTTTATGTCTGTCTTGTGTTGTCTAGTCAGTAGTGTATTAGAGTTAGTGAATAAAACTTTGACTTTATTAAGAAATCTCTTATCTGTGCTATGGATTTCGCATCTCGTAATTATTTGCCAAAAGATCGCGTTTACCTACGCTCATGAGTCTGAGAGCTAAGTTAACTATTTGGTTATTTTAATCGTTGGCCACGAATTAAATAAACAAAGTGTTAATAGATAACTTGCTGATATCAATGCTTGCTGGATAAGGTATAAGTTGGACATTCTGATTAATATCAATTAATCATATGAAGATCAACTCTTAAGAGTGATTCCCTAAAAGCTAAATAATAAAATAAATATTTGTGAAAGGATTAATTTCCTACAACATAAATGACTAAATAATAGCAGTGCAATGTAATCGAATGTCTTAGCTTAAAATCTGCCTTAAATCAAAATTTCATTGAGAACGTTTGATGCACACTTCTTTATTTATAAAATCTGCCAAATAAAAACAAACAAATGGGATCCTTATGAGAGAAATATCCAACATTTAATCTTTGGATGGGGATTAATGAGAGTTATGGTTCAGGAGGTAAGAGATGTACTATCATCACAAAGTGAATGTTTTTGATTGTTGACTATACAGGTCCTTTTAAAAAGATTAGCATATTGTGATAAAGTTCATTATTTTCTGTAATGTACTGATAAACATTAGACATTCATATATTTTAGATTCATTACAACATAACTGTAGTAGTTCAAGCCTTTTATGGTTTTAATATTGATGATTTTGGCATACAGCTCATGAAAACCCAAAAATCTCAAAAAATTAGCATATTTCATCCGACCAATAAAAGAAAAGTGTTTTTAATACAAAAAAAAGTCAACCTTCAAATAATTATGTTCAGTTATGCACTCAATACTTGGTCGGGAATCCTTTTGCAGAAATGACTGCGTCAATGCGGCGTGGCATGGAGGCAATCAGCCTGTGGCACTGCTGAGGTGTTATGGAGGCCCAGGATGCTTCGATAGCGGCCTTAAGCTCATCCAGAGTGTTGGGTCTTGCGTCTCTCAACTTTCTCTTCCCAATATCCCACAGATTCTCTATGGGGTTCAGGTCAGGAGAGTTGGCAGGCCAATTGAGCACAGTAATACCATGGTCAGTTGGCACTGTGAGCAGGTGCCAGGTCGTGCTGAAAAATGAAATCTTCATCTCCATAAAGCTTTTCAGCAGATGGAAGCATGAAGTGCTCCAAAATCTCCTGATAGCTAGCTGCATTGACCCTGCCCTTGATAAAACACAGTGGACCAACACCAGCAGCTGACATGGCACCCCAGACCATCACTGACTGTGGGTACTTGACACTGGACTTCAGGCATTTTGGCATTTTCCTCTCCCCAGTCTTCCTCCAGACTCTGGCACCTTGATTTCCGAATGACATGCAAAATTTGCTTTCATCCGAAAAAAGTACTTTGGACCACTGAGCAACAGTCCAGTGCTGCTTCTCTGTTCAAAAGTGGCTTGACCTGGGGAATGCGGCACCTGTAGCCCATTTCCTGCACACGCCTGTATAAGGTGGCTCTGGATGTTTCTACTCCAGACTCAGTCCACTGCTTCCGCAGGTCCCCCAAGGTCTGGAATCGGTCCTTCTCCACAATCTTCCTCAGGGTCCGGTCACCTCTTCTCGTTGTGCTGCGTTTTCTGCCACACTTTTTCCTTCCCACAGACTTCCCACTGAGGTGCCTTGATACAGCACTCTGGGAACAGCCTATTCGTTCAGAAATTTATTTCTGTGTCTTACCCTCTTGCTTGAGGGTAAGTCCAATTTAGCTGTAGAGTCTTCCAGATTGAAGGAGTGGATGGCAGATCTACAATGGCCTTCATAATAATATTAATTATAATATTTCTTGAATAATTATTAATCAAAGTTACATTTATGCATGTTAGAGAATAAGTTGAATATGGATTAGTCTGCCTTTCTACTCTGTAAGAAGCTGCGCTCATTGTGTGTGTAACCATACCCGATAACGATTAGGGCTGAGGCAACCTTGAAGTAAGATAAGTGTTTCTCTGCGTATGTGTGTTAGTATCTGTCTGTACAGGGAGAAGCTCAGACAGTCCCAGGACAAACGTTCCGCTGCCGATGTCCAGCGTATCAGATATACGTCTTTGGAGAGACGTATTGCGTCGGACCTCTGATCACTTGTCACTAAAATAGTCATCATCAAAAGATATGCTTCAAGCTTGCGTCCATATGTGGAAATTGTCTTAAGTTTATCTAGGTTTTAGAACCAATCAGAATTTTGATGACTTATGCATTGACGCAATTAGCAACCTCTGTTAGGGTATAATTGCTGGTGTTTTTGAATTGTAAATCAGAGCGACCTACGAACTCCATCACGAGTGTTGAAGCTGACTTCTGCAGATGAAAACGCAGAAGGGGGAACAAAAACGCATTATCTAAGGCACTGAGAGCCATAAAGGCAAAAGTGCATTTGTGGCGTTGAGAAGCCACAACAGCCAGCGAAGGGCATTTGTGTAAAGGTATAGGAAATACCGAGAGAATGTAAGACGCCAGATGGGGGGAGTTCTAGTTGTAAATCGCTCTTCCAACTGTCGAATCCCATCATTACAGACAGGGGCGCGCCCGAGTTTTAGTGAATAGGTCAGTCAGTGGTTAGGGAACAGAATACTCAAAAATTACTGTTATAAAGAAATAGTAATAACCTATATGCGCATATATAGATATACAGTGGGTACGGAAAGTATTCAGACCCCCTTAAATTTTTCACTCTTTGTTATATTGCACCCATTTGCTAAAATCATTCATTCTTCAAGTTCATTTTTTTCCTCATTAATGTACACACAGCACCCCATATTGACATAAAAACACAGAATTGTTGAAATTTTTGCAGATTTATTAAAAAAGAAAAACTGAAATATCACGTGGTCCTAAGTATTCAGACCCTTTGCTCAGTATTTAGTAGAAGCACCCTTTTGATCTAATACAGCCATGAGTCTTTTTGGGAAAGATGCAACAAGTTTTTCACACCTGGATTTGAGGATCCTCTGCCATTCCTCCTTGCAGATCCTCTCCAGTTCTGTCAGGTTGGATGGTAAACGTTGGTGGACAGTCATTTTTAGGTCTCTCCAGAGATGCTCAATTGGGTTTAAGTCAGGGCTCTGGCTGGGCCATTCAAGAACAGTCACGGAGTTGTTGTGAAGCCACTCCTTCGTTATTTTAGCTGTGTGCTTAGGGTCATTGTCTTGTTGGAAGGTAAACCTTCGGCCCAGTCTGAGGTCCTGAGCACTCTGGAGAAGGTTTTCGTCCAGGATATCCCTGTACTTGGCCGCATTCATCTTTCCCTCGATTGCAACCAGTCGTTCTGTCCCTGCAGCTGAAAAACACCCCCACAGCATGATGCTGCCACCACCATGCTTCACAGTTGGGACTGTATTGGACAGGTGATGAGCAGTGCCTGGTTTTCTCCACACATACCGCTTAGAATTAAGGCCAAAAAGTTATATTGGTCTCATCAGACCAGAGAATCTTCAGGTGTTTTTTAGCAAACTCCATGCGGGCTTTCATGTGTCTTGCACTGAGGAGAGGCTTCCGTCGGGCCACTCTGCCATAAAGCCCCGACTGGTGGAGGGCTGCAGCAGAGGTGGGTAGTAACGAGTTACATTTACTTCGTTACATTTACTTGAGTACATTTTTTGGGTAACTAATACTTTTAGAGTATATTTTAAAATGGGTACTTTTACTCTTACTCAAGTATATTTTTAGAGAAAAAACGGTACTTTTACTTCGTTACTGTGGGCGACTCTCCTCTCGTTACTGTATCTTAATGCAATACAAGTTAAAAATGCTTCGGTTTATTCCAAACGCGCCGTCTACTTTTCTCTGGGCAATGAATGATGCCCATTCGCGAATGATTCATTCTTTTGAGTCGATTCTGTTTAAAGGCTTTATCAAACCAGTTGGCAAACCAGTGAATCGGTTCGCGAATCAGTTTGAATGATTCGTTCAGTTCCCTGCCGCACGCGCTGAGTCTCTGAAGCGGTTCTCACTCAGATAACGTCTCGGTTACTAATGTAACCCTCGTTCCCTGAAGGAGGGAACGGGAGACGTAACGTCGACGTGACGACGTAATTGGGATCACTTCAGAGAGCCCTATCAACTTCGAGTATCTACAGAACAAGCCAATGAACGTTGGCGTGCGTGAACGCGTCACGCGCCCCCGCCCCGCCGCGCGGGTATAACAGGAAGCGGGCGCACGCACACATTGTTTTTCGCTGAGGAGCCGAGATTTGTGACGGCCATGCAGCGATGGTCAGCAACAGTGGCGACGGGACGAGGGTTACATTAGTAACCGAGACGTTCCCTTTCAGTCGCTCACGTTCGACGTAACGTCGACGTGACGACATAATTGGGATCCCATGGAAAACGCCACGGTTGCTGCCACTTCCAGCGCCCTACGCAAGACTCTCAGCTCCCCAACTGCTGGGGCGGAAGACCTGCGTAGAGGGAGTTCAACTGCTGTTCCATTACACCCCACACAGTGAACTCTTAATAACACTGGGAAAGCGTACCTTCCCAGGGGAAAGGACGCTGCGGAGCCACATCCTGCCCGAAGGGAGGTAACGTGGAGAATACACATATGGACTGGCCGAGGGGGCAGTGCAACATATGGAATGTCACTGGGGTGGCTCCACCCGAAGGGGGAGACACACCGGACAGTGACGGCAGAGCAGACCCTGCCAAGGGAAGACACGGGCTCACCGCAGGGAGCTGGTCGTGGAAGAATACACATATGGGATCGCCGCAGGGAACGCACATATGGAACCCAGCCTAGCACAAGTTACACAAGCATACGAGCACTAGGCCTGGCGTCGGACGCTCCGCCACGTCCGACTGCCGAGGGGGTGCGAAGGAACTCACAGGGTTCGCCAAGTGGGGAACTCGACTGGAGTAAAAAGCGCACGTATCCGTTCCTAGGAAGGGAGTGGCGCAGCAAGCCGACACTAAGTGGGAGCTTCGGGGTTACCGGCTAGAAGGAGCGCAGCACACAGGAAGAAACCGGTTCAACACGTAAGCTATAAAACCTAGCGAACGTGTTAGGTGTCGCCCAGCCCGCAGCTCTACAGATGTCTGTCAGCGAGGCGCCGTGTGCCAGCGCCCAGGAAGAAGCGACACCCCTAGTGGAGTGGGCTTTCAACCCAGGCGGGCAGGGCACGCCTTGGACTTCGTAAGCCAAGGCGATGGCATCCACTATCCAGTGGGCCATCCTCTGCTTGGAGACAGCCTTCCCTTTCTGCTGGCCTCCGTAACAGACGAAGAGCTGATCTGAGGTCCTGAGGCTTTGCGTTCTTTCCACGTACAGACGCAGAGCGCTAACGGGACAGAGAAAAGCCAGGGCTGGGTCTGCCTCCTCCGAAGGCAGCGCTTGCAGGTTCACTACCTGGTCCCGGAAGGGAGTGGTAGGAACCTTGGGCACGTATCCGGGCCGGGGTCTCAGGATGACGTGAGAGTTATCCGGGCCGAATTCTAGGCACGATTCGTCGACCGAAAAAGCATGCAGGTCCCCTACCCTCTTGATAGAGGCCAATGCAACCAGGAGTACTGTCTTACAGGACAGAATTTTTAACTCAGCTGATTGCAGAGGCTCAAAGGGTGGTCTCTGAAGTGCCGAAAGGACCAGAGACAAATCCCAAGAGGGTATAGAGAGTGGGCGAGGAGGATTCAGTCTTCCCCGTGCTTCCCCAAAGACTTACCATCAACAGCATCGTGATGTGCGGCAATAGCGGCAACATACACTTTAAGGGTGGAGGGAGACAGCCTTCGCTCCAGCCCATCTTGCAGGAAGGAAAGCACGGCTCTGATCGAGCAAGATCGGGGGTTCTCCTCGTGAGAGGAGCACCAGTCAACGAACAGGTTCCACTTCAACGCATAGAGGCGCCTCGTAGAGGGGGCTCTAGCGGAAGTGATGGTATCAACTACCGCAGGGGGTAGGTCACCTAGAACCTCAGCGTCCCGTCCAGGGACCAGACATGGAGTTTCCAGAGGTCTGGGCGCGGGTGCCATAGGGTGCCCCGTCTCTGAGAGAGCAGGTCTTCTCTCAGAGGAATGGGCCAGGGAAGGGCTGTCGCGAGGAGCACTAGTTCCGGGAACCAGGTCCGGTTGGGCCAAAACGGCGCAACTAGCAAGACCTGCTCCTCGTCCTCCCTGACTTTGCACAAAGCCTGTGCAAGAAGGCTCACTGGGGGAAACGCATACTTGCGTAGGCCCCGGGGCAGCTGTGTGCCAGAGCATCCGTGCCGAGGGTCCCCTCGGTCAGAGAATAGAACAACTGGCAATGAGACGTGTCCGGGGCGGCAAACAGATCTACCTGTGCGGTCCCGAAGCGCCTGAAAATCAGCTGGACCACCTGGGGATGGAGTCGCCATTCTCCCGGTAGCACCTGCTGCCGTGAGAGCTCGTTGGCTGCACGGTTGAGCAGGCCCGGAATAAAAACGGCACGAAGCGACCTCAGATGCTTCTGACTCCAGAGGAGGAGATGGCGGGCGAGTTGTGACATGCGGCGGGAGCGTAGACCACCTTGGTGGTTGATGTACGCAACGGTCGCAGTGCTGTCCGAACGGACCAGTACGTGTTTGCCTAGTAGCAGCGGTTTGAAGCGGCTCAGCACAAGACGTACTGCTAACAACTCGAGGCAGTTGATGTGCCAATGCAGTTGAGGTCCCGTCCACAGACCTGAAGCTGCATGCCCGTCGAACGTGGCCCCCCAGCCGGTGGCAGAGGCATCCATGGAGACCACAGAGTGCCTGGACACTTGTTCCAGGGGAACACCTGCCCGCAGGAACGAAGGGTCCGACCACAAGCTGAGAGTTTGGCGACAGTGCGGAGTCACTTGAACCCGGCACGAGCCATTCTGCACGCCTATCTCGGGACTCGATCGTGGAGCCAGTGTTGGAGCGGCCTCATATGAAGAAATCCGAGCGGCGTAACCGCGGCTACAGATGCCATACAAGAGTTTCAGTGGTGCCGCTGTTCTGTGTCTGAGCGTGCTCACGCAGCTCAACACTGACTGGACACGGGCCTCGGTGAGGCGCGCTGTCATGTTGACCGAGTCCAACTCCATACCGAGAAAAGAGATCCTCTGCCCGGGGGTGAGTTTGCTCTTTTCCCAGTTGACCCGAAGCCCTAGGTGGCTGAGGTGGCTGAGCACCATGTCCCTGTGTTGGCACAACTGCTCTCTCGACTGGGCTAGAATAAGCCAGTCGTCAAAGTAGTTCAGAATGCTCGCACATGGGAGCAATGGCCACCTCCGCGACTTTCGTGAAGACGCGGGGCGACAGGGCCAGCCCGAAGGGTAAGACCTTGTACTGATATGCCCGTCCCTCGAACGCAAAACGAAGAAACGGTCTGTGTCGAGGGAGAATCGAGACATGAAAGTACGCGTCCTTCAGGTCGATCGCTGCAAACCAATCCTGGGGACGGATGCATTTGAAAATGCATTTCTGCGTAAGCATCTTGAACGGTAGCCTGTGAAGGGACCGGTTCAGGACGCGCAGGTCCAAGATTGGCCGTAACCCACCACCTTTCTTGGGTACAATGAAGTACGGGCTGTAGAAGCCGGTCTTCATATCGGCTGGAGGGACCGGCTTGATCGCGTCCTTCGCCAGTAGGACTGCGATCTCTGCCCTGAGCACAGGGGCACTGTCTGCCAGAACACGGGTGAACAGAATGCCCCTGAAAGCAGGGGGGCGCCGGGCGAGCTGAATCACATAGCCGAGTCTGGTGGTACGGATGAGCCAGCGAGATGGGCTGGGAAGCGCTACCCATGCTCCCAGGGACCGAGCAAGCGGGACCAAGGGCACCACAGACGTACCCGGGTTGGGGCAGCGCGGCGGAATGCAGGGACCCGACTCGGACGGCACAGCGGCCCGAAGTGGGGTCTGAGTGTGTGGTGCAGCACATACCTGCTTCTGTCGAAGGGCAGAGAGAGTGTGCGGAGGCGTCAGTGCGTCCAGGACACGGCCACTGCTGCCCGCTGGCGATGAAAGAGGGGCTCAGGAGTGACAAGGCATGGTGGCGTCGTCGACTGCCAAGCGCGCCCTCTTGGGGCCCAGAGGTTTCAGAAATTGCTCCTTCTTTGAAAATGTGGGTACCACTGACCCGTAGGTCAGTGGCAGAACAAAAGGAAAAGGAAACAAAAGATTCTCCACCCGGCCCTCCACCGGGGGAAGGAGTGGCACCTTCGCCATCTCCTGAAGAGCAACTTGATCCACCTCTGGGCCGCCCGTCTCAGGGTCGTTTGCACCGTCGCTTGCCAATAGCACTTGCTCGCTTGCGACGAGTAGACGGAGGATCTGCGGCCGGTGGACGGGAGGAAGCAGCAGCGGTCCGCCGGGGCAGGATGTGCCGGATGGCCTCCGTCTGCTTCTGTGCGGCCGAGAACTGCTGGGCAAAGCTCTCGACCGCGTCGCCGAACAACCCAACCTGGGAAAGAGGGGCATCCAGGAACCGATATTTATCGGCGTCCCTCATATCCGCCAGGTTGAGCCAAAGGTGGCGCTCCTGGACCACCAAGGTGGACATCGCCTGACCGACTGAACGTGCAGTTTCCTTCGTCGCCCGGAGGGCGAGGTCGGTTGCCACACGGAGCTCCCGAAGGAGCTCTGGGTCAGAACCACCCTCGTTCATGTCTATGAGCGCCTGGGCCTGGTGGACCTGCAAGAGCGCCATGGCATGGAGGGCGGAAGCAGCCTGTCCACAGGCCTTGTAAGCCCTCGCCGTTAGACTGGACGAGAACCTACAGGCCCTGGACGGGAGGCGCGGATTACCCCGCCAAGAGGAAGCGGACGCCGGACACAGTTGCATCGCGACGGCCCGCTCCACTGGAGGGATATCCACATACCCCTCAGCTGCCCCGCCGTCGAGGGTGGCGAGGGGGGAGGAGCCACTAGAACGGCTTCGGGCACTATACGGTGCCTTTCACGTCCTAGAAAACTCCTTATGCACCTCCGGAAAGAAAGGTACCGGGGCGGCGCACTGAGAACCAGCACGGCCCGCCCCGAGAAACCAATCGTCCAACCGAGAAGGTTCGGGACGTGGTGGAGGGTTCCACACAAGCCCAACCTTCTCGGCGGCCCGGGAAAGCATAGCCGCCCATTCTGGATCCGGCTCGGACGCCACACGCCCCGAGGGGGGTAACGCAGCCGAGTCATCATCTCCAGAGGACTGAAGCTCCCCCTCCGATGCTGCGATCGACATCTGGTCGTCAGGAGGAGCCCCAAAGGAAACGGCTGGTCGTTCCGGAGAAGGACCAAGACGTTCGCCAAGGGACTCCAATGGCAGCAGCGCTTGTGAGGCATGAGGGGCCCGCGGAGGTTGACTCGATGGGGAACCCTCACGGTAATCCTCAGATCACCCTGGTCATGCACCGAAGTAGGTCTATACTGCGGGGCAGAATAAACACTAGATCGGGGCATAGGCGAGGGGACTGCACCTCCCTTGAGGTAAGCAAGTCTCGATCTAAGCGCTGAGATAGTCATATTCCCGCAATGGGAACACGAACTATCCACAAAAGCTGCCTCAGCGTGTTGAAGGCCCAAACACGAGAGGCAACTACTGTGGCCATCTGCTGGCGCCAGGGAACGATGGCATCCAGAAACGCACAAGCGGAATGACATCTTGAAAAAGACGCAGGGTCACGCTTGTGTTGCTCTTTTAATGAAAACAAAAAATAGAAAATAACTCTCTAGTGCTGAGGCACCCAGGGGTAGCCGCGGTGTGAATGAACACACGTGGAAACGCCCACCGGACCGACACACACACACAGCACAATAGTGCTGTGAAAACAGCAGTTGTGAGCTGCAATGCTCGCAGCCACCGCTGATCGCGCCGTCACACCAACACAAGGAGAGTCCTCTTCTTGTTCTCAAGGCAGTCTTACTGTAGAGTTCGGAAGTGAAAGCTCGGCTCCGAAGCGAAAGACAATGTGTGCGTGTGCCCGCTTCCTGTTATACCCGCGCGGGGGCGCGTGACGCGTTCACGCACGCCAACGTTCATTGGCTTGTTCTGTAGATACTCGAAGTTGATAGGGCTCTCTGAAGTGATCCCAATTACGTCGTCACGTCGACGTTACGTCGAACGTGAGCGACTGAAAGGGAACAGAGAGTTTAAGAACATCAAGAGCGATGAAGACGTGGCTTTGGATCTACAGGCAGTTGAAAGCAAATCTGCAAAGGCTTGTTTGCTACAGCTATATGACGATCTTTTATTAGATTAACACCGCGTGTGCTGTCTACTGTTCCACAGGTATAGGCCACGATACCACTATGACATTACCAGTTTGTTGTACATGTACCTTACATTAAATACAATGTATAATTTATACATTAAATAACCTGTCACAGAGTATGAAATGAACACCCGCGGAACCCGCGTTAGCTCTGCGCAGCGGCGCGCAGCCTGTTCTAGACACAAATAATATTCATATTTTTACAATATTTACGCTTGCAAAAATATAGGCTACATTTGTTTACATTTTGCAGAACAGAAGATCCGTCAATTTGCCTTTGTTTCGTTATGTTCAGAGCAGTCATGTGAGGCGTTTTAAGAGGTTTCAGTGTCAGAGGTTATAGGATAATACATAATTAATTTACTTTAAAATATAATTTAATTCAGTGATGCAAATCAGAATTTTCATCAGCTGTTACTCCAGTTTTCAGAGTCATATGATCCTTCAGAAATCATTATAATATATTGATTTATTACCAGTGTTGGAAACAGTTTTGCTGCTTAATACTTTTTGGAACCTGTGATATTTTGTTCAGTATTCTTTGATGAATAGAAAGCTAAAAAGAGCAGCACTGATAATAAATCAACATGATTTCTGAAGGATTATGTGACTCTGAAGATTGGGGTAAAGGCTGATGAAAATTCTGATTTGCATCACTGAAATAAATTACATTAAAATATATATATATATATATTTTGAACGGCAGTGTGTGTGCGTGTGTGTACACATACACATTACATAAATTTAATCTATATATCTAAATAAAAATAGTCTATATTCAGTACATATATGATCCAAAGTAACTAGTAACTAACTACTTTTTTTAAGTTTTTTTAGCCGATACTTTTTTACTCTTACTCAAGTAACTATTCAGACGATTACTTTTACTTTTACTTGAGTAATATTTCTAGAAGTACTTTTACTTGAGTACAGTTTTTGGGTACTCTACCCACCTCTGGGCTGCAGTGATGGTTGACTTTCTACAACTTTCTCCCATCTCCCGACTGCATCTCTGGAGGTCAGCCACAGTGATCTTTGGGTTCTTCTTTACCTCTCTCACCAAGGCTCTTCTCCCCCGATAGCTCAGTTTGGCCGGACGGCCAGCTCTAAGAAGGGTTCTGGTCGTCCCAAACGTCATCCATTTAAGGATTATGGAGGCCACTGTGCTCTTAGGAACCTTAAGTGCAGCAGAAATTTTTTTGTAACCTTGGCCAGATCTGTGCCTTGCCACAATTCTGTCTCTGAGCTCTTCAGGCAGTTCCTTTGACCTCATGATTCTCATTTGCTCTGACATGCACTGTGAGCTGTAAGGTCTTATATAGACAGGTGTGTGGCTTTCCTAATCAAGTCCAGTCAGTATAATCAAACACAGCTGGACTCAAATGAAGGTGTAGAACCATCTCAAGGATGATCCGAAGAAATGGACAGCACCTGAGTTAAATATATGAGTGTCACAGCAAAGGGTCTGAATACTTAGGACCATGTGATATTTCAGTTTTTCTTTTTTAATAAATCTGCAAAAATCTCAACAATTCTGTGTTTTTCTGTCAATATGGGGTGCTGTGTGTACATTAATGAGGAAAAAAATGAACTTAAATGATTTTAGCAAATGGCTGCAATATAACAAAGAGTGAAAAACTTAAGGGGGTCTGAATACTTGCCGTACCCACTTTATATATACATATAGGTTAAGGGAAAGGATTGATTGATCTGGGATGCATTAGGAACAACCCCGAAAGAGCTAAAATGTAGGTTTTTATGAGCCTATTTCCATTGGACCAGTGTATCGAAATTGTGGAATATACTTTGCAGTTTCATCACGCAGAAGTCAAGTGCTATTGGTAAGATTGCCGCCTCAATCTCTTGCTGATATCATCTCTTTTTGGTTTCCAACTGTGCTAGAAATATGACTGAAAAATTTGGTAACTTGCTTAGTCCTGATAGAAATAATGAAACAGAAGAGAGCAAATGCTGTAAACAGCTCGGCTCGAAAGCTCTCACCTTAAAGAGATAATTAAAAGAATGGTCAGTCTGAGCTTTGATTCTGATTGGAAAGTTAAAACAAAAACTTGATTGGCTGCAAGCAAAAAAGAACCAGAGAGATAAAAAAAAAAATTATAATAATAAAAAATAATAATTCTAAATGTATGTGCCTACTTTCAGATGTGTAAAGTGGCGATTTGTTAAAAATAATCCCAGAATTAACAGAGTGAGGATCTAATCTGATTCTTTGTGCATAGAAGGTTTAAATGACAAAAAATTATATCATAAATCTTTTATAGCTCCTATATAATTGTTGAAAGCCCTGACAAGGTATATTGAACAGAATTCTGGATTAGTGAAAAGACTGTAGGCACACAAATTGGCATTAGCATTTTGGAAAAACACAGAAGCTTATGTTTTGCTTTAGAAGATAAGATTGCGTTTGACTGCAACGAAGCAGTTGTTTTTATCTCATGCTGGCCCTCATCATGACTGGCTTAAGCTGTAAAAGTAACAGAGCCATGTTATGAGTGGAAATTTGTAATTTCTATATTTACTAATATTTGGGCGAAAGACTAATTTTATTGTCAGACTGCAAAAATTCAAGCACTCGGAATCTCAGCCAAATGCCAATTTCCAGTGAAAAATTATTGTTTGCATATGAGATGATAATGTTATAAACAAGTAACATAAACGGGGGTTTCAAAGTTAATTTAAAGAAAGCACAGCTAGCACGACCCTAAGTAACAAATCTGGTTCAGATAACCCCTGACAGATTTAAAACCATTGTTGAAACTCCAAAGCCATGGCCAGAACTAAGTGAATGGCTAAATACAAATGTTGATGTAAATGTACTGACAAAGACTGCAAAATAAATAACGTTAAGAAACCTTTGAATTGCAAAAAATAAATAAAGTAAAAAGACAAAAATAAAGATGTTTATTTGAAAATGCATGTCATTTCTGACAAGTTTTAAGCTGGGCTAGTATAAAGCAATAGTATGATGAAATTATGTTAAAAGTTAATGAATGCATTACTACCAGTCCTGAATCCCTCAGAGTTCTCTCTCTCATTCAAAGTCAGCAAAATGCTGTTATCTGAGCCTGTGTCATAAGTGATAACAAGCTAAAGTAAAGCACATTGTTTCAGTCAAATCATAAACACTGAGATGTTAAAACTATACGCATGCGCTGATTTGTGACTGCGTGTTTTGAGTTTGAGCTCCATCAAGTTGATTCTTTATCGTCTATTTTCTATCTTGAAAATTTTTTATACACTATCATTTTCATTTCTATAACGTGTGAATATATCCCCTATAGCATTCTAAAACAAAACCAATCAGAGCGCCTTGTTATCACTAGTTTTATTTTGATTTCTCTTGATTTCTTTTCTGCTATTATAGCCCGTTAGCATTGGCAGTGTGGCTGCCGCTAATCTCGCTTAGATTGCTAATACTCTATTCACACACATTACCATTGTTTCACTGTTACTTGCTTAAATGGCAGATTTGTGTCTACCTTTGAGTGCAGGTGAGGACACATTTGAGCTGCATTCAGTGCAGCTGGAGCTGGAGGCCGTAGAGAAGCAGATCCGCAACCTGGTAGAGAAGCAGGCCCAGCTGAGAGAGCGGAGAGCCGTGCTGGAAACATCCCAGTCTGATGCTCATAAGTCTGGAGTAAGTATACAGCACGCTGCTAACACTCCCACCACCTCTACTCCGTGTGTTTCTCTGCACAGACCCTGTGCACCCAGGACGCGATCTTCCCAGACGCCACGGACCCTGGGGACGCCACGGACCCTGGGTGCACCAGCAGCGGAAGACGCGAGTCTTCGAGATCTCCACCCGGAACCGCTTCACTCGCCTCTGCGAGACAGAACGCGATGCTGTGATCATCGGAGACGCCATCGTCCGTCTGTGCTACGTTAGCTGAAGGTAAAGTGCACACTCACTGTTTCCCCGGTGCTTGTGTTCTCGATGTTTCTGCGCAGATACCCGCGATCCTGAAGGGCGACGAGAGCATCGGTGCTGTCGTGCTGCACGCGGGGGTTAACGACACCAAGCTGTGGCAGACGGAGACACTGAAGAGGGACTTCAGGAGCCTGATTGAGACAGTATTCAGCACATCACCCAGGACGGCAATCAACGTGTCAGGACCGCTTCCCACGTATCGATGAGGACACAAAAGGTTCAGTAGACTTTTTGCTTTAAATGAGTGGTTATTGTCATGGTGTAAAGAACAGAAACTGCTCTTTGTTAATAATTGGAATATTTTCTGGAAGCGTCCTAGGCTTTTCCGTGCTGATGGCCTGCACCCCAGCAGAGTCGGAGCGGAACTCCTGTCGGACAACATCTCCAGGATGCTACGCTCCATATGACTAGTAAGCCAATTATCAAATAACTACTATGATGACTTTTGTTCTACCCACTTAAAAGATAAAAGTACTTGCGTTGTCAAATCTATACAGACTGTGTCTGTTCCCCGAATAGCGAGTTCAAAATATGAATTTAATGCAGGATCTAGAAAAAATCTGATCGTGATTAAACCAGAAAAACGCAAAATAAATGAACAAAAACTATTTTTAAAGCTTGGACTCCTAAACATTAGATCACTCGCGCCCAAAGCAGTTATTGTAAATGAAATGATCACAGATAATAATTTTGATGTACTCTGCCTGACTGAAACCTGGCTTAAACCAAATGAATATTTTGGTCTAAATGAGTCTACTCCACCAAGCTACTGTTATAAACATGAGCCCCGTCAGACTGGTGGTGGTGGCGGTGTTGCAACAATATATAGTGATATTCTCAATGTTACTTAGAAAACAGGATACAGGAGGTTTAACTCATTCAAAATACTTCTGCTTAATGTTACACTGTTAGATATGCAAAATAAATCTCTCCTGTCTCTTGCTCTGGCTACTGTGTATAGACCGCCAGGGCCATATACAGATTTCCTAAAAGAATTTGCAGATTTCCTCTCAGATCTATTGGTCAATGTTGATAAAGTGCTAATTGTCGGAGATTTTAACATTGACGTTGATAATACAAATGATGTGTTAGGACTTGCGTTTACTGACCTAATAAACTCTTTTGGAGTCAAGCAAAACGTCACCGGGCCCACTCATCGTTTTAAATATACGCTAGATTTAATTATATCGCATGGAATTGATCTTACCGATATAGATATCGTACCTCAAAGTGATGATGTTACTGATCATTTCCTTGTATCGTGCATGCTGCGTATTACTGATATTAATTATATGGCTCTGCGTTATTGTAAGGCTGGTGCCAATATGTCTGATCAACCCCTCGATGAAACAAAAGGCCCTCCTGAAAATTAACACTTGAACTATCTCCTACATATGTAAAAGGAACTTCGGAGATGCAGCACACAGTGCAGCTCACACTTCACACACACTATCTCCCCTTCACCCCCCTCCTCCTCCTCTGGATATCTGAAAACCTATGCAATGTTATGTATGTACAAGAAGTAACTATACATGTTTGATATCATTTAAAGTGTCTCTGTGCGTCTGGTAAAATGGTCTCATTCTCCCAACCATAATGAAAAGCTAAAAGAAGTTATAAAATATGAGAAAAGTTATGTGTCTCTTAAAAGGTGTTTCCCTCCCCCAGATCCCCCATTCAGACTATACCTCCTGTATGTAAAACAAGAACCCATTCAAGTACAAATTCTGATCTCACAGTGTGAATCCCTCAACAGGGAACCAAATTGTAATTATAATGACAGACGCCACCATTTGGTAAGAATATTGAGTTAGCTGGGTATATAAGGAAAAGGTGCAAAAACGTTCGGGGAGTCTGTAAGCTGACTTCCCACACAAACGCTGTGTGTAGTTTTGTTGACAGGTAATAATTTCTACAAATTCCTCTATTTCTGAATTGTTGTTATGACATGTTCAACTGATGATTTTATTCTTATGAATTGGATTTTGAATTATTGCTTCATTACCTGGTCAATAAATTGTAAACGTTTGATTGTATTCTGACCGACTCTGAGATTTGTTTTCCCAAGTAGATTATCGGATTCGTATATTTCCACAAGTTTGCGTCAGAGATTAGTGACGACTAATACCCGATGTCTAGATTCAAGTGTGCTTGGATGAGGAGACGAGTAAGTTTCTGTCTAGAATCAGCAGATGCTGTTTGATCAGCCTAGATCTGAATGCGTCGATGACCTCTGTTCTAATTTAATGTTACTTTAGATAAGTTTACGTGGAACAAGCCACGAGCTTTGCCAAAACAAAGCCATTTTGAAGAAAGGTAAAGTTGCTCAACTAACGTCTTTAAATGGTGGTCAAGAAGAAGACTCTACTAAAGAAAACGATTGAATTAAGTTCCTGAGGGGCATCCAAGGGGGCTAAGTATTACATATCTTTGATTGTGCACGTGGGAATACGGCAAATCTCAGATATTTAGCCAAATACCTCTGTTTTCGGTCATTGGAACTGACGAAATTGTGCCGGAGACCTGGTGAGGAACTCGACGCGATATAGTTTCCTGATCTAAGCCGGTAAAGTATAATCAGAGTTTAACAGAACAATCAAATATTCGTTCACTTTAATGATGCACAGATATCATTAAAACCTTTTCATTTGTGGAGTCAGATGAAACAACGAGTTATTACATGTGAGAGAAATATATTGCATTTAATCTTGTTGTGTTGCAAAAGGAAAGACAAGCAATACGCAGAGAAACCTTCCTCGTATTATTGGGAACCTCCATTGGACGAATAGACGAGCCCTACATTATCGTCCGGACAGAACGTACCAGGGAAGGGAACGAGAGCTGCGTCCGGAGACGCTATGGGAACGCCATCAGCGTAACCGGCGCTCTGAATATTTTATACAACCAGTCTAATGGATGGGCGAGGCGTCACGGGCGGGATGACGTCAAGACCAGGAAGCGCTGGCAGGGATGCCGGAAGTGTGGCCCGAGACGCAGCTCTCGTTCCCTTCAGGGAACCTGGGTTACATACGTAACCTGGTACGTTCCCTTCCAGGAACATCGAGCTGCGTCCGGAGACGCTATGGGAACGCTATACCAACGCCGCCAGACTGACAAGTCCCTGCCTGGTGTCAGGCTGAAAGGACGGAGGAGCCTGGAGTGGCTCTGATGTCGAGGTTGTAAAACCTGGCGAATGTCAGGGGCGTGGACCACCCAGCAGCGTTGCAGATGTCTTGCATGGAGACACCTGCCCAGAAGGCCTTGGAGGCCGCCACACCTCGGGTCGAGTGCGCTCTGACTCCCAGCGGTGGGGGAAGGTCAGAGGTCTCGTACGCCAAATTGATGGCATCCACTATCCACCTGCTAAGAGTGGGCTACGAAGCTGGAAGACCCCTCTTAGGCGGACCAAAGCACGCGAGCAGTTGGTCCGTCTTTCTCCACAGGGAAGCTCTGTGGATGTATGCGTCCAGTGCTCGCACTGGACACATACAGTTGTGCCTTTCCTGGTCGGGCTCCCTGAAGGGAGGAGGACAGAAGGCCTAAAGTACGACCGGCTGTGGTACGACCTTCAGAACCTTCGGTATGTACCCCGCATGGGGGTAGAGGAAGACATTCGCCGAACCGGGCGCAAAGTCGATATGCGAAGGGGCCACAGATAGGGCCTGAAGGTCACTCACCCTCCTCAGAGAGGTGATAGCCAGCAGAAAGATGGTCTTGATCGTGAGGAGTCTATCAGTTATCTCCCCGAGAGGCTCAAAGGGTGCTCTGCACAGAGCCTCTAGTACCACAGCCAGGTCCCACGTGGGGACACGGGGTCGTACAGGCGGCCTCAGCGCACCGCGGAGGAAACGTGTAACCAGGGGGTGTCTGCCCACTGACTGGCCACCGATAAGGGCGTGGTACGACGAGATAGCTGCCACGTAGACATTAATAGTGGAGTGGGTTAACCCTGCGGAGAAGCGGGCCTGCAGGAACTCCAGAACTGCGCGGATCGGGCAGTTGACTGGGTCGAGCTGGCGGTCCCCGCACCATGAAGTGAAGAGTTTCCACTTCAAGGCGTACAGTTTCCTCGTAGACGGAGCTCTGGATTGGAGGATGGTCTCGACAACCTCGGTTGACAGACCGGAATAGAGAACCAAAGGGGACATTGCGCCGACTCTCGAGTCGCAAAGAGGTCCACCTGTGCTTGGCCAAAAACCTTCCAAATCTGCTTCACCACCTGGGGGTGAAGCATCCATTCCCCGGGCCTCGGCCCCTGTCTCGACAGGATGTCTGCTCTGACGTTGAGACCCAGGAATGTGCACAGCTCTCAATGATAGGAGCTTGCCCTGGGACCACACAAGGATCTGGTGTGCAAGCTTGTACAAGGGGCGCGACCGCAGACCTCCTTGGTGGTTGATGTAAGAGACCACTGCCGTGCTGTTGGTGCGGACCAGCACGTGGCGATCTCTCAGGTCTGGGAGGAAGTGCTTGAGAGCACGGAACACAGCTAGGATCTCTAGCCAGTTGATATGCCACGTCAGGTGGCGACCACTCCACAGACCGCGGGCAGGGTGGCCACTCATGACCGCACCCCAACCGGTGAGGGAAGCGTCCGTCGCTAGCGAGACGCGGCGACAAGGAGCTCCCAGCACCGGGCCCTGGGACAAGAACCAGGGTTTCCTCCACATGTCTAAGGCACGGATGCAGCGCCGTGACACCTTGACAGCGCGGAGCGAGTTTCCCCTCAGGGAGACCCCCCTGGTATTGAGCCACCACTGTAGAGGCCATGTACAGCAGGCCAGAAGGAATCACGCTGGACGCAGCTGCCATGAGCCCAAGCAGCCTCTGAAACTGCTTGACAGTGAATGGCTGGCCCTCTCGCACTCTCCTGACTGCCGTGAGGATCGACTCGATCCGAGCAGGGGTCAAACGAGCCTGCATCGTGGTCGAATCCCACACCACGCCTAGATAAGTGGTTCTCTGAGCTGGAGAAAGCACACTCTTTTTGGCGTTTAGTCTTAACCCCAAATCTTTCATGTGGGCAAGAACGACATCTCGATGCCGAACTGCCAACTGCTCTGATTGAGCAAGAATCAACCAATCGTCAATATAATTTAGTATGCAGATGCCTTGCAGTCGCAACGGGACCAGGGCCGCATCCACACACTTGGTGAAAGTGCGGGGTGAGAGTGCTAGGCCGAAAGGAAAAACCCGATATTGGTACGCTTTGCCCCCGAAAGCGAACCTCAGGAACTTCCTGTGAGAGGGAAGGATGGACACATGGAAATAGGCGTCTTTGAGGTCTATCGTGACAAACCAGCCCTCGGACCTGATTTGAGACATGATCTGCTTGACACAGACCCCGTTGAACCGCGGGGGTGGCCCATCGAACTGGATGGAATAGCCAGCCTCTACCGTCCGCAGGACCCAGAGAGACACGTTCGGCAGCCGTTGCCAGGCTGCCAAACGATCTACTAAGGGAATCAGTCTCTCGAGACTGACCTCTGGTGTTAGAGAAGCGGCCAGACCGCTGTCTTGCTGCGGCGCACCGACAGGAGACGCGTAATCTGGCGGCTGAGGCGAGTTTCTCATGCCCGCTGAAGTCACAGGCGGTAGAACCTGAGAATAACGCTCGCTGGGACCTGCTGTGCCCTGGAACTGCAGGCTTGGCAGACAAATCCCCGGAGGGCACCGAGGGGAGACGGTCACCGTGAGCCGCGGTGTAAGCCGCTCCACCCTAGTAGGAGTCGCCCTCCGAAGTCCTGGGGCTCGCCCATCAGGACTTCCTTGCCGCGGACCTCTTGGCCGCCAAGACATCCCTCAGGTCTGTCTTGGGCTTTGAAGTCACCTGAAACGCGATCTGGGATCGCCCCTAATCTTTGCCTTAGCTTTAGGCATGTTCTCCTACGTTTCTGAGACAGACAACACCAAATAAGACTCACAAGACAAAGAATCAGACTGACAACACACAGAGCGCTTGCTGAATGACAGAAAGCTGACGCGGGCTCCGCCGCACGTGCTTATATACTTCCTGGTCGTGATGTCACCCCGCCCGTGACGCCTCGCCCATCCATTAGACTGGTTGTATAAAATATTCAGAGCGCCGGTTAAGCTGATGGCGTTCCCATAGCATCTCCGGACGCAGCTCGATGTTCCTGGAAGGGAACTATTGTTCCAGCCACCAAAGACAGATTCACAAATAACCTGCCTGATTTATCTCAACTGCTCTGTGTACCCATAAATACACATGAACTAGATGAAATGACTAGCAACATGGGCACTATCTTCTCTAATACATTAGAAGCTGTTGCCCCCCTCAAATTGAAAAAGGTTAGAGAAAAACGTACTGCGCTATGGTACAACAGTTATACCCATTCTCTCAAGAAAGAAACTCGTAATCTTGAGCGCAAATGGAGAAAAACTAACTTAGAATTTTTTAGAATTGCGTGGAAAAACAGTATGTCCAGCTATAGACAAGCTCTAAAAGCTGCCAGGGCAGAGCATATGCGCAAACTCATAGATAATAACCAAATCAATCCAAGGTTCTTATTTAGCACAGTGGCTAGATTAACAAATAAACACACGCCACCCGATCTAAATATTCCCTCACAGTTTAATAGTAATGACTTTATGAATTTCTTTACTGATAAAATAGATAACATCAGAAATACAATATCAAATGTAGATTCTCCTGCGTCTAGTATTTCAGCTTCATTCATCGCACCCAAAGAAAAACTGCAGTGCTTTACAACTATAGGACAGGAAGAGCTAAATAAACTTATCAGTGTATCTAAACCAACAATGTGTTTATTAGATCCTGTACCCACTAAACTACTGAAAGAGTTGTTACCAGTAGCAGAAGAACCGCTTCTCAATATTATTAACTCATCGTTATCTTTAGGTCACATCCCAAAACCATTCAAGCTGGCGGTTATTACGCCTCTTATTAAGAAACCACAACTAGATTCTAATGAACTGGCAAATTACAGACCCATTTCAAATCTTCCGTTTATGTCTAAAATATTTGAAAAAGTTGTCTGCTCAATTGTGTTCCTACTTGCAAAAAAATTATCTCTATGAATAATTTCAGTCAGGTTTCAGGTCTCACCATATCACAGAAACTGCACTTGTTAAAATTACAAATGACTTGCTCCTTGCATCAGACCAAGGCTGCATCTCATCGCTAGTATTACTTTATCTTAGTGCTGCGTTCAACACTATAGACCATGACACACTCATAGATCGATTACAAAACTATACTGGTATTCAAGGGCAGGCTTTAAGATGGTTTAGATCCTACCTGTCCGATCGCTACCACTTTGTTCATTTAAATGGGGAGTCATCTCAATTATCACCAGTAAAGTATGGAGTACCACAAGGATCTGTCCTAGGTCCTCTGCTATTTTCAATATATGTTGCCCCTTGGTAATATTATTAGAAAATACGGGATTAGTTTTCATTGTTATGCTGATGATACTCAACTATATATCGCAACAAGACCAGATGAAACTTCTCAACTATCTAAGGCTAATAGATTGTGTAAAAAATGTAAAAGATTGGATGAGCAATAATTTCCTCCTATTAAATTCAGATATTACTTATTGGACCAAAAAACAGTACACAGAATCTCTTGGATTACAATTTGCAACTAGACGGATGTACTGTTACGTCCTCTAAAGTAAAAAATCTGGGTGTTATATTAAACAGCAACTTGTCCTTTGAAAATCATATTTCCCATGTTACAAAAACAGCATTCTTCCATCTTAGAAACATTGCCAAGCTTCGAAACATGCTACCTGTTTCTTCTGATGCAGAAAAGCTAGTTCATGCATTCATGACCTCTAGACTGGACTATTGTAATGCACCGCTAGGTGGTTGTCCTGCATCTTCAATAAACAATCTATAGATTCCAAAATGCAGCGGCTAGAGTTCTTACCAGGTCAAGAAAATATGATCATATTACCCCAATTTTACAGTCTCTGCACTGGCTACCTATTAAGTTCCGTATCATTTACTAAATATTATTACTTGCCTATAAGGCCCTAAATGGTTTAGCTCCTGCGTACCTAACTCGTCTTCTACCACGCTACAATCCAACCCGCTCCCTAAGGTCGCAAAACTCTGGACTTTTGGTAATACCTAGGAGAGCAAAGTCCACTAAAGGAGGTAGAGCTTTTTCACATTTGGCTCCCAAACTCTGGAATAGCCTTCCTGATAACGTTTGGGGTTCAGACACACTCTCTCTGTTTAAATCTATATTAAAGACACATCTCTTTAGCCAAGCATTCACATAATGCATCTTATAATCTTGTACTGTAGTTATATCTGATCAAATGTACATTATTATTATTCTTTAGCTTGAGTTGAACAAATCATTTTTGCTTAAATGGAACAGCAGCTACGCTAATTATGTCTCTATTTGTTTCTCTGTTTCTGTCACGGGAATAACATCCCATGGTAACTAGGAATTACAGAAGCTTCAGTCTGGATCCAACCCTTAAATGATCTGAGATGACCGAACACCTGAGAAAAGGTAATGCCAACTGCTCAGAGGACCTCAGAGGATGCCAATGCTCAGACAACATACAGAATTACCAAATTTTGCCATAAGTTAAATATATTAAGGTTCTGCAATATATAAATATATTTGTATCGTAAAAAGCGCTATACAAATAAACTTGAACTTGAACTTAAAAGACATGATACAAGGAGTTCAGATCTTATGCATTAAGAGGGCAATTAGTAGTTAAATGTTTCAAATGCCCAATGCATTTAAGAAATAAGAGATTGTAAAAATAACGAATAACATTAGTTGCTATTGTTGAATAAACATGAGGTCTTTAAAAACATAATACAGACCCTGAGCTATAGAAGTAATGATTTTGAATAGTCAAAAAGATGTATTGATGTTTGCTCTATGACCAGTAACGTATCCGTCTTATTTTTTTAGTCTCCACCATCATACAGGGCCCGATGGCTCCGGCTGCAGAAGTAGCAGAACATTACACTGAATGGATGGGTGTGATATCTAAATTCACTGAGTAATCTCAGCATGATAGTTTGAAGATATCCAATTAAATTTAGTAATTAAAATACTGCTGATTAACCTGTCTCAATGTTTTAACACTAGTAGGTGGTGTCAATGGCTCTCATGGTTCTTGAGTGAACCTTTCCTCAGCTGAAGAAAATGCTGAATTATGGAAGAAAACTGTCGAGGATGTTGCAATCGGAAAGAGCGGTTACCAGTGTGCATGAGGTGATTTCTCAGTGACGGGTAATATCCTCTTCTGGCCAATAGAGGACAACCTAAGACAGGGGGTCACTGCCACTGGGCACCTGCCCCGAAGGGAGGTGTTATATGTGAGATGGAAGTGGAGTTGAGCGGATGCTTGATAGGCCTAGAGCATCGTTAAGAGGGGAACTGTAAGAAGTTACAGCAATCTGCCTCAAAAATGTGAGCTCCTCCAGACCTGATCACCAGCAACCGCATTCCTTGATGGCTTGTTTTTCATTATGACAAGCGTCCACAAATTGATGCAACTATGCCAGGGGATCACACCCTGAGGAAAAGGATCTTATCAGTCAATGGCAACCCAGCAGGCACCGGACGTCAATATGACGTCAGATTGACGTTGGACCCCAACGTCGGAGAGACGTTGTATTTTGGTTGAAAGTGAAAATCGGGTTGACGTCAGAACGCAACGTCAGATTGACGTCAGAACCCAACGTCAGAACCCAACGTCAGATTGACGTCAGAAACCAACGTCAGATTGACGTCAGAACCCAACGTCAGATTGACGTCAGAAACCAACGTCAGATTGACGTCAGAACCCAACGTCAGATTGACGTCAATCTCCGACGTTGGACAGACGTTGTATTTTGGTTGAAAGTGAAAATCGGGTTGATGTCAGAACGCAACGTCAGATTGACGTCAGAACCCAACGTCAGATTGACGTCAGAAACCAACGTCAGATTGACGTCAGAACCCAACGTCAGATTGACGTCAGAAACCAACGTCAGATTGACGTCAATCTCCGACGTTGGACAGACGTTGTATTTTGGTTGAAAATGAAAATCGGGTTGACGTCAGAACCCAACGTCAGAACCCAACGTCAGATTGACGTCAGAACCCAACGTTGGACAGACGTTGTATTTTGGTTGAAAATGAAAATCGGGTTGACGTCAGAACCCAACGTCATGTTGACGTCAATCTCCGACGTTGGACAGACGTTGTATTTTGGTTGAAAATGAAAATCGGGTTGACGTCAGAACCCAACGTCATATTGACGTCAGAACCCAACTTCAGATTGACGTCAGAACCCAACTTCAGATTGACGTCAATCTCCGACGTTGGACAGACGTTGCATTTTGGTTGAAAATGAAAATCGGGTTGACGTCAGAACCCAACGTCAGATTGACGTCAATCTCCAACGTTGGACAGACATTGTATTTTGGTTGAAAATGAAAATCGGGTTGACGTCAGAACCCAACGTCAGATTGACGTCAATCTCCAACGTTGGACAGACGTTGCATTTTGGTTGAAAATGAAAATCGGGTTGACGTCAGAACCCAACGTCAGATTGACGTCAATCTCCGACGTTGTATTTTGGTTGAAAATGAAAATCGGGTTGACGTCAGAATCCAACGTCAGACTGATGTCAAAACCCAACGTCAAATTGACGTCAATCTCCGACGTTGGACAGACGTTGTATTTTGGTTGAAAATGAAAATCGGGTTGACGTCAGAACCCAACGTCAGATTGATGTCAGAACCCAACGGTCAGATTGACGTCAGAACCCAACGTTGGACAGACGTTGTATTTTGGTTGAAAATGAAAATCAGGTTGACGTCAGAACCCAACGTCAGAACCCAACGTTGGACAGACGTTGTATTTTGGTTGAAAATGAAAATCGGGTTGACGTCAGAACCCAACGTCAGATTGACGTCAGAACCCAACGTTGGACAGACGTTGTATTTTGGTTGAAAATGAAAATCGGGTTGACGTCAGAACCCAACGTCAGAACCCAACGTCAGATTGACGTCAGAACCCAACGTTGGACAGACGTTGTATTTTGGTTAAAAATGAAAATCGGGTTGACGTCAGAACCCAACGTCAGATTGACGTCAGAACCCAACGTTGGACAGACGTTGTATTTTGGTTGAAAATGAAAATCGGGTTGACGTCTAAACCCAACGTCAGATTGACGTCAATCTCCGACGTTGGACAGACGTTGTATTTTGGTTGAAAATGAAAATCGGGTTGACGTCAGAACCCAACGTCAGATTGACGTCAGAACCCAACGTTGGACAGACGTTGTATTTTGGTTGAAAATGAAAATCAGGTTGACGTCAGAACCCAACGTCAGATTGATGTCAGAACCCAACGTCAGATTGACGTCAGAATGAAAAATGCAACATCTATCCAACATTAGAGGTTGACGTCAATCTTACATTAAGTTCTGATGTCAACCTGATTTTTGTCAGCCTCCAACAGTGGACAAACATTGCATTACATCCCTATCGAAACTGGCCATTACCACATTTGTTATCAACCTGTGAATACAAAAGGAAGAGTTAAATGTCCAAATAATTAATTATACATAACACATTATGAACCGCTTGTTATAGTTTGTGTTAGGTTTGTCATATCTAATGTAGATGTCACATTGGTTCTACTGTGGTGCTAGATGGAAGATCATGGGCCCACCCAAATTGCTATGCTTTTATCTTCTGAAGACAAAACTGATATTGCACAATTTCAAACATTTACTTGGGTCTGTTGTATGTACACAAAAGTGAGAGAACAAACAACTGACTGAGCAAATTATGACTCTTATATGGTACCAAAAGCAATGTTTTTGGATATTTCACACTATGAGTTCAGTAACATCAGCAGTCTGTCATTATTTTGTAAGTTGGCAATATTAGCACAAATTTGCAAACAAGGCTTGACATTAACATAGAATCATCCCATATTTAAGGCATATGAATGGTATTCCACATTACATCAATATGAGCGTGGTTTGTCCCATTTTTTATTTACTTCAGTTTTATGTTTGGCAACCGTTACTGCCAGTCATTTGACCGTTTCTTTATTTTTTTTAACAGTGTAAAACTGTTATTTTATGGATTTTTTACTGACCAATTAAATAAAGTGATATCACTAAACCGTGTACAGAGGAACACTGTCCTTTCACAGATTTTCCTAGATTATTATGATCAAACGCATTCAATAAAGTGCTAAAAGTAAAATACTAGTCTAAACGTTCTACAGAGAAACACTTCTTATTTTACAGGTTATTAAAAAACAAAAAATTATAGTGTTAAAGGATGCTGACAATTGTAAATTAAAAGTTTTATTTTGAAAGACAAAATACAAAGTCTCTACATATACTGTACAAAACTGAAAATGCAATCATTCAGTTTTTGAAGTAAAACAGTGCAAATTTGAAAGGAAATACATTTCAAATACATTTCAACATTTAAAATACTGTACCAATTAACAGAACAGTTTGAGGAGAAGTTAATGAGTTGAATTAAATATTTTCAGCACAAGAAATACAAAATATCTACAAGTTTCAAACGACTATTAATTCTAAAGGCGGGATTACACTACATGACTTTTCAAATCTGAACAGATTTTTAAAACACTATGCATCATACATACATTCAGGTCCTTAAATATTGGGACATCGACACAATTCTAACATTTTCGGCTCTATACACCACCACAATGGATTTCAAATGAAACGAACAAGATGTGCTTTAACTGCAGACTGTCAGCTTTAATTTGAGGGTATTTACATCCAAATCAGGTGAACGGTGTAGGAATTACAACAGTTTGCATATGTGCCTCCCACTTGTTAAGGGACCAAAAGTAATGGGACAATTGGCTTCTCAGCTGTTCCATGGCCAGGTGTGTTACTCCCTCACTATCCCAATTATAGTGAGCAGATAAAATGTCCAGAGTTAATTTCAAGTGTGCTATTTGCATTTGGAATCTGTTGCCGTCAACTGTCAAGATGAGATCCAAAGAGCTGTCACTATCAGTGAAGCAAGCCATCATTAGGCTGAAAAAACAAAACAAACCCATCAGAGAGATAGCAAAAACATTAGGCGTGGCCAAAACAACTGTTTGGAACATTCTTAAAAAGAAGGAACGCACCGGTGAGCTCAGCAACACCAAAAGACCCGGAAGACCACGGAAAACAACTGTGGTGGATGACCGAAGAATTCTTTCCCTGGTGAAGAAAACACCCTTCACAACAGTCGGCCAGATCAAGAACACTCTCCAGGAGGTAGGTGTATGTGTGTCAAAGTCAACCATCAAGAGAAGACTTCACCAGAGTGAATACAGAGGGTTCACCACAAGATGTAAACCATTGGTGAGCCTCAAAAACAGGAAGGCCAGATTAGAGTTTGCCAAACGACATCTAAAAAAGCCTTCACAGTTCTGGAACAACATCCTATGGACAGATGAGACCAAGATCAACTTGTACCAGAGTGATGGGAAGAGAAGAGTATGGAGAAGGAAAGGAACTGCTCATGATCCTAAGCATACCACCTCATCAGTGAAGCATGGTGGTGGTAGTGTCATGGCGTGGCATGTATGGCTGCCAGTGGAACTGGTTCTCTTGTATTTATTGATGATATGACTGCTGACAAAAGCAGCAGGATGAATTCTGAAGTGTTTCGGGCAATATTATCTGCTCATATTCAGCCAAATGCTTCAGAACTCACTGGACGGCGCTTCACAGTGCAGATGGACAATGACCCAAAGCATACTGCAAAAGCAACCAAAGAGTTTTTGAAGGGAAAGAAGTGGACTGTTATGCAATGGCCAAGTCAATCACCTGACCTGAATCCGATTGAGCATGCATTTCACTTGCTGAAGACAAAACTGAACAAGCAGGAACTGAAGACGGTTGCAGTAGAGGCCTGGCAGAGCATCACCAGGGATGAAACCCAGCGTCTGGTGATGTCTATGCGTTCCAGACTTCAGGCTGTAATTGACTGCAAAGGATTTGCAACCAAGTATTAAAAAGTGAAAGTTTGATTTGATTATTATTCTGTCCCATTACTTTTGGTCCCTTAACAAGTGGGAGGCACATATGCAAACTGTTGTAATTCCTACACCGTTCACCTGATTTGGATGTAAATACCCTCAAATTAAAGCTGACAGTCTGCAGTTAAAGCACATCTTGTTTGTTTCATTTGAAATCCATTGTGGTGGTGTATAGAGCCAAAAATGTTAGAATTGTGTCGATGTCCCAATATTTATGGACCTGGCTGTATACTGACTTTGTAAATCGTGACAAAGGAAAACTGGGCATCATACACTACATGACCGAGGATCATACACTACCAGACTTTAAAGTTGTTCCGAGCACAACAAACTCACTCAGAAACATGAGCCTTGGAGACGCGTGACAAATGGAAACAATATACGTTCTAAAATCGGCTGAAAATATCAAACATTTTTGATATCCTCCAACTGGATAGAATCTGAGTCTGAAGCTAAAAAAACCGGAGTCTGTGACTATCATACACTATGCCATTTTCAGTTGAATCGGTCAACTATCAAATCTGCAGACTGGCTCTGACTTTCGGCAACTAGTGTCAACTTCTCCAGACTGTAAATTGGCAGAAAATCAGGACAAAAAACGTGTAGTGTATTCCAGGCCTAATTATATATGATGCCCAGCTTTCCTTTGTCATTATTTACAAAATCGGTAAGTGTATGATGCCTGGTGATTTAAAAATCTGTTCAGATTTTTAAAAGTCGTGTAGTGTATTCCAGGCTTAAAGGGATACTCCACCCCAAAATGAAAATTGTCATTAATCACTTACCCCCATGTCGTTCCAAGCCTGTAAAAGCTTCATTAATCTTCGGAACACAATTTAAGATATTTTGGATGAAACCCGGGAGGCTTCTGTCTGTCCCATTGACTGCCAAGTAAATTACACTGTCAAGGTCCAGAAAAGTATGAAACACATTGTCAGAATATGTTATGTAATGTTATGAAGCGATGAGAATACTTTTTATATAGAAATACAACAAAAATAATGACTTTATTCAACAATTAGGCACCGTAACGTCTCCTCTGCATCAGCACAGCGCCATTTTTTAGATTATGCCCTGGACGCAAAACACATACACTCTTCTGTATCAGCCTTGACACAGGGATGCGCTGTTTGCGTTCAAATCAAAGCATAAATCAACGCAGAAGACGCATCCCTGTGTCGAGGCTGATACAGAAGAGTGTACACATTTTGTGTCCAGGGCGTAATCTCCAAAATGGCGCTACGTTGACACAAACAGTATTCTTGTCGCTTCATAACATAATGATTGAACCACTGATGGCAGACGGAGTATTCTGGCGATGTGTTTCATACTTTTCTGGACCTTGACTGTGTAATGTACTTGGCAGTCAATGGGACATTGACAAGCCTCCCGGTTTTCATCCAAAATATCTTAAATTGTGTTCAGAAGACGAACAAAGCTTTTATGGGTTTGGAACGACATGGTGGTAATTGATTAATGACAAAATTTTCATTTTGGGGTGGAGTATCTCTTTAAAACGGTTTCATTATTCAGATGTAAATTTGTGTAAACAAATTTCCTGAAGAGGAATTCTTGAGAAGCAATTGAAAAAATTAGGGTTAGTATCATAATTTTTTTCTTTGAAAAAGATTGTGCAGGGAACTGTACTTTAGCTTGTATTATCCCAATCAGGTTTATAGTGTTTTTATCAATATTCGATTGACCCTTTTGGGCTCCAATATAGCTCTGATAATATATGTGGAAAAAAATTACATTGTATTTTAATCCTGAATACTAGCTACACAAGTGTAATAAAAAGTAAAATCAAAACATACAAATAAAGGTCCATGATTCTGCACCAGAAGTGACAGACACAGTAGATAAAGAGCAGTCCTCCAAATCTGAAGTAATCAGCTGGATCCTTGCTGCATCTGGGGGTTAAATAAAAAAAAAAAAAAATACAAAAAAAAAAAAAAAAGACGACAGATTTATTGAAAAGTCCTTAAAAAGGAGGATTCCATTTATGTACGTTTTCTTTAAACAACATTTGACATTGAGATATTCTGACTAATTTAATTATTTAGCTGTGACCTAATGGTTAGAGAGGCAGACTCGTAGCCTGAAGGTCATGGGTTCGAGTCTCAGTCCTGGCAGGAAACCCACTAGTGTAAACAGGGCTTGAGGTACCCTTGAGCAAGTTACAAGTTAACCCTACTTGTAATTATAAATACATTTACATTTAGCAGACGCTTTTATCCAAAGCGGCTTACACTGCATTCAAGTTACAGTTTCTACATTTTATCAGCTCTTGCTTTCCCTGGGAATCGAACCCATGATCTTGGCGTTGCTAGCGCCATGCTCTACTATTTGAGCTACAGGAAATACAAATAAAGAAATGAGTATTCGCAACAAATAACAACTTTTCCCAGATGTAAAAAAAATGGCAATTAGTACACTAAAAAATAAATATAATATTTTTATCAATTGCTAAAATGCTAATACCTGTATATTTATAAATAATAAAATTATTAATCTGTTTACACTGCTTTTCTATCACACGTGGGTGATGTCTAACAAATGTACTTGAGGAGATCATTAAATTACTCAAGTATCTTCATACTTCATCCACCTTATTCCTAAACGCAGAAGTAAGCCTATGGGCGAGACTTCAAGTTCATTAGCCTTAAATAACAATAACAACATGCAGTAAATAGTAAAACTGTTTGTATTACAAACCAGTGTGTTCATAATTAAGATAATACACTAAAATAATATGGTATGACAAACCAATTTGCAATATCAAGCACCTAAGAGCAGTTCTGTACAGCTAAAAAAGTAAAAATATCTGGAAGCAAGACCCATAAAATCTATAAATGGGCCATTTTTATGTGAAGAATAAGGTGGATATGATGAAAATTATGTCATCATTTACTCACTTATGTCTTTTCCAACCTGCATAACTGACTTTTTTTTTCTGTGGAACACAAAAGAAGATTAAAAAAGACATGAGGGTTAGAAAATGATGAGGGAGTTTTGATTTTGAGTGAGCTAAACTCAAGAATTAAGTTTGAATCAGAGTGGTGCCTTGGTGCAGAGTTTGCCTGCTTTGCCCATGTTCACATTTCAGCACATATAACGGCACATGATCATTAAAGCATTATGAATACTCACTTTTACAGAAGATCATATGGCAGAAGATTTTCAATCCCAAAACCTCTGGACCATGAGAGGGAAAACACACACACACAACAAATATTTAACAGGTTTAATAAAACAATAGTAATTGTTGACTTACTGACAGAGACAGACAGGCTTACAGAAAGTTTGGCTACTCACCAGCTTTATACAAACACTTAGCAGTAAGTTGGATCCGAAAGCATGGTTTAAATAGTATTCTTCAGGTGCTTTCATGATCTCTCTGTTGAACACATGTCAGTTGTTCATGTTCCAGAGTGAGACATTTTATTTTACAATAAAATAACAATATCGTTATTTTTACTATTTCATTCTGTTATTAAAAATAAGATCAGTAAAAGGCGGCCTTCAGTACTTAACTCACATTAAGGTCCAGCTCCCGCTATTTATTCTGTCATTCATGTGTATGTATCTATTACATAAACCTCCAGAACTTGTAGTACTAACGCTACGCGGATATATTTACATTTCGCAATATAAAAACAACAACAACGAGTCACTTTTAATCATGCCCAAGACATCGTCACACAGCCTTATCTGGACAGTATTAAAACATAATAACAAAACACAGTAACAGATTATGTCATCGCGATTATCATATCACTTTAACAGTAACAAAAAAACATTTATAAGAGGTACTTACCTTCTGTGTTTCCATTATGTGTCCATAGCCATTGTGTCTGTGTTCTCAATCGACACCGCATAACTCAAAATCGGTCAAAATAATAACTCATCTGTCAGATATGAGACAATCATGTGAAAGCCATTCCTAGAGCACTGAACGGAGCAGGACTGCAGATAAGCAGAGCTGCTGTAACGACTGAGCTCAATATTCAAATCTGAGCGGGAGGAGGCGTGCCCTGCTGTCATTGGTCAGATTCCTGGATGACATTCAGATTAACCAATCACGAACAAAGCAACATAGAGACTTCAAACAACATTGTAACTGTAGAAAAAAAAATGTTTTAAACAAAAGATAGCAAATATGTATTGATTTTTATTTTTTAGGCTGTTACATGTAAGTAATTGGTAAAATTGTGTTTTCACTTATGCTCAAAACCAGGGTCAGGTACATCTGTGCCATTCACTATTCACCTATAATTTCCATATGAATTTATAGTTAAAATAGGGTTAGGTTTAGGAGTACAGAGAAGGTGTTTACATGTTTGGCTATACTTGTAAATTACAGTTACATTCACATGACCAATGATGACCCTTTTGAACTTTAACAAATCCCTTGCCTCAACTGTATAACTCTTATGCCTAAATGCAGCTGTGCCTACAACTGTGGCATTTTCTATATCTGACCCTTTGCTGTAAGTGTTACACCACCTGTTGGTTTAGGTTTATTCCTTTGTCCAGAGTAACACTTACTACAAACACTGTCATAATTGCAACATTTGTCTACAGATTACACTGTTGACTGCAGTGGCAATGCTGTTACAGCATTCGTGGTATGGGAAAATGTAAACTGTAAATGTTGATGTGCGACTAATTCAACAATAATTGAGGCCTTTGATAATGAATGTACTCTTATTCATTTCATCACTGTATTGCTTGCAACAGCAAATGACTCCGTGGTTATGCAGTCACCTCACAGCAAGGTGTTTCCATAACGCAGACATGCACATTTGATAAATTGAGGATTCTACATTTTCCATATTTGAATGTATGTTTTCTACACATTGCATGGAATGTATGCATTCCAGTCCTCTCAGACCCTTTTCTCTATGCTCTTGTTTTTTTCTCATTTCAAATTTCTCAGTAGGTATAGGGTTTCTCTCACACAAATAACAAATGCATACTCTGATCAGATAGCATACCAATATTTTTCGATGTATGTATGACGTGTTTGTGAAGTCAATGTTTTTTTGTTTGTTTTTGTTTGAGCTTTTAAAGATTATGCATACTTTTCTCTGTTCACAATTTCCATTGCAAAGCTATTTGGATCAGATGGTGTGTGAGCAGAGGCATGAAAGTTTCAACCTGGAGAGTAGTGCAGCTTTAAAAAACAGACTATGCATATTTTGATGTAATGAAATAAGTCAGCTATATTTGTGTTCAGAATTGCAGAGTTTAAATGTAAAAACACCTAAATATAAAACTGATATGATGTGCTTTAAAATTACAAAGAAAAATGCTAAACAGCTATGGACATAAACCTTTAATGAGCTACATATTACAGATTATTTGTATGAATTTACATTAATTTATATGCAATTTAAGACAACAGAAAAAAATAGAGTATAAATAATACAACCATTTTCCTGTCTTAAAAAATGAGAACTACTATAATTTGTGATTAATAACATTATAGCTACTTAAAATAACATTTGTTAATTTATAGAAGTTGTTCTAAAGAATTTTGCTAATAATTTAAAATAACAGAAAAATACTGTAAAAACAGCATTAAATGTACAGTTCTCTTGTGAATTTTTTATTTTTTTTTTTTACCTCATGACTATATCAGTATTTGACGTCAATATGACATCGGCTTAAGATGTTGGCTCGACGTTGGATTTTGGTTTGTTAATGCCACAACCTAAACCTAACAAAAGATCAACGTCTAATGATGTAAGAATTTGACGTTGTGTGTACATTACCATTATAACATCTACGTGACGTTGGGTTTTGGTCGCCATACCTAACAACTGAATGTCAGTAACTGACATGAATATGACGTTGGCTTGAGACGTTGACTCGACTTTGGATTTTAGTTAGTTAATACCGCAACCTAAAAATAACAAAAGACCAACGTCTAATGATGTTAGAGTTTGACACTGAGTGGGCATTACCAATATGACGTCTAGGAGACGTTGGGTTTTGGTTGCCATACCTGACGACTGTATATGAGTATTTGACGTCAATATGAACGTGGCTTAAGATGTTGGCTTGACGTTGGATTTTGGTTATTTTATGCCACAACCTAATACTAACTATAGATCAACGTCAAACGATGTTATAATTTGACGTTGTGTGGACGTTACCATTATGACGTCTAGTCGACGTTGGGTTTTGGTTGCCATACCCGACGACTGTATCTCAGTATTTGACGTCAATATGACGTTGGCTTAAGACATTGGCTCGACGTTGGAATTTGGTTAGTTAATGCCACAACCTAAAAACAACGTCAAATGATGTTAGAATCTGACGTTGTGTGGACGTTACCATTATGACGTCTAGGTGACGTTGGGTTTTGGATGCCATACCTTACGACTGTATATCAGTATTTGATGTCAATATGGTAACAACCTAAAAACAACGTCAAATGATGTTAGAATCTGATGTTGTGTGGACGTTACCATTATGACGTCTAGGTGACGTTGGGTTTTGGTTGCCATACCTGACAACTGTATATCAGTATTTGACGTCAATATGACGTTGGCTTAAGACGTTGGCGCGACGTTGGATTTTGTTTAGTTAATGCCACAACCTAAAAACAACGTGAAATGATGTTAGAATCTGACGTTGTGTGGACGTTACCATTATGACGTCTAGGCGACGTTGGGTTTTGGTTGCCATACCCGACGACTGTATATCAGTATTTGACGTCAATATGACGTTGGCTTAAGACGTTGGCTCGACGTTGGATTTTGGTTAGTTAATGCCACAACCTAAAAACAACGTCAAATGATGTTAGAATCTGACGTTGTGTGGACGTTACCATTATGACGTCTAGGAGACGTTGGGTTTTGGCTGCCATACCTGACGACTGTATATCAGTATTTGACGTCAATATGACGTTGGCTTAAGACGTTGGCTCGACGTTGGATTTTGGTTAGTTAATGCCACAACCTAAAAACAACGTCAAATGATGTTAGAATCTGACGTTGTGTGGACGTTACCATTATGACGTCTAGGAGACGTTGGGTTTTGGTTGCCATACCTGACGACTGTATATCAGTATTTGACGTCAATATGACGTTGGCTTAAGACGTTGGCTCGACGTTGGATTTTGGTTAGTTAATGCCACAACGTAAAAACAACTGAAGATCAACGTCAAATGATGTTAGAATCTGACGTTGTGTGGACGTTACCATTATGGCGTCTAGGCGACGTTGGGTTTTGGTTGCCATACCTGACGACTGTATATCAGTATTTGACGTCAATATGACGTTGGCTTAAGACGTTGGCTCGACGTTGGATTTTGGTTAGTTAATGCCACAACCTAAATCAACGTCAAATGATGTTAGAATCTGACTTTGTGTGGACGTTACCATTATGACGTCTAGTCGACGTTGGGTTTTGGTTGCCATACCTGACGACTGTATATCAGTATTTGGCGTCAATATGACGTTGGCTTAAGACGTTGGCTCGACGTTGGATTTTGGTTAGTTAATGCCACAACCTAAAAACAACGTCAAATGATGTTAGAATCTGACGTTGTGTGGACGTTACCATTATGACGTCTAGTCGACGTTGGGTTTTGGTTGCCATACCTGACCACTGTATATCAGTATATGACGTCAATATGACGTTGGCTTAAGACGTTGGCTCGACGTTGGATTTTGGTTAGTTAATGCCACAACCTAAAACCAACGTGAAATGATGTTAGAATCTGACGTTGTGTGGACGTTACCATTATGACGTCTAGGCGACGTTGGGTTTTGGTTGCCATACCTGACCACTGTATATCAGTATTTGACGTCAATATGACGTTGGCTTTAGACGTTGGCTCGACGTTGGATTTTGGTTAGTTAATGCCACAACCTAAAAACAACGTCAAATGATGTTAGAATCTGACGTTGTGTGGACGTTACCATTATGACGTCTAGTCGACGTTGGGTTTTGGTTGCCATACCTGACCACTGTATATCAGTATATGACGTCAATATGACGTTGGCTTAAGACGTTGGCTCGACGTTGGATTTTGGTTAGTTAATGCCACAACCTAAAACCAACGTGAAATGATGTTAGAATCTGACGTTGTGTGGACGTTACCATTATGACGTCTAGGCGACGTTGGGTTTTGGTTGCCATACCTGACCACTGTATATCAGTATTTGACGTCAATATGACGTTGGCTTTAGACGTTGGCTCGACGTTGGATTTTGGTTAGTTAATGCCACAACCTAAAAACAACGTCAAATGATGTTAGAATCTGACGTTGTGTGGACGTTACCATTATGACGTCTAGGCGACGTTGGGTTTTGGTTGCCATACCTGACCACTGTATATCAGTATTTGATGTCAATATGACGTTGGCTTTAGACGTTGGCTCGACGTTGGATTTTGGTTAGTTAATGCCACAACCTAAAAACAACGTCAAATGATGTTAGAATCTGACGTTGTGTGGACGTTACCATTATGACGTCTAGGCGACGTTGGGTTTTGGTTGCCATACCTGACCACTGTATATCAGTATTTGACGTCAATATGACGTTGGCTTTAGACGTTGGCTCGACGTTGGATTTTGGTTAGTTAATGCCACAACCTAAAACCAACGTCAAATGATGTTAGAATCTGACGTTGTGTGGACGTTACCATTATGACGTCTAGTCGACGTTGGGTTTTGGTTGCCATACCTGACCACTGTATATCAGTATTTGACGTCAATATGACGTTGGCTTTAGACGTTGGCTCGATGTTGGATTTTAGTTAGTTAATGCCACAACCTAAAAACAACGTCAAATGATGTTAGAATCTGACGTTGTGTGGACGTTACCATTATGACGTCTAGTCGACGTTGGGTTTTGGTTGCCATACCCGACGACTGTATATCAGTATTTGACGTCAATATGACGTTGGCTTAAGACGTTGGCTCGACGTTGGATTTTGGTTAGTTAATGCCACAACCTAAAAACAACGTCAAATGATGTTAGAATCTGACGTTGTGTGGACGTAACCATTATGACGTCTAGGCGACGTTGGGTTTTGGTTGCCATACCTGACCACTGTATATCAGTATTTGACGTCAATATGACGTTGGCTTTAGACGTTGGCTCGACATTGGATTTTGGTTAGTTAATGCCACAACCTAAAAACAACGTCAAATGATGTTAGAATCTGACGTTGTGTGGACGTTACCATTATGACGTCTAGTCGACGTTGGGTTTTGGTTGCCATACCCGACGACTGTATATCAGTATTTGACGTCAATATGACGTTGGCTTTAGACGTTGGCTCGACATTGGATTTTGGTTAGTTAATGCCACAACCTAAAAACAACGTCAAATGATGTTAGAATCTGACGTTGTGTGGACGTTACCATTATGACGTCTAGGCAACGTTGGGTTTTGGTTGCCATACCCGACGACTGTATATCAGTATTTGACGTCAATATGACGTTGGCTTAAGACGTTGGCTCGACGTTGGATTTTGGTTAGTTAATGCCACAACCTAAAAACAACGTCAAATGATGTTAGAATCTGACGTTGTGTGGACGTTACCATTATGACGTCTAGGCAACGTTGGGTTTTGGTTGCCATACCCGACGACTGTATATCAGTATTTGACGTCAATATGACGTTGGCTTAAGACGTTGGCTCGACGTTGGATTTTGGTTAGTTAATGCCACAACCTAAAAACAACGTCAAATGATGTTAGAATCTGACGTTGTGTGGACGTTACCATTATGACGTCTAGGCGACGTTGGGTTTTGGTTGCCATACCTGACCACTGTATATCAGTATTTGACGTCAATATGACGTTGGCTTTAGACGTTGGCTCGACGTTGGATTTTGGTTAGTTAATGCCACAACCTAAAAACAACGTCAAATGATGTTAGAATCTGACGTTGTGTGGACGTTACCATTATGACGTCTAGACGACGTTGGGTTTTGGTTGCCATACCCGACGACTGTATATCAGTATTTGACGTCAATATGACGTTGGCTTAAGACGTTGACTCGACGTTGGATTTTGGTTAGTTAATGCCACAACCTAAAAACAACGTCAAATGATGTTAGAATCTGACGTTGTGTGGACGTTACCATTACGACGTCTAGGCGACGTTGGGTTTTGGTTGCCATACCCGACGACTGTATATCAGTATTTGACGTCAATATGACGTTGGCTTTAGACGTTGGCTCGACGTTGGATTTTGGTTAGTTAATTCCACAACCTAAAAACAACGTCAAATGATGTTAGAATCTGACGTTGTGTGGACGTTACCATTATGACGTCTAGTCGACGTTGGGTTTTGGTTGCCATACCTGACCACTGTATATCAGTATTTGACGTCAATATGACGTTGGCTTTAGACGTTGGCTCGACGTTGGATTTTGGTTAGTTAAATGCCACAACCTAAAAACAACGTCAAATGATGTTAGAATCTGACGTTGTGTGGACGTTACCATTATGACGTCTAGGCGACGTTGGGTTTTGGTTGCCATACCCGACGACTGTATATCAGTATTTGACGTCAATATGACGTTGGCTTTAGACGTTGGCTCGACGTTGGATTTTGGTTAGTTAAATGCCACAACCTAAAAACAACGTCAAATGATGTTAGAATCTGACGTTGTGTGGACGTTACCATTATGACGTCTAGGCGACGTTGGGTTTTGGTTGCCATACCCGACGACTGTATATCAGTATTTGACGTCAATATGACGTTGGCTTTAGACGTTGGCTCGACGTTGGATTTTGGTTACTTCCCAACACAACCTGAAAACAACTAAATATCAACGTCAATTGACGTCGGTCTTGGACGTCAAATAAACGTTGTCATTAGACGTTGGCTTGACATTGAATTTTGGTCACCTGACGTCGCGACCTAAATCCAACCTAATATTAACGTCATATGACGTTGTGTGCCTGCTGGGAAAGGGCTTTCAAGAACCATCTGAGACCATGTGATGACAGCCATTATTTTGAGACAGTTTCTTAATTTATATCAGTAGCACGATGCTGGTTGCTTTATTGGCAAGAACTGTATAAAAAGTTTCATATTCAGCATTATGATGACTTACTGAATCAGTGAGGCTGAGATGATATTGAACTAATATATCTACCATAGTTTTTAATCATGCAAGTCATAAGGCATGACATAGGGTAATTACAAGACATGGTGGTGGCTAAAAATGAAGATGGCTTTTGCTGAATGAAGAGATGGTTTGGATAACAAAGGTCAAGGGAATTAAGCATTTGAGGTAAACATGATTTTAAGAACTGCTCATAGCATATTTTACTTTAAATAGTCAAAATTGAGATCTGAAATAGAAACTTTGACATCTGAAACTTTGGTGAATGATGAAGGGATCTATATTGTAATGAATTTAATATTATAGTCTGTCTAAGTTAAAAGTTTGGTGAAACTGTCAAAAGATAATTTGCAGAGTAAGAGAGAGAGACTGCTGGAGTGGAGGCAGGGACGGTGCTGCCTCTCTTATCGGCCTGCTAAGCAGGAGTAACCAAAACAAAAGCAATTATATTAAGGCCAAACATTCCAGTGATTTTTCTCAAAAAAAATAATTTCAAACACAAATCATTTCAAACACAACGCGGTTATGGTAGGAGATGATTCATCTTCTGCCCACACATAGATGAGGCACCTGGTCTTACTGGATGTCGATCCTCAAGTATCCATTATTTATTTTTCATATTATCAGAAAATAATACTTCAGATTCGTCTCGTCAAATAAGCGCACATCTCGCAATGATTACGTATTAGGTCAGTAGGCGGTCTTTTGTGGCTGCTCGAACGTATTCGACCACATCAGCATCTACATAACGAAAATAATCTGGTTGAATGCGTTTTTTGAATACCTCTGGAAGTGGTCGAAAGTGGACAAGATCAAAACGTTTCACACCCTGTTTACACCTGTGTTTAGTGTTGTCCACTTGTGATCCGATCAACCAAAACACATATTAATATCAAGTGTAAACAGGGCCTGAGTGAAAAAAAAAAAAAAAAAAAAAAGTCACTCTCTTTCGGGATGTTTGGGGTCCTGGAGACCCCACATTGAAATGAATGGGGAAATGATAAAATCGATAGTTTTTCTTTTTAATTTGTCAAATAAAATCACTAAACCCACCACAATGCAGAATACAAAATACACAAAAATGAAGTGGAGTGGCAACCCCTCCACACGTTCACAATGCAGAACAGTTATGTTCATCCACATCTACAATGGAGGAAAAACACACATGACCTCCACCCCCATCACCCCCCAAACCCATAAAACACATTCATAAGAAATGAAAAACTGACATGACATGAGTGGCTCTCTCTTACATAATTTGTCAAATAAAAATGAACAACTACAATGAAAAACAGAAATTATGGAGGGACATCACAGCACATCCACAAAGGAGAATAAATGCAAACACACGCACAAACTAATATACACCACATAACACCACATACAGGTTTGACTGTTATCATGTGTCATAATTACAACAGTATTTCAGTACAAAAAAATGCTAAAGTTTGACAAAGAAACATTTTTTTATTATTATTACAATAATGATTTTATAATCGATTAACATAGATCTAAATGAAAGAAAAATTATTTAAAAAGATTTAAAAGTATAAAAAAGATTTATACCTATGTGGAAATGGCAAATGAGCCATTGAGTTACTGTTCTAGAGCCATCTGGTGGCTGTAGTTAAAATTACATTTTCTTTTAAAGTGATTATTTTAAAATAGATGGAAAACAAATTGGCATTAAACTATGACACATTGGCCATGTTATCCCCATGAATTAAAATTAGGAATGTGGGTCTTTTATAAAGTGAATTTTACGTAAAAAGCTGTTTTTGTATTTAAAAAATATATTTTTTTTAATTTATATTAAAAATATATCATAAATCCTCCAAAAACTGCACAAATGTGGAGTAAAAACATTAATAGGCTGAGTAAAATGACATTTGTTTAAAAAAATAATAATAATCTCTTTATATATATATATATATATATTATATATAAAAAAATAATGTTTGTTCCAAAATTATATTTTTTGAGGTCTCTGGGACCTCAAACTGAGTGTCCCCAAGCTGAGTGTCCACCCCAAACGAACAGCGCATGACAAGGGTATCTTAATTTTAGAAAAAAACATTACCTGTTTGCTTTTTCATGAATTGATTTGTTTCATTGTACTTTCTACTGACAAACAAAGCTGAACTTCTCCTCACAGTTTCTGTGTGTCCAAAGCTTTGTTTGCATGTCCAGGGCTCCACAGCGAAGGTCTCTGGCAGGACACTGGGGCTGTTCGTTCTGATACCAGGCTGTGTAGTTAAGATCATCTCCATTGACCCAGAACCAGTGCCCTGCTAGAAAGCGCAGACCAGTCCACACATATTCTGTTTCAGCCTGTATGATTTGCAGTAAAGCAGAATTTATCCGGTTAATTGTGCTCAGACTTGCCAAGTCATTATAATGGGTTCTGCAGTATTCCAGAGCTCCTTCCCAGGTCTCGTCCTGATGCACCAGAAGAAACTCTGATACATTCATGCAGAAGAAAGCATATTCAGCAGTGCATGGTTCATCATATGGTTTCTTATGGGCATTGCATAGAGAAGCACAGCGATTATTAGTACCTGGCTTTTTAGTATCCCAGCTCAAATGTGTTGTACTTCCACCTCCTGACCACTTCCAAACTCCTGATTCTGTGTAGAGTCCAACCCAGGCATCAGAAGTTTGATGAGCTGCATCTTCCAAAAATCGTTTTTCCTCAATCACATTAGTGAAGGTGGAGAGGTCATGATAGTAAGTTTTGCAGTAGATACTTGCAGAATCCCATGTCATCTTCTTGTTTACAAAGACATGTTGTTTAAATAGACCATAGGAGAGACAGTAGAGCTCCATGATTAGGAGCGCAGTGAGTGTTATCTTCATATTCATCGGCAGAAAAGTTTGTGATTTTTCAGTGATCAGTTGAAGTTGAAGACAGAACTGTGCATGATGACACTGACTCTCTCTTACTTTTACATACAGCCAACGACAAATGAGTGTGATGGTGTGACCAATCACAGCACACCCATACAGACAGAACAAACAAAACAGGTTCATTTAACTAGTCAAATAACACCATAATATTCCTAAGAAAGAAATTGTGGGCAGAGAAATATGGCATGAAACATGGACTCCAAAAAAAAAAAAATTGTTTTTTTCTCCAATGTAGGCTACTTCAAACAAATTATTTCAAGATGTTGTCACAATTTAATTATTCTTAACAAATTTACATAATCCATTAGAGCTGACATTACAAGTGATTGTTGTTATTTTAAAGTACCAAACATGGGAACACGATTTCAGCTTTCCATCATGTTTTGCATGGTACTGGATAGACATAATAAATGCTGAAATAAAGTGTTATTTTAAGCATATTTTAGCAAGATGAGAAAATGGGCTGACATGTTCATGTTTAATGCTCTATTAAATTAATACTTAAAGAGTTTCATCAGTGAACACACATGCTAACAAGAACGCAATTTGCCGAAACAAAAAACAAAGGTTACACTTAATTTTGATAGTCCACTTTAGACATTCTACAAACTATAAGTAACTTAGCAACTACATGTCAACTAATTCTCATTAATTTGCAACTGCATGTCTAGTACCTCTCAGAGTAGACTGTTAGGTTAGGTTTAGGCAGTGTTCAAATTGTGTCAAAGCTCTTGGGTGCCCCCTAACCAGACCCCCACGCCCCCTTCAAAAATAATTATATAAAATTAAATAAATAAAACCTTAAAAAATAATTAATATTTTTTGTCTTGTCGTCATTATCGTTGAGAGAACCTAATTATAAGATACAAGCTTATTTTACGATGATCTGTGAATTATGTGCACCAAACAATCACTAAGCAAAGAAGAATTAAATATCCAGCCAAGGGGTGTGCGATATAGACAAAAAATTATATCTCGAGGGAATATTTTGCTGAGTGTGTTGCGCTGCAGGACTGCCTTGGATAGCCGACTCCTAAAGTTTTTGATATTCTTAATATTCTGAGTGGTCAGTTCACAGCAGTGACAGAAAGTAATCTTTTCCAACAAGTTTACCTTGATTTTTACCCTTTATGGACATTTTTACCTTTATAAAGCCTTTTTTCTAGAAGTGTGCATTATCTTTTGATCAAATTATACCTATATATATAGGTATATATATATATATAAATAGATATATATAAACTGTATATGGAAAAAAATGGCCCTCTTCCTGTGATATTAACTATATGAAATTGTATAAATATACACATTTTCTGCCTCCATGTCTTGATTTCTGGGAGCACTCTAAATGCATTTTTTGTTCAGAATGAATCATGCAGTGAAAGAACGCACTATAAATTAGCACAGTCAGTCTAGCTAGTGTTTAAGCACTCACAACTCTTAATAATCTGTATGATAAATGAATCTCTTACTTTTATCGTAGGTACATCTGCACTTTTGTTGCTTATGATGAGGGAATTTGCAAGTTTCAGTCTGAACAAAATTAAGCGATGACTAATCTGACCGCCTCTGATTGGCCACTGCACTCCTAAACTCAACAGAATCGTGTGTGATTGGTTATGATGAGCAACGCTGTACATACGTGTAAAAATAAAATACGATGTAACATGACCAGGTCTAAATTTAATACAGCAATCAAATCTTTTTTTCATTTTCACTAGTTTAATGTTTCAAGTTTCCCTAGTTTTAAATTTCACTAAATAAAACATCAATTGACTTATGAAACGGTCCATTGTGCTGTCAAAATGTGAAATGTCATAAAGTTTTACACGTTTAAACAGAATAATTATTACTAGCTTTGACCAAGTAAATGGCAAGGTTCACTCAACAAACTACCAGTCCAATTGTTTAAAAAAATAAATCATCATAATGTGACTCGCTTATGGCCACTGTATTACAGTAAATAAGAATTGTTTTTTAGAAATGCAAAGAATAATGAGTAAAACAAATCTGTAGCATCTAAATCAGAATAAAAGCATTTGCCTTTGAAAATAATGGAGCAGAATGCAAACATTTGATGCAAAAATTCAGTGGCAACTAAATGCACTGATGCTAAACTCTCAGCCAAGGGCTAAATCAGCTCTACAGCATTTACATTTATTTAGAATAATAAAAGCATGAGGAATAAATCTAAGGGAGACAAATAGTGCTACCCTGCCAAGTTGTACAGGAGTGCAATAGAGCAAAAGTGAAAAAAAAAAAAAAACTCCTTACAAATACTCAAGAAATTGTATGTCTATCCAAATCTCTTATGTAAACTGTAAAAAAAAAAAAATATATATATATAAAACTATTGAAGGCAGATAGGGTGGATAGTATGCACAGGAGGCGCCGAGCTAGACAAAAGTGAAGCGAACGCGGAGAGAGAGAGAGAGAGAGAGAGAGAGATGTATACTCATATATATAAGGGTACAGCGAACCAGTGTTGCCAGGGTCGCGGTTTTCCCGCACAATTGTACTATTTTAAAAATACAGTCGCGGGAAAAATTACAGAGCCGTGGGTTGCGATTTGTTTGTTTTTTGTTTGTTTACTTGTATAATGTACCGCGGCCGCCCAAAGAGTACACATGTGATCAAAACAAGAAAGTTATTAAAACATTCGATGGTGGTTTAAAGTGAGTTCTGAGTAAAAGTTTACTATTAATCTCATAAATTGTCTTATGTAGCATGATGCTAATGTTAGCTCTAATGCAAGAAAAGGTCCAATTCGTCTTCATAATGCATTTTGTCATAATACTTCATGTAAGGTCGCAAGAAAATGTTTTGTTGTATTTATTTATAAATACTTTTGATAATAGTTCAGTAAATGTATACTGGGATTGAAGCGATCGTGGCTTGGTAAACGTTTTATTGCCAGTAGGCTGATAATGGCTGAAAAAGAAGAATAAGGACTATGTCTCATACCCAGCGGAGCTGTGAAAGGTTGTTTCCTTTAATTAGTTTGTCATGCATTTCTTTATCTCAACAGAATTACAGGTAAATCGTAGTATTTTAAATTTGTGATTAATCATGATTAATCACAGTCCCTGACTGTGATTAATGCGATTAAAATTTGCAATTGATTGACAGCACTAATATGTGTATATATATATATATATATATATATGTATGTATATATACACACACTATATTACCAAAAGTATTGGGTCACCCCCTTCTAATGAACAGGTTTGACTACTTTAGTAATTTCCATGAGTACAAATCTTAATGTTTAAGCATATAGTGATATTCTAGGGAATTGTGTGCTTCTAATTTTATTGCAACAGTTTGGACAGGGCCCTCATTTATTCTAACATGACTGGTCTGCATAAAGAAAAGTCCTAATCTCAGTTGAACACCTCTGGTGTGACTTTAAATGCAGCCGAAAACTCATCACCAAACACCAATGATTTGTACATACACTATAGGAACAGAAGGCGGCAGTTCCAAAACTGTGGTAACAAAGATGGAAGCATAATTCACGTATTTAACACCCCAAAAATATATTTTTTGGGTGTTATGGGGGGTCCCTTAATGCTTATGGGAGGTCCGGGACCCCCTAAATTCGACCACTGAGTTTAGGGTTAGTCAAATAAGTTGACATATACTTCCAAAGATTCTTATAGTCAGTATGTTGTTGTGGGCCCATCAAAGTAAAGTGTTAGAAGATATTAAGCAGAGAGTCTACTAATACTCTAATGACTGCTAGTTGACATGTAGTTGCAAAGTTACTTAACTTTAGTTGAATGTCTGATGTGAATTATCAAAATAAAGTCAAAACAATTATATGCCTTTGTTGTAACAAGTATCCTTTTCTGGCTGCCATCATCTAACATACAGTGTACTTCTTTCTGTGTAAAAAGCTTTATTTGGCTTGCTAGCATGTCTTGTTACATAAATGTTTACTTCAAAATAACTTGATTCAGTCAAGTTTAGACAAAATTATTGTTATGAGTGTGTGATTCTCACTTGGTTTCAAAATGGGATTTTTTTTTCTCGGATGAGCAATATACAAATAGCAATTAATCAAACATGGATGAAATAAAACATCCATTGACTTGTGAAACAGTCCATTGTGCTGTCAAAATGTGAAATGTCATAAAGTTTTACACGTTTAAACAGAATAATTATTACTAGCTTTGACCAAGTAAATGGCAAGGTTCACTCAACAAACTACCAGTCCAATTGTTTAAAAAAATAAATCATCATAATGTGACTCGCTTATGGCCACTGTATTACAGTAAATAAGAATTGTTTTTTAGAAATGCAAAGAAGAATGAGTAAAACAAATCTGTAGCATCTAAATGAGCATAAAAGCATTTGCCTTTGGAAATAATGGAGCAGAATGCAAACATTTGATGCAAAAATTCAGTGGCAACTAAATGCACTGATGCTAAACTCTCAGCCAAGGGCTAAATCAGCTCTACAGCATTTACATTTATTTAGAATAATAAAAGCATGAGGAATAAATCTAAGGGAGACAAATAGTGCTACCGTGCCAAGTTGTACAGGAGTGCAATAGAGCAAAAGTGCAAAAAAAACCTCCTTACAAATACTCAGGAAATTGTATGTCTATCCAAATCTCTTATGTAAACTGTAAAAAAAAAAAAATAATTTTATATATATATATATATATATATATATATATATATATATATATATATATATATATATACACACACACACAGGAGCTGTTCATAAAATTAGAATATCATGAAAAAGTTTTATTTCAGTAATACCATTCAAAAAGTTAAACTTGTATATTAGATTAATTCATTACACACAGACTGATATATTTCAAATGTTTATTTCTTTTCATTTTAATGATTATAACTGACAACTAATGAAAGTCCCAAATTTAGTATCTCAGAAAATTATAATATTGTAAAAATGTTCAATATTGAAGACACCTGGTGCCACACTCTAATCAGCTAATTAACTCAAAACACCTGCAAAAGCCTTTAAATGGTCTCTCAGTCTAGTTCTGTAGGCTACACAATCATGGGGAAGACTGCTGACTTGACAGTTGTCCAAAAGACGACCATTGACACCTTGCACAAGGGGGGCAAGACACAAAAGGTCATTGCTAAAGAGTCTGGCTGTTCACAGAGCTCTGTGTCCAAGCACATTAATAGAGAGGCGAAGGGAAGGACAAGATGTGGTAGAAAAAAGTGTACAAGCAATAGGGATAATCGCACTCTGGAGAGGATTGTGAAACAAAACCCATTCAAAAAGAGATTCACAAAGAGTGGACTGCAGCTGGAGTCAGTGCTTCAAGAACCACCACGCACAGACGTATGCGAGACATGGGTTTCAGCTGTCGCATTCCTTGTGTCAAGCCACTCTTGAACAAGAGACCGCGTCAGAAGCGTCTTGCCTGGGCTAAAGACAAAAAGGACTGGACTGCTGCTGAGTGGTCCAAAGTCATGTTCTCTGATGCTTATGATGAGGGAATTCGCAAATTTCAGTCTGAACAAAATTCAGTGATGACTAATCTGACCGGCTCTGATTGGCCACTGCACTCCTAAACTCAACAGAATCGTGTGTGATTGGTTATGATGAGCAACGCTGTACATACGTGTAAAAATAAAATACGATGTAACATGAGCAGGTCTAAATTTAATACAGCAATCTAATCTTTTTTTTCCATTTTCACTAGTTTCATGTTTCAAGTTCCCCTAGTTTCAAGTTCCCCTAGTTTTAAATTTCACTAAATAAAACAGCCATTGACTTATGAAACGGTCCATTGTGCTGTCAAAATGTGAAATGTCATAAAGTTTTACACGTTTAAACAGAATAATTATTACTAGCTTTGACCAAGTAAATGGCAAGGTTCACTCAACAAACTACCAGTCCAATTGTTGAAAAAAATAAATCATCATAATGTGACTCGCTTATCGCCACTGTATTACAGTAAAAAAGGATTGTTTTTTAGAAATGCAAAGAATAATGAGTAAAACAAATCTGTCTGACTGTACGCAGGGGCAAATCCTCGGGCTGGCCTTCAAGTCCGAGTTGTTGGACAGCCGGTTGGAGGAGCAGGGTGCGTTCGGAGCCGTCGTCTAGCACGGCGTAGGTCTCTAAAGTTTGGTCACCATGGCGGAGGATAACTCAACTGACCTTGAGCAGCACACGATGGCCCTGCGGTGGCTTGCCAATGTATAGCACTTGGTCTGCATTTGGTACGGACAAAGGTTTGCTCTCACTGGACTTCACCTGGTCAGGTCTTCTCTCAGCTTTGTCAGTCTTGGCTAGACTTCTCTCGCTGACATCGTGCAGAGCAAGCAGGTGTCTGCTGTTGCATGTTTTACAGCACATCTTCAGATCACATTCAGCTGATCTGTGTTCTCTGCCGCATCGCCAATATCGGTTGTTATCCTGAATCCAGTTACATTTCTGGGTGGCGGTGAGCAGTTTGAAATTTGCGCAACTATTCAGAGTGTGCTTGTAGTTCTCACAGAATGGGCAGAACTTCTTTGCATCTAGACTGGTTGGAGGAGTGGATTTGGCCGGCTCTCTAACCGATTTCGGTTCAGCCCCCAGCATGAGGACTGAGGCCTTAGGTGACGACTTGACAGTACTCTTGGAGTCTTTGGGCTTAGATCCAGTGTCCTTTCTCAAGCGGTATTGTGCTATATCCTCCTGGATCTGGAGCTCGTATTCCAACCAATCTGCTAGGTCCAGAAGAGTGGGGATAGGAATGCGGAGCGGGTGGATGTAGCGCCTGAAACTGGACCTCAGGTCGTGCGGTAGCTTGCCCAGTAGACGGGTGACATGAGATCCACAGTCCAGCTCAACTTGCCCCTTTAAACCGAGCTGCTCCAACATGCTCACCAGGGATCTGACGTTCAGGGCGAACAACCTGAATGACCTGATGTCTCCACTCTGAATGTTGGGGCCATCCATCAGTTCAGCAATACGCTAAAGGGCGAGTTGGTGTGGCTGCCCGTACTGCTGGTTTAAAGCTGCCATAGTGTCAGTGAAGGGGTAATCAGAATTGCTGTAAGAATCTGCCACCAGCAATGCTTCCTCCAGCTTCAGATGATCCACTAATATCTGGAACTTGAAACGTTCAGTGGCATCTCTAGGAAGGAGATTGTCTAGAGCAATGCGGAGTCTTGCAAAGTCTCTTGGGTTAGGACGGTTGAAGTTCGGGATTGTAGGAGTGGGCCCTCTGTATGTTCTTTCCTGTCCACCAGGGGGGGTCACTGAGCGTCGGCGTCTAGGCTCGAGCCGAGGTGAAGGGGGACTACGTCTCTCGCGCTGGTCTGGAGAGTAGCTGCGTACTGGCTCAAGAGAGCGCTTAAGTGAGGGAGAGTCATACCTAGTTGATTCCCTGTAGTCCTTTGTCTCTCTGCTGTAGTCACGACGCCTGTCAGAGGACCGTTGTGGTGGTGTCTCCCTTCTAGATACAGTCTCCCTGTCTCTGAAGTAGACTGATTTGTACCGGGTTGAAGCACCTCCATAATCCAGCCCTTCTTGGTAAAGTCTATCTCTAGCAGTTACAGTACGTGGCTCTGGACGGGAACTGCTGGGCTCCGCTTTGGCTCTGAGCTGCTCGTTCTGTATTTTTAATTCCTCCATTAATGCTAGGAGATCTTCCCTTTCATGCTCTAGAATGTGACACTCCCTTCTCCCCTCATCTGCAGAAGATTCCCATTTATCAGTGACTGACCATCGCTCTGGGCTGTGGTGCAGCTGACCTTCTGGGGATGCAGAGCGTGAATCAGATCTGCTGTGGTCCTCTTCGTCTAGCCGCTCTCTGGACTTGGCTTAGAAGACTTCTTGGTCTGAGATCTGGTCGGGAGATCAGACAAGTCATAATCTTGCAAGTAGTTAGGGAGGGACCGCTGCCTCCTGGATCGTGCACCAGACTCTTTATCCGAGGTGGTAGACATCTTGCTCCGCTGCAAGCTCTGGATCCGGCTCGAAGGACCACTTTGTGCAGAAGATGACTGGCTTCTTTGATTTAGATAGTTCGTGGATCGGTAAGTAGAGCTCACAGCGGGTGATCGGTCAGAATCACGCAAGATTTCTTCGTTGGAAGTATTTATTGAATTTTACAATTGCATGATTGAATGTGTACATTGATGTGTGGTTCGATTATTACTTGTAAAGACGCACACAGAATAAAGCAGTTGTATCAAGGCGGGTTGTAAGTCCGTGCGGTTAGCGTACACTACTGGCAAAAAGTCTCGGACAGAATGCTACCAGCGCGCAGCGATCCTGAGTCAACTTGTGATTGGCTAAGAGTCCAGGTGAAGCGAGGCGTCTTCTAGTAGGAGAGAGAGAGTCACTGAAACAGAAAGTGTCTGACGCTTAGCGGCCACAAGGGGGCCTTTTTTACAATGAGTTGTCATGAAATTTGTATGAAAATGTGCTCGTGTGATTACAGGTGCTGTGAGGAAAAGTCAACACCGATACTTGTTACTTATTTCAATGTTTTTGTCTCACTCTTGTCCTAAGGTTATCATACTCAGCCGGATGTGGTCCATGTCCAGACCAGATGATGGACCTGCACCCAGAGATTACCACAACGCAGCCCTGAATGTCAGCGAAGACCACGACAAGTGAACATCACGACTGGACAGACATCAGCACAGATCCTCAGAAAAAGACCACGAGAAACAGACAAGTCCTCTGCACAGACCCACAGCCAGCAGTGAACGTGTCAAGCCAGGAGCTGCTAGGACCACGATGCAGTTTTATCATGTTTACAGTCACTGTTAAACCAGTCGTATCTTGATTTTCCAGCAGCAGGAGCTGGATGAAATAATCTGAATAACATCAGTCCACAATCTCACTAGTGATGCAGCCTGAAATCATAACCACACCATCTGTGTTCATTTAGCCAGAGGAGAGCTGAGCTGACTGCTCCTGGTTTCTCTCAAGGTGTTTTTTCTTGGTTTCAGTCACCTGCTGGAGTTTGGGTTCCACTGTCACCTCTGGATTGCTTAGCTGGGGTTTAAAAGACACTGAATATTCAGGAATAATACTGATTTCATTGTATTGCATAATGATAATACTTGAACTGAATTGTTGGATTATAATATCACTGTTTTCTCCAGAGCTGCTTTATTGCAGAATTGACCTTGTTTCATAATCTATTAATTTTGCAACATTTTTACTGATATTGAGTTTTATTAAATCAACATCAAGCTGACACAAAGTGAATAATTAAACTTTTGTATGCTATAAAATTCATTATAGCTGAATTGAGCTAATTTATTCATAAATATTAACTTTACCAAGTTATTGAACTGAATTTTCTTTTTAGATGTAAAGTTTTTCATTAAATAAAACAATGTTTTTGTACAATTTGTGGTTGCATTTTATTTTTATTTATCTTCATGTAATACCTATATTGTATATAGTGTTTCATTGTTATTTGCCAAGAAAAGTTTAGATTTTTTTCCAAGTTTTGAACGATTTTCTGGTTTATTAACATTAATAAAGGGAGACATATGGAATATTTCAGCTCTTATTAAATTACCAAATTACCCATTTTAAATAAGGTATAAACCCACTTAATGAACGGATCCATCCGGGTGAACCGCTTTATTAGCGGATAGGATAGCGTCTGGACCGGATCCGGTACGGATCCGTAATCCTTATCTGTTCCGGATCCGCTGCGCTGTGCAAGTAGATGCCGTCACGGACCCGTTTTGTGGATCCGCTCCGGAGTCATTTTGCTATCTGGGTATGACCACCCAGCTAACCATAATACGTGTTTGTTACGTAACTGCAACGTAATTTGATGACCGAACTTTCGTTGTGACAACCGGAAAAGTGAAATTCCCGGATACGTTGCTACAACGTAACTTCGTGCAGTAGTTTATCCTAATTTATGTCCTCATATATCCAAACTAATTTAAAGGCTGTTTCAACAGCTGTGGATGATGAATACAGACTCGAAATGAATTTAATTCATTTATTTTGAAAAACTCACACATATGAACAGTAAAATACACCCAAATTATTAATAAAAACATAGGATATACAGCGAAATATGAATGAAAGCATTCAGGAGGTTCTGTGCTCAGCATCATTATAAACAGATACGCTATGGTGGCATAATATTTGCTAGCAGACAATTCAGATAATTAAGGAAAGATACCATAATCACAGATGTATAAATATTAACAAAAGTACTTAAAGTAGACTGTATAAACATCATTTTTCGAAATAATAAATCTTTAAAATATTGAAAATGTTTGTAAAACAGAACAATGACCAATTATAACCACATGTGAACATATTTCACACAAAAATGTAAATTCTGTTACTTACCCTCATGTCGCTCCAAACCCATAAGACCCTTTTGTGCAGAACACAAATGAAGATATTTTTAACAGATGCCTTGTGTACGCAAAAAAACAGTAACAACAAAAATATTATGTTTTTATTCACAAATTATGTATATCCAACGCATTTTCACAAAAGCAGCATGAGATGACCAGTTCTCACGCCAACACAACACTGATGCATCATGGTTAACTTACATTTTGCACGTTACTGTTGTTAATAAAAGTATTTTAAAAGTATAAAAAATGTTGTGCTTCCTAACCCTAAGCTCAGTGCTTTACTGTCACATGTACATTACCAAGAAGTAAATGTGTAATATTACTAGTAACTACACTTATTAATGCAACACTATAATAATTTTATGATTTAATTATCTTTATTTTTAATACCGCCCACACACCACCCCAAGTGCTACCAGATCTGCTTCTGGCGCCACCATCTGTAGAACTCAGTGGCGCTGGTGCCACTGCTCTCAAAAGTTAGTCTGGAGCCCTGCTATATATGCATTGCAAATGTGGTACAATTAAAATTACTATGCAAGTACTAAAAAAAATGTCAGCTGCTGAAATGTTACAAGGATAGTACATAAGAACCGCACCAAAACAGTGACTCTAAAATGTTATAAAAACCAAACCAAATATAAATACTGAGAATGTGTTTGACATTAAAAAAAGAACTTACACAGTAAAAAATGGCCACAGCTAAATGGCCTTTGGTTTTATGTAGCTGTGATTGACACACAAACAAAAGGGGTAAAAAGATAATAGCGTCGCTGAATATGAGTCAAATATTGCATATTTCTGTACAAATTAAAGTGTACTCATTCTTAATGAGTGATTATTAACTAATCAGCGTAAGGTCCACCCATTTGGCCCAAAGAAGGTATCCAAATAGTGGATGAAGGTTTCCTGCGTGTTCGGTCTTTCCAATGTGCAAAGTTCTTCAATTTAAGTTAAACTCTAATCTGACTCCATTTTATTATGACCTCGTATTCAAATTCAAATTCAAATTTTATTTGTCACATACATATACATACATAGTACGACATGTAGTGAAATGTATTGTATGACTGTCCAACAAATTGTCCAACAAAATTAAGAAAAACCTCAAGTTTACAAAAATACAAATAGAAAAAGTACAGTAAACATATATACAGAAATAAACTAGCAATAAAATAAAATAACAAATAGATATGAGAATAAAAATAGATATGAAGAATAAAAATAGAATATGATTCTATATAGATTCTATAAAAAGTGAAGTGTATGTCAGTGATAAAGTGTCCGTGTGCTGTGCAGTGCAGTAAAGTGTATAAGTGAGTAAAAGGAATACTAAAGACAAAGACAAATGGTATTTAAGTCCCACTCATTTATCCTTACGTAACCTTCTACAAATTAGTGCAGATTGTATTTGAAAATGTGCAAAGTGGAAGTGTGGGGTGATGTGATTAGAGTGGAGAGTGGTTAAGACTCCGAATGGCCTGCGGGAAGAAGCTCCTCCTCATTCTCTCTGTGTTCGCCTTCATGGAGCGGAAGCGCCTCCCTGAACGCAGCAGAGAAAAGAGTCCATTGTTGGGATGGCTGAGGTCCTTCACTATCTTCCTGGCCCTGGTCAGGCACCGCTTGCTGTAGATCTCCTGCAGGTCAGGGAGCTCGGTGTGAATGGTACGTTCCGCTGAACGCACCACCCTCTGGAGGGCTCGTCTGTCCTGCATAGTGCAGTTCCCGAACCAGGAAGTGATGCTGCCCGTCAGGACGCTCTCGATGGTGCAGATGTAAAAAGTCTTAAGCACCCGAGAGGGAAGTCTAAAGTCCCTTAAGCGTCTCAGATGGTACAGACGCTGCCTGGCCTTCTTCACCAGGGTGCTGGTATGACAGGACCAAGTCAAGTCCTGCGTGATGTGAACACCCAGGTATCTGAAGCTGTCCACTCTCTCCACTGGAGTCCCGTTGATCGTGACCGGCTGGTATGACCGCTCCTGCTTCGTACTGAAGTCCACTATCAGCTCCTTAGTTTTGCTGATGTTCAGGTGTAGACTATTCACCTGGCACCAACTCTCCAGGTTCTTAATCTCCTGTATGTAGGCCGTCTCGTCGTTGTCTGAGATCAGGCCCAACACAACAGTGTCATCAGCAAACTTGATGATGGTGGTGGAGTTGGAAGTGGCCACACAGTCATAAGTGTACAGTGAGTACAGCAGGGGGCTCAGAACACAACCTTGAGGGGCTCCAGTGCTTAGGGTGATGGAGGATGAGGTGTGTTTACCCATCCTTACGGCTTGCTGTATGTCCTTCAGGAAGCTGGAGATTCATTGGCACAAGTATGTGCTGAGACCAAGGACCTCCAAGTTGGAGGTGAGTGTGGAGGGAATTATGGTGTTAAACGCTGAACTGTAGTCCACAAACAGCATTTTTACATAATTCCCTTTTCTGCAGTCCAGGTGACTTGTTGTGGTGTGGAGGAGGTGTGAGATGGCATCCTCCGTGGAGCGGTTATGCCTGTATGCAAACTGTAGTGGATCCAGTGTGTCTGGTAGTGATGCAATGATGAAGTCTCTGACCAGTCTCTCAAAGCACTTCATCACCACTGATGTGAGGGCTACAGGGCGATAGTCGTTTAGGCAGGTGGGCTGCGGTTTCTTGGGGACAGGAACAATGGTGGACTGCTTAAAGCATGAGGGGACTATGGACTGTTCCAGGGAGAGGTTGAAGATCTCGGTGAACACCGGTGCTAGCTGGTCAGCGCAGGCCTTCAGAACCCGACCTGTAATGCCATCTGGTCCTGCTGCCTTCCTGATGTTCACTCTCCTGAATGCCCTCCTCACGTCATGCTCCGTGATGGTGAACACGTTGTCCTCACTGGCTTCCTCAGCGTGCATGCAGTTAGCACTGCTAGCGCCGCTAGCGTGATTAGCTGCAGCCTCGAAGCGAGCATAAAAAGTGTTCAGCTTGTCAGCCAGAGAAGCGTCCGCATTCCCCGATCTGGAGGGTGGTGTTTTATAGTCCGTGATGGTTCTAAGTCCCTGCCACAGGCTCCTAGAGCCGCCATGTTGGAATTGCGACTCTAGTTTCCTCCCGTAGCGCTGCTTCGCCTCCTTCACCGATCTGCGCACGCTGTAAGATGCAGCCTTGTAGTCATCCATGTTCCCGGTGATGAGCCCTGTGTTGTAGGCAGCGGAGCGGGATCTCACGGCATCGCGGATGGTTTTATCCACCCACGGCTTCTGGTTGGGAAACGTCCTGATGATGGTTTTCTGCACCGTATCATCCATTAGTTTCTCTATAAATCCCACAACCGCTTCTGTAAACAAGCTGACGTCATCAGAGCTGCGCCGGAACATGTCCCAGTCTGCGTCATCTAGCGCGTCCTGCAGAGCGGCCACCGATTGGTCCGTCCAGCGTTGGACCTCCCTCTGCACCGGGGCTTCCTGTTTCAGCCTCTGTTTGTAAACAGGCATGAGGAAGATGGCGGCGTGGTCCGATTTCCCAAACGATGGTTGTGACTGTGCCTTGTAGCTGTTCTTGTATGGGGTGTAACAGTGATCTAATGTCCTTTCGCCCCTGGTGGGGCAGCTGATGTGCTGATGGAAGTTCGGCAGTGCACGCTTGAGGTTGGCACTGTTGAAATCTCCCAAAACAATGAATGCGGCGTCCCGGTGCTGTGTCTGGTGAAGGTGTAGGGTTTCATGTAAATCCCATATCGCAGTGTCCGTGTCCGCTTGAGGTGGAATATAAACGGCACTGACGATGACCGAGCTAAATTCCCTAGGGAGATAAAAAGGGCGACATTTGATGGTCAGAAGTTCAAGATTCGGTGTGCAGGAGCGTGAGAGGGGTACAATGCTCGCGCTGTCGCACCAGTGTTTGTTCACCATCAGACATACTCCACCTCCCCTAGTCTTCCCCAAGTCCAGCGTTCTGTCCATGCGGTAAACCGAGAAGAACTCGGCCGGCTGGATGGCGTGGTCTGGTACCGCTGGGTTCAGCCATGTCTCGGTGAAGCAGAGAAGGTTGCAGTCCTGAATGTCCCTCTGGAACCTGACTCTTGCCCTGAGGTCATCGAGTTTGTTATCCAGCGACTGGACATTGGCGAGCAGGACACTTGGTAAGGGAGCACGGTGTGCGCGTGCCCTCAGCCTGTTCCTGACGCCGGCTCGTTTTCCTCGAGGACGCCGGTACGGGTCGCGTCCTTTGTTCCTCCTCAGGATCTCGCTTGGCCAGGATGGGTCCGGGTTCAAAAACGGCGAAAGGTTAGTGCATTGTGCACCAATAGAAATAAGAGTGGCCCTGTCGTATGTAAGAATGGCCATCTTACAAAAAGAAACCGGTGTTTATAGTTAACAATACGAAAAAATAACAAAAGAAGACAAAGTTTGGTCGGAGCAGTCGTGACGGCAGCCGATCTCACCGGCGCCATCTTAGGAGATGAGCCTAAGATGCCATTTTAAGCCATTTTATCATTTAATCTGACTCCATTTTATTATGACCTCGTATTTAGCTTGAAATACAAATTGATTGCTTGTCTATTTCTAATTTGTATTCTTCTGATATTTGATTATTCTAGTTAACTCTTGACTTTATATTTACTGGTTCATTCGGTTGCTCATGTCTTTAACAAGGATGCAACATAATCTACTAGAGTCAATAATTACAGAGTAAAACAGAATAAGGTCAAATGTAACAATTTATTATGAGTCAGGTAAATACTGTATGTATTATGTCAATTCCACAACAATTCAAAGAGATCAAATCATATCAATACAAAACATCAAATTCTCAAAGATAAACCTATGAGTAAAGAATGCATACCTGACTTTCTAGAAATGCATAGTGTAAAGTATTGAGACATACCACACTACGGGCTTCTGGCTACAGAATCGCCCTGTTCCTTTTGCCACATTTCCTTAAGTACTTCAGACCAGGATAAACATCCCCCAAACTGGAGACAGGAACTAACAATTGTAATTTGCAATTTAATCAAGTCGAGTTAGCACCTTTTGGGACAGAAGGTAATTTGCATGAAAACCACTGGGAACTGACCCACCTTCTACAGTATGCAAAATATCTCTGAACTCTTAGGATCTGTATTACCTTTTAGTTTACTTCTTATAAGAATGAGACCATTGTACCAGTCGCCCTGAGACAATTCAAATGATACCAATTTACATGACTGTAAATAACACTTGCATTAATGTAGAACTTTACATTCTACTATCGACCATTCTGAGTGAGCTGAGTGAGTGAAGGATGGGTGACGGGAAGGAAGGGGATGAAAAGGAACTGATGCATATTTCAGAGAGGCGTTTTCCCGCATTTTCTCTCAGTGGGATGTGGAGACAGATGTCGGTATGTTAATGCACTGTGTGTGTGTTGTTTATCTCATGAGTTCAAAGTCTCTGAGGTTCTGTAATTCTTACATCAGTATGTCAGGGGTTCTCAACTCTGGCCCTCAAGGTCCACTGTCATACAGAATTTGCGTCTCAATCAGCTTCATAGTTCGCTAGGTTGTAAATTAATATATTGTGCACACAAATTCAGGCACTGGTAAGGACAGTGGCTCACTACACACTGGTGACTATTTTCGTCCTCATTGTACAACATCACTACTGACATTTATGCACAACAGTAAAACTGATATTTTTTTTTTTATGCTATTTTCAGCACATTATGATAAATACTTTGTTACAAGTATGAGCAAGATTTCAGTCATAAATAAATATTTGCTAGATTAGACATTACCTGTCTATTGATATGTTTATGCTGAAATATAATATTGGTTTGTGTTTTAAAATCTATCATGTGTCATATTGTAGCGAATTATCTCTTAAGTTTTGAGCTTCAGAACTTCCTATAAGGGAACATAGTGAGCATCGATGCTTCCTGGTTTTCACAGCTTTTTTAAGGAGCAAACTACATTTTGTGATTGAGGTAGCCCTTAAACACTGACTACTGAGCAAGGGACCTGAGTGATTCACACCCAGAGTTTAGATCCACACCTGATCACGCTCACCTGTTTGTGACTTTATATTTAGTAAAACTGAAGAACTTGATTAGTTTGGTCATGTGCACTGCACTAGGTTGGAGCAAAACTCTGCATGTAAGTGGACCTTGAGAGACAATGTTGAGATCTCCTAACATGACAATTCAGAGAGGCAGGATGACTTCTAGATTCAGAATCAGAATCAGAATCAGAATGAGCTTTATTGGCCAAGTATGTTTACACATACAAGGAATTTGTTATAGTGACAGAAGCTCCACAGTGCAACAGAAAGACAGCAACAGGACAGGACACAGGTAATGAAACAAAATAACAGGAAATAGCCAATAACCAATGTACAAGCAGCAAAAAAAATTAAAAATACACAATATATAATATAGGCGACTATGTATGTACAGGTCAAGTATGTGCAAATTAGAATGAGAAAATAAAATAAAATAAGTGAGTGTGGTGAATGGATAATGTATTAGTTGTGTGTTCTACGTTTATTTATTGAGTGTTCATGAGATGTATTGACTGAGGGAAGAAACTGTTCCTGTGTCTGGTCGTTCTGGTGCTCAGAGCTCTGTAGCGTCGACCAGATGGTAAAAGTTCAAAGAGGTTGTGTGCTGGATGTGAGGGGTCCAGAGTGATTTTACCAGCCTTTTTGCTCACTCTGGATAAGTACAGTTCTTGGAGAGTGGGGAGGGTTGTACCAATGATTCGCTCAGCAGTCCGGACTACCCTCCGTAGTCTTCTGAGGTCAGATTTGGTAGCTGAGCTGAACCAGACAGTTATTGAAGTGCAGAGGATGGATTCAATGATGGCAGAGTAGAACTGTTTCAGTAAGTCCTGTGGCAGGTTGAACTTCCTCAGCTGGCGAAGAAAGTACAACCTCTGCTGGGCCTTCCTGACAATGGAGTCAATGTGAATATCCCACTTCAGGTCCTGAGAGATGGTGGTGCCCAGGAATCTGAATGACTCCACTGCAGTCACAGTGCTGTTCATGATGGTGAGTGGGGGGAGAGCAGGGGGGTTTCTCCTGAAGTCCACGATCATCTCCACAGTTTTGAGCGTGTTAAGCTCCAGGTTGTTGAGACTGCACCAGACAGCCAGCTCCTTAACCTCCTGTCTGTAAGCAGACTCGTCACCGTCCTGGATGAGGCCGATCAGTGTGGTGTCGTCTGCGAACTTCAGGAGCTTGACAGAGGGGTCTTTAGATGTGCAGTCGTTGGTGTAGAGGGAGAAGAGCAGTGGGGAGAGTACGCAGCCCTGAGGAGCTCCAGTGCTGATGGTTCGAGTGCTGGATGTGAATTTGCCAAGCTTTACTAACTGCTGTCTGTCTGTCAGGAAGCTGTTGATCCACTGGCAGACGGAGGTGGGGACGGAGAGCTGAGTTAGCTTATTTTGAAGGGTTTCCGGGATAATGGTGTTAAAAGCAGAGCTGAAGTCCACAAACAGGATCCTCACATAAGTCCCTGGTCTGTCCAGATGCTGCAGGATGAAGTGCAGTCCCATGTTGACTGCATCATCCACAGACCTGTTTGCTCTGTAGGCAAACTGCAGGGGGTCCAGTAAGGGTCCAGTGATGTCCTTCAGATGAGCCAGAACCAGTCTTTCGAATGATTTCATGGCTACAGACGTTAGGGCCACAGGTCTGTAGTCATTAAGTCCAGTAATTTTGTCTTTCTTTGGGACGGGGATGATGGTGGAGCGTTTGAAGCATGAGGGGACTTCACACAGCTCCAGTGATCTATTGAAGATCTGTGTGAAGATGGGGGCCAGCTGCTCAGCACAGATTTTTAGGCAGGCTGGTGACACACCATCTGGACCAGGTGCTTTCCTTCTTTTGTTCTTCCTGAAGACCTGGCACACATCGTCTTCGCTGATTTGAATTGTAGGTGTGGGGGAGAGAGGGGTTGCTGGAGGTGTGAATGGTTGTGTGGAGGGGTGTTCTGGGCGGGTGTGGGGTGATCGTTCAAAACGACAAAAGAACTCGTTTAAGTCGTCTGCCAGGTGTTGATTCTTGTAAATCCCGCTCTGTTTCGTTAGTCCATCTTTTAACAGATCTTAATACAGGCTTCGCAGACTTAAGTTTCTGCCTGTAGGATGGAATAAGATGAACCAAACAGTGATCAGAGAGTACTAAAGCTGCTCGTGGAACCGAGTGATATGCGTCCTTTATTGTTGTGTAACAGTGATCCAATATATTACTGTCTCTGGTGGGGCATGTGATGTGCTGTCTGTATTTTGGCAGTTCACGGGAGAGATTTGCTTTATTAAAGTCCCCGAGAATGATTAAAACAGAGTCCGGGTGTTGTTGTTCACTCACTGTGATCAGATCAGCGAGTTTCTGTAAAGCTGTGCTCGCGTGCGCTTGCGGTGGAATGTAAACACTCACGAGAATGAACGAGCAGAACTCCCGCGGCGAATAGAAGGGCTTGCAGTTAATGAAGAGCGTTTCTAGATCTGAACAGCACATCTTCTTTAACACAGTTACATCTGTACACCACCTCTCATTGATGTAAAAGCATGTCCCGCCGCCGCGCGATTTCCCCGTTGATTCTGTGTCCCGATCTGCTCTGATCAGCTGGTAATTAGGCAGATAAATCACGCTGTCCGGTATGTCGCCATTCAACCAGGTTTCCGTGAAACATAGAGCAGCAGAGTTAGAAAAGTCCTTGTTTGTCCGGGAGAGCAGAAGGAGTTCGTCCGTTTTGTTGGGTAGAGAGCGGAGATTCGCCAGATGGATGCTAGGTAACGCCGTTCTAAATCCGCGCTGACGAAGTTTCACGAGCGCGCCGGCTCTCTTTCCCCGTCTGCGCCTCCTCCTGTAGCGTTTGACCAGAGCTACGGCTCCGCCAACTACAATGTCCAGCAAAACGTCCGAAAAATCAAAAACCGGTAGAAGATTTTGTGGTGTGTTCTGCCGAATGTTCAGCAGATCATCCCTGGTAAAGCTGATCTTATTTGAAAAACAAAAAACAGGAAAAACAAACAAAAACAATACAAACACTGAGGAGCAATGCACAATAGCTGCCATCAGCGGCGCCATTTTGTTTGGGGATTGATGACTTACAACATTGGTGTCCAGTCTTGGGCACGGAGGACCAACGTTCTGCAGAGTTTCTGGTGATACTTGATCAACTGCTCAGGTCTGCTTAATTGGAGTTGGAGCTAAACCAAACTAAAAAAAGAGAAAGACAAAATAAAGTTAAAAATTATGATTCATAAATATGCACAACATCTGAAAATGCGCAAAGATGAGAAGAAAGCAATATGTTTAATGACAACTTTCAACCCACTGAAAAATAAGAAATATTAAGTCACAGATGCATTTTTATTTATTCTTGTTATTATTATTATTATTATTATTCAAATAAATTATAATTACCTTTTGGTTTATTGATGATTTTCAGTCTCTGAAATAGAAACATTCTATCAATTATGGATGCCATCATACATCATATGTAACAATATTTAATAGGAGATCTAACACCATGTCTACACCGAATGGCGCAACAAAATACAATAGAACCTTTAATTATATGATGATGTCTACACTGGATGCGTCGCAGTGCAACACAACAAATCCCTGACCGTAAACTGATGCCTCGTTATATGACGTACTGACACAAAGTTCAAATGATTTTCAATGGTCCCTTTGTCGCGTCCAGTATAGACACGGTTTGAGAGTGTCTAGCTTGGGTATAGAGAATTGGAATCTATGTCATTGTGCATTGCATTCTGGGTATACAATACAAATCACCAGAGGAAAAGATGACTATTTACGTTAATATTTTTAAGAGCTTCTGGCATTTTATTAGAATAAATGAATGAATATTCGAATCCCTTGTGTTATTAAAGATTGTGGTCAGTTATTTATGTTTTTGAAATAAGTCTCTTTATGTTCACCAAGATAACTGCATTTATTTGATCATAAATAAAAACAGTAATGTTGTGAAATATTATTATTATTTAAAATAATTTTTCTATGTGAATATATTGTAAAATGTAATTTATTCTTGTTTTCGCAAAGCGTGATTTCTGAAGGATCATGTGACACTGAAGACAGGCATAATGATGCTGAAAATACAGCTTTGATCACTTTTTAAAACATACTGAAATAGAAAATAGTTATAAAAAAAAGTAATTTCACAATATTACTGTTTTACTGTATTTTAATCAAATAAATGCAGCAGTGGTGAGCATGACTTCTTTCAAATGCATGACAAATCTGACCCTTAAACTTTAGGCAGTGTATGTTTGAGGTACTACTTACTAGTCATATGGTTCATAATGTCTAGAGATGTTCTTTGACAGGAGATAAGCTCCAACTCTAGTGCACAGTCATCAGCGTGGAAGAATCTAGGAACATAAACAATCTGTCACAGAGCCAACAATATTTATTATACAATGCCAGGTTTATTTAAACTATAGCAGAGATGAAATGCAGAAAACAAAAATAATAATTTACAGAATATACAATTTAATAACAATGTTCATTATAGGTTTACTTATTTAGTAATGCTCTTACAGTGTTACTTATATGTTTGGACATCAAAGCCCTTTTAAAATAACTAACAAGCAAACACACACAATTTTGCAAAAGAAAATTACAGATGCTTGGTGATATAGGCAAAATATGTTGTGAAAGATGCATATAAAGTTATTTAAGTTTTCTCAGATCACCTGTGTTTTCTATTTCTCTGTCAGCAGCTCCCTTCAGAAATTGTTTAAATCAGGAACTTCTCCTGTGTCATAGAGGGTTTTTTCTGACACTTCTGAAATCACAGAACAAGTATCAATATGTGTTTAAAGATCAAAACCTGTTTTAAGTTTCAGCCCATTTTCACGCTCTGTGTAAGTGATTTATCCGATTAACTGTACAGTAAGGTTACATACTTTTAGGTTAAATTAGTTTACTTCCATTCATCCTTTGACAACTTGCCAGCAAAACCTTTATATAAAAAACGCTCATCTACACATAAGATGCCATTAAAAGCCCAAACTTTCAGAAACAAGAGCTCAAGTCTATAGTTACGTTAGCTCTTATAGTTAGCCTCACGGTTGAGATGCTAACGGACTTTTTCCGAAGACACTAAACCATTTCTATAAAGTAAATATTCAACAAAAGCGTGTCATTTACATGAAAAAAGTGTCAGGAACACTTGTATGTACTATTTGTGTAATTTTAAAGACTAAACTTACCTGAAATGAGTGAAAAAAGCAGTGAGAGGCGGCGTTTAGCTGTTTGACAGTTGAGCTGCCCCGTTTCCATGGTGACTTCCTCTGCTCCAGCTCACCATGCGCACATTAAAGCACGTAGAAGTCACGCAGGATTTACGTAAATATAATAATAATATAATATAATAGCTTTAGAAATGGTAAACGTGGTGTAGAAATAACAATGAAAAAACATTGATTAAAAACTAACATTAATACATGCATCATGAACAATTAAACTTTAATTAAACAATTAAACTTTGTTTTATGTATTTTTAAAATATATTTTCAAAGTATATTTCAATATATTTAACAGTGCTACATTCCTATGGGTGTAATTAATGTAAATTTATTAATAGGGCTATATAAAGGTAGTTTATTATGGTTTTTGAACTACTGAGATGTTTAATATGTTTTTAAGGATGCATTATAGGCATATTAATATTATATAAATGATTGTTAACAGGTGTACTACACAGCACAAGCGTTTTCAACGAGATAAGCCAAAGGGGGCAGTTTCTGCCATGCCAAATATACAGTATATATTTACATATAGTTTGTGAATATTAATAACAAATAATCTATGGGATGTGCAGGTTGTGCGGTGACATAACTTTAAACTATTTCTACATCTATTTCTTCACTTCCTATATTAAAAGCAGTCGTCCATATTTGACTTGGTGAAAAGAAACACATTTAATCTTTAAGGAACGTTCAATCTTGTGTCTGAAGTTTAATTAAGCAGCATTATGGTAATCAGAGAGCATATAAAGAATGTACACAGATTACGTGCATACGACGTTGCAGTTAGTCATTAAATTACCAACATATTACGATTAGAGTACCTATCTGGGATGTTCTTGGTTATCTTGTTACGTTAGGAGGACGTACTGACGACGTTGTGAATTGGTAATGGAATTACATGCATACGAGGTCGTGGTTACATTGCCTATTGGTAAATCATGAAATTACCAAAAATTACCAATACGTTACGTAACGGTTACGTCTTGTGTTAGCTGGGCAGCACCTATATATATATATGGGCTGTCAACGTTAATGCGTTAACGCATGCGATTAATCTAAAAGTCTTAATGCGTTTATTTTTTAACGCAAATTAATTGTTTGGTAAGGTTTGACCTCAACTTCTTGCCGTCATCGCAGCGCGGAAGGTGTCTATTCTTCATTGGTAATCTATCATTGCCTGCGTCCCAATGTGCACACTATCCATCCTAAATTCTATGTGATATTAGTAATTTTCAAAACTATTGAAGGCAGATAGGGTGGACAGTATGCACAGGAGGCGCCGAGCTAGACAAAAGTGAAGCGAACGCGGAGAGAGAGAAAGAGAGAGAGAGAGAGGAAAAATATTTGCATGCTTTGTCGATTTAAAAAAAGCATTTGATTCAATTTGGCACGACGGATTATATTACAAACTTTTACAAAGTGGTGTAGGGGGTAAAGTTTATGACATTATTAAATCAATGTATTCAAGCAACAAATGTGCAATACGAATTGGCAACAAACATACAGAATTCTTCTCCCAGAAGAGAGGAGTACGGCAGGGCTGTAGCCTGAGTCCAACACTGTTCAACATCTACATTAATGAATTAGCGGTGCAGCTGGAACAGTCTACAGCCCCTGGACTCACTCTACAAGACAAAAATATCAAGCTTTTGCTGTACGCAGATGATCTAGTGCTGCTGTCATCCACCCCACAGGGACTACAGCAACACCTAGACCTGCTGGAGAACTACTGCCAGAACTGGGCCCTGGCAGTAAACCTCAAAAAGACCAGCATTATGGTCTTTCAGAAAAAGCACAGATGTCAGGAACACAGATACCAGTTCAGTCTAGGCAGCACCGCCCTAGAACACACGATGCAGTACACTTACCTCGGCCTGATCATCACTGCATCGGGGAGTTTCAGTATGGCAGTGAATGCTCTCAAAGATAAAGCTCGAAGAGCTCTATATGCAATCAAGAAAAAAATCCAAAATATTGAAATACCGCTTCCAATTTGGTGTAAAATCTTTGATAGTGTAATTCAGCCCATAGTGCTGTATGGAAGTGAGGTTTGGGATTCACTCAGTGATCAGAGCTACACTAGATGGGACAGGCATCCAACAGAAGCCCTACACACAGAATTATGCAAAATGATCCTAAAATTACAAAGGAGAACACCCAATAATGCATGTAGGGCAGAATTAGGCCGTTTCCCATTGATTATAAATATACAAAAAAGATCGCTCAAATTCTGGATACATCTAAAATCAAGTCCCAAATTTTGTAGTTGATAAACAGGAAAGTGGGTTCAAGCGCCAGCAGAAGGCAGTGTAATGGAAGTGGTCTTTAAGAGAAGCAGTCTATCAGCGGAAGTTTAAAATCAGCTCGTAAGTGTATTTACTTGACTCAGTGTTTAGCGCATTTGCCGTTGCTAGGAAACGCTTATTTTGTTTACTAGGATGAGAGTTGCTGAAATCGCGTTTGGTCTCGTACTGTATCGTGTATCTTGTCAGTGTGTGCACTTGCTTGGCCATTTGTAGTTGATAAACAGGAAAGTGGGTTCAAGCGCCAGCAGAAGGCAGTGTAATGGAAGTGGTCTTTAAGAGAAGCAGTCTATCAGCGGAAGTTTAAAATCAGCTCGTAAGTGTATTTACTTGACTCAGTGTTTAGCGCATTTGCCGTTGCTAGGAAACGCTTATTTTGTTTACTAGGATGAGAGTTGCTGAAATCGCGTTTGGTCTCGTACTGTATCGTGTATCTTGTCAGTGTGTGTACTTGCTTGGCCATTTGTAGTTGATAAACAGGAAAGTGGGTTCAAGCGCCAGCAGAAGGCAGTGTAATGGAAGTGGTCTTTAAGAGAAGCAGTCTATCAGCGGAAGTTTAAAATCAGCTCGTAAGTGTATTTACTTGACTCAGTGTTTAGCGCATTTGCCGTTGCTAGGAAACGCTTATTTTGTTTACTAGGATGAGAGTTGCTGAAATCGCGTTTGGTCTCATACTGTATCGTGTATCTTGTCAGTGTGTGCACTTGCTTGGCCATTTGTAGTTGATAAACAGGAAAGTGGGTCCAGCTGAATTGAAATGATCATTTGTTAGATTGGTATAATGAAGGTTATTATACCGCGGCAGCGGTCGCGGCAGTCGTCGTGTGAAGCCCTCTTAGTGTGAAGACCAAAGAGTGTAAAGACCATCGACTCTACCGTGCGACTCCACCGGGCAGGGACACCGGCAAGGGATAGTAGTAGCTTTTTATTTAATTTTTTCATTGATATGTTTATTATTGAAATGTTGTTGTTATATGCATGTGTTAATTTTATTTAATTTCTTTATTTTCTTAAATATGTGGGTAGATAGTATTTATAGAGTTGTAACTTTTTAGTTTTAGTTACTTTTTCTTATTTGTAAGTCGCTTTGGACAAAAGCGTCTGCTAAATGACAAAAGTAAAAAAGTAAAGAGTGTAAAGACCATCGACTCTACCGTGCGACTCCACCGGGCAGGGACACCGGCAAGGGATAGTAGTAGCTTTTTATTTATTTTTTTCATTGATATGTTTATTATTGAAATGTTGTTGTTATATGCATGTGTTAATTTTATTTAATTTCTTTATTTTCTTAAATATGTGGGTAGATAGTATTTATAGAGTTGTAACTTTTTAGTTTTAGTTACTTTTTCTTATTTGTAAGTCGCTTTGGACAAAAGCGTCTGCTAAATGACAAAAGTAAAGTAAAGTAAGTAAAGTAAGTAAGTCCCAGAGAATCGCTACATTTTAAAGCACTACAAACCCAAGAACTGAACCCTGAAAAGAGTCCACTCAGTCAGCTGGTTCTGAGACTTACTAACCTGACTAACTCTACTAACACTAGCCAGTCTCAGATCAGCACTGCTTCTCACCCAAACATCAAAATAAATCAAATTATCAAACAATCTAAACATATATATCTGGAACATTGGGATCAAGAAACCAAAACACAAAGTAAATTACAACTCTATCGAACTATAAAATTAAATTATGAATTAGAAGAATATCTCCAGAGTGTGAAAGACACAAAGCAGAGACAGATCCTGAGCAAGTACAGGCTCAGTGAGCACAGACTAGCCATCGAGACCGGCAGACACAGAAAGAGCTGGTTACCCAGAGAGCAGTGTCTGTTCACTGTGAGACAGGAGAGATCGAGACAGAGACACACTTCCTACTTCACTGTTACCAATTTAAATCAATCAGAGACATATACATCAACAAATTCACAAACATCATAAAGAACTTTACAGCCATGACTGAAGAGGAACAAATAAAGATAATACTAGGAGAGGGACAGACAGCAGCACTGGCTGCGAGATACGTGTGGACGTGCCACAGTCTGAGAGACAGCAGGTGAACGTGTGTGTGTGTGTGTGTGTGTGTGTGTGTGTGTGCTACAGTCTGAGAGACAGCAGGTGAACGTGTGTAATGTATGTATTATGTCTGACCTCAGTGTGTTTCCCTACCGTCTACCACAGTGACCCTCAGCCTGTGTGGTTATATGTTAAACACTGTGGTATGAAATGTTCACACAAGTTCTTATTTGTTAAAATGTTTATTTAAGTTTATATTGTTATAATGTTATTCTGTTATTTTGATATTTTCATTGTTATTATATTTCAAGCTTTGGCAATATTGTATTTTTTACAGTCATGCCAATAAAGCAATATTGAATTGAATTGAATTGAATTGAGAGAGAGAGAGAGAGAGCGAGAGAGAGAGAGAGATGTATACTCATATGTATAAGAGTACAGCGAACCAGTGTTGCCAGGGTCGCGGTTTTCCCGCACAATTGTGATATTTTAAAAATACAGTCGCGGGAAAAATTACAGAGCCATGGGTTGTGATTTGTTTGTTTGTTTGTTTTTTGTTTGTTTACTTGTATAATGTACCGCGGCCGCCCAAAGAGTACACATGTGATCAAAAAAAGGAAGTTATTAAAACATTCGATGGTGGTTTAAAGTGAGTTCTGAGTAAAAGTGTACTATTAATCTCATAAATTGTCTTATGTAGCATGATGCTAATGTTAGCTCTAATACAAGAAAAGGTCCAATTCGTCTTCATAATGCATTTTGTCATAATACTTCATGTAAGGTCGCAAGAAAATCTTTTGTTGTATTTATTTATAAATACTTTTGATAATAGTTCAGTAAATGTATACTGGGATTGAAGCGATCGTGGCTTGGTAAACGTTTTATTGCCAGTATAAAGGCTGATAATGGCTGAAAAAAAGAAGAATAAGGACTATGTCTCATACCCAGCGGAGCTGTGAAAGGTTGTTTCCTTTAATTAGTTTGTCATGCATTTCTTTATATCAACAGAATTACAGGTAAATCATGGTATTTTAAATTTACGATTAATCATGATTTATCACAGTCCATGACTGTGATTAACGCGATTAAAATTTGTAATTGATTGACAGCACTAATATGTATATATATATCCCTAATAGCACACATACGTCGGGCCGACGTCGACCCGATGTACAAAATTTCGTAGGCACGATGTCGCTCAGGGAGCGTTTGCTAATCGGCAATACATCGCCGCGACGCCGGCCCCTGATCGGAAATGCCTTCCGGCCGATGTTGGGACGATACAGCTGCAAATACCGGCCGCTCTGCGTGGACGCGGTTCACCAGCGTTTTGCTGCCGCTGGTTTATAATAAAACAATACACACCACTCTCAAGAACAGTTGCAACTTTATTCATATTTTCATTTAACACATTACATATACAAATACATTTACATTTAACATATGCTTTGATCAAAAGCGGATAATTCACGATTATTTATAGTCTTTTGAAAATTAACCATTATTTTACCACAGCATTTGTAGTAAAACCATAGTAAACTCAAAATCAACCATAGTTTTACTACAGTAACGGTTTAGCTATGACTGTTGCAGTAAAACCATAGTAAGTACAAAATAACCGTTACTACAGCATTTGCAGTAAAACCATAGTTACAACATTTACCATGATTTAAAAAACTATGGTTACTATAGTCATAGTCACCACAGTTTTACTGAAGTATTACTGCAATATTACTATAGTAGAATATGGCATCAAAACCATGGTTTAAAAAAACCACAAAAAAAACCACATGGTCATGCTTGCTAGTTTTACTATAGTAAAACCATGGTTAAATGTTGTATTAGTAGAGCACTTTTCACTATACTTATTTCAAAGTAGGTTTACAGAATATGCATATTTCAAGGTTACAATTTAAAAACATTCTTTAATCAGCCAGAGGTGACTGAGACTCACTGGGAAGACCATCTTCTGGCAACAAAATAATGTCCATATGACAGTAGTTCATAAAACAAGTCATGTGTTCAGTGCTGTCAGCATCTTCATGAGTTACAATAATACAACAGTTACATAAACACAATAAAAACCAGGCAAACAATAATTAAGCAGTTAAAATGTTTTAAATTGCCTGATAAAAATTCTAAAATATTTTCTGATAAAATATTACAAAAGTCTCTATTTTTGTGTTCAGTTAAACACTATTCTTCAACATTATTAAAGGGTAAGTTCAACAATTTTCAGTCCATTTTGTTACAATGTTGGTAATATATGTAAAAGAACAATGTTCATTCTTTCTCTGAGATACCCAGTGTATTTGCCAGCAAAAATGATGCAAAATAGCATTTTTTCATTTAGATGCTGCAAAAAGAGTTTGTCATTTTGTCAAAACTCGTCATTTCATTTTGCGTCATCCTGTGGCGTGCTGCTTGCAAATAAAAGAGGACATATAGATACCCATAACTCAGAGAAAGAGTAAATATGGTTCATTTACAGATATTAGAGACGTTGCAATAATACAAAGTGGCCTGAAAATAGTCAAACTTACCCTTATAGACAATATAAGGATAGTATTTGTTTTGTGTGTCCAATGTTGTGTGTGTCCATGTACAGTTGCTGTCATCTGAAGTCTTTGTGAGCGTTGGTATCATCTGAAGTCTGTACAAGTGAGTTTGGATTCAGTCTGGAGCTGGTGTAATCTCTAATAATCTTGGGATGGGCATCCTGAGATAGAAACAGGAAATCAAAAGAAGAAAGTTTAGCATAGCTGCTGTTCATATTATTGACAAAAGATGATTTATTTCATCATGTATAACTGGAGTGCAAGGTTATCAGATGTGTTGTGTGAATACTTGGCTAAAATGTATTTTAATCTAATTTAAACTAAAAGAGTGTGTCCGAGCTCCAAATATTATTAGGAAGGCTATTTCAAAAAGCTCTACTTCCTTTATTGATTTGATAAATCCTTGGTATTAGAATTGTGTGACCTCACTACAGACCAAGCACCATAGCTGCTGCTTCCCCTATTTGTGCTTATTTTGCTATAAATCTAATTTAATCACAAGGTGTAATATGTGCTCATCCAAAAACATTAGGCAGGTGCTCAATCACATGAAACACTTCATCTATCAGTAAACAAAAATCGGCACACTGCCACTAATGCTCTCAAAAATCAGTTTATTGTTGAAGTGTTTCATGTGATCCCTTAGTAAATGTATTTTCTCATTATTTGAGGAACAGGAAGTCTCTTTAGAATGGACAACACATGCCACACAGTATAATTTAAGTGGGTGGAACATCATATTTGTAATTTACACTACTCTTAAATGTTTGAGTCAGTAAGATTTTTTATATGTCTTTGAAAGAAGTCTCTTCTGCTCACAAAGGCTGCATTTATTTGATCAAATTGAAGTAAAAATAGTAATATTGTGAAATATTACTAATTTAACAACAGATTTCTGTGAATATATGGTGAAATGTAATTTATTTCTGTGATCTAAGCTAATTTGTATTATGCCAGTCTTCAGTGTCACACGATCCTTCAGAAATCAAACCGATACGCTGATTTGCTGCTAAAGAAACATTTCTGTGTAATGCCTGATCAGGATACCACACATCTAGGTTCAACACATTCCTGATGCAAGGATGGATCAAAGCTCGCATTCCAGCGGAACCTATCGCTCCAAACTCCCCTTTTCTTCCTGGGATCATAAACCAGGGTCCAGCTCAGGAAATTCACGTTTTGTCATTTTGAAAGAAAACAGAACTCCCCTTCCCGGAGCCTAAACTTTACTGGCGCCATATTCCCTAAATCTCTATCCATTAAGTTTGCAGTAAATCATGAAAACGTCTGGACGAAGAAAGTTTTACAGCCGACTCGGAGCTAAGACGAGCTCCAGAGCTCCCCAAGAAGTGACATTATGACCTCGCGTTCGCCCAAGAAAGGAATGCGTTTTTCCTGTTGCGTTCTCTGAACCAACAGAGACGGACAAAGGGAGCCACAGCTTGGATTATGGATATTGTGTGTTTTGAAAAGGGAACGAGTTATAATAAGTTCCTGCTAAACAAATTATACTCTAATACAAAAGCAATATAGACAATATAGTTACAACCTGTGTGAAGAATGTTTTTCTATGTTTATAAGCTTGTTGCGTTATTTTAAACCTATGGGTGTCGTAATCTTCCAGAATGTATAAGTTTACCCGATCACTAATTGTTCATTTTCACATGATTAATATGTGTATTTAGAATTTAGGATCTGTTTATCAATGTATTTAACCCAATAATATCCTCTGTGGTCACGTGTATGTTTGTGCATATCAAAATATAAGTGTTTGGTTTCTTTAGAAAGCTGATTTAATGAATAATAATATTGTGGTATGAATGAAATCTTATCTGTTTTCCATTAACGCCTATTTACAAGACGAATGGAAGTCTGCTGTTATAAGTTTTTATGTGATAAAATACTTGCGCAGATAATGTATGCAACACATAACTGTGCAGGGCGGGGCTCCGCCCACAGAAACACTTGCGATTGGACCACGCGCCCAAAAGGCGGACCCCAAATCGGCCCGTTAAAACGGATGCACAACCATGAAAGTTCGGTTGGAGTTTGAAAACAACAGGAGGCCACGCACGCCTCGCGAGTCTCTCGTTCTGCTCACGCTGCAAAAGGGCTTCTGGCCGCGAACATCACGGCGGAGCCAAGCAACTAACACCAAGACTCAGTTAAACTTTGAAAGAACTTTAACATTGGAAGCTAAGACCTGAATCGGCTTCCTGAGCGCCATTACGTCAGAACGAGACGACCAACCACTGAAGAGCAACCGCGTCACATGACCTCCCGAGCAGCCAATCCACGCGCCGTCCGCCTTTACCAAAGCAAAGGAGGAAAAAGCCTGACTTTGAACCGAAGGAAAGACTGAGTTCGATCGAAACAACTGAAAGACCAAGTAAGGCAAATCTCTTTATTGACTGAAACCGGGATATCTCTCCGTTGAGAGTAAAGATAGAATAATTCTCTGTCTATGAGTTTCCTCAGGCTAAAACGAGCATTAAGTTAGAACCTAAGACTCTCTTAAGATCCGAACAATTCATTGTAACGTATGTGTGTGTTTATGTCTATGTTGTCTAGTTAATGTTGTGTTAGAATAGTGAATAAAACTTTGACTTTATTAAGAAATCTTTTGTCTGTGTTATGTGATTTAACATGTCGTAACTATTTGCCAAAAAGATCGCGTTTTACCTACGCTCAGGAGCTAACTAAGTTAACTCAATTTAACTATTTGATTTATTTTAATCGTTGGCCACGAATGAAATAAACAACGTGTTAAAAGATAACTTGCTGTTATTAATGCTTGCTGGACAAGTCGTTAACAAGGCATAAGTTGTACATTCTGATTAATAACAATTAATCATATGAAGATCAACTCTTAAGAGTGATTCCCTAAAAGATAAATAATAAAATAAAAATATTTTTGTAGGATTAATGTCTTACATCTGATTATTATCAGTCTTATCGATTGTCAAAAGTTAGAGCAAACATTTGTTTCAAATAAACCCTGTACTGTTTTAAAACTTTATTCATCATAGAATCCTGAAAAAATGAAGCAGCACAGCTGTTTTCAACACTGATAATAATCAGAAATATTTCTTCAGAAGCAAATCAGTATATTAGAATGATATTTCTGAAGGATCATGTGACACCGAAGACTGGAGTAATGATGCTGAAAAATCAGCTCTATCAAGAGAATAACTGAGAAAGGAAAACCAACACCCAAACTGAATTTGCAAAGGCCAGCAAAGCTTTTATGCGCCATTTCAAAGATTGCAACTATGAGTGCTATGAGTGGCTAACAGCTAGCACAAGTTATGTTGTTGGCGTGTTTATTTTTTAATCCAAGTAAAGGGACATGGGATGATAGACCCAGTGACTTTATTTACAAGTGACAAGTGAATGCTTTATTTGATGAGTATTGTCTCATGCACATTGTTATGGAGGTGTACGTGGTGCGTTGATAATACTGTGGTGTAGTCTGTGGATGTCCAGCATTTGTACAGTTTTGCTGCTTTGGTTGCGTCCTCATTTTAGAGTGACGTAAATGTGCATAGTGAACTGTGTATTGGCGGATTACTTTTACTGACCATGATGTAGGGAAATTTACTCTGCATTTAACCCACACTAATCTAGCCTACTGTTGAAATTGTTGATCAGCCGTCATTGTTGTTGAGAGCCTATGTGTGGCATAATATGTGCATTATGCATATGGCTGTGTTAGCTGTAACAGAGATGTGTACATGTAGTTTACTGAAGGCCCTGACTGAAACCCCACGGTACGCCACTGTCTGACAGTCGGTTCACTCCAACTCTGCAGCAGGCCATCATCACTGAAGAATCAACAAAACAAGCAATCTGTGACAGAGACAACAATATTTAGTTTGCAGATCCAGGTTTATTAGGAGGAAAAAAGCTAGAACAGAGGTAAAAATGCAAATAAAAGAAAGAATATATATAACAATTATAATAACAACCTTCTTTAGTTCACCTGTATTTCTAAGTCAGTAGCTCCCTTCAGAAATGTTGAAATCTTGGAGCTTTCCTTCTGTTCTGTAGTTTCTTTCTGTCCTCCTGAAATCACAGAACAATTTTTATTATATTTGTTTACCATGAAATATCAAAACTTTTTCAGTGATTACACTCTCCATGCAAGTGACGTCATTGATTCAGTAAAGAAGCCTTTTCCAATAACATATTGACAAATCACCAGCAAAACCTTTACAGAGCTATCCAAATCTCTCATATGGGTAGTTGACGTAAGAAAAATGTAAAAAAAACTAAAACAAAAATACATTAAAATAAACTCTAACATTGAAGAGAAACCTCTCATGCTATTTGTTACTCTTAAGAATGAAGACACATTTTTCTCAAGTTATTTGTAGTTTTTTCTACATTTTTGCTGTGACACACCATAGGACAAGTCCAATTTTTATTTGTCAACTACCCATATACACACACAAATATTTGATTAAAAGCCCAGAGTTTGATAAACAAGAGCTCAGTCTATGGAGTTAGCCTACCTGAAAACTGTTAAAGCCTGGCTCACACTACAGGATTTTTTGCCTGATTTAGCCCCTCCTGAGAATCAGAGGAAAAATCTTGTGGAGCACCTCGATCGGTCCCGATGTTCGGCGTGGATTGTCTGGTAATGTGAGGCGTTCACAGATCGAACCTTGCACCTCCCGATCTGCTCGCACACAAATCGGGGCCACCCCGATCATATCAAACATGTTTGATATTTAGGATTTAAATCGGGATGATGACAGCTGATTACGTCATGTGCTTTCACAATAGCCAATTCAGAACCGCAAAACAGCTGCTGCTGTCTGTTGGATAGTGGAGACGGAGGAAACGGCTTCTTGAAGTTTAGTACCAAAACTGTCTGTATAATGTGTCGAAACCGTATCACAACCATGAGGAGAAAGAAGCGCCGGGTGAAATCACCTCAGTTTTGAACGTACTGGGTGAATGCAGAAAGCTGCTAGCAAACATGTAAACATTGCTGATGCGCTGCTGTGTGAGATCACGTGAGGCGCTCCGTCTGGCATGATAATCTTAATATGTTGTAGTGTGTGATGCGCCACGATATTCAAATCTTATAGTGTGTAACTTACCTGTTTAAGATTTGAGGGAAGAAAATCTGCGAAGATTCTCCTTGTGTGTGTGTGCAGCAGCCAGATTTCATAATCGGTTAGGATTTTAAAACTCCTGTAGTGTGAGCCAGGCATAATATGCTAACAGACTTTTTCGAAGACACTAAACCATTTCTATGAAATAAATATTTAATTGAAACATGTCAATAACAAGTAACGTGTCAGAAACCTGAGTTTACTGCTTGCCAGTAGTTGTGTTGACGCCCCGTTTCCATGGCAACTCTGCTCCCCGCTCACCATTCACACAAACAAACATCTAGCATTAAAACATTACATTAATAAATTACAGTCTCATTCAATTAATATTCAATAATGAATTTAAAACTTGATTTGTAGTTCAAAAAGCAACAGCAACAATAGCTCACCGTATAGAGATGGATTTTCTAGCAGCCTGTAAAAGAGAGAAAAACACGGCGAAAAAGCAGTTAGGACTTCTCTATTACTGTCACAGAAATAACAATAATATAAAATTGTTATTATTATTATTCTATTCTAATTAGTTTGACTTGTAAAATACCAGCGTGAATGTAATTTAGACTAAGACAGTACGCCATTACTAAAAAGAGGGTTGAGTACCCTTTAAAGTACAGGTACAAGTCAATTCACTGACTTTTTTTCTGACTTAAGTTTTCTTAGGAACATGGGCTGGAGTTTTTAATTTTGAACTCTCAAAGTGCATTAGAAGTAGTAGAAGTAATTAATTTTTTAAATGTACAAAAAAATTTTTAGCCCAAGTCTTCATTGGTCTTTTTATAAATATTGTATCGTGGACTTCGTGGGGAGTTCTCATGAACTGTTTTTAGCAGCAAATCATTTTCATTCATCATTAAAATGATTTCTGAAGGATTACGTGACATTGAAGACTGGAGTAATGATGCTGAAAATTCAGCTTTATCACAGTAATAAACTACTACCCTAAGTTGTCAGTTAAAACATACTTACAAAACCAAAGATGTGCTCTGTTCTGTTAAATAAGCTTTTGGGTTGTATTTAGCAGCTGTTGAGACACAAGCAGAGGGGAGAAAAATAAGAAACATGACAATGTGAATGAGCCTCTAAAAGTTGTCATATACCATCAACATTACTTAAGCAATTAAAGTAAATAATCGAACTGTCTAATATACAGTCAAAACATACTTACAAAGCCCAAAATCCGCTCTGTTCTGTGGCTCTTAAAAGTGCCTTTGGGGTGTATTTAGCAGCTGTTGAGAGTGAGACACAATTAAAGGGGAGAAAAAGAAGAAACATGACATTATGAGTGGGATATACGTCTGTAGGAATTAAGATGCACTTGGTTTTAATTGATCTTTACTGACTAATCAGTATGGCAAGTCAGAAATGCAGGGTGACTACTATTGATCACTTACAAAAATCAGATATTTGATCACAGAATTTTTTTTTTTAATTGCATAAATTCCAGAGACTCTGCTTAATGAATATGCACAATAAAATCTGAAATGCACTGATGAGTCTGCATAAATCAACACAAGTAGTAATTAAGCCACAGTAAGACATTTTTTATTATTATTCATTATTATAAAAAGAGGATGGCGGGTCTTTTCTGTCTCTCTTTAATTGCACGTGCCAGAGGGGCAGCTTGCGCTCACAGTCAAGCCTGTAAGACCGATTTAATTTTCAAACAACGTGATATTATTGATAATTGTATAATTTGTTAATTTTAAGCAATTTAAGTAATGTCAACGTGACACAAATAACCCTGAAACGACGAAGCTTTCAGCACAAATGACGTCACGCAGACATAACGGCATTTAACGGCGAAGACGGGTTGTTAGATAGCACGGAAAAAGACAAAGACAGTTTATGGGAGAAGAAAATTTATATTTACTGAAAGTCAATCCGAATAATTTGACAATTTATTGTTAAAGCGACCGTTAAGAGAAAAAAAAGAAAAAAAAAAAAAAAAAAAAAAAAGTGTCCCCCTCAGTTCCCGTATCTACTTTTTTTTTATCCTCTCTTTATATTTTGTTTTGTTGAGGGGTTATGTATTTATTTATATTTTACTGAATCTAAATCAAACAGGCAAGTAAAAGACCTTTACCTCAAGGAAGATTTTCAGTAACCTAGTAGCCTTTGTGGGGTGCACTCAGAAGTGAGTCCAGCTGTGCGCGCGGTGGGCATAGACCCCAGCTTATATACCCACTGCCAGGTGCCTGCGAAATCTGGCGGGCTTTGAACGCAACTAATTAGTGACCAAAAATAAATAAGTAAATATAATTTATTTAGAAAACGTAACGTACATTTATGTAATACATTATAGTGCTACTATTTGTGTTAAATTACTATACAAAAAAAAAAAAAAAAAAAAAAAAAAAACACAACAACAACTGTGACGGGGTTCCCTAATTAACTGGTGTACATTGTAATCAACTTTGTGCACACTGCCCTCCAAAAAGTTTGGAAACGCCCTAGAAAAGTGGAGTCTTGGACAATATTGGCAAAAATAAGTTATTTGTAGTTTCTCTTTTCTACATTTTTGCTATGGCACACCATAGGACACAGTCCAATTTTTATTTGTCAACTACCCATACACATATTTGATTAAAAGCCCAGAGATTGATAAACAAGAGCTCAGCAGTTTTCAGGTAGGCTAACTCTGTAGACTAAGATGCTAACGGACTTTTTCGAAGACACTAAACCATTTCTAAGATAAATATTTAACTGAAACATGTCAATGTGTAGTAAGAAACGTGTCAGGAACGTTTGTATGTAATATTTGTGTGATGTTAGGGACTAAATTTACCTGAAAACAGTGAAACCCGCAGCGAGAGGCGGCGTTTACTGCTTGCTGGTAGTTGTGTTGATGCCCCGTTTCCATGGCAACTCTGCTCCCGCTCGTGCAGCGCTCAACGCACACACAGCATTCACACAAACAAACAAACATCTCTAGCATTAAAACATTACATTAATAAATTAGTCTCGTTCAATAATTATTCAATAATGCATTTAAAACTCAATTTGTAGTTCAAAAAGCAACAGCAACAATAGCTCACCATATAGAGACGGATTCTTTCTGGCAGCCTGTAAAAGAGTGAAAACACGGCGAAAAAGCAGCTAGGACTTCTCTATTAATAATCCGCTTTAATATTTCCCCTCAGAGTAACTGCTGGAAACGCATTAAGGCGTTAACATTCATTTTAAAAATCGCTAGCGTGACCGTTAGCTAACTTAAACAAGTTAGATGGAAATGAAGCACAATCTAGTCACTTGTGCTGTAGCACACAGAGAGCCTTACTAGTACCCTTTAAGTGTCACAGAATTAACAAAGTAGTATTTTTTTGTAATTTAGCTGAAGTGAAATCTTACCTGAAAGCCCCAGATGTCGCCGGGATGAGTCTCTTCTATCTGTGGGTTGCTAAGAAACCAATAACTGGGCTCGCGAGCAAACAGATTAGCGCGGTATCGGCCTGCGGTCGGGAACCGACTCAGAGCCGACGATTGAAGAGCTGAGAAACAGAGCACTGACCGAATTATACCAGCCTACGCCTGGCCGATGTTTTTTACATGTTTCAGGTAGTGAGGCCGAAGTTTCGATATTGGGCCGACATCGGCCAGACGACTATATATTGTGGCGGGGTGGAAGCGACACACGACAAGGAGAGCTCGAGTTATTACCCCGGAGGGTGGATTTATTAGATATCAAGTGCTGGGGAAGTGCAGTGCAGAGTGGTAGTGGTGCTTGTCGTGCTCTCTGGTGTGAATCCGTGGTGATTAGGACCGGCTCTGGGCTCTGTGCAGGCTGGGTCGTTCAAAGGCTGGATTCTGTGGGAAAATGAAGAGAGCAGCGTGTTAGATCTTGGACGGATTGGAGATGAGACTCCCCGAGTGTGCGGCTCTCGCGGCTTATCTGGCCGCGGCCAAATTAGGGACAGGTGCGGTCGCTTCAGTCGTGAGGGGCGAGCGCAGGTGTTCCTTGTGCGTTTCCAGGGCAACGCTGATAGATTGTCGGGACGCTCGTCACAATATATATATATATACACACACTATATTACCAAAAGTATTGGGTCACCCACTTCTAATGAACAGGTTTGACTACTTTAGTAATTTCCATGAGTACAAATCTTAATGTTTAAGCATATAGTGATATTCTAGGGAATTGTGTGCTTCTAATTGTATTGCAACAATTTGGACAGGGCCCTTTTTTATTCTAACATGACTGGTCTGCATAAAGAAAAGTCCTAATCTCAGTTGAACACCTCTGGTGTGACTTTAAATGCAGCCGAAAACTCATCACCAAACACCAATGATTTGTACATACACTATAGGAACAGAAGGCGGCAGTTCCAAAACTGTGGTAACAAAGATGGAAGCATAATTCAGGTATGTAACCCCCCCAAATATATTTTTTGGGTGTTATGGGGGTCCCTTAATGCTTATGGGAGGTCCGGGACCCCCTCAATTCGAACACTGAGTTTAGGGTTATTCGAATAAGTTGACATATACTTCCAAAGATTCTTATAGTCAGTATGTTGTTGTGGGCCCATCAAAGTAAGGTGTTAGAAGATATTAAGCAGAGAGTCTACTAATACTCTAATGACTGCTAGTTGACATGTAGTTGCAAAGTTACTTAACTTTAGTTGAATGTCTGATGTGGATTATCAAAATAAAGTTAAAACAATTAAATGCCTTTGTTGTAACAAGTATCCTTTTCTGGCTGCCATCATCTAACATACAGTGTACTTCTTTCTGTGTAAAAAGCTTTATTTGGCTTGCTAGCATGTCTTGTTACATAAATGTTTACTTCAAAATAACTTGATTCAGTCAAGTTTAGCCAAAATTACTGTTATGAGTGTGTGATTCTCACTTGGTTTCAAAATGGGATTTTTTTTCTCAGATGAGCAATATACAAATAGCAGTTAATCAAACATGGATGAAATAAAACACCCATTGACTTATGAAACAGTCCATTGTGCTGTCAAAATGTGAAATGTCATAAAGTTTTACACGTTTAAACAGAATAATTATTACTAGCTTTGACCAAGTAAATGGCAAGGTTCACTCAACAAACTACCAGTCCAATTGTTTAAAAAAATAAATCATCATAATGTGACTCGCTTATGGCCACTGTATTACAGTAAAAAAGGATTGTTTTTTAGAAATGCAAAGAATTAGTAAAACAAATCTGTAGCATCTAAATGAGCATAAAAGCATTGCCTTTGAAAATAATGGAGCAGAATGCAAACATTTAATGCAAAAATTCAGTGGCAACTAAATTCACTGATGCTAAACTCTCAGCCAAGGGCTAAATCAGCTCTACAGCATTTACATTTATTTAGAATAATAAAAGCATGAGGAATAAATCTAAGGGAGACAAATAGTGCTACCCTGCCAAGTTGTACAGGAGTGCAATAGAGCAAAAATGCAAAAAAAAACCTCCTTACAAATACTTGTATGTCTATCCAAATCTCTTATGTAAACTGTAAAAAAAAATATATATATGTATATGTATATATATGTATATGTATATATATGTATATGTGTATATGTATGTGTGTATATATATATATATATGTATATGTGCAGCGGAGCCATTATTTGTATCTGTGACAATCTCAAAATTATTTGTATCTGCATTCGGATGGATCCGGAAGTGGGCGTGGCTTAAACAGGAAGTCCGTCAAATTACGTGAAAATACCATTTTAAATGCAAATCTGTTCGATTCGTAGTTTTCATTTAACAAGTATGCCTTGTATAACTAAAGAAATTATTATGTTTATTATAATTATAACTTTGAAAATATTTTCAGTTTAAAACTACAGAAAATGTTGATCAAAAAAAATATAATAAAAAAAAATGATAAAAAAAAATAACTTTATTCTCCTTGTTTTCCAGTGAAACTGTATACAAATTTGTCAAGAGACAAGCATCCACAATCTTAAATAAGAGCACTAGTAGAAAAAAAAGAAATGGAAAGAAAGTGTTCAGTACTCATAGCAGAATGACAATAAAGCTCGCTTGAACTTGAAGTAACTTGGAGATCATGTATTGCTGGAGTCTGTGATCATTTACGAGTATTTTATCAACAGAGCACAACAAATCATATGGACCCTCCAAAAGCCTTCATCAAACCTCGCTTTTCTTCGTCTTGTATAATTAAATGTGATGCCATTCACTAAAAAGGCTAATGTAATGCGTTTTTACAGTTGTATTTCGAAAAGGTTTGAAGTTAGGACCGTTTTTAGGATATTTTTGTGAGTTAGTTGATATAACTCCAGACAAAGCTCTGATTTCTGAGAGACGCGCATAGACCCCAACACGGCTATTGATTTGCGCTCATTTTATTCATATAGGCTAGTTTACACTCATTCACTTTACACATCCAGGCCCATAGCCAGCTATGAGGTCCAGACCTCCGTAAATGTTTCATGTTCAAAAATAAAATTTGAAAACATATGAAAAATTATTTAAAATCATGTCGCTGAATAAATTCATGTGGCTGCCTCGCAGCAGCTGAGTGAACGAGCTTGGCGCAAATACCATCTCCACTCCGCTCCGCCATGTTGCCAGATCTAGTTATTAGCGTCGCTGGACTTGTTTTAATACTAAATGTAACAGAGTTAATAAAATTATTAGGGCATTAATAAACTGTGAATTTGAAGGTTGAGATTATATTGCAAAATACAAGATTTAAATTTATTTTGATGCATTTTTAAGGGGATTGGTTGTATTTGTTTTTAGTAGCAATAATCCGGCACTGACAGGCAGCAAATCAAAAAAGGAGCACGCGGATAGTTTATTGCTGAGGAGACCACCATGATATTATCTGTATGAAACAGTGTCAAACGCTATCAAAGCAGTTCTAGCCATTATTATTGCACAAATCTTAACAACCGCAGACTCACTAATCTGCTGTTCCAGCAAACATGTGATTGTGTCTGCCGAATATTTTTTCTGTTATTCGGATGAATTCGTTATTCGTTTTGAAGCCATTATCCGTGCCTTTCCGAATAAGGTATTCGGCTTCGGGCACATCCCTAATAAATATATATATATATATATATATATATATATATACAGTGGGTACGAAAAGTATTCAGACCCCCTTAAATTTTTCACTCTGTTATATTGCAGCCATTTGCTAAAATCATTTAAGTTCATTTTTTCCCTCATTAATGTACACACAGCACCCCATATTGACATAAAAACACAGAATTGTTGACATTTTTGGAGATTTATTAAAAAAGAAAAACTGAAATATCACATGCTTCTAAGTATTCAGACCCTTTGCTCAGTATTTAGTAGAAGCACCCTTTTGATCTAATACAGACATGAGTCTTTTTGGGAAAGATGCAACATGTTTTTCACACCTGGATTTGGGGATCCTCTGCCATTCCTCCTTGCAGATCCTCTCCAGTTCTGTCAGGTTGGATGGTAAACGTTGGTGGACAGCCATTTTTAGGTCTCTCCAGAGATGCTCAATTGGGTTTAAGTCAGGGCTCTGACTGGGCCATTCAAGAACAGTCACGGAGTTGTTGTGAAGCCACTCCTTCGTTATATTAGCTGTGTGCTTAGGGTCATTGTCTTGGTAAATCTTCGGCCCAGTCTGAGGTCCAGAGCACTCTGGAGAAGGTTTTCGTCCAGGATATCCCTGTACTTGGCCGCATTCATCTGCCCTTCGATTGCAACAAGTCGTCCTGTCCCTGCAGCTGAAAAACACCCCCACAGCATGATGCTGCCACCACCATGCTTCACTGTTGGGACTGTATTGGACAGGTGATGAGCAGTGCCTGGTTTTTTCCACACATACCGCTTAGAATTAAGGCCAATAAGTTCTATCTTGGTCTCATCAGACCAGAGAATCTTATTTCTCACCATCTTGTGGTCCTTCAGGTGTTTTTTTGTGTCTTGCACTGAGGAGAGGCTTCCGTCGGGCCACTCTGCCATAAAGCCCCAACTGGTGGAGGGCTGCAGTGATGTTTGACTTTCTACAACTTTCTCCCATCTCCCGACTGCATCTCTGGAGGTCAGCCAGAGTGATCTTTGGCTTCTTCTTTACCTCTCTCACAAAGGCTCTTCTCCCCCGATAGCTCAGTTTGACCGGACGGCCAGCTCTAAGAAGGGTTCTGGTTGTCCCAAATGTCATCAATTTAAGGATTATGGATTCCACTGTGCTCTTAGGAACCTTAAGTACAGCAGAATTATTTTTGTAACCTTGGCCAGATCTGTGCCTTGCCACGATTCTGTCTCTGAGCTCTTCAGGCAGTTCCTTTGACCTCATGATTCTCATTTGCTCTGACATGCACTGTGAGCTGTAAGGTCTTATATAGACAGGTGTGTGGCTTTCCTAATCAAGTCCAATCAGTATAATCAAACACAGCTGGACTCAAATGAAGGTGTAGAACCATCTCAAGGATGATCCGAAGAAATGGACAGTACCTGAGTTAAATATATGAGTGTCACAGCAAAGGGTCTGAATACTTAGGAGCATGTGATATTTCAGTTTTTCTTTTTTAATAAATCTGCAAAAATGTAAACAATTCTGTGTTTTTCTGTCAATATGGGGTGCTGTGTGTACATTGAGGAAAAAAATGAACTCAAATGATTTTAGCAAATGGCTGCAATATAACAAAGAGTGAAAAATTTAAGGGGGTCTGAATATTTTGTACACTGTATATTTATATACAGGTGCTGGTCATTAGAATATCATGAAAAAGTTGATTTATTTCAGTAATACCATTCAAAAAGTTAAACTTGTATATTAGATTAATTCATTACACACAGACTGATATATTTCAAATGTTTATTTTCTTTAATTTTGATGATTATAACTGACAACTAATGAAAGTCCCAAATTCAGTATCTCAGAAAATTAGAATATTGTGAAAATGTTCAATATTGAAGACACCGGGTGCCACACTCTAATCAGCTAATTAACTCAAAACACCTGCAAAAGCCTTTAAATGGTCTCTCCGTCTAGTTCTGTAGGCTACACAATCATGGGGAAGACTGCTGACTTGACAGTTGTCCAAAAGATGACCATTGACACCTTGCACAAGGGGGGCAAGACACAAGAGGTCATTGCTAAAGAGGCTGGCTGTTCACAGAGCTCTGTGTCCAAGCACATTAATAGAGAGGCGAAGGGAAGGACTAGATGTGGTAGAAAAAAGTGTACAAGCAATAGGGATAATCGCACCCTGGAGAGGATTGTGAAACAAAACCAATTCAGAAATGTGGGGGAGATTCACAAAGAGTGGACTGCAGCTGGAGTCAGTGCTTCAAGAACCACCACGAACAGACGTATGCAAGACATGGGTTTCAGCTGTCGCATTCCTTGTGTCAAGCCACTCTTGAACAAGAGACATCGTCAGAAGCGTCTTGCCTGGGCTAAAGACAAAAAGGACTGGACTGCTGCTGAGTGGTCCAAAGTTATGTTCTCTGATAAAAGTAAATTTTGCATTTCCTTTGGAAATCAAGGTCCCAGAGTCTGGAGGAAGAGTGGAGAGGCACATAATCCACGTTGCTTGAGGTCCTGTGTAAAGTTTCCACAGTCATTGATGGTTTGGGGTGCCATGTCATCTGCTGGTGTTGGTCCATTGTGTTTTCTGAGGTCCAAGGTCAACGCAGCCGTCTACCAGGAAGTTTTAGAGCACTTCATGCTTCCTGCTGCTGACCAACTTTATGGAGATGCAGATTTAATTTTCCAACAGGACTTGGCACCTGCACACACTGCCAAAGCTACCAGTACCTGGTTTAAGGACCATGGTATCCCTGTTCTTGATTGGCCAGCAAACTCGCCTGACCTCAGGGGCGTAGATTACGCGGGGGACGCGGGGGACGTGTCCCCCCCACTTTTTATAAAAAGTAAAGTCGTCCCCCGCACTTTTTCATTGGACAGTTGTGTTCTCGACATGTTGAGGTTTTAATGGAGCAATGTATATAAATGCAGAATAATTTAAAATTCAAAGAGACAAGATAATTTATACATGTTTACGTTTCCATGGCAATCAGTCACTCGGTTTGTCACGTCACGACATGCCCAGGCTCGCGCCCGCGGTCCCGCGCTGTATCCATCATTCATTAGAGGTCGAGATGAGTTCAAAGCGGCAAGAAACTCTTCACTCCTTTTTTACGAAGAAGTCAAGCAGCGTAAGTTGGCATGTGGGATCCGAATAGTGTTGCACGGTGTTCAGTGACTCTGCCTATTGCTCTTGTTGAATAATTACCCAGTTTTGATGTTCATTATATGCAGGGCTGGAAATGGGGGGGACGCGGGGGGACGGAGTCCGGGGAGTGAATTTCGAGGGGGGACGGCGTTTCATTTCCAACTGGTTAGATTTATTTGAAAATTAAAATGATTTCTATATTATATCCATTCAAAAGACTACAAAAGCGACCCCAGTTCTGCATAAACCGTAGTGCAGTGCAGACTAAAGAAAATGTAGCGGGATATTTGTGTCTATGGTTTGCTGGGCAATGCCGTCTTTGATTGGCCATCAAGAGCAGACTGCAGCCAATGGAAATGCTTCTCTATTGCTGCACATGCTGCTCCTCACAGCACAGATCGTGACAGCAGACTGCAGTTTGTCATTCATTGTAATAAACAAAGTGTAGAAATAATAGATTCAGTTTGCAGTGTAGAGAGCTTCATTCACTAAAATAGAAGTTTGTGAGATCGCGATGAACTTAATGATTATAAAGAGTTTGCAAATGTGAAATTTAATTAATACAACAGATTTATACATTATTGATTTTATTCAAAAGTTAATATAAAGCGACTTACATTTTAGGAACACTTGTCTGATCTGTTGAGAACTATTTTGTTGATGAAATAAAGTCACAGCTGAGCCACTGCGCATCTCCAAGCAAACAGCGCTGTTTCAATTATGAATGAATCTTTGTTTTTGAACAAATCTAGTGAGTCAATGATTCTATGATCCATTCATAAAGAGAGTCACTTGCTTCATTCCTTAATGAATCAGCAGTTTGAACGAATCGATTAGATTAATGACTCAGTGACAGACAGTGACTTGCTGCCACCTACTGGGAGTTTCATTTTTAAAGTATACATTTAAATTGTTTAATGTTTCTGTATTCAATCTCATAACATTGTTTTTATTAAATGTATTAATGCCACCTCTGAGTCTTGTTAAAAAGTCTGTAAATATTCCACATTTGTGCTCTTCTGATCTGTGCAAAGATTAATTGTTGATGCTGATTTCAGGTCTTCCTGATTGTATCTTATTATTTTAAATGAATTTATTGTTTAATAATTTATTTATTTATTTTTTTACAAAAAGTTAATAAATCTAATTTTGGCACAACATATGACATACATTTAATAAAGATAAAAATGGCATTACAAAGGTTAAAAAAAATACTTTAAGGAGTCAAACATCATCTTATAATAGTAAATTTAATTTATGTCATTGATCAGAAGGTGTTCCTAATTTCTTTATTTATTTTTTTAAGTAGAAGCACTAGTGCTCCTGAAAAGAAACGTAAGTGTTGAGTCCTTAAGAATGTAATGTTACCTTTTAAAACTAATTGAAAATGTTTTTGCAAAGTGTAAACTATTAAATATAATCTACAACTCATGCAATACTGTACGCTAAATAAGACGTGTTTTGAGAGACAATCATTCTAATATTTTATGAAATCATTAGTTAATTTCACTAATCAATGTTTTTTTGTTTGTTTTTTATTAAACATAAGAGGTCATTAATAATAATTATATTATAAAATGCACAAATTCAAACACAACGCATCTTTAATTTGGGCAGAATTGCAGGTGCCTGTCTTAATGTACAAGAAGGTTTAGAGAAAATATGACATAAGTTCTTAATAAATGTTTTCATAGATTATAAATGTTTTTATGATAAAATACATCCGAAAGGTAGTCTAAAATTATCCTTTTTAACCCCCCCCCTCCAAGTTACAGTCCCCCCAGTAAATATCGGCCATTTCCACCACTGATTATATGGAGGGGAAAAAAAGCTGCCTGGACAAACATGCACTTATTTATTTTCAGTGTATTTTTCCGTAACGTCTTTTATTTTAACACATATGTATGTTATTAGAACCCTTCAAATAAGAATAAAGATAATGTCAAACTGAGATTTTACAGCGTTTGCAGCATTGTGACACTCTGCCAATTCTACATGATGTATTTCAATCAAGTGTAGCACTGATCTGATACAGGATCTATCTTCATTTAGGGGTGCTCTGTCATTAGTGCACTAATTTGACGTTTTTATGTGTTGTCAAGGATGAACAAGAAACAGTCAGCCTAGGTTTGTTAGGACGACACGCAAGAAAAACACACTTCACAGCTGAGAAGAACTGATAGAGTGGCTTTTAACACCTGGCTGTTTTTACATTGTATAAAATCTATTAATACACAAGCGTTTGTAGGATTATATATGGACCAATCATAGAAAATAATTAGTCAAATATAGAAAAATAAAAAATAACATTAGTATGATGAACAACTTCTCAGCTATCATTTTTAACTACAGTATGCAATTATTAGCTTGCATATTGGTTGTTTATTAGTACTTAAGCACATATTAATTCTGTATTCTTCATGACCATATTCTGCATCCCATAATCCTAAACTTAACAACTACAACGACTACCTTACAAGCTATTAATAAGCAGTAAATGAAGAGTTTGAGGCAAAAGTCATAGTTAATAGTGAATCCCCCAGTTTCACAGACAAGGCTTACGCTAGTCCCAGACTAAAATGCATGTTTGAGCTGTCTCAACTGAAAATATCTTACTCTGACATGTCTTAAAATATGTCAGTTTCATTGTTCTGTGTCAAGATGCACACCTTAATGTTTTATTCTAAGGCATTTTTGTAAAAGTTGCTTAAATATCTTAATTTAAGTAAGGCCTAGTCCTGGCTTAAGCTAAGCCCCATTTGCGAAACCGGGCCTATATGTGTTTATCATTCTAAAGTGTTAAAAAATTATTTAGGATAAAAATGATTGGTTATTGTCCAGCAGTGTATTTAATGTGTTATTTTCTTCTGTATGTCACTATTCCCTGTATGTACATGTTTCAAACACTACTTTATTTGCTGTAGACAGACACAGAAGTGAATTCAGAGTTGAGAGTGAATGAGTTTCAGTGAGGCTTCAGAGGTAAAGATTATGTACAGCATTGTCTATGATAAGATATGTCTTTTAACATAGAGTAATCAGACTAATGTATAATAGAACAGAACAGAATAAAGGAGTATGTGAATGTGCAAGTATCCATTACTGTGTGCCACGTACTGTACATACAACACTCACAAAATACAATCTGAAATATGTAAACAATAGTACCCTTATAAGAACATCTTTGTAACTTATACTCAAAAAGGTGCACATTAGTACCTTAGAATACCAATATGTACCGTAATGACTTTTGTACCGTTTGACTTATATTTCACTGCAGGTTATACTCTGTATAATGGTGTATGTGACGAATAAAAATCTTGAATCTAATGTACAACTATGAAACATTTTGGGGTAAATAAGGTACAAAGATGTCCTTTTAAGGGTACTGTCCCAGTGACAAGCTGTTGTATTTCTTTCTTTCTTTTTTCTCTCTTTCTTTCCTTCTGTTTTATAATCATATATAATAATATAATCATAAAGCATATTAAGCAAAAAGGTATGATTAAAAATAAAACCTGTCAATTAGACAAGGGTTAACTGAAAAAAAAAAACAGGTATAACACTAGACATTCCGTCCCCCCCACTTTTGAAATGATGGCTACGCCCCTGCCTGACCTTAACCCCATAGAAAACCTATGGGGTATTGCGAAGAGGAAGATGCAATACGCCAGACCCAACAATTCAGAAGAGCTGAAGGCCACTATCAGAGCAACATGGGCTCTCATAACACCTGAGCAGTGCCACAGACTGATCGACTCCATGCCACGCCACATTGCTGCAGTAATCCAGGCCAAAGGAGCCCCAACTAAATATTGAGTGCTGTACATGCTCATACTTTTAATGTTCATACTTTTCAGTTGGCCAACATTTCTAAAAATCGCTTTTTTTGCATTGGTCTTCATTGATATTCTAATTTTCTGAGATACTGAATTTGGGACTTTCATTTGTTGTCAGTTATAATCGTCAAAATTAAAGGAAATAAACATTTGAAATATATCAGTCTGTGTGTAATGAATGAATCTAATATACAAGTTTCACTTTTTGAATGGTATTACTGAAATAAATCAACTTTTTCATGACATTCTAATTCCAGCACCTGTGTATAAATATATATATATATATATATATATGGGCTGTCAACGTTAATGCGTTAACGCATGCGATTAATCTAAATGTCTTAACGCGTTTATTTTTTAACGCAAATTAATTGTTTGGTAAGGTTTGACCTCAACTTCTTGCCGTCATCGCAGCGCGGAAGGTGTCTATTCTTCATTGGTAATCTATCATTGCCTGCGTCCCAATGTGCACACTATCCATCCTAAATTCTATGTGATATTAGTAATTTTCAAAACTGTTCAAGGCAGATAGGGTGGACAGTATGCACAGGAGGCGCCGAGCTAGACAAAAGTGAAGCGAACGCGGAGAGAGAGAGAGAGAGAGAGAGAGAGAGAGATGTATACTCATATGTATAAGGGTACAGCGAACCAGTGTTGCCAGGGTCGCGGTATTCCCGCACAATTGTGCTATTTTAAAAATACAGTCGCGGGAAAAATTACAGAACCGTGTGTTGCTGTTTGTTTACTTGTATAATGTACCGCGGCCGCCCAAAGAGTACACATGTGATCAAAAAAAGGAAGATATTAAAACATTCGATGGTGATTTAAAGTGAGTTCTGAGTAAAAGTGTACTATTAATCTCATAAATTGTCTTATGTAGCATGATGCTAATGTTAGCTCTAATGCAAGAAAAGGTCCAATTCGTCTTCATAATGCATTTTGTCATAATCATGTAAGGTCGCAAGAAAATGTTTCGTTGTATTTATTTATAAATACTTTTGATAATAGTTCAGTAAATGCATACTGGGATTGAAGCGATCGTGGCTTGGTAAACGTTTTATTGCCAGTATAAAGGCTGATAATGGCTGAAAAAAAGAAAAAAGAAGAATAAGGACTATGTCTCATACCCAGCGGAGCTGTGAAAGGTTGTTTCCTTTAATTAGTTTGTCATGCATTTCTTTATTTCAACAGAATTACAGGTAAATCATGGTATTTTAAATTTGCGATTAATCATGATTTATCACAGTCCATGACTGTGATTAACGCAATTTTTTAATTGATTGACAGCACTAATATATATATATATATATATATATATATATATATATATATATATATATACACTGTGGTTCTGGGCCTCATCTCCAACAACGATGAGACCGCATACTTGGATGAGGTAGAGAGACTCACATCATGGTGCCAGGACAACTGTCTCTCTCTGAATGTGAGCAAAACTAAAGAGCTGATCGTGGACTTTAGGAAGAGACAGCAGCAGCCCTACTCTCCTCTCAGGATCAGTGGGACCCCTGTGGAGAGGGTGAGTAGCTTCAAGTACCTCGGTGTAAACATCTCCGAGAACCTGACTTGGACTACACACATCCAAACACAGGTTAAGAAAGCCAGGCAAAGACTTTACCATCGGCGACAGCTGAGGAAATTCAGGGTCTCACCAGCAATCCTGAAAACTTTCTATTCAGGGACCATAGAAAGTGTATTGACTCAGTGCATCTCAGTGTGGTATGGAAACAGCTCCAACTGCAAAGCACTACAGAGAGTTGTGCGCTTAGCTGAGCGCATCTCAGGGTCTGCTCTCCCCTCTCTGCAGGACATCTACCTCAAACGCTGCAAAAATAGAGCTGTTAAAATCTTCAAGGACTCTAATCACCCTGGTAACCATCTATTCACTTTGCTTCCATCTGGTAACCGCTTTCGTAGCCTGAAGGCAAAAACTGAGAGACTTAGGAGGAGCTTCTTCCCCCAGGCCATCAGGCTCCTAAACTCTAACTCTGTCATAATATCACTTGACTCCATGTAATATCACCATATCAATAAGTTATTCATATTTTTTCTCCATGTAAATATCATGTATCAATAAGCTATTCATAAATTTCTCTACCTCATATTGCTGCTATTCAAATACCCTGTACAACTTTTTGCACATTATTTTTTTGCACATTCCTCTCATTACTATTTGTCAACAACATACTGACCTGCACATTTATATTTATATATTTTTTTATCTTATCTTATCTTATCTTTTATTTTATGTTTGTAATTCTTCTTAATATTTGTATTCTTTATAATTGCACTGTCCTTGGAGCGGACCTGACCTACATTTCACTGCTGGTTATACTCTGTATAATTGTGTATGTGACAAATAAAACTCTTGAATCTTGAATATATATATATATATATATATATATACACTATATTGCCAAAAGTATTGGGTCACCCCCTTCTAATGAACAGGTTTGACTACTTTAGTAATTTCCATGAGTACAAATCTTAATGTTTAAGCATATAGTGATATTCTAGGGAATTGTGTGCTTCTAATTTTATTGCAACAGTTTGGACATGGCCCTTTTTTATTCTAACATGACTGGTCTGCATAAAGAAAAGTCCTAATCTCAGTTGAACACCTCTGGTGTGACTTTAAATGCAGCCGAAAACTCATCACCAAACACCAATGATTTGTACATACACTATATGGACAAAAGTATTGGGACACGCCCTTCTTTAGAACAGAAGGCGGCACTTCCAAAACTGTGGCAACAAAGATGGAAGCATAATTCACGTATTTAAAAACTGTATTTCCATCTCTGTTGCAACAGTTTTGAAAGTGTCTAAAATTACTTTACCCATATACAAGTCATTGGTGTTTGGTGATGAGTTTTCGGCTCAAGGTCTGCATTTAAAGTCACACCAGAGGTGTTCAGCTGGGATTAGGACTTTGCTTTATGCAGACCAGTCAAGTTCTTCCACACTGACTGAATCGATCATTTCTTTTTGAACCATGCCTTAGAGGCACTATCATGTTAGAATAGAAAAGAATAGAAAAGGGTTCTGTCCAAACAGTTGCTTTAAAATTAGAAGCACACAATTCCCTAGAATATCATTATATGCTTAAACATTAAGATTTATACTCATGGAAATGACTAAAGTAGTCAAACCTGTTCATTAGTAGGGGGTGACCCAATACTTTTGGCAATATAGTGTAGGTGTATTTACCTAGTTTTTCTGGACGATGTCAAGGGGGCTTGATTTTGATGACGCAACCCTCAGGGACATATTTAATTGATGCTTGGATGAACCCCTGCCTAAGTGGGAGATGGATAACCTCAAGATTTTAAATTTCTGGCACTTCTCCGGGTATCTTGGTCATCGCATCCAGTGGGGAATGCCTCCTCCACCTCCTAGGCCAGCATGCAGCAATCACTCAATGCGCCCCACTTCCCTTGTCAAGTCAAGTCCTAGACCCTCTTCTGACGACTCCTCCTCAGAAGTGAAGGACAAGTGAAGGCCATCCCTTACGTAAAAAGTGTATTCAAGTGTGCTATTAGCATACTTCTTTTAAACTAAAAAATAGTAAAGTATACTTTTGGTCCACTTTTAATGTACTTCTCAGAAATGGGCTTCATGACATTTAAGTATACTTGTGCTCTGAGAATCTGCTTTCTCATTGTTATATGGTAGGGGGCGCTAGTACACATCTTCTGGACAGAATTTCCCAAAAAAAAAACACAAGTGAAGAAGAAACCAAAACAACAATAACTTCCATGTTGAAACAGCATCAAAACTGTGTAACGTTTTATGAATTATGAAATATATGTACTGTATACACACACACACACACACATTTATATACTTTATTTGATTCCACATTACAAGTCAAATATCATTAGAAATCTAATTTTTTTGAATGATCCAACAGATTAAAACAGATCAGCACATTGTTATGGATTATACAGTTCTAAGAGTACAGGAAACATAAACTTTTTCCAAATAAACATGCTTCCTATAGTTGCTGAGATTGAACAGCACTTTGACAACTGTTTGGCCCTTGTTTTAGATAGCCCCCCAATGCAAAGTCCACGGATCGCCAACCTGTGTACATGACCCAGACTACCAAACACTAGCACAATAAGCTGGCATTTGTATCCAAGGTTCTTGATGGTAGATATCAATGACTGGTATTTTAAAATCTTAGAGCAATAAGAATCCTCCATAAACAAGTCAAATGCACATGACACCTCAAATAGTGTAACTGTTTTGCCATTCTGAGAGATGTTAACTATATCTGGTGTATTAGCAAATCCTAGAAAAGTGTTTGCAGGTGAGTTAAACCATTCAGACTGCACAGTAGTATGTTTAAAAATCTGCTCATCAGCCACCCAAGGAATCTGAGCAGCAATGAGGTCCACAAGTCTGTCATGTCTGGCAGTATATAATCCTTTAAATAATGAACAAATGTTCGTGATGTGGGCTACTGACTCCAGGTGTTGAGGGGGGTCATGCAGCAGGCAGAGGGGGGAATGAGTGGAGGGAAACCACAGTGATAAGTAGTAATTTGTAGGAAGAACCTGCAGACATGCTTTTACACAGAAAGTAGGAATCTCCTCACTGATGGTGGCATTGCTGTAGATGGTGTGTGATACAGAGTGGTCCGCACAGGGCAGTTTTGCCAACTTTTCCTGGAGTTTTAGACTGGACCAGTACTCCATATTTTGGGCTCTTTGAATAGACAAGAGAGTCTGCCTTGATGTTCTAGGCTGGAGCAGGTGAACAATGTCGTTATGGTGCATCCTGGCTTCCATGATGACAGATGGGTCCTCTATGACTGCATCAGAGACCTCTACAGGTTGGTAGTGGGAGGTCCACTTCAGTTCAGTACCTGTCCTCCAACATAGGTCGTTTAAGTCTGGCCAGTCTGATGACACACCAAATCCCTGTGCCCGTCCATCTAGCTTTAAAACCCAGGAAGCTGTCTTCGCCACCACATGCGTGTAGCACCTTCCGTCTTTGAAAATCCAGCATTAAGGATGCTCTGGCAATTTTCCTCACGCTGATATCATCACAGTTTCACGAGTTCACACTTACATATATTTAGCACGAGTTATGTAATGCTTATTTGGCAAGTATGGTAATACGTAGTTGGCGTGCTGTCCTGGGGAAGGGCTCCGAGCTCGGGAATTGCCCGAACCCAGAGTATTCCCCATGGTGTGGTGAGAACTTAGTGATATTGGTGGAGGGATGCTGATAGACCATCGAATGAGTGGAGGTATGTCAGCTGTATTTATATCCGTGCATTGATTGACTTGATTGCGTGCCACTTGTGTTTAATTAGGCTAAGTATCTGGCGTGCTCCTCCCGAACTTTGTTAATAAAACATCATTTAATTTCACGAGTTAGACATAACGTCTCTGTTCCCTCCATCAGAGAATAAGGGTTACATACGTAACTGAGACGTTCCCTATCTGTCGGTCACTACGAGTTATGTCGTGACGACATTAGGGGTCCATGGAAAGCGCCACAACCTGAACCCCGTCACAACCTTATGGCATTGCAAATGTTGACAAGCAAGCGCGTGACAGACAAATGCCATGCAAAGGTCGTAACCTTCCCATCGCCCCAGTGCAAATTTGCTGACCTTGGTACCCGCAGGGACCACAGGTGAGTACATCGCTGCTGGAGATAGCCAAGCCGCTGTTCCTTTCACCACAGACTTTAGAAGGGATTTCGACCTTCAACGAAAGATTGCTTCAAGTCTTTCCTATTTGTTGTTACAGCTTGGCAGTAACGACGGGGAAGCGAGCCTTACGGATAAGGGCGCTACGGAGGCCACATCCTGCCCGAAGGGAGGTAACATGTGGAGACACTGATATGGACTGACCCAGGCCTGGGGCAGTTCTACATACGAATGGGACTCTGAGGCAGATCCTACCTAGGAGTAGGGAGGAGAGCTGCCAACAGAGCCAGACAGAGTGCTCTGTCAAAGGGAAGACACAGGTTTACAGAGGGGGAAACCTTACCGTGGAAGAATACACATATGGGATTGCCCATAGGGAATCAAGCCATATGGACACCTAGCCCAGTACAGGGGCTGACCGGAGACCCGGGCGAGCTAACACCAGTACTGGGCCTGGCGTCAGACTGCTCCACCCAGTCCGACTGCCGAGGGTGCTGGAGGAACTCCACCAGGGTTCGCTGTCTGGGGAACTCTACTGGAGGAGGAAAAAGGTGCTCACATCCCCGGGTGAGGGGGCATGGTGCAGCAAGAATGACACTGGCCAGCTCTTCCCGTCACTTACCTGTTACCCAACACAGAAAAAGAGAAACGGGCTCAAAATGGAGACTGAAAATCTTACGAAGGTGTTCAGTGTCGCCCAACCCACAGCTCTACAGATGTCTGCCAGAGAGGCGCCGTGTGCCAAGCATAGGAGGAGGCAACACTCCGTGCGGAGTGAGCCCTCACCCCCAGGGGGCACGGCTCGCCTTGAGATAGGTACGCCAAGGCGATGGCATCCACGATCCAGTGGGCCAACCTCTGCTTGGAGACAGCCTTCCCTTCTGCTGACCTCCGTAGCAGACAAGGAGCTGCTCAGAGCTTCTAACGCTCCAGGTGCGGTCCACATATATGCACAGTGCTCTTACGGGACACAGCAACGCCAAGGCTGGGCCTGCCTCCTCCAAGTGCAGTGCTTGCAGGTTCACCACCTGAAGGGCTTGGTGGGAACCTTGGGCATGTATCCAGGCCGGGGTCTCAGGACAACGTGAGAGTAGTCCAGCCCGTGCACAAGGCACTCTTCGCTCACCGAAATGCTTGGAGGTCCCCGACCCTCTTGATAGAAGTGAGCGCGGTCAGGAGTGCTGTCCTAGCAGACAGGAACTTCAGCTCGACTGAAACCAGCAGCTCAAAGTACAGCCAGGACGATAGAGAGATCCCAGGAGGGCACCAGGGGTGGCCTAGGAGGATTCAACCTTCTGATGATGAGATCATGCTTTCCCAGGGACCGGCCGTCCACTGCAACGTGATGTGCTGCGATAGCAGCCACATACACTTTCAAGGTGGAGGGTGACAGCCTAAGCTCCAACCTTTCGTGCATCTTCAGGGGTCTTTTCGGCGAGAAGAACACCAGATCGTGAACAGACTCAACTCTAAGGCCAGAGCTCGCCTCGTAGAGAGGGCTCTGGCCTGAGTGAAAGTATCTTCCACCGCCGGTGGACAAAACACTCAAGTCTGCCACGTCTCATCCAGGAACCACACATTTTCCAAGAGGTTCCAAGATCTGGACGTGGGTGCCGGAAAGGAGGTCCTTCCTCAGAAGGATGCACCAGGCGGGGTTGTCACGAGGAGCATGAGTTCCGAAACCCAGGTCCGGGTGGGCCAACGGTCCTCACTGACCTTGCACAGCGTCTGTGCGAGAAGGCTCACGGGGGGAAGCGCATACTTATGTAAAACCCAAGGTCAACTGCGCGCCAGTGCGTCCGTGCCGAGGGGGCCTCGGTCAGGGAGTCATACAACTGGCCGAGAGAGTTGACTTGTGAGAGGCAACCAGGTTTACCTGAGCTTCCCCGAATCGACTCCAGAACAGCCAGATCATCTCGGGATGGAGTCCCCATTCTTCGGGGAACATGAGCTGTCGTGAGAGCACATCGGCTGCACGATTGAGCTCCCCCAGGATGTGGACAGCTCGCAGCCACTTGGCACACTCGTTGGTGAGACGTGCCACCACACTCACCGAGTCTAACTCCATACTGAGAAGAGAGTTTCTCTGCATGGGGGAGAGCTCGCTCTTTTCCCAGTTGACCCGAAGCCCCAAATGGTAAGCATAAAGTAAGCATCCTTCAGGTCAACCGCTGCAAACCAATCCTGGGGTTGGTTGCATCTGATGATGCAGTTCTGCGTCAACATCTTGAATGGGCGCTTGAGAAGGGCCCGATTCGAGATTCGCAGATCCAGGATTGGCCACCGCCTTTCTTAGGTATGTTGACGTAAGTGCTGTAAATCCCCTGCCTCATCTCGGCTGGAAGGACCGGCTTGATTGCATCCTTTGCCAGGAGGACAGCAATCTCCTCGCATAAGACAAGTGCGTCTCAGACTGCCACCGAAGTCTTGAGAGCGCCGCCTTGGGAGGTCGCTTGGCGAACTGAATCACATAGCCGAGTCGGATTGTGTGAATAAGCCAGCAGGACAAGCGGCATACCCGCGGTGGTGCAGCGGAGGGGAGCAGAGCTGGATGGTACAGAAGGCAACGCGTTCTGACACATCCCCGCCGAACTCCCCAGGTCCCCGGGGAGACTGGCCAGAGATGCGTGGAGAGGCATCGCGTCTCCCAACTGTAATCTCTGGCTGCTGGCAAGAGGGGGCGTCACAGGCGAGAGTGAGGAGGCCTGAGAACCCGGAGGAAAGGGAAATTGCTCTTTCTTTGACAATGTGGAATGAAATGATTCTCCCCCTGCCCTCCTTCGGGGGAAGGAGTGGCGCTGTCCTCGCCATCTCCTGAGATAGAGCAGCTTCCCACATCTCCTGGTTGCCCATGTCAGAGCCGCTTTATCGCCTCCTTGGACGATATCGGGGCCAGCTGGAACACGGGGGGCGTCGCGCTCCTGTCGACATTGCTCTTCTCAACAAGGCTGAGCCATAGATGGCGCTCTTGGACCACAAGTGTGGACATCGCCTTCCCGATTGGGCCGTGCTGTGACTTCCATCTCCCGCAGGGCGAGGTCAGTTGCCGAGCACAGTTCCTGCTTCGACATCGGGTTGGTACTACCCTCGTGCGTTTTAATGCCTTGGCTTGGTGAACTTGCAAGATAGCCATGGAATGCAGAACAGAGGTGGCTTGGCCCACAGCGCTGTAAGCTTTGGCTGCGAGAGCGGCCGTCAGCTTACAGGCTTTGGATGGGAGATGAGGACGATTCCTCCAAGTGGCGGCGTTTTGCAGGCACAGGTGCACCGCAACCACACTCTCCACCTGGGGAATGTCAGCGTACCACCTAGCTGCCCCGCTTCTGGCCGTAAAAAGGGGCCGTCCACGACTTCATCAGCTCCTCGTGCACTTCCGGGAAGAAAGGAACCAGGGCAAGGCGTGGTCGCGAGCCACGGCCCATGCCGAGGGCCAATCATCTCGCCGCGAGGGCTCGGGACTGGTAGGTGTGCACGCCTCCAGCCCTTGGACCGATGCTCGTGGCGGCCCGGGAAAGCACGGCCGTCAGCTCTAGGCCGTGACACCCGAGGGGGGCAACCCCGCCGAATCTTCATCCTCAGAGTATGATTGCCCATCCCCCGATGCTGCAATCGACATCTAATCCTCTATCGGTGTGCCGAATGAAACGCTGGGCATACCGTAAGACGGCACAGCAGAATCACCGGGGAGCCGCACAGAACAGCTGCTGCAGGAGGAGTGAAAGGTACGTGGGGACTGCAGGGCTCGACCGTGCGAGCATTTCACTCGCATTTGCGACTAAAAATAGATGTTTGCGAGCTGGAAAATGTATTTAGGAGCACAAGTGCGAATACAAAACAAAATACAAAACAGCCTAACTTATACAGTAGCCTATAACAAACGTATTAATTTATTCTGTTTATTTATGGAAAAATTGCGATGCAGCCTCATATGATTACTTTAGAACTTTAAAAAGGCAACGGTTTAATTTAAATGAGCACAGATAAGAAAAGCGGAGCGAGTTAAAGTGAAGACGCGCTGAATGACGCACATTCGCCACTAGAGGGCGCTGCCGCTGCCGTTACCCCGGTAACCCAGTAAACAAATCAGCTGCGCTACTTTCCTAAAACTGTGTAAATAATGTTTCACACTCAGCCATTTAGATATTTATATTCGCTTTAGTCTTCACAATAGCATCAAATAATTCTTACTTAAAAACTTAATGAGCTATTTATTTTTAAACATTTTTTCTAATCTAAAACATGGCCCATCCACTGATCTATAATAGAGAACAGTGGGCCTATCTATATATCAACGACTGATTCGTTATTAATGTTCAGTAACACAAGTTCCATTAGTTAACATGAAAAAAACAATGACTGCATTTATTAATAATGCTATCTTAATTTCAACTTTTAATAATACATTATAAAATCAAAAGTTGTTTTAATATAATTCAATGGAGCTAACATTAACTAACATAGTTGTATTTTTTATTAATCAACATTAACAAAGAATATTATCTACTGCAACAATTAGCTATTGCACATTTTTAGTTAATGTTAACCTGCTTTAACTAATGTTAACAAATGGGACCTTACTTACCTATTGTTCTTTCGTTCATTTGAACAATCTTTTGCACTCTAATCTTGAAACACTTGTTTACTTTATATTTTTATGTATTTTTTATAAAAGTCTTTTAGTAAATTATGTTTAATAAAGTTATTTAACCTGTTAGGAGGACAACACTTTTGTTTTCACTTAGAAATGATATATTGTGATTTAAAAACAAAAACATATACCGTGACAAAAGCTTCAATGATTATTGTGAAAATTTTATACCGACACAGTTTAATAGGATTATAACTAATTACATAATTAGCCTATTAAATAGTGTCTGAAGTAAAATTATTTAAAAACCCTGTACTTTCTGTATTCTGATAAATTAAATAATTGTGCTTGTAAATGTCTCTTTATTAAGCTAAAACACCTAATTTGAAAAATTTGCATTGCGCCCCTAAATTTTTTGACTCAGGAGCACATGTGCTCCTTGGGGAAAAGGTAAGCGTCAAGCCCTGGACTGGCCCGGCGGAAAGCTCTCACTATAACCCTGAGATCGCCCAGAGCACTAGCCGATGGTTCTCTGCTCGTGGCAGAGAAGACAGCGCGGGTAGTGACAGAGGGAGCCCCTCCCATCCCCGTGAGGAGAGAGAGGCGCGATCACAGCGCTGCCATGGTTACACGCTCAGAACGAACGCATAACCATCCACGAACACAGCTTCAGCGTGCTGGATACCCAGACACTGAAGACAACGATCGTGGCTGTCGATGGAGGATAGGAAATGACCGCAACCAAGAGGACACGACCGGAACGGTGTCTTTAAAAAGACGCGAACCGACCATGATTTGCTCTTTCAGGAAATCTGCTCTTTTAGTTGAAGTGACCAGGGAAATCGCTGCAGATAGGGACACCGCTGTTCGCACCGTGACACCAACCAGAACAGCTTCCAGACAGATGATGAATGGCTTTGTGGAGATCAACACGTTAATCCACTCGGCTCCGAATCAAAAATAAATATGATGAGTGGATGCACCTGTCGCTTATTAATACCCGTATGCACAGGGAGTGGCTCAGGTATGCAAAAATCCACTAGCCAATATTCATTGGCGTTTTCTCTTAAAGTCAGAGATGATTGGGGCTCCCAAGTGAATCCCCTAATGTTGTCACGACATAACTCATATAGTGACCGACAGATAGGGAACTATGGTTCTTTGGTGATTGTAATATTGTTTAGGTTTATCTTCTGATAGTGAAGCAGCATTAAAGCACATCACCACCAGACATTTGTAGCAGATGCCTCGTATAGGACATTCAATTTAACTCATTTCTGCAAAGAAGTAATAATGAAGTATCTACTGAATAGTTTGATATATTTTTATCATGTCTTTATTTTTTGCACCAAATTATGGGGAGTTTTATCAATAAGAGTACTGATAATTATTGTTAATTTTCACTGATAACACCATTATTTAACTATGCCCATCCTTAATGAGACAAACTTTCTCAGTTGATTATGTTGTGCAATCTATGAATTAATGTGATCAGTTTTCTGTGCTCATGACTTGGTAACACTTTGCATGGTTAAAGAATGGGTGTAATGTTCAAAATGTTTTGGTTTAGTATTTGTATAAAGTAACACTGAATAAATGTTGATTCATGAATGCATTATGTTTTTGTCTATTTTTTATTAGAATTGAATGTTTTTGAATTGGTTTGCACTACATGTATTCACTATAACTCCCCTATAATTAGATTACTATTAGATTTTATAAGGTTTCTTTTTTGCACCAAAGAGGAGTTTATTAGTTCTATGTGTATTCCATGGTAATGTCGGAGCACATCCTCAGGACCCAGACTAAAGGTGAGGTGTAAATATGTTGCTGCGACCAATATGATCCGGTACTGTCACGTCCTCACAACGTGCCAGTTTGGTCGTTAGGACGTACCCGCCACGTTCCAGCGATGTACCACTATAACGTCGCCACAACGAATATGGGAATCACAAAGTTACGTCACTGGAACGTTATTTGGTACGTCGCTGCGGCCAGGTAGAGTGACATCCTCACGACGTGCCAGATTGGTAAACTATTTACATGTATATGTATATGTGTACATATACAAGTGTAACATTTATAATTACTATTCCCCACCTCCAGTTCACTCATGCGTTTGAAGATGAAAGGTCACATGGAGCGTGTTGTGTTCTGGGAAACAGTATCCCACGCAGTGTCTTCAGATGCATACATCAAATTTCAGCAAATGTAGCAGGTAATCCGGGCATTTTATGCATACAGAAAATTCACATACTATTCACAGTATTCACACAGCATACTGCAGTATAGTAGGAGTTGTATGATAGTATGCCATTCGGAACACAGTTTCTGTACTGATTTCAGTGTATTTGAGTTATATTTAGCAGATTCTGGCAAATATAGTAGGTCATCTGGGTATTTCATGCATACAGAAAATCTGCATACTATTCGCAGCATATACTGCATGCTGCAGAAATAGTAAGAGTAGTATGATAGTGTCACATCCTGCTGGTGTGCCCTTATTGGCCACCAGATGTCACTGTGTGTTTGTTTGAGCACATGGCTTGTTGTTTGTGCCATGTGCTCTCCTGTCTATTGTCTGACCCCGCCCTCCTTGTTATCTCATTATTGTTTCAGTGACTTCACCTGTGTCCTCCTCGTTTGTCTCCCTATTTATTCTCCTGATGTCTGCAGTCCCGTGCTGTTTCGTTATTTCCTGTTTGATGTTTAGAGTGTATGTGTGGGTATGTTTGCAGGTACTGCAGTTCTCTGTCTGCGTGTTTTTCCCCTTCGGGGTGATTTTTGTTATTTTTTTTGTTCTCTTTTATTAAAAGACCCACTTTTCGCCAGCATTTGAGTCTTCGTCTCTCTCCACCCATGACAGAACGAAACAGCCAATTGAAGACTCAGCGGCGATGGGAATCTTTTTATTCCCAGCTCCCGGACGACAGAGGAACCAGACCCCAGCCAGTGGGCCGCATCTCTGCCCGCAAGACAATCGTCCCTTTGGACGGTATGCCGAAGACCTTTTTTATGCAGGCCAGGGGCAAGGGATTGGAGAGAGCACCCTCATCCGCCTGTTTTTAGCGGGCCTGGACGAGCCTGTCAACTGGGAGGAGCTGGGGGAGCTAGATACGTGGTCCTATTGGGAGGTGGTCGACCACGTCATCTATTTGAAGGAGGTGGAACTGCGGGAGGGTGCCCCCCTCCCAGTCTGGGCTGTCCTTCCAGAACCTCCTCGGATCATGCAGGCCGCTTCCAGATTCTCGGATTCATTCTTTGGGCGTCCCGGGCTGAGACGCAGCGTGGAGGATCCTCTGCTGATGTCGGTGAGGGAGGCGGTGGCCGCTCACCGTCCACCCAAGGTGGCAGTGGCCGCTCACGATCTTCCCGAGGTGGCGGTGCCTGCTCGCTGTGTTCCGAAAGCGGCGGTGCCCGCTCACAAGGCTTCCGAGGCGGCGGTGCCCGCTCACGATCCTCCTGAAGGGGTGGTGCATGCTCACAAGGCTTCCGAGGCGGCAGTGCCCGCTCATGATCCTCCTGAAGGGGCGGTGCACGCTCACAAGGCTTCCGAGGTGGTGGTGCCCGCTCACGATCCTCCTGAAGGGGAGGTGCACGCTCACAAGGCTTCCGAGGCGGCGGTGCACGCTCACAAGGCTTCCGAGGCGGCGGTGCACGCTCACAAGGCTTCCGAGGTGGTGGTGCACGCTCACAACGCTCACAAGACTTCCGAGGCGGCGGTGCCCGCTCACAAGCCTCCTGAAGGGGAGGTACACGCTCACAAGGCTTCCGAGGCGGCGGTGCACGCTCCCAACGCTCACAAGACTTCCGAGGCGGCGGTGCCCGCTCACAAGCCTCCTGAAGGGGAGGTGCACGCTCACAAGGCTTCCGAGGCGGCGGTGCACGCTCACAAGGCTTCCGAGGCGGCGGTGCACACTCACAAGGCTTCCGAGGCGGCGGTGCACGCTCACAAGGCTTCCGAGGCGGCGGTGCACGCTCACAAGGCTTCCGAGGCGGCGGTGCAAGCTCACAAGGCTTCCGAAGCGGCGGTGCCCGCTCGCGATCCTCCTGAAGGGGCGGTGCATGCTCACAAGGCTTCCGAGACGGCGGTGCCCGCTCACAAGGCTTCCGAGGCGGTGGTGCCCACGCACGATCCTCCTGAAGGGGCGGTGCATGCTCACAAGGCTTCCAAGGCGGCGGTGCACGCTCACAACGCTTCCGAGGCAGCGGCAGTGTCTGCTCACGATCCTCCTGCTCTGCCTGCCACGCCTTATTGTTTCAGTGACTTCACCTGTGTCCTCGTTTGTCTCCCTATTTATTCTCCTGATGTCTGCAGTCCCGTGCTGTTTCGTTATTTCCTGTTTGATGTTTAGAGTGTATGTGTGGGTATGTTTGCAGGTACTGCAGTTCTCTGTCTGCCTGTTTTTCCCCTTCGGGGTGGTTTTTGTTCGTTTTTTTTTTTTTTTTTTTTTTTTTTTTTCTCTTTTATTAAAAGACCCACTTTTCGCCAGCATTTGAGTCTTCGTCTCTCTCCACCCGTGACAGATAGTATGGCATTTCGAACACAGCCCGAGTCTCGGGTGATTCAGCTCCAAATGCAAGGCCTGAAATGTCCGTCCGTGCGTGATATTACTGTGTTCATTACCTTGATACCAAACTATAACAAACCCTGAGATACAACACTATCCACGAATGTGTGGATTTTTATTAATCTTACTCAAATTTTGTGGTTCTGTTAATCAAAAGACTCATTTAAATTCATTCAATTCGGATTAATTTAAACTTGCCTACAGATTTAAAAATGACTGATTGATTAATTTTTAACCGATTAACACCCAAAAAAAAAAGCCTCAACACTGCTTGCTCCTTATGATAATTAACCATGGTACATAAATAAAACAACAAGTGAAGTGACATACTTCCAAGTATGGTGACCCATACTCGGAATTCGTGCGCTGCATTTAACCCATCCAACATGCACACACACCGCAGTGAACACACACACACCGTGAACACGCACCAGGAGCAGTGCCAGCCATTTATGCTGTGACGCCCGGGGAGCAGTTGGGGGTTCGGTGCCTTGCTCAAGGGCACCTCAGTCGTGGTATTGAGGGTGGAGAGAGCGCTGGACATTCACTCCCTCCACCTACAATCCCTGCCGACCCGAGACTCGAACCCGCAACCTTTGGATCACGAGTCCGACTCTCTAACCATTAGGCCACGACTTCCCTATAGAAAAGTCAAGCCTTCGAAGAAGCTGGCAAAAATTGACTGTATTTGACAATACTTGACTGTATTTCAAGTCATCCAGGCGGGTCTGGCAGTTTCAACAAAACAACATGGTTATTGTATGTAGTTAAAAACGTGTATAGCAAAACTGTGGTTATACAAATATGGCAATCAATCTGCCAAAAGAAGGTAAATACACTTTTACTATAATAAAACCATGGGTTATTTATAAGGGCTGGTATACTGGAAATCTCTGAACACGTCTATTGTGTGCAATCAGAAACATCCCGTATCCGAAAATCTCAGTGCATCTCAAATGTATGGACGTGTACGGGACTCAGCACACTCAGCCTGGGAAATTTTCGTGCACCTTAACTTTCACTGATATTTCCATTGTCCGATTTATCCCGGAAATTAGTCGTTTCATGCAGTTGTACTTTGATGTCAAATACTGCTCAGTCTGGACAAAGCTACTTTAACTCAAACGTATTTGCATGGCTTTGACTGTTCTCTGTAGTTGACTGTTCTCTCACACCCCATGATTAGCCCATTATGTATAATGCCAGCATTTTATTGGTCAAACTACTTTTCGATCGTTATCTTCATCAACTATGAAAACAGGAAAACAAAGCCAAACCAAATCCATGCCAGGACGTGTCCTGGAAAAATGGCATGTATATGATCACCCTAGAAACAATGACTAGCAAGCATGTTCTGCCCTGTCTTTGGGCAGAACATGCCATTGTAAAAGCCATTGTAAAATTCAACGTAGCAGGACTGATACTATTGCCTCTCTTTCATTTCGGCATATCTGAAAGCATGTGCGAAAGCACTTCTGTGCTCCTATTGGCCTGTATCGTAGATGTGACAGAACTCGTCATGGACGACGAAAAACAAATTAAACATGCTAGACTTTCTGTGTTGACGTTGTGAAGCATCGCAGACTTGGCATCAGTTGTCATCCACTATGACACACAACATGAGATGAAACTGCCAGACCATAGTCAAAGGATAATTTAAGAAATGAATTGATAAAAAATACAACTACAATTGCCTGACAGACTGTTACAGTGTCTTTTGTAACTGGTAGTGAGCTGTTACTCTGTGTTAAATATAGTAGGACAGTCATTAACCAAAAGCCACATTTGTGTGGCGGTGTCCGGCAGAGTATCCTATGTGAGTGGAGTGGAGCGCCAACAATTTCCGAAACTCAGATTTCCAAAATATCTGAATATCAGAAACATCGCTCCGCCTTCGCTATCATGAAAAGTATTTCAGTTGGTTCGAAATATCACTTTTCTGTTCATAACATAGCTATATTAAAAAATAAAATAAATAAAATAGCAGGAGAGTTTCAACGTGGCTTATTGGAACACTAGTGTGCAAACTTTTTTCCTACCACATGAGCTAATAACATGGTCTTTTAATAACATAGCATTAAAAGGTGCTTTTTGCAGTGCAAATTTTGTTTGTGATGAAAATAACAGTATGTTTTCGTCAGTTATTTTACCTACGGATCGATGCATTTCTTACAGACTTTTGCTCATTCGAAATCGGATACAGATGAAGTATCACTGTAAGTTTACATTTGTTTGAATGCATTATTGAGAGAGCGACTGCGTGTGAATAAGTGTTGTAGTACTTGTTTAAATCATGCTTTCAGCTGAAAATATTCAGTATCTAGAAGGAAGAAACAAATTCCTTGAACTATCATAGCCTTCACATTCTTCCTGATTTGAGTGTGCCTTCTCTATCAAGCTAGCAAAATATGTTTAACATGTGAATTCTTGCTAAATATTCAGTTATATTACGGGCTGTTGGCATGAATTGTACTCGGGATGGACCGGTGGTGGAGCGAGTGAAAACCATGACGCTCTGACTTGTAAAAAAATCCGCTCCTTGCTCCATTCAAAACCACACCGCTCCACTCACATAGGCCTACTTTGATTGTGAGTAACTGTTGCTGTCATGACAGATCTATTTCAGAACCAGCTGCTATCAAAATAGTCTGGCTGCGGGCGAGGGCCAGATATTATTGCTGTCGGGCCAGTTTTGGCCCGTGGGCCGCTTGTTGCCGACCACTGCCCTACGTCAAGCATATTGTGCCAAAATCGTGCTGAAATTGTGTAGTCTGAACCAGGCTTTACAGTGCCGGAAGGAGGCAAAAAGATGAGGAAGTGAGACAACATCCACTTCTCTCTCTATCAAGTATCAACACTTCTGGAAGTGTGTTAACATAGACTTATGCACAACCATTCTTGTGGATTATGGGGTAAGCATCTCCTGCATTATATTTAATATATCGGAGAAGCTGTCTGATAAAAGAGTGGAACAATTCAGCATCCTAACTTCCCTGCACCAGGAAAGAAGTACAATGCCTCCAGATATTAGCGTGAGATACCAATACTGACTCAGTCACTCAACACGTTGTAAGGTTCTTCTAGAGAAGCAAACAGAGGCACAAATAAAGTCTGTTTCTAACTCCCCTACGTACCTTCCTGGATTTTCTGTGGGCATGCCACTTCTGTCCTCAACTCCTAGGAGGAGGAGTGTGGGCCACACTCACATTTTGACCCTTTGGGTCAGCAGGGTTGTTGGGTGGCAAAAGACCATGACTGCAGTGGAGAATGAATCTCTTGAATGCAGTCAACTGAACCTTTGCTCGGAAACTTCTGGACTACCATGTTCACTGCAATACAAATGGGTGAGATCCCAGGGAGGTTCAGCCACAGATGACACTCCCTGCACAACCATTGCAGTCATTGAACAGAAGGTAGCATGGGCCCCCTTACGAAACAAAAATATATGTGAATATATTGGAAGATATGTTACATAAGAAATAATATATTTTGACATATGGGACTCTAGTTTTTATATTTTTCAATATATGCATGAACCATGTATAGCCATATATTGATACATATAAAATATATATTTAGCAATAAGACAGAAACAAGACAGAAACTACTACATAGCTTTATTGAAACACATTCCTTTTTATTAACACATGGGTTTACATTCAAAATTAAATGTCTCAAAAATACATTCCCAATATGCCTACAAAGGTCCCCAATTCTATACAGATTCAGGCAAGTTAACATCCATATTTAATCATTCAGCAGACACTTTTATCCAAAGCAACTTAAATGAGGACAATACCCATCAATGTAAGTGCTGTGACAAGTCTTGGTTAGCCTAACGCAGTACATGTAGCAAGTATGTGTGTGTATATATATATATATATATATACACACAGGTCCTTCTCAAAAAATTACCATATTGTGATAAAGTTCATTATTTTCTGTAATGTACTGATAAACATTAGACTTTCATATATTTTAGATTCATTACAACACAACTGAAGTAGTTCAAGCCTTTTATTGTTTTAATATTGATGATTTTGGCATACAGCTCATGAAAACCCAAAATTCCTATCTAAAAAAATTAGCATATTTCATCCGACCAATAAAAGAAAAGTGTTTTTAATACAAAAAAAGTCAACATTCAAATAATTATGTTCAGTTATGCACTCAATACTTGGTCGGGAATCCTTTTGCAGAAATGACTGCTTCAATGCGGCGTGGCATGGAGGCAATCAGCCTGTGGCACTGCTGAGGTGTTATGGAGGCCCAGGATGCTTCGATAGCGGCCTTAAGCTCATCCAGAGTGTTGGGTCTTGCGTCTCTCAACTTTCTCTTCACAATATCCCACAGATTCTCTATGGGGTTCAGGTCAGGAGAGTTGGCAGGCCAATTGAGCACAGTAATACCATGGTCAGTAAACCATTTACCAGTGGTTTTGGCACTGTGAGCAGGTGCCAGGTCGTGCTGAAAAATGAAATCTTCATCTCCATAAAGCTTTTCAGCAGATGGAAGCATGAAGTGCTCCAAAATCTCCTGTTAGCTAGCTGCATTGACCCTGCCCTTGATAAAACACAGTGGACCAACACCAGCATCACTGACTGTGGGTACTTGACACTGGACTTCAGGCATTTTGGTATTTCCCTCTCCCCAGTCTTCCTCCAGACTCTGGCACCTTGATTTCCGAATGACATGCAAAATTTGCTTTCATCCGAAAAAAGTACTTTGGACCACTGAGCAACAGTCCAGTACTGCTTCTCTGTAGCCCAGGTCAGGCGCTTCTGCCGCTGTTTCTGGTTCAAGAGTGGCTTGACCTGGGGAATGCGGCACCTGTAGCCCATTCCCTGCACACGCCTGTACACGGTGGCTCTGGATGTTTCTACTCCAGACTTAGTCCACTGCTTCCGCAGGTCCCCCAAGGTCTGGAATCGGTCCTTCTCCACAATCTTCCTCAGGGTCCGGTCACCTCTTCTCGTTGTGCTGCGTTTTCTGCCACACTTTTTCCTTCCCACAGACTTCCCACTGAGGTGCCTTGATACAGCACTCTGGGAACAGCCTATTCGTTCAGAAATTTCTTTCTGCGTCTTACCCTCTTGCTTGAGGGTGTCAATGATGGCCTTCTGGACAGCAGTCAGGTCAGCAGTCTTACCCATGATTGCGGTTTTGAGTAATGAACCAGGCTGGGAGTTTTTAAAAGCCTCAGGAATCTTTTTCAGGTGTTTAGAGTTAATTAGTTGATTCAGATGATTAGGTTAATAGCTCGTTTAGAGAACTTTTTCATGATATGCTAATTTTTTGAGATAGGAATTTTGGGTTTTCATGAGCTGTGTGCCAAAATCATCAATATTAAAACAATAAAAGGCTCAAACTACTTCAGTTGTGTTGTAATGAATCTAAAATATATGAACGTCTAATGTTTATCAGTACATTACAGAAAATAATGAACTTTATCACAATATGCAAATTTTTTGAGAAGGACCTGTATATATATATATATATATATGCATGTGTGTGTGTGCAGTACAAATGTATTTTCACATACATTTAGTAGATATTAACAATATTATATTTACTATATATTAATATATACACACACACGTATAGTCATACATTACGGGATATATACATATATGGATATATGTTACAAAATCTATTTGTCAGATTTGGTTACATGTATGTAACATACATGTTCCCATATAAATATTAATATACACACGTGGTCGTCAGAATTGTTGGTACCCTTGGTAAATATGATCAAAGAAGTTATGTTTTTACGTTTCATTGGTGCAAAGATGAGTAGTGGTGATATTTTGTACAACATTTGCAACTGATTTTTATCATTTAATTAGAAGCACCACAAATTAAAATAAGTCTATGTAAACACTTGCCTTTTTAAAACACTATAAGGTATCCTATCAGGCAATGAAAAGTTTGACACACACTTGTGGTTTTCATCCTCACTTGAACACTTGGGCCAAAAACAGGAAATACGTCATATTAGTTGTCAAGTGCAAAGACCGCAAGTGTGGTATTTGGACAAGGCAAGTAATAAGAGGAGTAAGGGATTTAGTATCACGCCCATGTGCTCCACGTAACCCAGTTTCTCCCATGTGCAATTGTCTCATTTGGTTCAGGTGTGTCCCGTTAACTACCACTCATTTAGGCTACGTCCACACGAAGCCAGATTTCTCCCCATCCGATCTTTTTTTTTGCCTCAAATTCCGTAAACATGGAGTCGTCTCAGGAAATATCTGCGTACACACGGAATCACTGAAACCGACTGAAAACGATGTAGTGCACATGCCAGACCAATATGTGGCGCTGTAATTCTGCCACAGAGATACACAAAAAAACAGAGAAGAAGACTTGGCCCATGTGCGTAAACCTTGCGCGCTGAATACAAACTAACACACAAAGCAGAAGATTTTGCTTTAATAAAGCTAATGAGCTCAGTAGGTTCTGCAGCACGAACACAGGCACGTAGTCTGACATTGTTGTTGTTGTTGTTGCTGTTATGTGACGTAGCGGTGTCTGATTAGGGGCGAGACGTGGGCTGATGACGTCATCGTTTCAGAAAATATACGGATTCGCCATCCACACGAAAACGTGAAAACGGCGTTTTCAAATTTATCCACCCTGGGACCTGGTTTCAAAAAGGATCGGTTTCACTCTTCGAAAACGCTGAATTCGTGTGGACTAAATGCCTATACGGTAAAAAAATTTATGCGTATACAGCGAAACGCGTCTTCGTGTGGACGGGGCCTAAGTTCTGTATTTAAAGCTGCAGTCCGTAACTTTGACCTCTTTGCCACCCTCTATGTTTGAAAACCTGGTATTGCAGTTTCTTGCGGAATTACAGTATCTTTCGTGCGCGGGGTTGTGATCCGCTGTTCCGGCACGGCTCCAGCACGGATGAATCTAATGTTTTGAAATGAATATGTAGTTGTCAGTCACTGCACTGGTGTGGATATTTACTGTACTTCGCTGATTCTAACCTATGTCTTGGAATATATGACCCAAATCAGAATTTTCACCGTATATAGCCATCTGAACAAGTAACAAGTCTGCCACATTTGTTCTGCCCAACTGAGGAAAAAAATATTCCAGTAAATCGCGCTACCAATGGGGATTCAATCTAAAGATAAATTAGCTCATATCACATCTAATTGTGCAAAGTATTATCATTGTTCTGCTTTGTTCTCGAATTATTGTTTACAACATCAGCATTGCGAGACTATGAGTATAGTATTAGCGTGCAGATTTCAATTTTTGTACAGTCTAATATCTAATTGTCATACCATTCAAATTTCATGTTAAGAAATTCTTTTAATCCAAAAAGCAAATTAATCTTCCTTCAAACTGGTTCTATTTAAAATACAAAAACCTGTGTAATCCCACGTTGGCTATCTGTAAACAGAAGCACATTTAAAACTGGAATATAATTTAATTTAATTCACATGCATTTCATAAACAATCCTTTCTGGATTACAATCCGCCATCAAAATTATAAATTTAATTATTAGCTGCTGTGAGATAAGGATATAAATGAGCCGTCACCTGCAGGATCCTCACATGCTGTAGACTACTAACTTCTTGTTTACAGACGTGACGTAATGATTCAGTGCCATGCTCGAATTTCCCGCGGAAACCTACCCGTACCACTCAGATTAGAAAGCATTATTATAAACCAACCGTTGTGAATCGGGCTAAAGTAAGGTGATAGTTTTGAACACTGGTTGTAATTTCTCAAATATTGATTTCGGAACATTTTTAACCAAAAAATGTTACAGACTGCAGCTTTAAAGTGTAGTCTGCCCCATTTCCTTGTCTGTTGTTAAAACATCAGGCATTGCTGACACTCAGCTAAAATACTTCCAGTTTTTTATTTTATAAACATGACAGTATCGAGATTACCTAGATCAGTGCTTTCCAAACCTGTAGTGTTGGGTTCGAGTCCACCTTTGTCGAGTCCGAGTCGAGACCAAGTCCATAACCTATTGAGTCCGAGTCCGAGTTCGAGTCCAAAAGGTGCCGAGTTGGACTCAAGTCCGAGTCCTTAATGTTCGACTCCGAGTCGAGTCCGGTCGAGTCCAGAAACTGAATTATACTGTAAAAAATTATTGAAAATACAACCAACCTTTTTATTATTATTGAATTTAATCTCAAAACTTAGCCATTAAATTAATATTTTAACTTTTACAAACCAATGGCAACATAAATTTAACAAAAATACTAAATTTTGCTATTTAATATTTTTCTTTTGTTTCATGTGTAATAAAACTTGTTTTAAAGCAAAAAAAAATCATATAGAGGTATATGTAAAACTTTTATTCAATTACGAGTTTATAAAAATACAAATTAAGCCGTTTCTCTATTGTGTCTTCCAGTTCAACAACTGACACTTCAATTATTTGATGCCCCTGTCCCACATTTACAGAGGATGCAGAAAACAGAAAATAATTAGTAGTCATAACAACAAGCTTAATGCTTCATTACTTTTACTTATCTGTCTATCAATGACAAGAAACATTTTTCAGAACAGCGCTCTGTTATGGTAACTTTTTAACGTGAACTGCAATGAACACTGAAAATACAATGCACTGTATTACACAGACAGAGCACTAAATCAGGGCCATATTGCTTTTCAGAAATACAAGTTCTGTGACCATTTTATGGGTTAAGCGGGCACGATGCGGTCTCATGATGATGCCACCTTTACTAAAGACACGCTCTACTGGTGCAGAGGATGCTGGTATAGACAACACTTTCACTGCCAGAGAATGGAGCAGTGGGAATTTCTCCCTGTTTGTAGCCCAAAATTCAAGTGCAGCTTTTGTGTCTGTTTCTTGAATGGTATCAAAGTACTTGTGTATCTGAGTTTGAATGTTTGAATCCTTAGCTGAGTAGCTCTGGTGCTTATGGGCTCGATAGCGGGCTAGAAGTCGTGGACATTTGGCAGGAGGAGAGTTTGTGGTTGCATCACCGCCAGCGTCACAATTCAGCATGTCTCCACCTGCAGTGGCCTCAACTTCTGCAGTCAAAGTATCTGAAAAATAAGAAACTCATACACATTAAAAATCATACACATTAAAATGTATTATCTGCATTTAGGTACCCAAGTACCACTGCTGTATGCCCACAGTGTATTTTATGCTCACAAAAAAAAAGGTTTTCTTCATAACATGATGCAGACAAATCATTGTAATGTTATTTAAGCAAAGAAATGCATTACCTGTAAGAGATCTTTTCAGATCGTCTCTGAATTTCTTCACCAAAATTGCATTCTCGTTGTTGGTTACATCTAGATCAACCCAGTTAAGGCCAAATTGAGGATCAAGCATTGCAGCCAAGAAATACACAACATGGCCAAACTGGTCCTTGTTCCCATTTTCCTCAACCATTTTGGTTCTTGCAAAAATCCCAGAGAACCTCTTTAAAAGGGACTGCCGAAGGGCTATGGCTAATTGCTGGCAATGAGTTCTCGACTCCACTGTTTGAAGCAGATGAGTGTTTAAATCCAGTACCGTGGGGACCACCATACTAATAGTCACCATCTTCTCACCCTCTGTGAGGTCAGTTGCTTCAGCAAAAGGGGAGAGAATGCACCTAAATCCTTCAGCTGATTCCATTCACGAACTGAAAAAAGAACATGCTGAAAGTCTGTACCGCAAATTTGGGTGAGAGCCCTATGGTCAAGTGATGTAAGGGCCTGTAGTTGCTTGAATGTGCTATTCCAGCGTGTGGATGTAGCTGCAGGAATGGATCTCTGAGTCCCAAATGCAGCCTCAAATCGCTCTTTAAACTGAGTACTTGTGTGAAGTAATGAGGTGAATTTTGACATTTTGGCAAGTGCTGAAGAAAAGGCCTTAGCTTCTTTCATACTGTCATGCACAACTAATTGCAGAGAATGTGCAAAACATGACAGCCTTTGCCGCCTTCTTGTCAAGACAGTCTCATCTTCCCAGGTCACATCTTCCCAAAGGCTCTCATCATCCAAGTCTCCATCTTCTGCATCACTGTCATCACTGTGCTGCTCGTCCTATGGTAGCTTGACTTTGAACGCACATTTCATATTTGCTGCGTTATCAGTGATGATGTACTCCACTTTACTTGCTATGTTATATTCATCAACAACTTCGTCAAATGCCATGGCTATATTCTCTCCACTGTGTTTGCCACAGAAGCGCCTACAGTCTAAAAGAAAGGTCTCCAGCCAAGATTCTTCTTGGTTAAATCCATGGGCTGTGACACCGAAGAAAGAACGCATGGTTCGATCAGACCATATGTCAGCAGTTATGGACACAAATGATTGGGCCTGGAGCTTTCTTTTAATTGAGTTCTTAACCTGATTAACCAACAGAGGAATGTGTTTCTCAGTGATTGTCTTCCTTCCAATGGGAGTGTATTTGTTGTCCATTACTTTCAGGAAATGCCTGAAATGCTGATTTTCGACAATTGACAGTGGTAAAGTGCAGCCAATGATCAGATCTTTAATGATGGCATCATGAATTTCTTGCTTGTCGGGGAGAATTAGCATCATAAAGTTGGGCAGTTTTTTTTGCAGAATCTGGTCTTGTGTATTCTGTTATGCTGGGTTGTGCAACATCTACTGGTTGCTGCTGTCTTTTGTACTCTTTTATCCTGGGACAAAAAGGAACATTTTATTATTCCTACTAAAATAGAAGACAAAAAAGTAAAACAGGTATTTGCTTTTTGCAAATTTGCAATTCAGAGCACAGTGAATGAAAATAATTACATTAGAACACATCACATTTTAAAATTTAAAAGGAATGTATTTATAATCACTGTATATCTGTCATATAACGTTTAAAGGTGGGCGATATGAGCAAATTCTTGTTTCATAACGAGTTTTTTAAAATATACCATTTTCAAAATAGAAATTTTAAATGTTTGAAAAATGCGATAATACGTCAAAATATAAAAGTTAACTGCCAGTAGGTGGCAGGAAACCACTTGTCTTAATGATTCATTCAAGAACGAAGCAAGTGCCTGACTTTGAATGGATCATTGACCTGATTCCTTCAAAAACACTGAATCATTCAATAACGAAACGTTATATGTTGCTCAGATCAGATGCACAACTGTTCTGGTCTTTCTGGCACTCTTGAATTAATGAATAAAAATAGCAAAAAGAGTCATCAATATTTTGTGTCTAAAATGTAAGTGCCTTTAACTACTCGTTTATTTAACTCTTGTATAAAATCAAGATTTGCAATCGTCCTCATTCGGATTGTGTTATTTTGTCGATATAATGTTAACAATATATATATATATATATATATACACACACATTTTTTACAGCAGTATGTTTCCTCTGTGGGTTTGTGTGTGTTGTTGAGTTTCTCTCACACAGGCTGCACGAGCCTCAAAGCCGCTGCTGAAATCCACCCGCAATTAGCGGGCTTTAATGTCAAGCACTGCATGCCGAGATATGATCCATACCTATATTAGCCTATATTCTGTTGGCATATTGTCATATCGCCCAGCATTAGTAAGCTAATGTTATTGGGATTACGTTGGTATTTAAAGGTTGCAATAATCAACATACCTTTCTTTATGCTTTCTTTCAACATGTCGGTAGAAGTTTGAAGTTGTCCCCGACACCTCAGTAATTTTTGATTTGCAAAATTTGCAGTCTGCCGAGTGCTTCTTTTTACAGGATGCCTTGCAAATAAATTCCTTGTGATTTTCATAAGCAAAACAAATTATTGCTGACTTCGATGACATGGTCTGATGCTGTGTGCAGATGTGAATCATGTGCACATGATTCTTTGTGCAGAATCTTTGCATGATTCTTACAAACCTCTTTGAACTTTTACCATCTGGTCGACGCTACAGAGCTCTGAGCACCAGAACGACCAGACACAGGAACAGTTTCTTCCCTCAGTCAATTCATCTCATGAACACTCAATAAATAAACGTAAAACACACAACTAATACATTATCCATTCACCACACTCACTTATTTTATTTTCTCATTTCTAATTTGCACATACTTGACCTGTACATACATAGTCGCCTATATTATATATTGTGTATTTCTTATTTTTTTTTGCTGCTTGTACATTGGTCATTGGCTATTTCCTGTTATTTTGTTTCATTACCTGTGTCCTGTCCTGTTACTGTCCTTCTGTTGCACTGTGGAGCTTCTGTCACTACAACAAATTCCTTGTATGTGTAAACATACTTGGCCAATAAAGCTCATTCTGATTCTGATTCTGATTCTGATGATGACGGCGCCTCCGTGTGGGCATGTTGACACAGAAGGGCACTTCAAGGGTGTCCCCTTCACCCTTCAAAGCTCTCACTCCGGAGGGTAAACTCTTTGAAGGGATTAGGGCATAGGGATGAGCCCTTGGAATCAGGTGTGTTAGATAAGGGAGACATACAAAAGGTGCAGGGCAGGGGGGCCTCCAGGACAGGTTCGGGAAGCACGGACCTAGATATATCTTTAGAATATGTAGTATTTAATTCATTAATAATTATCATAATTACAGATTGATCCACTTCCTGGATTTCAAATAAATTGCCATTATCTTCTATAGTCTCAAATTGATTAACATCATCAGCAACCAAGTACTGCCTATCAACTAGAAAATTAGATCTTTAACTAATTGAATAAACAAAATGACACCAATGTTGTGCTGAATTCTGAATATATGAACATAAAAATCAAACATTCATCCTCTACACTCATAGCACCTCTTTCTGAAGGTGTTATGACCATACAAAGCAAATATATCTGGGATATAGTTTGCATATAGTGCATGGACCTCAACACACAAAACTCAAGAATGGTGACAATCAACAAATTTTAAAAGATGAGCTCTTAATATAACACATCAAATAACTAACAATACTGATGAAACCTAAACAACGACAAAAGGGGAAAAAACAGCCAAACAGCAACACACCTATAACAGGAAGCACATAATTTGTGTATGCTGCAGTGCAGGCTGGAATCTCACAAACCTTTAACATTTCATCAGTACTGTTCAATTCAAAACTTTGTTCAGCCAACTGTGTTTGTCTAGGACAACATTCTCATCTAAAATAGGTTATGTGGTTTGTGGTAGTAGCCTAATTCACATTTCTTAGTTTTTGTGACTCAAAAGTTCCCTTAAACAGTGAAATATGCAGTTATTTGTTTTTACATGTTTATGACATTTAAATGAAGCAACTCAGGCATACTAAACTGCCTAAAAAAGCAGGTGTAAATCAATGCAATAAATAAAAGACAACTCTAGATGGCAGTAACTTGCTGTTTTTGACACAATCTCTGTTACTGTAACAAAGCGCTGCAGTGATGACATTTTTGATGGCCAGCCCCATCATGATAATTTAAAAACAACTTTTATAGATTTTGAAGCCTAAGTCCAATTGCCAGAAGTAATATATATATATATATATATATATATATATATATATATATAAACATTTTCTCTTACAGTTTAAATTAGAATAGTTTGCTAGAGTGCAATTATAAACAATGAGACTGTTAACAGTGAGTGAGTAGATGAGTTTACCTGTTTGGTGTGATGTTAAATGTCCTTGACAATCTCTGTAGTCCTATTTAGCCACTTATTAGCAACTGCCTTTCACAAAACAAGGAAATGCTTTAAGAACTTCAAAATAAGATATTACTGATGCATTTTATGCTTCATGTACAATAACATGTGAAAATATACAGAGGTTGTGTTAATCAAAGACCTTATTTCAGGCATTTAACCAAAAAAACCTGCCTGTGATGGCAATGATTTTACCAAAAGAACCAGAAGGTATCATCTGACACAGTTAAACAACAGTTCAAAGAACATTTTAGTATACTTTTTTTTTTTTTTTTTTTTTTTTCCAAAACGGATAAAGTATCGCAAAGAGATGAGAGTATAGCTCTCGTGATACACAACACAGAATGTCTCAAAACAATGGACAACCGTAATCTAAACCACTGGTCTCAAACTCAATTCCTGAAGGGCCACAGCTTTGCACAGTTTAGCTACAACCAGCTCCAAATCACACATGCTTGGAAGTTTCTAGTAATCCTGAAGACCTTGATTAGCTGGATCAGGTGTGTTCGATTAGGGTTGGAGCTAAACGTCTTAGGTTACTTGTGTAACCCCAGTTCCTCGAGGGAACGAGACGCTGCGTCAACGACGCTTTGGGGAACGCCAACAGCGTAACCGGCTCTGAATACCAATCAAATCTGTCCAGAAATGGGAAGGGATGTCACGGGCGAGGTGACGTAATGACCAGCTGGTACAAAAGCATGTGCGGTGAAACCGGCATCAGCTTCAGCAATGAAGCAAGCGCTGGCAGGGATGCCGGAAGTGTGGCCCCGTGACGCAGCGTCTCGTTCCCTCGAGGAACTGGGGTTACACAAGTAACCTAAGACGTTCCTCTTCAGGAACTCGAGCTGCGTCAACGACGCTTTGGGGAACGAGATACCAACGGCTCCAGACTTCCGCACTGGACACATACGGTTTAGCTTCAGCTGGTCAGGCTCCCGAAAGGGAGGAGGACTAAGCCTCAGTGCACCACGGAGGAAACATGTAACTAGGGGTTGTGCGCCCACTGTCAATCCACCAAGAGTGGTGTGGTTAGCAGAAATTGCCGCCACATAGACCTTCAAGGTGGAGAGGGCTAACCCTGCGGAGAGTCGAGCCTGCAGGAACTCCAGCACTGTACCTACTGGGCAGTTAACTGGGTCGAGCTGGCGATCTCCGCACCATGAAGTGAAGAGTCTCCACTTCAGGGCATACAGTTTCCTCGTAGAGGGAGCTCTGGACTGGAGAATGGTCTCAACAACCTCGGTTGAGAGACCAGAAGCTATCATCTGTGCCCCCTCAGGGGCCACACCCACAGCTTCTATAACTCCAGGCAGGGGTGCACAAGGGTGCCTCCTGCCTGTGAGAGGAGATCCCTCCTGACTGGAATCTCCCATGGAGAGCCGTCGAGGAGGAAAATCAGGTCCGAGAACCATACTCGGCCCAGCCAGAACGGGGCTACCAATAGCAGCCGGTGTCCGTCCCGGCGCACTCTCTCCAGAACTCCGGGGAGCAGAGCAATCGGGGGAAAGGCATAAAGACGAAGCCTCGGCCACGTCTGTACCACGGCATCCAGCCCCTCGGAGCTGGATGACGTAGAGAGTACCAGAGGGGACATTGCGCTGCCTGAGTAGCGAAGAGGTCCACCTGAGCCTGGCCAAACACTCTCTAGATCTGCTTCCCCACCTCGGTGTGAAGCATTCATTCCCCGGATAACAGCCCCTGCCTCGACAGGGTGTCTGCTCCCCATGAGGTACTAACTCAGATGCTCAGAAGGGAGCGGCATGCTCAAGGTGACCCTCAAAGTTGAGGGGAGCAATGCCAGCTCGACCAACCAGGAGAGCTCGGCCTCATAGCCCACACAAGGACCTGGTGTGCCAGTCTGTACAAGGGGCGCGAACCGCAGACCTCCTTGGTGGTTGCTATAAGAGACCACCGATGTGTTGTCGGTGGGAACTAACACATGGCAACCTCTTAGGTCTAGGAGAAGTATTTCAGAGCCTGAAACACGGCCAGCATCTCGAGCCTGTTGATGTGCCAGGCGAGACGATGACCCCTCCACCGACCGTGGGCAGGGTGGCCACTCATGGCCGCTCCCCAACCGGTGAGGGATGCGTCCGTCGCTAGCGTACGCGGCGACAAGGAGCTTCCAACACCAGGCCCTGGGACAAGAATCAAGGTTGTCTCCACATGTCCAAGACACATAGGCACTGCCGCGTGACCTTGATCATGCAAAGCGGGTTTCCCCTCGGGGAGAACCCCTTGGTCTTGAGCCACCACTGTAGGGGTCTCATGTACAGCAGGCCAAAAGGTATCCCGTTGGACGCAGCTGCCACCAGACCCAGCAGTATCTGGAACTGCTTGACAGTGAGTGACTGGCCTTCTTTCACCCTCCTGACTTTCGTGAGGATTGACTCGATCCGAGCAGGAGACATACGTGCCTGCACCATGGTCAAATCCCCACCACCCCCAGATAAGTGGTTCTCTGTAATGGAGAAAGCACACTTTCCTTGGGGTTCAGTCTTAACCCCAACACTTTTAAGTGAGCGAGAACAACACCTCAATGTTGAGCCACCTTCCGCTCTGATAGAGCGAGAATCAACCAAAGGTCGATGTAATTGAGTATGCGGGCGCCCCGTAGCTAACGCGGCGCCCACACACTCGTAAAAGTGTGGGGTGAGAGCGCTAGGCCGAAGGGAAGTACCCGATATTGGTAAGCTTTTGCCCCCAAAAGCAAACCTCAGGAACTTCCTGTGAGTGGGAAGGACGGAGACATGGAAGTATGCGTCTTTTAGATCTACGTGTCAAACCAGTCCTCGGACTTGATCTGAGATACTTACCTGCTATCAGACCAGTCCTCAGACTTGATCTGAGTACTTACCTGAGCATCTTGAACTTCAGTCTTGCAGACTGAGCGGTTCAATTGATGCAGATCTAAAAAGGGGACGCAAACCTCCATCCTCCTTGGAACTATGAAGTACCGGCTGTAGTACCCGGACTCTCTTCGGAAGGAAGACCCACCTCGATGGCATCTTTCCTTAAGAGAGTATCTACCTCTTGTTCCATTACCAGAGCCTGCTCGGGGCCCACAACGTGGAATTCACCCCATTGAATTGAGGCGGACGAGAATCAAACTGGATTCTGTAGCCTCTCTCTACAGTGCGCAGGACCCATCGAGACACATTTGGCAGTAGTATCCACGCTGCGAAATAGTCTACTAAGGGAGCCAGTCTCTCGAGACTGGCTTCTGGTGTAACCCGGAGCGGCTAGTTCGGTGCCCTGAAGCGGAACCTCGGCAGGGAACGGCCGAACTAGCTGCTCCAGAGACCCCCGAAGGGGTGGCGAGCATCTCAGCTCCGCTACGATACCGGGCGGAAGAGACTGAGATATGCGCTCGCTGGAGACCGCTGCGCCCTGAAGCACCATAGGTGGCAGGGTTGGCAGAACGATCTCCTGAGGGCACAGGGGGGGGCCAAGATCGCTGTGCGATCGTCGCTCTACCCCAGCGGGGGCTACCCTCATAAGCCCTGATCCCACTCACATCAGGGCTTCTTGGCCAAAGACGTCTTCGCCTGCTTGGCTGGGAGGTCTTTGACCGCGCACCCTTCTTACCGCCCCAACCCACTCCCGCGGGGGCACGCTTGCCTATACGAGGAGCCAGCACGCGGCAGGGGCTGCTCTCGCCCAGCAGCCCCATGAGCTAGAGAGCGGCGAGGGAGAAACCGCTGGGACGCCGCCACCTGCCTCCCGAACCAAAAAAGGCCAGACGGCAAAGTGGGGCGTCCAGAAGGAAGGCCCTGTCACGGGTTTCCATAAATCCGACAGGGTCAACCAAAGATGCCTCTCCGCCGCCACCAGGGCTGCCATAGATCGCCTTGACGGTCTCCCTGGCGGCGCGGAGAGACAAATCAGCGGTTTTGCGGAGTCAGGGGACGCAAGCATCTGTTCCACCCGCGGCATCGCTCTGTAACCGCGCTCACTCGTCCCCATGACACTACCGAAGTAACAGAATGAGGGGACGAAGAGGCGGGCCGAAATATTTTCCCTACAACCTCGATACCTCAGTGTGGAGGTCGGGGGAAAAAAGGGCAGGCTCAGATGTGGAGGTGAGTCTGAAACCGCAGAGAACGCAGTATAACCCTCTCTGCGGTTCGACAAAACACTCCACAGGCTCCTCATATGGGACGACAGAGTGGGTGCAACATGCTCGACGCCTCCCATGTCAACCTCCTCGGAGGAAGACGCGAGAAGCACCGATGCCGCTGCCCGAGGGGAAGAAACCGCCACGCGTGCTTCCGGACTCGGGGAGCGGTCGCGGGATCCGGCAGGTGCGGATGGAGAAAGAGACTCGCTCGTCTCCGATCCCTCTGCCAGATCCCGTTGCGAACCCCACGAACGTCGTCTCCGCTCCGCCTTAGCGGAAGCGGGTCAGCGCCGCGGGGAACGCTAGTGAAAGAGCCCTCTCCAGAGGAAAGAGCCTTTCGGGAGCGAAGCACACGCAGAGGAAAACCCTCGCAGTGCGGACAATCAGCCCCCTCGAGGGCTGCCTCCGCATGCCTCGCTCCCAAGCAAAGCACACACAGACTGTGTGTATCCTCCGCACACAAACAGCGTTTTACACGGAGGAACACACAGCCCATATTGCGCCTCACTCCTCCCAGTCACAGAGCACTTCGCTGAAAGACAAAAAGCTGATGCCGGTTTCACCGCACATGGTTTTGTACCAGCTGGTCATTACGTCACCTCGCCCGTGACATCCCTTCCCATTTCTGGACAGATTTGATTGGTATTCAGAGCCGGTTACGCTGTTGGCGTTCCCCAAAGCGTCGTTGACGCAGCTCGAGTTCCTGAAGAGGAACTGTACAGAGCTGTGAGACCAATGATCTAAACTGTAAATCCAAACTGTAATCATAATTTGTTACACTCAATAATAACCTCACAAATACATTCACAATTGATGTAATTATAATTTTTTTTATTTTATAGTTTCATTCTTACAGAGTTAAACTAAACTCCAGGCTAGTGTTGTGTTGTCACATTTTATGTACACACGTTGTCAGAATTTTTGGTGCCCTTGGTAAATATTATCAAAGAAGGTTGTGAAAATAAATGTGCATTATTAATCCGTTTGATCTTTTATTTAAAAAAATCACAAACATCTAAGCTTTCATTTGAGAATAAGCATTTAAAATGGGGGAAATATAATTATGAAATAAATGTTTATTTATTTACTTTTTTTTCCTCAAATATATGTTGGACACAATTACTGGTACCCCTAGAAATTCTTATGAGTAAAATATATATGTGGTCATGAAAATTAATAACACCTCCCAAAGTGCAGTGTTCCATTACAGCTGCTGGTTTCACATCTGTTTCTACAACTGATTTTTGTTTTAATTTATTGTATAAAAATAATGGCCATTGTCAAAGTCATTTATTTGTGTCAGTCTACTGCCACTAAAATAATTCAAATATATAAAACATAAACTCATGAATTAAATCTGTGATCTGTCTATGTCAGGGGTTCCCAAACATGTTCCTGGAGCATCCCCAACACTGCACATTTTGCATGTCTCCTTTGTCTGACAGGTGATGAGTTGAAGCAGGTGTGATTGATAAAGGAGACATGCAAAATGTGCCGTGTTGGGGAGGCTCCAGGAACAAGTTTGGGAACCCCTGGTCTATGTTAACTCTGCCTCAGTCCTTAGACTATTATTTCATGGGCAAAGTTAATTTGACGTTAATATATCAATTACGATAAAAAGAAAACAATGCTAATGCATTATAATGTAAAGGAAACGGCGCTGAAGTTCGCTTCCTTTGAACCAGATACTGAAGCAGTCACGTGGTTTTCAGGCGAAGAAAGTTTCAGACGTCATAGATACAGTGCTTCAATGTGAAATGTGTTGTTTTTTTTTTTGATACAAGCTTCGGAGCTTCCGTGTTGAAAGTAACATCACTACAGAACACCGGACCAGAACAAACTATGACTGAAGTGGAGGATCGGTTGTGGGGGCCGGACTTTGGAGAGGTATGTGGAGGAATTCCTTGAGCTTTCCAATCGGGTGAGCTGGCATGACTCCACTCTGCATGTTTCCAGCTGGGTCTGGACGAGGATATGACCTGCTGCGATCTCCCCACATGTGATTTTCCCTTGATCGAGCTGATTAATCTCGTCCTTTATCTAAATGGTTCCGATTACGAGGTGGAAGAAATAAAGGAGTATTTGAAGTCTCTTCGTCCAGCCAAGGAATTTTTTTGGGGGGCTATAGGGCTCTGGCCGTAGAGGCCAGGCCGAGTGGCGAGGCTCTGCCATGGCTCCCTGAGATCCCTGCTCTGCCATCGTTCATATCTTTATTGGTTTTTGAAGGCAGCATTGATGTATCATTGGGTGTATTTGATATCACACAATCCTCTGCATTCAATTCAATTAAAAACAATTGAGGTTAAAAAAAGGCTTCTGTAAATTGCAACTGATGGTCAGTTTGTGTGTGTGAATGTAGATGTAATGTAGGTTTTTGACCTTTTTCTATGTTTGATATAATTTCTAGCAATAAATTAACACTGTAGTAGTTAAATATGTGCTTAGTATCACCATTGCTCACTCTATTTATTTGTAGATCTTTAAACCGTTATCTGCCTCAGAAAGTGTGCATTATTAAAATAAATATTCCTCAGTATCAGGTTGTTTGACCCATCACTGTGCCGAAAAAAAATAAATAAATAATGGAATGTTGGTTAATGTATAAAACCCACCAAAATGGGTCAAAAATAAAGCAGTTCTGCCAAATAAACTACAATGTAAAAAAAAAAAAAAGTTCAGCCAACTTAAAATTTTAAAGCAACCAGCTTTTTGCAGATTTTTGAGTTCTCTCAGCTTATTTTTGTAGGAGATTCTCATCTTTTTGTTGTATAAACTTAAAACAACAAGTTGAGAAAATTCAAAAATCTGCTGAAGTTTGCTGCCTTAAAATTTTAAGTTGGCTCAACACTTTTTTTTTTCTCTTTTTTTTTTCAGTGTAGCAATGGGGTTTTTTAACCCAGCATTTTTAAGAGTGTACTATGATAGCTGTAGCTGGCTTCTTTTATCCAAATATGCAAAGTACCTTGCAGTGATAAAATTAGCAAATAAAACAAAGATTACTGGAGTGCATTTTACAAGAAAACACTATATTTCTGTCTTTCTAATTTCCTGCTGAGTCTGATGTTTTTTCTCATCTACCTAAACATCACAATATTCCATGTAAAACTGCTTTGCATAAGGAAATATTGCGTAAATATGTAATGTTTTGCATATAATAATATTCCAGCAATATAAAATACAATGTGATATTTTAATTGTTAAATGATGACCAGTTGATACTGATATCAGTGTCCATACTCTTTAATTAAAGTAAAACAAACAACAAAAAATCTGTGTCCTTCTTACCATTTTTAATGTTGAAAATGTATTGGAGTAATAATTTTATAATTATATTTTGATACTCTTATAAAGTATACAACTAAACTATTCTACTTATTGAATGTAGATTATGTTCTGGTCTATATTATATTCATTCCCTCTATTAGATATGACCCAGATCTGCTTATGAGTGAAGTTTCTGTCGAGTGGAGATGAATTATTGTGTTGTCTCTGATGGATTCTATAACCAGGAGAAGATGAGAGGGTAAGTTTAGCAATAAACACCAGTTTGCTCAGAAACCGTTTTGTATGTTTGTTTTAAACACTAAACACAAAGTTTGAGTTTAAGACAAGGGTATCTTAATTTTAGAAAACATTACCTTTTTGCTTTTTCATGAATTTGTTTGTTTCATCGCACCATCTACTGACAAAGAAAATGGAACTTCTCCTCACAGTTTCTGTAAGTCCAGTGCTTTGTTTGCTTGTCCAGGGCTCCACAGCGAAGGTCTCTGGCAGGACACTGGATCGGTTTCGTTGGATACCAGCTTGTGTAGTCCAGATCATCTCCACTGACCCAGAACCAGTCCCCTGCTAGATAACGCAGACCAGTCCACACAAATTCTGTTTCAGCCTGTGTAATTTCTGGTAAAGCAGAATTTATCCTGTCCATTCTTCTCAGACTTGCCAGATCATTATAATGAGTTCTGCAGTATTCCAGAGCGCCTTCCCAGGTCTCCATCTGACGCACCAGAAGAAACTCTGATACGTTCATACAGAAGAAGGCATATTTATCAGTGCATTCTGCATCATGTAGTTTCTTAAGGCCTTTGTGTATTAAAGCACAGCCATCCTTTTTTTCTGGTTGATTAGTATCCCAGCTAATTTGTGTTGCATTTTCACCTCCAAACCACTTCCATACTCCTGATTCTGTGTAGAGTCCAACCCAGGCATCAGATTCTTTAGTAACAGCAAATTCCAAAAATTGCTGTTGCTCTTTCTCATTGGGAAAAGTGGAGAGGACTTGAAAATAAGTTTTGCAGTGATTTTGTGCAGAATCCCATGTCTTCTCATCATTCACAAAGAAATGTTGTTTAATGAGGCCAGAGGAGAGTCCGTAGAGCTCCATTATTAGGAGCACAGTGAGTGTCGTCTTCATATTCATCTTCATCGAGTGAAGGGGTTCTCTCAGTTGAGGACAGAACTGTGCTTGATGACACTGACTCTCTCTTACTTTAACTGACATACAGCCAATGACAAATGAATGTGATGGTGTGGCCAATCACAGCGCACCTATACAGACAGAGCAAACAAAGCAGATGGATTTGACGAGTCAAATAAATCACATGATATTTCTAAAGAAAGAAGCTAGGGGCAGGGAAATATGGCATGAAACATGGATTTAGATTCAATGTACTTAAAACAAGTTAAACAATTCAGTCAAGATTTTGTCACATTTTCATTGTGCTCAGCCAATTTACTTAATCCATTTGGGCTGTAATTATGTAAGTGCTTGTTGTTTAAAAGTAGCAAACATGGGAACAAAATTTCAACATTCCATCGTGATTTGCATGGGACTGGAAGGGAGAGTAAATGCTGAAATGAAGTGTAATTTAAAGCATATTTTATAAGATGAAAAATGGGCAGATTTATTTATGTTTAATGTTCTATTAAGTTAGTACTTAAATGAGTTTCTTTTATGAACACACATGCTAACAAGAAAACAGTTTGCCTTAATGAAAACAACCACTGTGGAAATGCCTTGGCTGTAACAAGTATTGTCACGAGGCGACAGGAACGAGAGATGTGCAGATCAATATGCAAGCTTTTTATTAAAGACATTGTCAGAAACACAGGCAGGGTCGAAACACCAGCAAACAGGTATGGCATGGGCAAAACACAAGAGTAGTCCAAGGACAGACGTGGTCAGTCTCCGCCGAACAATATCTAACAGGACAAGGCAAAGAGTGATAATCCAGGTACACAGCAATAATCCAGGCAGGGGTAAACAGAGTCCGAATGGCAAGACGAAAGGAGTAATCCGAAATACACAGGTGAGAATCAGAACATTGGAAAACAGGCAAGGCAAGACTATGACTAAACTATGGCAACTAGAACTGGCTCCATAGAGTAGCTATCGGTAAGAGAGTGATATATGCTAAACAATATACTCGGCAGTGAGAAAGAGGAAATCCATGGTTAATGTAGAGTGTGTGATTAGCTGCAGCCATGTGCGTAATCAGAGTGAAATGGATTGTGGGAACTGAATTCCAGTAACAGTCTGTGTAGTGTGAGAGTCAATATGATGGAAGGCCGACCTCTGGTGACAATCGGACAGAAAGCCATAGACCATATTCATGACAAGTATAATTTTCTGCCATCATTTAAAATACAGTATGTGTAAAAAGTTTTATTTGGCTTCTTAACGTGTGAAATATTTACTTCAAAATAACATGAGTTAACCCTCTGGTTGTGTTCGGGTCAAATTGCCCTGAAATTTTTTTTTTTTTCCTGAAAATACTAGTTAACGTTATCGCATTGGACTCAAACTTACTGACTTTGCGCACATAGGGTACAAGTACTTCTCATAAATTTTTTTAGAATTTTCGTAATTTTTTGTGGGTTTTATTTCACCTAGTCACACTCGTTGTGTTCCCGGTCAAAAATGACTGGACTCCAAACAACTGCTTATAAATCTGTCAATATGCTATATTATCACTAAATATTGGATTCAATCTTTTTGTCAACTTGTTTTCTTTCATTTAGGACTGGTTTTGTGTTTCTATTTGCTTCTGATTAATCGTAAGCCTCATTTATCTGAGAGTAGGTACCTCATTTTTTGAGTGAATTTTTTTTTTTTTATGAATAATTTTCACAATATTAAACAAAAAATTAAAAAAATTTGCACTGTTTCTCACACTAGTGTACTTTAATGTTTAATCAGGAAGTTTGCTTTTAAATGCTTTTATTTTGTACAAAATTGCAAAAAGTCACACTCGTGGTGTTCCCGGTCAAAAATGACCGGACTCCAAACAACTGCTTATAAATCTGTCAATATGCTATATTATCACTAAATATTGGATTCAATCTTTTTGTCAACTTGTTTTCTTTCATTTAGGACTGGTTTTGTGTTTCTATTTGCTTCTGATTAATCGTAAGCCTTATTTATCCGAAAGTAGGCACCTAATTTTTTGAGTGAAAAAAGCATTTTATATGAATAATTTTCATAATATGAAATGAAAAATTATGAAAATTTGCACTGTTTCTCACACTAGTGTGCTTTAATGTTTAATCAGGAAGTTTGCTTTTAAATGCTTTTATTTTGTACAAAATTGCAAAAAGTAACACTTGTCAAAAATTGCCGGCCATTGAAAGTGAATGGGGAAGAATGAAAGAAACAACTAGTGTTCAGGAGCATGTTGTGCTTGCAAACAAAGACGTTGGACCTTTGCATGTGTGGATGCATTTATACTCAAGCTATCACACACACACATGCGCACACACGCACGCGCACACACACACACACACCCATCCATCCATGCATACAAACTATTTTATTACACCTATTTCATCCTACCCTGAACTGCATGCAATATCCTTTTATGAATAAAAAAGGATCTCTCTCTCTCTCACACACACACACACACACACACACACACACACATGCTCAGACTGCCTTGTCTTTAGCCTGCATTGACCTCAAAAATAATCTTTTCTTTCACCACATATTCTAGACTACGGAGCCCCTTAGAGCTCATGGTGGTGGAAAGATTTCGGGGTGGGTGAAAAAAATTTGGGGTGGGAGGAAAAAAGTATTTTTCAAATCTTTTGCGTTCTCTCGCAAAGATGTTTGCGTTCTCTCGCAAAGATGTTTGCGTTCTCTCGCAAAGATGTTTGCGTTCTCTCGCAAAGATGTTTGCGTTCTCTCGCAAAACTTTGTGTTCTCTCGCAAAGATGTTTGCGTTCTCTCGCAAAGATGTTTGCGTTCTCTCGCAAAGATGTTTGCGTTCTCTCGCAAAACTTTGTGCTCTCTCGCAAAGATGTTTGCGTTCTCTCGCAAAGATGTTTGCGTTCTCTCGCAAAAGTGTTTGCGTTCTCTCGCAAAAGTGTTTGCGTTCTCTCGCAAAAGTGTTTGCGTTCTCTCGCAAAAATGTTTGTGTTCTCTCGCAAAACTTTGTGTTCTCTCGCAAAGATGTTTGTGTTCTCTCGCAAAGATGTTTGCGTTCTCTCGCAAAGATGTTTGCGTTCTCTCGCAAAGATGTTTGTGTTCTCTCGCAAAGATGTTTGTGTTCTCTCGCAAAGATGTTTGTGTTCTCTCGCAAAGATGTTTGCGTTCTCTCGCAAAAATGTTTGCGTTCTCTCGCAAAACTTTGTGTTCTCTCGCAAAGATGTTTGCTTTCTCTCGCAAAACTTTGCATTCTCTTGCAAATATGTACGCAAAGTTTTGCGAGGGAACGCAAACATCTTTGCGAGAGAATGCAAAGTTTTGCGAGGGAACGCAAAAGATTTGAAAAATATTTTTTCCTCCCACCCCGATTTTTTTTCACCCACCCCGAAATCTTTCCACCACCATGAGCTCTAAGCGGCTCCGTACTAGACAAAACATTATGACAATATGTTTAGAGGCGTTCGTGTTCTCTCAGAGTAAACAAAAGTTTACAATTAAATGCTAGGGCATACAAATGCCTCACAGTGCCTTGCTTGTCATTTACACGAGGAAGAGACAACTGAAGAAGAATTTTACAGTGACGATGCATTGCAAGATATATTGGAAGATAAAAAATATCACTGGACAAGCTGAAAACCTTGCAACAACTGAAAAGAAGCAATCTTCTGATTTTGAGGACCCAGCTGAAGTTGATGTAACGTTCTGGTCGAAGGATGAAAAAAAAAAGATTATTTTGAAGTCAATGCAGGCCAAAGACAAGGCAGTTTGAGCATTTGTGTGCATTGTGTGTGTCTGTGTGAGAGAGAGAGTTATAATATGAGATTCATAAAAGCATATTGCATACAGTTCAGGGTAGGATGAAATAGGTGTAATACAATAGTTTGTATGCATAGATGTGTGTGTGTGTGTGTGTGTGTGTGTGTGATAGCGTGAGTATACATGCACGCACTGGTCCAAGGCATTTATGTTTGCAAGCACAACATGCTCCTGAACACTAGTTGTTTCTTTCATTCTTCCCCATTCACTTTCAATGGCTGGCCCTTTTTGACAAGTGTTACTTTGTGCAATTTTGTACAAAATAAAAGCATTTAAAAGCAAACTTCCTGATTAAACATTAAAGCACACTAGTGTGAGAAACAGTGCAAATTTTCATAATTTTTTCTCCCATATTGTGAAAATTATTCATAAAAAATTATTTTTTCACTCAAAAAATGAGGTACCTACTTTCAGATAAATGAGGCCTACGATTAATCGGATGCAAATAGAAACACAAAACCAGTCCTAAATGAAAGAAAACAAGTTGACAAAAAGATTGAATCCAATATTTGGTGATAATATAGCATAATGACAGATTTATAAGCAGTTGTTCGGAGTCCGGTCATTTTTGACCGGGAACACCACGAGTGTGACTTTTTGCAATTTTGTACAAAATAAAAGCATTTAAAAGCAAACTTCCTGATTAAACATTAAAGCACACTAGTGTGAGAAACAGTGCAAATTTTCATAATTTTTTCTCTCATATTGTAAAAATTATTCAAAAAAAATAAATTCTCACTCAAAAAATGAGGTACCTACTTTCAGATAAATGAGGCCTACGATTAATCGGATGCAAATAGAAACACAAAACCAGTCCTAAATGAAAGAAAACAAGTTGACAAAAAGATTGAATCCAATATTTGGTGATAATATAGCATAATGGCAGATTTATAAGCAGTTGTTTGGAGTCCGGTCATTTTTGACCGGGAACACCACGAGTGTGACTTTTTGCAATTTTGTACAAAATAAAAGCATTTAAAAGCAAACTTCCTGATTAAACATTAAAGTACACTAGTGTGAGAAACAGTGCAAAATTTTATAATTTTTTGTTTAATATTGTGAAAATTATTCATAAAAAATGCTTTTTTCACTCAAAAAATTAGGTACCTACTCTCGGATAAATGAGGCCTACGATTAAACCGAAGCAAATAGAAACACAAAACCAGTCCTAAATGAAAGAAAACAAGTTGACAAAAAGATTTAATCCAATATTTGGTGATAATATAGCATAATGACAGATTTATAAGCAATTGTTTGGAGTCCGGTCATTTTTGACCGGTAACACAAAAGGCGTGACCGGAGTCCGAACACAACCAGAGGGTTTTAATTAAGTTTACTTAAGTTATGAGTGTGTGCTTCCCAGATTTGGTTATCATCTAAACAATATACAAATACAGTTTATTTGCTCTGCTATAACTCTTCAAAATGGTTACCAATGAACCAAGCATGGATGAAAACATCCATTGCCTGGTTTCAAAGAAAGAAAGAAAGAAAGAAAGAAAGAAAGAAAGAAAGAAAGAAAGAAAGAAAGAAAGAAAGAAAGAAAAATCTAAAATCTGTCATAGTCATTAAGTTACTTTCTTTTATGTCATCATACCAAATGGATTGTTTTTAAAATGCAAATCAAAATTTGTAAAACAAATCTTTTATAGCATCTAAACAAACAGAAAATCATTTTCCTTTGAGAATATTGGAGCAAAATGCAAACATTCACTGGTAACTAAATGCACAGATGCTATGCTCTCAGCCAAGGGCTCAATCCGCTGTCTAAATATTTGAAAAGAACTACAGCATTTGCATTTACCTTCATTTATTCCATTAGCAAAGTCTTTAGCCAAAGCAACTTACAAACAAGAATAATAAAAGCAGAAGCAATTCTAATCTAAGGGGACAAATGGTGCTACTGAGTGTACAATAGCGGCACAATAGAGCAGAAGTGTAAAAAACTGAGTAGTGATTTATTGAGGATTATTACCTTGTGAACTTGAGCCTGAAATTATGCAAATGATATAGGCAAAAGCTGAAATAAAATAGCATTCATATTTGCATTACATTTCCATTTGGACTAACATCTTGAGTATGTCCGTGACGAGGACTAAAATAAATTTATTATAGTAATAATAACTGAAGTGCAAAAGTGCATGCAGTAAGCTGGTTTTACCCCATAAAAATCATGAATATTGGTAATCAAGTCTTGTTTTCAAGAAATACATAAATGACTAAATAATAGCAGTGCAATGTAATCGAATGTCTTATCTTAAAATCTGCCTTAAATCAAAATTTAATTGAGAACATTTGATGAACACTTCTTTATTTATAAAATCTGCCAAATAAAAACAAACAAATAGGATCCTTACGAGAGAAATATCCAACATTTAATAATTGGATGGGGATTAATGAGAGTTATGGTTCAGGAGGTAAGAGATGTACAGTCATCACAAAGTGAATGTTTTTGATTGTTGACTATATGTGGCTGTGCAGTGGTAAAGTGATTCAGATATTGTCACAGTTTAGTCCAATGATAATGAAAAAGGTTCTGAATAAGGATTTGAATAACAAAAAAAGTATTCATTATTAAAACAAACCAGGTTAAACCACTGATTAAAAGTCAAGCAAAAAAACATGTAACAACACAACTCACAAACAATACTGGACAAGGAACTGAAGAAGCAGAATGGTTTAAATACACCGGGAATAATGAAATCAAAGATTAACAGGAGTGAATAATTAGACAGTAACAATGGTAATTTAGGACTGCCGCCTTACATATAACAATTAGTTTTGTACATCCACACAAGCAATATAGACACAAATACAATACAAACACATTTGTTGTTTACATGATATGGCATTTTCACTGTCCCACCAGATAAAAATGAATATAATTAATATTGTCATTATTTAGGATGCAGTAATTAGTTTTTCAAAACATTTCTATGTCCTACATGGACCTGTTGTTATACAATCTCAAAATTGTCCTATGGTGTGACTGTCTGTGTAATAAATTACAGCTTTTATAAATTAAAAAGAAAAGCATAAAAAAGTTAATAAATACCTCCAGCATAATTGTACAAGTGTCTATTTTAGTAAATGGCATAATTTTTTTCATCCATATATTTCTGAAAGCATAGGAACTTGATATATTTTGTCTCTGAAAACAGTGTCCTCATGGTGTGACACCATATCCTGATTTTAAATCGGCCAATTCCAGAGAAAACTGTGTTGAAGGACCCCATTCATGGTTACTGAAGCACCCTGTCAAGCCCATGACATTTGCACGTGGTCAATTTTTGTCTCAGAATTGTTGAACTTTTTTGGAACCACTACAAAAGTGTTACATTTTGTTGTCCTTTGGTGTGACACCCCTTAATTATATTGTTTAATTAAAAACTGTATGTTAAAGTACATAATCATAGAAAATTATGCAAATTTGTCTTGCTAACCGCTAATGACAGGGTAGCTCGGAATAGCAAGATCATTAATTAATGCAAAAGGCTGAAACGTCCTTTGGTGTGACAGATAATGTCCACCGCGTTGTGACGCCTGTACTGTCACACCGCAGGTCAAAGATGTCACACTAGAGGACAAGGTCTCTTTAAAAGGCATTTTAAATAAATAACTCCTTTCTATTCTTTTTTAATAATTTCCGATGTTCTTAAATGCAATAATTACATTAAACTATTTTCGGATATTTTTGCAGAAAACTTTTAGCAAAGAGGGTCTTGCACACAGAATTCTTAATTGTACAGGAGAGTCAGAAGGAACTTGCAGCAAATGTTCTTTAAAAGCCAGAAATTGCACAATGAGTCCAATTTAGCTGTAGAGTCTTCCAGATTGAAGGAGTGGATGGCAGATTTACAATGGCCTTCATAATAATATTAATTATAATATTTCTTGAATAATTATTAATCAAAGTTACATTTATGCATGTTAGAGAATAAGTTGAATATGGATTAGTCTGCCTTTCTACTCTGTAAGAAGCTGCGTTAATTGTGTGTGTAACCATACCCGATAACGATTAGGGCTGAGGCAACCTTGAAGTAAGATAAGTGTTTCTCTGCGTATGTGTGTTAGTATCTGTCTGTACAGGGAGAAGCTCAGACAGTCCCAGGACAAACGTTCCGCTGCCGATGTCCAGCGTATCAGATATACGTCTTTGGAGAGACGTATTGCGTCGGACCTCTGATCACTTGTCACTAAAATAGTCATCATCAAAAGATATGCTTCAAGCTTGCGTCCATATGTGGAAATTGTCTTAAGTTTATCTAGGTTTTAGAACCAATCAGAATTTTGATGACTTATGCATTGATGCAATTAGCAACCTCTGTTAGGGTATAATTGCAGGTGTTTTTGAATTGTAAATCAGAGCGTCCTACGAACTCCATCACGAGTGTTGAAGCTGACTTCTGCAGATGAAAACGCAGAAGGGGGAACAAAAACGGTATAGGAAAGACCGAGAGAATGTAAGACGCCAGATGGGGGAGTTCTAGTTGTAAATCGCTCTTCCAACTGTCGACTCCCATCATTACAGACAGGGGCGCGCCCCGAGTTTTAGTGAATAGGTCAGTCAGTGGTTAGGGAACAGAATACTCAAAAATTACTGTTATAAAGAAATAGTAATAACCTATATGCGCATATATAGATATACAGTGGGTACGGAAAGTATTCAGACCCCCTTAAATTTTTCACTCTTTGTTATATTGCACCCATTTGCTAAAATCATTTGTTAATTTTTTTCCTCATTAATGTACACACAGCACCCCATATTGACAGAAAAACACAATTGTTGACATTTTTGCAGATTTATTAAAAAAGAAAAACTGAAATATCACATGGTCCTAAGTATTCAGACCCTTTGCTCAGTATTTCGTAGAAGCACCCTTTTGATCTAATACAGCCATGAGTCTTTTTGGGAAAGTTGCAACAAGTTTTTCACACCTGGATTTGGGGATCCTCTGCCATTCCTCCTTGCAGATCCTCTCCAGTTCTGTCAGGTTGGATGGTAAACGTTGGTGGACAGCCATTTTTAGGTCTCTTCAGAGATGCTCAATTGGGTTTAAGTCAGGGCTCTGGCTGGGCCATTCAAGAACAGTCACGGAGTTGTTGTGAAGCCACTCCTTCGTTATTTTAGCTGTGTGCTTAGGGTCATTGTCTGTTGGAAGGTAAACCTTCGGCCCAGTCTGAGGTCCTGAGCACTCTGGAGAAGGTTTTCGTCCAGGATATCCCTGTACTTGCCCGCATTCATCTTTCCCTCGATTGCAACCAGTCGTTCTGTCCCTGCAGCTGAAAAACACCCCCACAGCATGATGCTGCCACCACCATGCTTCACTGTTGGGACTGTATTGGACAGGTGATGAGCAGTGCCTGGTTTTCTCCACACATACCGCTTAGAATTAAGGCCAAAAAGTTATATCTTGGTCTCATCAGACCAGAGAATCTTCAGGTGTTTTTTAGCAAACTCCATGCGGGCTTTCATGTGTCTTGCACTGAGGAGAGGCTTCCATCGGGCCACTTTGCCATAAAGCCCCGACTGGTGGAGGGCTGCAGTGATGGTTGACTTTCTACAACTTTCTCCCATCTCCCGACTGCATCTCTGGAGGTCAGCCACAGTGATCTTTGCGTTCTTCTTTACCTCTCTCACCAAGGCTCTTCTCCCCCGATAGCTCAGTTTGGCCGGACGGCCAGCTCTAAGAAGGGTTCTGGTCGCCCCAAACGTCATCCATTTAAGAATTATGGAGGCCACTGTGCTCTTAGGAACCTTAAGTGCAGCAGAATTTTTTTTGTAACCTTGGCCAGATCTGTGCCTTGCCACAATTCTGTCTCTGAGCTCTTCAGGCAGTTCCTTTGACCTCATGATTCTCATTTGCTCTGACATGCACTGTGAGCTGTAAGGTCTTATATAGACAGGTGTGTGGCTTTCCTAATCAAGTCCAGTCAGTATAATCAAACACAGCTGGACTCAAATGAAGGTGTAGAACCATCTCAAGGATGATCCGAAGAAATGGACAGCACCGGAGTTAAATATATGAGTGTCACAGCAAAGGGTCTGAATACTTAGGACCATGTGATATTTCAGTTTTTCTTTTTTAATAAATCTGCAAAAATCTCAACAATTCTGTGTTTTTCTGTCAATATGGGGTGCTGTGTTTACATTAATGAGGGGAAAAAAAAGAACTTAAATGATTTTAGCAAATGGCTGCAATATAACAAAGAGTGAAAAATTTAAGGGGGTCTGAATACTTGCCGTACCCACTGTATATATAAATATAGGTTAAGGGAAAGGATTGATTGATCTGGAATGCATCTGGAACAACCCCGAAAGAGCTAAAATGTAGGTTTTTATGAGCCTATTTCCATTGGACCAGTGTATGGAAATTGTGGAATATACTTTGCAGTTTCATCACGCAGAAGTCAAGTGCTATTGGTAAGATCGCCGCCTCAATCTCTTGCTGATATCATCTCTTTTTGGTTTCCAACTGTGCTAGAAATATGACTGAAAAATTTGGTAACTAGCTTAGTTCTGATAGAAATAATGAAACAGAAGAGAGCAAATGCTGTAAACAGCTCGGCTCTAAAGCTCTCACCTTAAAGAGATAATTAAAAGAATGGTCAGTCTGAGCTTTGATTCTGATTGGAAAGTAAAAAACAAAAACTTGATTGGCTGCAAACAAAAAAGAACCAGAGAGATAAAAAAATAATAATAATAATAATAAATAATAATTCTAAATGTATGTGACTATTTTCAGATGTGTAAAGTGGCTATTTGTTAAAAATAATCCCAGAATTAACAGAGTGAGGATCTAATCTGATTCTTTGTGCATAGAAGGTTTAAATGACAAAAAATGATATCATAAATATTTTATAGTTCCTATATAATTGTTGAAAGCCCTGACAAGGTATATTGAACAGAATTCTGGATTAGTGAAAAGACTGTAGGCACACAAATTGGCAGTAGCATTTTGGAAAAACACATAAGCTTATGTTTTGCTTTAGAAGATAAGATTGTGTTTGACTGCAACGAAGCAGTTGTTTTTATCTCATGCTGGCCCTCATCATGACTCTGGCTTAAGCTGTAAAAGTAACAGAGCCATGTTATGAGTGGAAATTTGTCATTTCTATATTTACTCATATTTGGGCGAAAAACTAATTTTATTGTCAGACTGCAAAAATTCAACCACTCGGAATCTCAGCCAAATGCCAATTTCCAGTGAAAAATTATTGTTTGCATATGAGATGATAATGTTATAAACAAGTAACATAAACGGGGGGTTCAAAGTTAATTTAAAGAAAGCACAGCTAGCACGACCCAAAGTAACAAATCTGGTTCAGATAACCCCTGACAGATTTAAAACTATTGTTGAAACTCCAAAGTATGGCCAGAACTAAGTGAATGGCTAAATACAAATGTTGATGTAAATGTACTGACAAAGACTGCAAAATAAATAACGTTAAGAAACCTTTGAATTGCAAAAAAAAAATAAAATAAATAAAGTAAAAAGACAAAAATAAAGATGTTTATTTGAAAATGCATGTCATTTCTGACAAGTTTTAAGCTGGGCTAGTATAAAGCAATAGTATGATGAAATTATGTTAAAAGTTAATGAATGCATTGCTACCGGTCCTGAATCCCTCAGAGTTCTCTCTCTCATTCAAAGTCAGCTAAATGCTGTTATCTGAGCCTGTGTCATAAGTGATAACAAGCTAAAGTAAAGCACATTGTTTCAGTCAAATCATTTAAAAGATGTTAAAACTATACGCATGTGCTGATTTGTGACTGCGTGTTTTGAGTTTGTTGATTCTTGTTGATTCAAGTTGATTCTTTATCGTCTATTTTCTATCTTTATCAATTTTTTATACACTATCATTTTAATTTCTATAACGTGTGAATATATCCCCTATAGCATTCTAAAACAAAACCAATCAGAGCGCCTTGTTATCACTAGTTTTATTTTGATTTCTCGAGTCTGCTATTATAGCCCGTTAGCATTGGCAGTGTGGCTGCCGCTAATCTCGCTTAGATTGCTAATACTCTATTCACACACATTACCATTGTTTCACTGTTACTTGCTTAAATGGCAGATTTGTGTCTACCTTTGAGTGCAGGTGAGGACACATTTGAGCTGCATTCGGTGCAGCTGGAGCTGGAGGCCGTAGAGAAGCAGATCCGCAACCTGGTAGAGAAGCAGGCCCAGCTGAGAGAGCAGAGAGCCGCGCTGGAAACATCCCAGTCTGATGCTCACAAGTCCGCGGTAAGTATACAGCACGCTGCTAACACTCACACCACCTCTACTCCGTGTGTTTCTCTGCACAGACCCTGTGCACCCAGGACGCGATCTTACCAGATGTCCTTCACTCCGGCGCCGGGACGCCACGGACCCTGGGTGCACCAGCAGCGGAAGACGCGAGTCTTCGAGATATCCACCCGGAACCGCTTCACTCGCCTCTGCGAGACAGAACGCGACGTTGTGATCATCGGAGACGCCATTGTCCGTCTGTGCTACGTTAGCTGAAGGTAAAGTGCACACTCACTGTTTCCCCGGTGCTTGTGTTCTCGATGTTTCTGCGCAGATACCCGCGATCCTGAAGGGCAACGAGAGCATCGGTGCTGTCGTGCTGCACGCGGGGGTTAACGACATCAAGCTGTGGAAGACGGAGACACTGAAGAGGGACTTCAGGAGCCTGATTGAGACAGTATTCAGCACATCACCCACGACGGCGCTCATCGTGTCAGGACCGCTTCCCACGTATCGATGAGGACACGAAAGGTTCAGTAGACTTTTTGCTTTAAATGTATGGTTATTGTCATGGTGTAAAGAACAGAAACTGCTCTTTGTTAATAATTGGAATATTTTCTGGGAGCGTCCTAGGCTTTTCCGTGCTGATGGCCTGCACCCCAGCAGAGTCGGAGCGGAACTCCTGTCGGACAACATCTCCAGGATGCTATGCTCCATATGACTAGTAAGCCAATTCTCAAATAACTACTATGATGACTTTTGTTCTACCCACTTAAAAGATAGAAGTACTTGCGTTGTCAAATCTATACAGACTGTGTCTGTTCCCCGAATAGCAAGTTCAAAATATGAATTTAATGCAGGATCTAGAAAAAATCTGATCGTGATTAAACCAGAAAAACGAAAAATAAATGAGCAAAAACTATTTTTAAAGCTTGGGCTCCTAAACATTAGATCACTCGCACCCAAAGCAGTTATTGTAAATGAAATGATCACAGATAATAATTTTGATGTACTCTGCCTGACTGAAACCTGGCTAAAACCAAATGAATATTTTGGTCTAAATGAGTCTACTCCACCAAGCTACTGTTATAAACATGAGCCCCGTCAGACTGGTGGTGGTGGCGGTGTTGCAACAATATATAGTGATATTCTCAATGTTACTCAGAAAACAGGATACAGGAGGTTTAACTCATTCAAAATACTTCTGCTTAATGTTACACTGTTAGATATGCAAAATAAATCTCTCCTGTCTCTTGCTCTGGCTACTGTGTATAGACCGCCAGGGCCAGATACAGATCTCCTAAAAGAATTTGCAGATGTCCTCTCAGATCTATTGGTCAATGTTGATAAAGTGCTAATTGTCGGAGATTTTAACATTGACGTTGATAATACAAATGATGCGTTAGGACTTGCGTTTACTGACCTAATAAACTCTTTTGGAGTCAAGCAAAACGTCACCGGGCCCACTCATCGTGTTAATCATACGCTAGATTTAATTATATCGCATGGAATTGATCTTACGGATATAGATATCGTACCTCAAAGTGATGATGTTACTGATCATTTCCTTGTATCGTGCATGCTGCGTATTACTGATATTAGTTATATGGCTCCGCGTTATTGTAAGGCTGGTGCCAATATGTCTGATCAACCCCTCGATGAAACAAAAGGCCCTCCTGAAAATTAACACTTGAACTATCTCCTGCATATGTAAAAGGAACTTCGGAGATGCAGCACACAGTGCAGCTCACACTTCACACACACTATCTCCCCTTCACCCCCTCCTCCTCCTCACCTAAAATACACTGAAAACCTATGCAATGTTATGTATGTACAAGAAGTAACTATTAGGGCCGGGACTCGATTAAAAAAATTAATCTAATTAATTAGAGGCTTTGTAATTAATTAATCGAAATTAATCGCATTTTAATCGCATATAAATATTTGACCTGAGAACAGTGAGAAGTAAGTTTTTTTTTATATGGATTTTTAAATTTCCCATCCACAGGGCCAACCAAAGCGGTCTCATCAGCTTCTTTGTCCATGTTCACTGTGGTTTGTTTTTGGCTGTTTCTCAATATGCGTTCTTCAGCGATCTTGCGTCCTTGTGTTCTCGTTCTACGTCATCATTAACCGTCGAAGTTCAGTTCCAATTATCAAGAACGCAAGTACAGAGGATGCATGAAAGTGCCCGGATATGTTCTTGAAACTGAGGATGCATCGAGTGCAGACTTAAGAGAATCGAGCCGTTAGAAATCCCAGAAAACGCTGTGGGTGGCCGGTGTACGTAAGCCTGTAAGCTTTAAAGTCGCTCTCACAAATACTTACCGGCTCTTCAAGTTGAAAGTAAACATTTATCGTTTTGTTTTGGTTAATTTTAATAAAGTTATAAGACCCGGAGAAAGTCTGCATTTTTATTGGCATATTAAAATGAATCTTAACAGTAAAACATATAACGCTGTAAAATAAAACAATACAATTATATGAAAGTAATATCTATAATAGTATGAAATGTTTTAATAAGTTATGACATTTTGTAATATTTATTGTTCATTGGTCGCTGCTTATGCTGAGACTATGCGGTCAGTTAAGCAAGAACGCAGTACATCTCAGTTCTCCTAAGTGTGCGTTCTGTGTTCTCGCGTCTTTCCGAGTTCGTTCTTCCAAGGAAGCTTGGCAAGACCGGTCTCCACGAGAACGCAAGTCTTTTTTTTTTTTTTTTTTTTATTTAACACACTTATTTACAAAACACAATTTACAAAACACAATTTACAAAATCTCTCGTTGGGAGACTTATAAGCAGAACATAGTTAAACACAATTAAATGGAACAGATTACAATAAAGAAAATATATACAAAAAAAATGTAAAATAAAATAAATTAAGCAAAGGCACTTCAGTCTATAAGGCATGTCGAAGTTATTCATATATATATATATATATATATTGACCTCGGTCTTCATATATTCTTAAAATAAAATTACATGGAAGCTTTACAAGTTACAATGACAAATATTTTGAGACTTCTTCACATAGAGAGTAAATGTTGTCACTGGAGTCTTTCAGAAGTTTCAAAGAAACAAAGTATTCCCTCAATTCAATTTTAAACACCATTAGGGATGGATTTTTGTTTTGCCATTTACATTTATGAATATGGTATTTACCCATAATTGTTATGATATTATACATTCTAAAAAGTTCCTTCGGAAGGTTTTCATTATAGTTTAGGCAAATTTATTTGACTTTTGGAATAATGTAAATAGTTTTGTATCATATTTAAAAGGGCTATTGGTATTGCTTTACATACCTTATTATAATCCCTTATTAAACCCTTATTTTGTTTTAAAATCCGTAAACCTAAGAAAATTACCTTGTTCATCTAATATATCTGTGATGAAAATGATTCCCTTTTCAAACCAATTTCTGAAAAAAGGTGTTTTTCTACTTATTGTTATCACTCTGTTGTTCCACAAGGTGGAGCCATGTGGTGTAAAATTATGAGTAAATACCATCTTCCAGTAAGGGAGAACTTGTTTATGATATTCAGACAGTTTTAGTGGCAATTTGGATACCTCGAAATCGCACTTTAAAAGAAATTCTAAGCCTCCCACTTTATCAAAAATATTTTTGGGAATATGATACCATAGAGAATCAGGTTTATCTAAAAAGGCTTTTACCCAGTTAACTCTAAAAACTCCAACCATAGATTCAAAATCAATTGTTTTTAACCCCCCTTTATTATAGTCCTTTACAAGTTGTGATTTGTTTTATATAGTGCGTTTTATTACGCCAGATGAATTGGTAAATTATAGTGTTTGCTTTTCTTATGTTTTGTGAACTAATATAGAGAGAATAGCTTGTGTAAATTAATTTAGAAATCCCTTCTGATTTTGACAATATGTTACGTCCTAAAATAGTTAAGTCTCTTGTTAACCAAAGATTTAGGTTTCTTTTTATTTCTTCAATTTTCTCTGTTATATTTTTGGATTCTCTTATTGCCAAGTTGTTAGATAGATGAATTCCCAAGTATTTAACATCATTCTTAACTGTAATCATCTCCAAGTCTGTCTCAGTGCAATTATACAAGGGTAATATCTCACATTTTTTTAGATTAAGGCAAAGGCCTGATGCCCTTGAAAAAACAGATATCGCATTTAAAGCCTTCTGAAGAATCGATTTGTCCTTTAGAAATATCACTGTATCGTCAGCAAATTGGCTCATTTTCAATTCGGTATCACAAACTTTTATCCCTTAAAGGTCGTTATTATTTACTATAAAATAGGCCAAAAGCTGCGTACAGAGAATGAATAATTTTGGTGAAATTGGGCAACCTCGTCTTATTCCACAAGGGACATTGATTCTTGGAGTGATGCCTGATTGAAGTGAAATATAACTGTATATTTGGTCAGAAAACATTCTGATTACCTTACAAAAGTTGTTGCCAAACCCAAAAAGTTGGAGCGATTTCAGTAAGAAGTCATGTTCGATAGAATCAAATGCCTTGAAAAAATCAATAAACAATATTAAGCTTTCTGTGTTAATAAGGCTCTGGTAATCTAACATGTCCATAATTAATCTCACATTGTTATGAATATGTCTACCTTTAATAAAAGCTGACTGAAATTCGTCTCTTAAATTGTTCAAGACATTTTTTACTCTGTTAGCATATACTAAAGCTAGTAATTTATAATCATTGCAAAGTAGAGTTATAGGTCTCCAATTATCTAATAGTAATAAGTCTTTATTGGGTTTGGGCAACAAGGTTATCAGACCAGTTTTCATTGTAGGGGATAACTGACCATTTTTTATGCAGTCGAGATACGCATTAAATAATACATTTTTAATATCTGTCCAAAAAGTCTTAAAAAATTCTATAGATAAACCATCAATGCCCGGTGATTTACCATTTTTCATTTGTTTTAAAGCTGTTTCAATTTGATAAAGTTACATCTCTTTCTAGTAAAAATTTGTCTTCATCTGTTAGTTTTGTTACATTTTCTTTTACACTATTCATAAAGGCATCACAATCATCACTCTGAAATTTTTTCTTATATAAGTTGCTATAGAATTGACATACTTCCTGTTATTTTATTTGTGTCTTGAATAATATTTCCATTTTGGTTTAATTTTGTTATACATTTTTTAGTCTGTCTCCGTTTTTTCAAGGCTATAAAAATATGATGAGTTTTTTTCCCCCTGCTCAATCCATTTGGCTCTTGATCTTACAAAGACACCTTTTGCCTTCTCCAAGTATATAACATCTAATCGGTTCTGAAGCATGTGTAACTCTTGTGTCTCTTCTACAGTTATGTTAGGTTGTCCACATAATAAACTTATCTTTTCAACTATTTCCTTTTGTTTACGTTTACTGTTGTCGGCTATTTTCTTACCAGTTTCAATAGCTTGTTGCTTTACTCGAAATTTAAACCACTCCCACTTACTTATATCTGATAAATCCATGTCATCAGTTTCAAGACATATTATTCTAATCTGGCTACAAAATTCTTCGTTCAGCAACAAGGCATTGTTAAATTTCCAAATATTGATTGATTTTTGTTTTTGTTTGACTATTAAGAGTGACAAACCAATAAGACAATGATCCGTAAGAGGAGATGATTGAATATCACATTTTGGTGTAAGATTAGTAATATTTGGAGACACAAGCCAATAATCTATCCTTGAGCATAGGTTAACATCTGCTGGGCTGATCCATGTAAATTGCATTTTGTTAGGGTGTGTCACTCTCCAATAATCTACCAAGTTATTGGATAAACAAAAATTGTTTAACATGTCATTATATTCTGGTTGTAACCCCTTGGGAGGTTTCCTGTCAAGCCAGGAATTAGGTGCTATGTTAAAATCACCTCCTATTATTATGCTATCCGTGCCATAAGTTGCACTCCATTCCCTGATAGCTTGAGTTAACTTTAACATCATATTTTTATTGAGAGACCTGTTGTTGTACCCATATACATTAATCAAAATCATCTTAAAATCAAATACTTCTACCACAACCATTAGTCAGTGACCTGCTTCATCACTTTTATAATCAATAATTTTCCCCACAAACCTAAAAAATAAAATCATCACTCCTGCAGAGTGAGAAGTTCCATGTGAATACAAAATATTGTCTCCCCATTGTTGCTTCCAAAATTTTTCATCATCCTTATTAGAATGTGTCTCTTGTAGCAAAATAAGGTTGGCTTTGACTTCCTTACAAAATAAAAAAATGGCCTTACGCTTAATGTTATTCTTTAAACCTCGAACATTTAAAGAACTAAAAACAATAGACATACGAATGAAACAAAATACACGCTCTTAGATGCGCTTAGAAAGTAGAATTTCAGGCAGGAATGAAACAATCTGTCATAGATTTCAACTTTGACATTAACAATAACAGTCCCCTTAATCAAACTTTCTGAATCAAGGTGATGACACTAAACTTAACCTGTGAAAGGTGCCTCCACTCTTTTTCCGTCTATAATAGCATACCCTTCCTTCAAGTAAGATTTCTTCCCGTTGCGTCTGGCCTCCTGTACCGTCGGATACAGCTTTGCCCGGGCTTCACGATCTTCTTTTGACCAGTCCTGTCTAAATTGAACATGCAGCTCCTTGCAGACTCTGGCCTCCCTCGACCTCCTCCAGATCTCGTCCCTCGTCGTCCGCATACCAAACTGCATGATGATCGGTCGTGGTCTCATGTTGAAGGCGGGATCATCTTTCTTTCCCAGACGATGGACAGTATCAACCTTGTCTCGCAGTTGTTCCACTGAAATCGGAATCACTCTTGTGAGAATGCCGATCACCATCTCTCTTGTATCCTCGTTTTCCTTCTCCGGTAGCCCGATCAATTTGAGATTCCATTGTCTTCCGTATCGCTCGATTTCCCGGCATCTTTCCTTCAGCTCCTTGTTCTCTTTTGTCAGCCTATCCACTTGCACTTTGAGTTGAATTATTCCATTTTTATTTTCTGTCACCTCTTTTTCGTTATTCTGGATGCGCTGTTCAAAGTTTTCAAACTTTCTTTCGAACGCATCCAGCCTTTCCTCAAATCTTTGTGATAGTGTGAATAGCATCGTATATGCTTTCCATGCTTATTTCTTTTGATTTATCTCTCCTCTTCAGTTTTTTGGGATTTGGTCGCTCAGAGGTTTTGCCCTCTGCATCTCTTCTTCAACACATTCGTCAAAACATGCCTCACGTATCCCGTCCACGCTGTAGTCATGATCCTTTAAGCTATCTTGGTCCTGAGTATTAGCCATTTTTTTTTCTTTTTCTAGTGTATTATTTTGTGCGTCTTTTCAAAAAGTGACTCACAATAGTCTTTTAAGAGTGTTGTTTACCTCACAATGGCTTGAGGGGTGACTGTTGTTCAAATTTAAGTATTTTGAATGTCAAAATCACTTTTTCTGTCGGACCCTGCGATTTTTGCGACTGCTCACTCCGCCATCTTGCTCCTCCCCCTCGAAAACGCAAGTCCGTTCTTTGCGTTCTTGGAATTGAGAAACAGCCTTTAGTCTGAACGCTAGTTGGTGCTCCAGTATAATCGGTCCGCCGAAACTCATCCAGTGAGAAACGTTCCGCGGTGCAAAAATAAGTGCGATTAAAATGCGTTAAAAAAAATGTACGCGTTATTTTTGTGTAATTAATTAATCTAAATTAACGCGTTAAAGTCCCGGCCCTAGTAACTATACATGTTTGATATCATTTAAAGTGTCTCTGTGCGCCTGGTAAAATGGTCTCATTCTCCCAACCATAATCAAAAGCTAAAAGAAGTTATAAAATATGAGAAAAGTGATATGTCTCTTAAAAGGTGTTTCCCTCCCCCAGATCCCCCATTCAGACTATACCTCCTGTATGTAAAACAAGAACCCATTCAAGTACAAATTCTGATCTCACAGTGTGAATCCCTCAACAGGGAACCAAATTGTAATTATAATCAACTGATGATTTTATTCTTATGAATTGGATTTTGAATTATTGCTTCATTACCTGGTCAATAAATTGTAAACGTTTGATTGTATTCTGACCGACTCTGAGATTTGTTTTCCCAAGTAGATTATCGGATTCGTATATTTCCACAAGTTTGCATCAGAGATTAGTGACGACTAATACCCGATATCTAGATTCAAGTGTGCTTGGATGAGGAGACGAGTAAGTTTCTGTCTAGAATCAGCAGATGCTGTTTGATCAGCCTAGATCTGAATGCGTTGATGACCTCTGTTCTAATTTAATGTTACGTTAGATAAGTTTACGTGGAACAAGCCACGAGCTTGGCCAAAACAAAGCCATTTTGAAGAAAGGTAAAGTTGATCGACTAACGTCTTTAAATTGTGGTCAAAAGAAGACTCTACTAAAGTAAACGATTGAATTAAGTTCCTGAGGGGCATCCAAGGGGGCTAAGTATTACATATCTTTGATTGTGCATGTGGGAATACGGCAAATCTCAGATATTTAGCCAAATACCTCTGTTTTGGGTCATTGGAACTGACGAAATTGTGCCGGAGACCTGGTGAGGAACTCGAAGCGATATAGTTTCCTGATCTAAGCGGGTAAAGTATAATCAGAGTTTAACAGAACAATCAAATATTTGTTCACTTTAATGATGCACAGATATCATTAAAACCTTTTCATTTATGGAGTCAGATGAAACAACGAGTTATTACATGTGAGAGAAATATATTGCATTTAATCTTGTTGTGTTGCAAAAGGAAAGACAAGCAATACGCAGAGAAACCTTCCTCGTATTATTGGGAACCTCCACTGGACCAATAGACGAGCCCTACATTATCGTTCGGACAGAACTATAATTCCAGCCACCAAAGACAGATTCACAAATAACCTGCCTGATTTATCTCAACTGCTCTGTGTACCCATAAATACGCATGAACTAGACAAAATGACTAGCGACATGGGCACCATCTTCTCTAATACATTAGAAGCTGTTGCCCCCCTCAAATTGAAAAAGGTTAGAGAAAAACGTACTGCGCTATGGTACAACAGTTGAGCGCAAATGGAGAAAAACTAACTTAGAAGTTTTTAGAATTGCGTGGAAAAACAGTATGTCCAGCTATAGACAGCCTCTAAAAGCTGCCAGGGCAGAGCATATGCGCAAACTCATAGATAATAACCAAGACAATCCAAGGTTCTTATTTAGCACAGTGGCTAGATTAACAAATAAACACACGCCACCCGATCTAAATATTCCCTCACAGTTTAATAGTAATGACTTTATGAATTTCTTTACTGATAAAATAGATAACATCAGAAATACAATATCAAATGTAGATTCTCCTGCGTCTAGTATTTCAGCTTCATTCATCGCACCCAAAGAAAAACTGCAGTGCTTTACAACTATAGGACAGGAAGAGCTAAATAAACTTATCAGTGTATCTAAACCAACAATGTGTTTATTAGATCCTGTACCCACTAAACTACTGAAAGAGTTGTTACCAGTAGCAGAAGAACCGCTTCTCAATATTATTAACTCATCGTTATCTTTAGGTCACATCCCAAAACCATTCAAGCTGGCGGTTATTAAGCCTCTTATTAAGAAACCACAACTAGATTCTAATGAACTGGCAAATTACAGACCCATTTCAAATCTTCCGTTTATGCCTAAAATTTTTTAAAAAGTTGTCTGCTCAATTGTGTTCCTACTTGCAAAAAATTTATCTCTATGAATAATTTCAGTCAGGTTTCAGGCCTCACCATAGCACAGAAACTGCACTTGTTAAAATTACAAATGACTTGCTTCTTGCTTCAGACCAAGGCTGCATCTCATTGCTTGTATTACTTGATCTTAGTGCTGCGTTCAACACTATAGACCATGACACACTCATAGATCGATTACAAAACTATACTGGTATTCAAGGGCAGGCTTTAAGATGGTTTAGATCCTACCTGTCCGATCGCTACCACTTTGTTCATTTAAATGGGGAGTCATCTCAATTATCACCAGTAAAGTATGGAGTACCACAAGGATCTGTCCTAGGTCCTCTGCTATTTTCAATATACATGTTGCCCCTTGGTAATATTATTAGAAAATACGGGATTAGTTTTCATTGTTATGCTGAGGATACTCAACTATATATCTCAACAAGTCCATATTAAACTTCTCAACTATCTAAGCTAATAGATTGTGTAAAAAATGTAAAAGATTGGATGACCAATAATTTCCTCCTATTAAATTCAGATAAGACAGAGATATTACTTATTGGACCAAAAAACAGTACACAGAATCTCTTGGATTACAATTTGCAACTAGACGGATACGTCCTCTAAAGTCAAAAATCTGGTTGTTATATTAAACAGCAACTTGTCCTTTGAAAATCATATTTCCCATGTTACAAAAACAGCATTCTTCCATCTTAGAAACATTGCCAAGCTTCGAAACATGCTACCTGTTTCTGATGCAGAAAAGCTAGTTCATGCATTCATGACCTCTAGACTGGACTATTGTAATGCACCGCTAGGTGGTTGTCCTGCATCTTCAATAAACAATCTATAGATAGTCCAAAATGCAGCGGCTAGAGTTCTTACCAGGTCAAGAAAATATGATCATATTACCCCAATTTTACAGTCTCTGCACTGGCTACCTATTAAGTTTCGTATCATTTACTAAATATTATTACTTGCCTATAAGGCCCTAAATGGTTTAGCTCCTGCGTACCTAACTCGTCTTCTACCACGCTACAATCCAACCCGCTCCCTAAGGTCGCAAAACTCTGGACTTTTGGTAGTACCCAGTACAGCAAAGTCCACTAAAGGAGGTAGAGCTTTTTCACATTTGGCTCCCAAACTCTGGAATAGCCTTCCTGATAACGTTCGGGGTTCAGACACACTCTATCTGTTTAAATCTAGATTAAAGACATCTCTTTAGCCAAGCATTCACATAATACATCTTATAATCTTGTACTGTAGTTATATCTGATCAAATGTACATTATTATTATTCTTTAGCTTGAGTTGAACAAATCATTTTTGCTTAGATGGAACAACAGCTACGCTAATTATGTCTCTATTTGTTTCTCTGTTTCTGTCACGGGAATAACATCCCATGGTAACTAGGAATTACAGAAGCTTCAGTCTCGATCCAACCCTTAAATGATCTGAGATGACCGAACACCTGAGAAAAGGTAATGCCAACTGCTCAGAAGACCTCAGAGGATGCCAATGCTCAGACAACATACAGAATTACCAAATTTTGCCATAAGTTAAAAATATTAAGCTGCAATAAATCAAGCTAAATATATTGTGGAAACTTAATTTCCTGTAGAGCTGCTTTGCAACGATTTGTATCGTAAAAAGCGCTATACAAATAAACTTGAACTTGAACTTAAAAGACATTATACAAGGAGTTCAGATCTTATGAATTAAGAGGGCAATTAGTAGTTAAATGTTTCAAATGCCCAATGCATTTAAGAAATAAGAGATTGTAAAAATAACGAATAACATTAGTTGCTATTGTTGAATAAACATGAGGTCTTTAAAAACATAATACAGACCCTGAGCTATAGAAGTAATGATTTTGAATAGTCAAAAAGATGTATTGATGTTTGTTCTATGACCAGTAACGTATCCGTCTTATTTTTTTTAGTCTCCACCATCATACAGGGCCCGATGGCTCCGGCTGCAGAAGTAGCAGAACATTACACTGAATGGATGGGTGTGATATCTAAATTCACTGAGTAATCTCAGCATGATAGTTTGAAGATATCCAATTAAATTTAGTAATTAAAATACTGCTGATTAACCTGTCTCAATGTTTTAACACTAGTAGGTGGTGTCAATGGCTCTCATGGTTCTTGAGTGCACCTTTCCTCAGCTGAAGAAAATGCCGAATTACGGAAGAAAACTGTCGAGGATGTTGCAATCGGAAAGAGCGGTTACCAGTGTGCATGAGGTTATTTCTCAATGACGGGTAAGAACCTCTTCTGGCCAATAGGGGACAACCTAAGACAGGGGGTCACTGCCACTGGGCACCTGCCCCGAAGGGAGGTGTTATATGTGAGATGGAAGTGGAGTTGAGCGGATACTTGATAGGCCTAGAGCATCGTTAAGAGGGGAACTGTAAGAAGTTACAGCAATCTGCCTCAAAAATGTGAGCTCCTCCAGACCTGATCGCCAGCAACCGCATTCCTTGATGGCTTGTTTTCATTATGACAAGCGTCCACAACTTGATGCAACTATGCCAGGGGATCACACCCTGAGGAAAAAGATCTTATTTATAAAGTCAATGGCAAAGGGCTTTCAAGAACCATCTGAGACCATGTGATGACAGCCATTATTTTGAGACAGTTTCTTAATTTATATCAGTAGCACAATGCTGGTTGCTTTATTGGCAAGAACTGTATAAAAAGTTTCATATTCACCATTATGATGACTTACTGAATCAGTGAGGCTGAGATGATATTGAACTAATATATCTACCATAGTTTTTAATCATGCAAGTCATAAGGCATGGCATAGGATAATTACAAGACATGGTGGTGGCTAAAAATTAAGATGGCTTTTGCTGAATGAAGAGATGGTTTGGATAACAAAGGTCAAGGGAATTAAGCATTTGAGGTAAAAATTATTTTAAGAACTGCTCATAGCATATTTTACTTTAAATAGTCAAAATTGAGATCTGAAATAGAAACTTTGACATCTGAAACTTTGGTGAATGATGAAGGGATCTATATTGTAATGAATTTAATATTATAGTCTAAGTTAAAAGTTTGGTGAAACTGTCAAAAGATAATTTGCAGAGTAAGAGAGAGAGACTGCTGGAGTGGAGGCAGGGACGGTGCTGCCTCTCTTATCGGCCTGCTAAGCAGGAGTAACCAAAACAAAAGCAATGATATTAAGGCCAAACATTCCAGTGATTTTTCTCAAAATAAAAATCCTTAATGAACAGGCAAACTAAGAGACTACATACAAACTAGGTAAAATTGATTGGAAAATGTTGCGTTTAAATCCTTCCAATTTAACACAAAAAGCAAACCTTGAATAGGAGCTGTTTCAATATTCATGTGTCTAGTATATATTCGTGTATAAGGATGAATACTCTATATTTTGGGGAGCGATATGTTCATGTTTTGTGTATATTGTGTCACTAACCTCTGGAATGTAGTGTTGAATGTTTAAAGTTAAATATTTTATTTTTCGCTGGCATTGTTTCCATGATCAGTTGTATCTATTTTCTGACTTTTTTTTTTTTTTTTTGGAAATCATTTCAAACACAACGCGGTTATGGTAGGAGATGACAAGTGTTCTCTTTACTTCATCTTCTGCCCACACATAGATGAGGCACCTGGTCTTACAGGATGTCCAGCCTCAAGTATCCATTATTTCTTTTTCATATTATCAGAAAATAATACTTCAGATTCGTCTCGTCAAAGTTTAAATCCCGTCTGATAAGCGCACATCTCGCAATGATTACGTATTAGGCCAGTAGGCGGTCTTTTGTGGCTGCTCGAACGTATTTGACCACATCAGCATCTACATAACGAAAATAATCTGGTTGAATGCGTTTTTTGAATACCTCTGGAAGTGGTCAAAAGTGGACAAGATCAAAACGTTTCACACCCTGTTTACACCTGTGTTTAGCGTTGTCCACTTGTGATCCGATCAACCAAAACACATATTAATATCAAGTGTAAACAGGGCCTGAGTGAAAAAAAAAAAAAGTCACTCTCTCTCGGGATGTTTGAGGTCCTGGAGACCACACATTGAAATGAATGGGGAAATGATAAAATCGATAGTTTTTCTTTTTAATTTGTCAAATAAAATCACTAAACCCACCACAATGCAGAATACAAAATACACAAAAATGAAGTGGAGTGGCAAACCCTCTACACGTTCACAATGCAGAACAGTTATGTTCATCCACATCTACAATGGAGGAAAAACACACATGACCTCCACCCCCAACACCCCCCAAACCCATAAAACACATTCATAAGAAATGAAAAACTGACATGAGTGGCTCTCTCTTCCATAATTTGTCAAATAAAAATGAACAACTACAATGAAAAATAGAAATTATGGAGGGACATCACAGCACATCCACAAAGGAGAATAAATGCAAACACACACACAAACTAATATACACACATAACACCACATACAGGTTTGACTGTTATCATGTGTCATAATTACAACAGTATTTCAGTACAAAAAAATGCTAAAGTTTGACAAAGAGACTTTTTTTTATTATTACAATAAAGATTTTATAATCGATTAACATAAATCTAAATGAAAGACAAATGATTTAAAAAGATTTAAAAGTATAAAAAAGATTTATACCTATGTGGAAATGGCAAATGAGCCATTGAGTTACTGTTCTAGAGCCATCTGGTGGCTGTAGTTAAAATTACATTTTCTTTTAAAGTGATTATTTTAAAATAGATGGAAAACAAATTGGCATTAAACTATGACACATTGGCCATGTTATCCCCATGAATTAAAATTAGGAATGTGGGTCTTTTATAAAGTGTATTTTACGTAAAAAGCTGTTTTTGTATTTAAAAAATATATTTTTTATTTATATTAAAAATATATCATAAATCCTCCAAAAACTGCACAAATGTGGAGTAAAAACATTAATAGACTGAGTAAAATGACATTTGTTTAAAAAAAAAAAAAAAAAAAATAATAATAATATATATATATATATATATATATATATATATATATATATATATATATATATATATATATATATATTTATAAATATATATATATTTTGTTCCAAAATTATATTTTTTTGCCTGAGGTCTCTGGGACCCCAAACTGAGTGTCCCCAAGCTGAGTGTCCACCCCAAACGAACAGCGCATGACAAGGGTATCTTAATTTTAGAAAAACATTACCTCTTTGCTTTTTCATGAATTTATTTTTTTCATTGTACTTTCTACTGACAAACAAAGCTGAACTTCTCCTCACAGTTTCTGTGTGTCCAAAGCTTTGTTTGCATGTCCAGGGCTCCACAGCGAAGGTCTCTGGCAGGACACTGGGGCTGTTCGTTCTGATACCAGGCTGTGTAGTCAAGATCATCTCCATTGACCCAGAACCAGTGCCCTGCTAGAAAGCGCAGACCAATCCACACATATTCAGTTTCAGCCTGTATGATTTGCAGTAAAGCAGAATTTATCCGGTTAATTGTGCTCAGACTTGCCAAGTCATTATAATGGGTTCTGCAGTATTCCAGAGCTCCTTCCCAGGTCTCGTTCTGATGCACCAGAATAAACTCTGATACTTTCATGCAGAAGAAAGCATATTCAGTAGTGCATGGTGCATCATATGGTTTCTTATGGGCATTGCATAGAGAAGCACAGCCATTATCATTAACTGGCTGATTAGTATCCCAGCTCAAATGTGTTGTACTTCCACCTCCTGACCACTTCCAAACTCCTGATTCTTTGTAGAGTCCAACCCAGACATCAGAAGTTTGATGAGCTGCATCTTCCAAAAATCTTTTTTCCTCATTCACATTAGTGAAGGTGGAGAGGTCATGATAGTAAGTTTTGCAGTAGATACTTGCAGAATCCCATGTCATCTTCTTGTTTACAAAGACATGTTGTTTAAATAGACCATAGGAGAGGCAGTAGAGCTCCATGATTAGGAGCGCAGTGAGTGTTATCTTCATATTCATCGGCAGAAAAGTTTGTGATTTTTCAGTGATCAGTTGAAGTTGAAGACAGAACTGTGCATGATGACACTGACTCTCTCTTACTTTGACATACAGCCAATGACAAATGAGTGTGATGGTGTGACCAATCACAGCACACCTTTACTGACAGAACAAACAAAACAGGTTCATTTAACTAGTCAAATAACACCATAATATTCCTAAGAAAGAAATTGATGAAATTATATAAATATACACATTTTCTGCCTCCATGTCTTGATTTCTGGGAGCACTCTAAATGCATTTTTTGTTCAGAATGAATCATGCAGTGAAAGAACGCACTATAAATGAGCACAGTCAGTCTAGCTAGTGTTTAAGCACTCACAACTCTTAATAATCTGTATGATAAATGAATCTCTTACTTTTATCGTAGGTACATCTGCACTTTTGTTGCTTATAATGAGGGAATTCGCAAGTTTCAGTCTGAACAAAATTAAGCGATGACTAATCTGACCGAAAAATTACAGAGCCGTGGGTTGCGATTTGTTTGTTTGTTTGTTTGTTTTTTTGTTTGTTTACTTGTATAATGTACTGCGGACGGCAGTAGGGGTTCAGCGAGAAATCGGCAGCTGGCAGCAGGAAGTAGCTGCCACTGGCAGCTGACGTCAGCTGCCGCTAATAACCGGAAGTCGGAGGTGGATGCCGCTTTTAGCAAGGTAAATCAATTATTATATAAATGTATATATAATTTTAGTACTTATTTAAATAAAACACTTAAATTTGTAATTATTTTGTATTTGATTTAAAAAGATTTATCAAATATAAATCAAGTAACGAAGATCATAGACATGATACAAAAAACAAATATCAAGCTACACTTGAAATTATGAATTTGTACATGTATAAATATAACTTAGGAATGTACATGTTTGTTAAATAATGAAATGTATACATAAATGATTGCCTATAATCATATAGTATATTTATTAAATGTACATAAACATTCATTAAACTTATTAAAGTCCTGTGTAAAAGAAAAAAGAACATTGTCTCATGAATGACCTTTATTTTAAATTATATTTTGCTATCATATAAGTTACATTAGTATTTCAATACTTTGTTTTATAAAACAGCTGTAACTTTTAAAATAGGCTTTATTTGTTGTTCTGAAATCAGAATGATCAACAATTCTGAACTAGATGGTAAAGTTAATTGAAAAACTAAATTGGCTTGAAAAAGCCAAGCCAGAAAGTTTGAAAAATTTTTACAATGTTCTAGCATGGTTTAACATTTTCTAGTGTTAGGGGATAACAGCTTAAAGACCCAGGGCCAGATATGATGAAAGAACACCAGGAGTCGTAAGGTACAATCAAATAAGTAAAAATGTACTGATGAATAGTTCAGTACATCAGTAGAGCCAGGCGTCAAAGTCTCACAGGGTTCGCAGACCAGAGACTCTACTGTACACAAATGACCTCGGAGGTCGTAGAAAGGCGTCTTGGGGTCCTCCAAGATTGTAGAGGGCCTGAGCTCACCATTATCAGGACAGACTACTAAAACACTGATAAAACATTCCCTCCTCAGAAAGTAGTACAGATAATGTTCACTTTAAAGAAATACACAAGTACAATTCTGTGAATCAGATCATATAAATCATGTGTTTAACCCCTGTAACCTTAAGATTAGTAAGAAAGACGGATTTGTTAGAAAAAAATTGATTAGTAAGAATTAGTCAAAGAATGAAAGAATTAGTCGAAAGAGAAAGAAAGAAAGAAAGAAAGAAAGAAAGAAAGAAAGAAAGAAAGAAAGAAAGAATTAGTCGAAAGAGAGAGAAAGAAAGAATTAGTCAAAGAAAGAATTAGTCGAAAGAGAGAGAAAGAAAGAAAGAATTAGTCAAAGAAAGAATTAGTCGAAAGAGAATTTTTTGAATTTAAGCATCTTTATTTAACAAAAAGATTAAATCACATAACATCAATTTCCACAAAAAGAGTGCAAAACGAAATTCATTTTCAGTAACAGAACACAAAGCTCCTTTATGACACCATATTCTTTCAAAAATATTTAAGGAGTCCATAGCTTTATAAAAATGAAAATCAATTAAAAGCCTTGATTTGATCATAGCTGCAAACACCCTTTCAACATTATGATCAATTCTTTGCTCAATTTTATCTCTTCTACTAATGTAAATGGCCATTTTGGCTTTTCCCAAAATGAAATTAAGCAATTGACACACATTCTTTCTTTTTTGAACATATTTAAAACCCAAAATAAAAGTCTGCACAGAAAACTCCTCATTGAAACAATTAAAAATTTTTTGCAAACAATCAAATAAAGATTTAAGTCTTAGACAATACAAAAAAGTATGAAAAACGGTCTCTCTCTGAAAACAAAAAGGACATTCATTGCTAACATCTGGATTCAAAACAGAAATAAAAGCATTGACAGCAATAATGCCGTGCAGAATTCGCCATTGTAGATCTCCAGCTCTCTTAATTAACGGTGGCTTGTACAGTGATCTCCACTCTGGTCTAACATTATTACTCATCTTAAAAACAGTACGCCATGGTGTGTCAATTCTTTCATGTAGTCCCTTTTTGTTAAAAACTTTTACACAAGCTTTATACAATCTTTTCCCATTACTTTCATACAAATCCATATCTATCACCTTTTCAGATTCCAAAAAAAATCCTGTACAATCACCTAAATCTGGTGAAAGAAGCAGATTTGGAAACTGGTCCTTTTCATTAGGGATAAATACCCCTTCAGTATAACCTTGAAGCATTTTTAATTCTTCTATTATAAAAGCAGATTGTAATTTCTGTAATACTTGTGTAACAATTCGAATGGATTTCACTCCTAGAAGAACAGCCACATTCTCAGCATTTCCAAAACTTGGCCCAGCCACGTTAACTAAACATCCAATTGTTATAATCTTGGAATTAATGAAAGCAGCAGTCATTGTCCCACATGCACCCAAAATGTCCAAACGTGATCCATAGATCTGGGGTTCTTTCAACAGCCAGAATAAAGATGACATGGAACTAGTTCTTTTCACCTGAAAGAGGTCCCATACTTTAAAAAGATTCCTATAAAACTCCGGCATCCTGGACATGTTGACTTTTTTGGGATCCAACAAGAACAAAGACTTATCCAAGCATAGTCCTTCAGCAGTCTTTAAAATGATACTGGCCACTGGCCTCCAGCTTAAGTTCTCTGGGCCAGTAAGGAATCTCTGTATAAACTGTAGGCGAAAAGCTGCAGTCCTACTTTGTAGATGAACAAGTCCTTGACCTCCTTCTTCCTTAGGTAAATACAATACATTATGGGGTATCCAATGCATTTTTTCCCAAAAGAAATCTATTAAAATGGATTGGATCTTCCCAAGTAAATATGCAGGTGGGTCAATACAAGCCAGTCGATGCCATAAAGAAGAGGCCACCAAATTATTAATAATAAGGGTACGTCCTCTATATGATAAACTCTTTACAATCCATTTCCATTTCATTAAACGACCTTTAATTCTTTCAATTATTCCCTCCCAATTTTTTTGAACAATCATTTCATTTCCTATAAACACTCCCAAATATTTTAAACCATCCTTTTTCCAAATTAACCCATTTGGGAGTGTCGGTGCCCCTCTTTCCCACTTTCCCACTAACACTGCTTCACTTTTAGCCCAGTTAATTCTAGCTGAAGAGATGATTTCAAAATCCCTTAATGTTTTTAATAATGTATCCACATCATTCTGCTTATTAACTATTATGACAACATCATCAGCATATGCTGATAAACATAAAGTGCTTTTACCGGCTTGTAAGGATACCCCTTCTAACACTCCTCTCAATTTATTTAAAAGTGGTTCAATTGCCAATGTGTAAAGTATCCCAGACAGAGAACAACCCGGTCTTACCCCACGACACACTTTAAAAGGAGCACATAAGCCACCGATAACTCTCAATACACTCTCAATGTCATTATATAAAACTTTAATATATCTAATAAAATCAGAACTAAAACCAAATGCGTGTAAGGTTTTCCACAGATAATTATGTTCTACACGATCAAACGCTTTCTCCTGATCTAAGGAAATCAAACCCATATCTATACCCATAATTTTAGAAACATCAAATAAATCTCTTATTAAATGGATATTATCAAAAATTGATCGTCCAGGTACACAGTAAGACTGACCAGAATGGATTACCTCCTCCAAAACCCTTCCTAGTCTAGTAGCTAACACTTTTGAGAGCAATTTATAGTCACAGCACAACAAGGATACAGGTCGCCAGTTTTTTATGTCTCTCACGTCACCTTTTTTTGGCAAAAGGGTAAGGACCGCCCTTCTACAGCTCAGCGGCAGAAGTCCTCCGACTAGACTGTCACTGAGAACTGCCAGCAGATCCTCCCCTATCACAGGCCAAAAGGCTTTATAGAACTCAACTGGGATTCCGTCCATCCCAGGAGCCTTACCATTCTCCATACTTTGGAGAGCTTCATGCAGTTCACCTAGGCTTATAGCCCTCTTGAGTGCTGCATTAGACTCCTCAGAGACCTTTGGCAGTTCCTCAAAGAAACACTCCTCAACAACCCGATTCTCCCCGTGCTCACAACTATAAAGCTTTTCATAAAAAGCATTTGCTCTTTTCCGAATTTCAGTAGAGTCTGATATCAGAGAGCCAGTCTCAGAAAATAAAGAATGTATAACACGTTTTTGACCGTTCTTTTTTTCTAGACTAAAGAAGAATTTTGACGGCACATCCATCTGATCTATATCTTTAAAACGTGATCGAACTAATGCCCCCTGTGCTTTTACTCTTTGTATGTCAGACAACACAGATTTCTTTAAAAAGAGGCCTTCAATATGTGTTTGATTTCCACTTAACTGTGCCACTTCTTGAAATTTCAGAATTTCATCTTCTAAAACTCTAATAGATTTAATTATATCTTTTGTGACATTGTGAGTGTACTGTTGACATAATTGCTGGATTTGAGTTTTACCAAACCCCCGCCATGTTTGCAACGACTGAAAACTTGTTTTTTCATTCCTAAAATTTTCCCAAAAAAATGTAAACGTGTTTATAAAATGTGCATCACTTAATAAATTTGTATTAAAATGCCAGTAAGCACTTTTCAGCTTGACAGAGTTTAGAGTTACTGTACATATAACTAGACTATGATCAGAAAACCCAACTGGGGTTATGAAGCAGTTCTTAAAAATACTGAGATGGTGCTTAAAACAATAGAATCTGTCTAATCTCGCTAATGACAACATGTTATCACGGGCATGTGCCCATGTATACTGTTTCAAATTCCCATTTAAACTCCTCCATACATCACATAAATCGTTTGTTTCAATCATCTGAATAAGTCGTTTACGAGAAGGCATGTGTGGTTCTACATGATTCCTGTCTATGTTACTCTCCACACAGTTAAAATCTCCACCTAAAAATAAATACTCTTCATCATTACATTTTTCTAAAGTTTAAGCAAGAATATGTAAAAACACCATTCTTTCTGATGGTAAAGTTGGGGCATATGCACAAATAAAAACAAAAGTGTGATTCTCAAACTGAGCTCGAATCTTTAGCAATCTACCTTTCACAACCTCCTCCATCTCAGTGGAACCAGGAGTAAAACTATTAGCAAATAAAATAGCAACCCCTCCACTAAGTGAAGATTTATGACTTAAAAAGGAGAGACCTTTAAATTCTTTTTCCCATTCAACAGCATTGGTTACATCACTATGTGTTTCTTGTACAAGTAAGACATCAATTTTTTTATGACTCATAGTTTCATATATCACTGTGCGTTTTATACGATCTCTAGCTCCATTCACATTTAAAGACGCAATGCGAATGTCACCCATTTGAAAATAAGAAAGTAAACCTAGACCATAAAGAAAAAAGCAGCCAATAAGGGCCAAACTTTTGAGCCAATTTACTGCCATTAACTTTTTAACTGGTTTTGTAACTTTGTCACAATTTTTTTCAGTCTATATACCTCTTTATTTGTGAAGCATCCCTCACTCATAAACATCCTAGTATTTTCCACAAAGCGTTTAATATCTGGAAAATAGTCAGCAACCTGTACCCCCCTCAGATTTTTTGTCAGTTTTAAAAACTTCCTGATTTCCTCAGTGTCATAATCTTGACATGTCCATTCATTCTGGGAACAACTCGAAGCACCAGAATCAGAGAAATCACTCTCGCTGCCAACATCAACATCAGACTCCTTTTCATTTTCTGATTTTCTAGCTTGTTTCGATTCAGAAACCTTGTCTTTCTTTTTTCTCTTTAAAGGTGTTTTAAAGACAGCTTGATCCATATCCGTCATTAAAATATCACCTAAAGTAACACTCTCTGAAGGGGACATTTTGTTCAACACTACACTGACATGTGAAATATCCGAATTCTCATCAGCCTTAGACTCATTCCCGACGACAACAGGGACAGCTAAATCATTCTCTCCATTATTATTTACTGTGACCTGATTCACCTCTTCTGTCTGTAAGAGAGGCACTGCATCAGTTAAGCTACTGGTGGATGGCTTGGGTTCATCTTGAATTGGGTCAGGAACATTATCTGTTGTTCCTTCCTCCCTGACTTGCACACCATTTTCACTTGAGGCATCTTGTGCGTTTGTACCATTTTTATCTGGACAAGCACGCACGAGATGCCCCGTTTTGTTACAGCCAAAGCACTTCATCACATCAGTACTTACAAAAACAGTATAATCAAAGTCATCAACTCTCAATTTCAGATTTAGGTTAAGCTCAGTTCTATTATCTTTCAGGATCATATAAATAAATCTCCTGAAAGATACTACATGTTTAATCAAGTCTGACTGACTTCTGAGAGCGATTTTTTTCATAGGACTAACTATCTTTCCAAAACGTGACAATTCTTTGTTTAACATTTCGTCTGTAATGAACGGTGGAACATTAGACAACGTGACTTTCTTCGCAGGAGTAGAAAGGGGAAGCACTGGGGTAAACAAACCACCAATTACCACTCCTTTCTCCACAACTTCGTTTGCTTTCTCAACTGAATTCAAAAACAAAACAATAGCGTTATTCATTCTAGATGCCGCTAAAATACATTCATGGCCAGCGATATCACCAACGGCCAGAATACACTCCTCCACATTCACCGCGGACACCACTTTTACTCCGTGGCGCCGTGTGAGAGACTCCAAACTAGTGCTTATGTTTTGGGCTGCCATGCTTTCCAGTGATACACTGGTTGGCAGCGCCCAAAACCCCCCTAAAGAAACCTTATTTCCCCACTTGACACACCACAGATATCAAAACCCAAAAAGAAAGAAAGAAAAAAGAGAAAGCAATTATTCTTGCCACACAGCGGGCAAACACCGCTCACACTCACCACACGCTCCTCACACTCGCTCAACAAACGCTCACGCATGCGCAGAGAGAGAGAGAGAGAAAGAAAGAAAGAATTAGTCGAAAGAGAGAAAGAAAGAAAGAAAGAAAGAATTAGTCAAAGAAAGAATTAGTCGAAAGAGAGAGAAAGAAAGAAAGAATTAGTCAAAGAAAGAATTAGTCGAAAGAGAGAGAAAGAAAGAATTAGTCAAAGAAAGAATTAGTCGAAAGAGAGAGAAAGAAAGAATTAGTCAAAGAAAGAATTAGTCGAAAGAGAGAGAAAGAAAGAATTAGTCGAAAGAGAGAGAAAGAAAGAAAGAATTAGTCAAAGAAAGAATTAGTCGAAAGAGAGAGAAAGAAAGAAAGAATTAGAAAGAAAGAAAAATGTAGTTAAGTTAAAGGTTAGTTAGATGATTAACTAGGCTTTTAGACTGGAACTGGTTGATTGAATGACTCTTCACTCTCCAGCATCTGGCACCAATCACTGCAAAACCCTGGATGGGTGTTTTCCGAGTAAAAGCCTTGCATTTCTCCTCGTTTTCCTCTTCCAACATAACCTAGAGGATTCATAAGAAAATTGTGACATTAATATCCAAATTACCTTATTAACAGGTAACACATGGATGCAGCCACATGAATGACTATTCTTACTACATTTTGTCATTAAGCAGCTAGCAGTGATCACATTTTCATTCATAATTTATACACCTGGTAAGCAGTTGTAAATTTCATTGCAGTGTCTGCAGGGCTGCAGTGTGTACATCTGGTAGTATTCTTGACATGTCACAGACTTCTCCCTCCAATTTGTTACACCTGAATATTTAAATTTGAGGAGCATTAAAATGATTAAAAAGATGATTAAGGCTTCTTACCTGCCATAATTGATAGGAAGTTACACAAGAGGTGTAGAACACAGAGTTAGAGAAAAAAGTTAGTTCTTAAAAGAACTGTTTTGTCAAAAAATGCAATAGCAATAAAACAAAAATCAACACATGGATGGATATCAGACAATCCCCTGAAAAATTAAATACACACACAAAAAACGATATGGTTAGTGTTGCACGTGTATCATCAAGGCTAAGCTTGTCAATAATTCCAATAAATCAGCATGAGTTGTATTCTAATCAATAGATTAAGCTAACATACGCTAATATTTAATGGTAGCTGCAAATGGTAACGTAAGTTAGTATTTTAAGTGAATGATACAGCCCCTCACAAACCAGGACCACACGGTGCACAAGCTGCGTTTCTACAAATGATTAAATTAACCAATTCAACTAAAGTAGTCACAGATACACTGTCTCTAACATAAAAGTTAAAAATCCAATTTACAGAGCAACAATTATTTATTAATCTGATCATTAATATACGACCTTACCGAGCCAAATACAGCCGCCATTACTGAAGATTCGCCGGCGCCACCATTGGCTGCTGTCGCTTGGCTTCCAGTTAAATGTGATTGGTTGCTACTACGTTGGACGATACTGATTGGCTGCCACGAAATAGCAGGTCCCGCCTAATATCGCCTAATATGGCAGGGCTTCCGGCTGTCAATGGCAGCTACTTCCTGCTGCCAGTGGCAGCTACTGATTTTTCGCTGAACCCCCTCTCCAATATCACTTAATGTCTGGCAATCAGAATACTTCAGTATACATACTATATACAAAGCATTTTTTTCTATTTTTTTTTTTTTCTTTTTTATTACTCAATTATTTTTGTATTTTTTAGTGCTCAAATAGATCTGTATATTATTTTATAATTGAAAAACTATGCAGGAATATGTATAATGATTAAAATAGCTTGTATAATTCTGCAATCCATTTGGTGGTTATTTTTCCTCAAACAGGGGGGTGGGGGGGACTATAAATAGTTTCAGAAAAAATATTGCAGGAATCTCATTTTTCATTCTCACCCTGAACCGCTCCTCCCTGCTCTCCGTCTTCCTCGTCTCAGTCTGCTTCTTGATCTCACTGGTTCTCTGGACAGTCCTTAGCCCAATGACCAACCTTCTTGCACAGTCTGCATTTGGTGCATTTTCTTACCTCGTGATCATCTGTTTCGCTGATCCAACAACCCCGTTCTTCAAAATTTCTTCCGCTTCGTCTTTTCCTGCTTCCCCCTCCCATCGGCTGACGGTGCTGCACACAGAACCCCCCCGGCCTCGAAACAGCTTGCACTAGGGCCATTTACATTTTTGTAAATATTTTATTATATCTTTTCATGTGACAACACTGAAGAAATGACACTTTGCTACAATGTAAAGTAGTGAGTGTACAGCTTGTATAACAGTGTAAATTTCCTGTCCCCTCAAATTAACTCAACACACAGCCATTAATGTCTAAACCGCTGGCCACAAAAGTGAGTACACCCCTAAGTGAAAATGTCCAAATTGGGCCCAATTAGCCATTTTCTCTCCCTGGTGTCATGTGACTCGTTAGTGTTACAAGGTGTCAGGTGTGAATGGGGAGCAGGTGTGTTAAATTTGGTGTTATCGCTCTCACTCTCTCATACTGGTCACTGGAAGTTCAACATGGCACCTCATGGCAAAGAACTCTCTGAGGATCTGAAAAAAATAATTGTTGCTCTACATAAAAATGGCGTAGGCTATAAAAAGATTGCCAAGACCCTGAAACTGAGCTGCAGCACGGTGGCCAAGACCATACAGCGGTTTAACAGGACAGGTTCTACTCAGAACAAGCCTCGCCATGGTCGACCAAAGAAGTTGAGTGCACGTGCTCAGCGTCATATCCCGAGATTGTGTTTGGGAAATAGACATGAGTGCTGCCAGCATTGCTGCCGAGGTTGAAGGGGTGGGGGGTCAGCTTATCAGTGCTCAGACCATACGTCGCACACTGCATCAAATTGGTCTGCATGGCTGTCGTCCCAGAAGGAAGACTCTTCTAAAGATGATGCACAAGAAAGCCTGCAAACAGTTTGCTGAAGACAAGCAGACTAAGGACATGGATTACTGGAACCATGTCCTGTGGTCTGATGAGACCTAGATAAACTTATTTGGTTCAGATGGTGTCAAGCGTGTGTGGCGGCAACCAGTTGAGGAGTACAAAGACAAGTGTGTCTTGCCTACAGTCTTTAATGCAGCCAATTCCAATTGTTGTTTGTTTCTGCCTTTACTCTCCTCTTCAGCTGGTGAAATTCATGTTCAATCAGATTTAAATCTGGAGATTGACTTGGGCAATCTAAGACTTTCCATTTCTTTGCCCTTACAAATTCCTTGACTGAATTGGCAGGGTGTTTTGGGTCATTGTCCTGATGCAATATGAAGCACTTCCAAATGTATCTGGTGGCATTTTCTTGAATATTGGTAGGCGAGATGGTTTTGTACCCTTCCAAATTCCAGAGTGTGCACGGCTTTGTAAGAAAACTAATGTCACACTCACCTGAACATCACAGGAATCTGGGTCTGGACTGCTCAGGTTAAAGGTGATGTCATCCACAAACCTCATCACTGGAGTGCTGTGTGTAGCAGTGATGTCCTCTGCATTTACAGACACCAGCTAAAGATATGAACCAGAATCACATGTAGGTGACAACTATCATAGTTAGCATGGCATAATAAGCATACAGGTATGCGTAAAATCATGGAGAGCAGCAAGAAAACATAATGCACAAGAAGTGAGTAAAGATTAGCATCCAGTGTATTTTATTGTTGTGGAAGATGATTAAGATGTTTTAAGCGTTTCAGACCTCTGATGTTAAATATAGTAAATGTGCAGTACAGTGGCTTAGCAAGTCAACCTTGGGCCTATAAAAAAAATAAAAAAAGGTACGAAAAAATGGCCAGATCATGAAATGTTGTTATCCCAGAGATGCATTGTTGTTCTCATGCAAAGACATGCAACAGCTAATATTTGCCGACAAATCTTCCCTCTCACCTTTGACAGTGACACACACACAAACTATTCTTGTGAACTTCTCTACCATCTCTTTCCTCTTTAAGGCCCCATTTTATGTTTGTATTTGTCCATCCTTTAATATATTTTCAACTAGCTAGCTACCAACCTCTCACACAGTGTTTTTTTTTTTTTTGGCCCCAGAATGCAGCGTTTGCACATAGTTAAAAATAATAATAATAATAATAATAATGCAATGATGTTGCTGCTCTAGTGCAAAAATAGCAAATGTATGCAAGAAATTAGGAGCCCTGCATAGGACATGCAGACAAAAAAATATTTATCATGGCCACAAATTAAGAATTTGTTCCCTCATTTTAATAAAAAAAAATGAGCAGATGTTTACTCCCTGCGGACCCCCAATCCACCCGGGCCCATATGCACATGCACACTTTGCATACCCAGAGATGCCCTTGTAAGGTCACATTTATGGTTCCTCTGCAAAATTTTGCTGGCAATTTCAATTGGAATCACACGTTTGGGTGTTCAGCAAGGTAATAATTCAGAACTGTGTCAAAGTATGGCCTCACTATCTGACCATCATATGCCATGATACCACCACTACTTTTTTATAAGAGGTAGGCTACTGTAATTTCAATGGATTCTTATTGTATGATATATACATCATCCGAAACAACATAAATCCCAAGTCTTTTTCTTTAGTCTATTCATGCACACACTCACAGAATAAAGGCATCTTTGACTCTTCCCAGGACATGTTTCTGTTGACCACTCTTTAATTTGATTGACCAAGAGGGAGCAGACGTCAAAGCAAGGAATACCTATTTTCCTTCTAAACAAATAAGCGATAGACTCACATTGCTTTCATATGCAACTTTTAACTACCACATTCCTATTCACGATCATTCATGAAGGCAGCACCATTGAAAACAGACAGAGGCAATGGTAGCTTTAGCATCATTAGCCTTACAGAGTGCCAAGAAGCTCTTTCAGAAGGGTAATTTGGAAAACAAACGTGCAATATTTACTTTGTCTGGAGCTGATGTTCGTGCACGAAGCGGTGGTATTGATCCCTAATGTTACACATATTGGGACTTTAACGATATTTTTTTTTTTCGGGTCATTTCCTTAGACAATTAAACTTAATCACAGTGTCCTCGGCTCAGATGGAGGGAGTCTATGGAGACATCCAAGAGTTCAGTCCTATCCCAAGACACAACACTTGAAATGCCTCTTTGGTGCTGACATTGTATATCTCCAGCAGCTACATCAAGTAATCAGTAATGGCGGAGTCGGACTGCAGCTTCTCACTCAGTGCTGTGTCTATGCTTATAGGGTAGCGTCACAAATGGGCGGGACTTTTCCCCTCAGTGACGTGAGCAGAGGGAGAATCTGAAACTGCTCGTTCTAAGAGACTGTTTATGATTTTTTTAGATTATAAAAAAATGAGTGGGTGGATATTTATCATTATAGGCTGGTTGTTTTCACACACTGCAGCCACACAACTGTGCTCAAACAACTTATAAAAGTGATTTTTGCATAATAGGTCCCCTTTAAAGGGCATACTGAAACGCAACTTGGCCCAAACGTGGCCTCAAGCTGGCACTGCTGGCCTCCTGTCGGCAATGGCATGCATCCATTCAGCCAGAACTGGGCCATGTGTGGCAATGATAGCATGGTGTGGATCACGGCAAACAATATGAGGGCCGATTGTTGGTGGGAGGAGTGTGGCCCAGATCAGGCAGTGGCCTGACAGCACATTACGTGACCCATGAAAAACAAGATAAATAAAATATGATAAAATTATCACAGAAATTTTAACGAAGTGTAGTATTGTTTAAATTTAATCTTTGAAATGGCAAGTCAAAACAGAATGAAACATTATCATTTCAAAATTAAGCAAATCAGTAAATTAGTCAACTGTGTTAAACTGCACTTAATTATATTATTATTCTCAATACAAATAATCTTAGAGAGAGAGAGAGAGAGAGAGAGAGAGAGAGATCCTTTGACCATTATCATGTAATATTTATTTGCTTTACCATGGGGCACATAATTTTATTAATATGCTGTCATGAACAAGCATTAAATAAAATGATCATCAAAGTATTTTATTTTTATTTAAATCCTCAGTATCCATGTGATGCTTTGTGTGAGGAACTGTCAAAATAATGTGATATAATGTAAATCAAGGTTGATAAGAGCCATTTTTAACTCTCTATAACGAAATAATGATGACTAAATAATATAAATATAATACTAGATACATTTCCCGTGGATCAAATCGGGGTAAATACATTAAAGAGAACTACCAAATATGATTAAAATATGCAAGCAGACACTGTCAAAACAGCAATCAAGAAATTAACTCGAAAAACACATGCATCATTTTCAATGTCAACAATCAGAAATTAAATGCAAAAAAAGTGCCCAATATAAGTGATAATAAGCAAGGTAATTGTAGGTATTTCTCACTCCTTCATCCACACACCATGACAGTCAAAACTGTCATTCTGTATGATAATCCGACAATAAAAAAAATTGAACAACAATTTGGTCTTACCTTCGTGTCGCTCTATAATTTCACACAGAAGTATTTTGTGAAGTTCATATTGAACATAATACAGAATTTTGCACAGTCAAAACTAACAAGTCCAGCAGCATTAAAGGATATACCAATCTGGACCGTTTAAAAGATAAAAGACACGATCGTATAGCTATAAATAGATTTTGATTGAATAATTTAACTGTGCTCTGATTTCGGAGTTGCAGTTAATGTCATCTCCCTTCTCAACAGGTGTAATTCACGTTTTGACAGTTGAAACACTCTCCACTCTTTACCATCGAACTTATATAGGCATTATGGTCACTTGCAGTCATACATTCAGAATCAGATCCATTATCACGCTAAAAACCCGTCGCTCATGAATCATCACGTCTGTCTGCTGATCCCTAGTGATTGGCTAAAAGTGCGGCTGCAATGTCAACATCAGCACCAGTCGTCTTTGCAGTGTGTGCGTGTGTTTAGTAACGTGATGACTGATTGGATGCATGCAGTAGGCTATATATGCACACTTGGGCTTGTTTGTTAACCAATTAGCCTATAAAATTTATATGTTTCAAAAACCAGCCCAAATTTTGACCACCCGCCCAAGCCCATATTTACCCACACAATCAAATTCAAAACCGAACCTGGTAACAGTGGCGCCTCCAGGATTTTTTTTACGGCGTGTCTATTTACACTAAGTACAAATAGCCCATCTTGTTGGCAAAGGCTATTTAGTGGTGTATCATCAGTTTCAGTGGCGTAGATAGTAAGGCGCATGCTTTTTGACGCGATCGACCTGAGTTCGAGCCCACCTTTTGCCAAACATTTTTTTCTCCCTTTTCAAATCTCATATCGCATCAGAAAGGCATTTATTTTCAATAAAAATGAAGGAAATAATCAAAAAGTTGAAAATAAAGTACCAGGTAGGGTTAGGGTAGGTGTAGGGAGGGCTTTATTGTCCCATAAGGTGGCATCCATTTAATAAATTTGAATTAAAATTATAATTTACACTCAGTACGTTATTATTGCGTACTGTTTTATAATGTACTACAATACTGAGGTGCAGATAATTGCCACTATTTGCAATAAGTAGTATAACTAGCAGAAAATCTTGCTATTTTAACATAGTGTAAATAGAATCGTACTCGGTTACTATCGTAACCTCGGTTCCCTGAGATACGGAACGAGTACTGCGTCTTGCTAAAGACGCTATGGGAAAAAGCCTTTTTTCTCCTTTACTGAAGCCTTATTCAATCACGCAGTGAAACTGCACGATCATTGGTTCGTGCAGTGTGTTAAAAACGAACCAATGTGTCGGCAGCGGAGCTGCATGAGCCTATGGCGACGGAGCCCGCCAGATCCCGCCAGAATGGGCGGGGTTATCTGGCTATATAATCGGCCGTCTGGCCATAGGATCCTCAGGTTTACTTCGACTGAAGCGACGACTGAGTCGTGCAGCTACCTGGCACGGCAAAGTACGCAGTACTCGTTCCGTATCTCAGGGAACCGAGGTTACGATAGTAACCGAGTACGTTCCCTATCGATACTCCACTCGTACTGCGTCTTGCTAAAGACGCTATGGGAACACAATTCAATCACGCCGTGCTATGGTAGAGGAACGACTGTGTAAAATACCTCCATAAGCATTCCATGCTCAGAGGGAAGTATAATAGTATACTCGGGCTAAAGCGAGCTGAGCTCGTAGGGGTCACGCTCGGCCCGGGTCATTCCATGCATTCCTCGCATACTCAGCACTTTCAGGGCTGAGATATGCAAGGAACCCATCAGAGAGCTTGAGTGCCCGTGCAGTCAAGAGTTCTCCGTTAGGGTTATTCCCACAACGTAAGTCATACTCATCTAAGCAGATAGGACCCTGGCCTGCAAGGCCGGTACGTCCAGCTTATAAAACCTTGCAAATGTGGACGGCGAGGCCCAGCCGGCCGCCGCACAAATGTCTGTAATAGACACACTGCTAGACCAGGCCCGTGACGAGGCAATGCCTCTAGTCAAATGGGCTCGTACTCCAATGGGGCATTGAAGGCCCAAGGAAGAGTAAGCCAGCGTAACGGCATCCACTATCCACTTAGAGAGTCTCTGCTTCGTGACCGGAAGCCCTTTGGCGCGGTTACCGAAGCTAACAAAGAGCTGTTCCGTGCGCCTGAAGGAGGTGGAACGCTCAAGTAGATCCGTAGGGCTCTAACATGGCATCACAAAATTAACTCCCGGTCCTCCTCGGAGGGAGGAAGCGCGGAGAGTTTGATGACCTGAGCTCTGAACGGAGTGGAAAGTACCTTAGGTACGTATCCATGCCTTGGTTTTAGGACGACCTTGGAGTCGTTTGGCCCAAATTCCAGGCAGGCGGGGCTCACAGAGAGCGCCTGCAGGTCTCCTACTCGCTTGACTGACGCTAGTGCTAGTAGCAGAGCAGTCTTCAGCGACAGTGACCAAAGGTTCGTGGACTGGAGCGGCTCAAAAAGGAGGGCCCCTCAGGGCCCTCAGCACAGTGGGTAAGTCCCATGTAGGGACAGTAAGGGGCCGAGGCAGATTCAGCCTCTTGGCACCCCTTAGAAAACGGACGATAGCATTGTCCCTGCCCACTGATTGGCCCGCAATAGGGGCGTGGAAGGCCACTATTGCCGATACGAACACCCCGAGTGTGGAGGGAGAGCGTCCTTTATCCGGCAGTTCCTGCAGGAAGGACAGAATCACCGCCAACTCAGATGTAGGGGGGTCCTCACCGCGGTTTAGACACCATTTGGAGAAAACCGCCCATTTAAGGGCATAGAGGCGTCTCGTAGACGGGGCTCTAGCCTCAGAAATGGTATTTAGCACTCGCTCTGGGAGGCTGGTAGGCTCCCGTTGAGCGGCCAGAGGTGAAGCGCCCACAGTTTGGGAAGAGGGTGCCACAAACCATTCACCTGAGAGAGGAGATCTCGTCTCAGGGGCACGGACCAGGGGGCTGCGGTTAGCAGCTGGGTCAGCTCTGACATCCAAGGCTGGTTCTCCCACAGGGGGGCCACCAACAAGACCTTGTGTCGTTGTTCCCTGATTCGCCTGATGACCTGAGGAATCAGAGCGATCGGAGGGTATGCATAAAGGAGGAGGTTGGGCCAGTCGTGGGCCAACGCGTCCTTGGCCTTCGAATAATAGGCTGGGCAGTGAGAGTTGTCTTTGGAGGCGAAAAGGTCTACTTCGGCCTTGCCAAAGATTCTCCAGATCATTCGAACCGTCTGCGGATGGAGCATCCACTCTTCTGAGGGGACGTTGCTCCGTGATAGCATATCCGCTCCTCGGTTCAATCTGCCCGGCAAATTTGCTGCTCTCAGCGAGCGCAAGTTGAGCTGAGCCCACTCCAGAAGTCGCTCTACCATAAGGAAGAGGCGCTTCGAGGAGAGACCTCCCTGGTGATTTACATAGGACACCACTGACATGTTGTCTGAGCGGATCAGCAAATGTCGTCCCTTTAGCTCTGGCAGGAAAAACTGGCAGGCTCGACACACTGCTAGCATTTCTAAGCAGTTGATGTGGAGGTTCTGCTCCGCCTTCGACCAAAGGTCGGTTTGCCTTCGCACAGCGCCCCCAACCCATGTTGGAGGCGTCTGTTGTGACAACTTTCCTGCTTCAGACCATCCCTATGGTCACACCCTTTCTGAACCATCGTGGGTTCTTCCAGGGGACCAGGGCTGTTACACAGGCCTGGCTCACCCTGATATGTAGGCGATCATGTCGCCATGCGTGGGGTGGAACCCGTGGTTTCAACCAGCGCTGAAGGGGCCGCATGCGAAGCAGGCCCAACTGTAGCACCGGCGATGCTGTGGCCATGAGGCCCAGCATCCTCTGAAACGCTTTGACGGGGCGAGCGGTGCCGCTCTGGAAGGAGGCTGCGAGCTTTTAAATGGCCAGAGCGCGTTCCAGCGCTAGCACAGCTCTCATCTGAGCTGAGTCCAAAACTGTTCCCAGAAACGACATCCGTCGGCTGGGAAACAGCGCGCTCTTGGCAAAATTGACCCTGAGCCCCAGGCATTCTAGGTGGCTGAGGAGGAGGGCTCTGTGTGAGAGTAGTTGTACCTCTGACTGGGCCAGAATGAGCCAGTCGTCGAGGTAATTGAGAATGCGGATTCCCATCTGCCTGAGAGGGGAAAGAGCCGCGCCCATGCACTTCGTAAAAGTGCGTGGGGCCAGGGACAGTCCAAAGGAAAGGACCGTGTACTGATAAGCCACTCCCTCAAAGGCGAATCTCAAGAATCGTCTGTGATGGGGGGGCTATCTGGACGTGAAAGTATGCGTCTTTCAGGTCCAGGGAACAGAACCAGTCCTCTGAGCGAATTTGCGAGAGGATCTGCTTCAGTGTGATCATCCTGAACGACCTCCTCACGAGGGCGCGATTCAGGCGTCTGAGATCGAGGATGGGCCGGAGGCCGCCATCCTTCTTGGGAACGAGGAAGTAATGGCTGTAAAGCCTGATTCGCTCTGAGCTGGAGGAACCATTTCTATGGCTCCTTTTTTCAACAGCATCATCATTTCTGAACGTAGAACGTGAGCGTTCTAGCCGTCTACAGAAGAGGAGACCACGCCGCTGAAGCGCGGGGGTCTGCGAGCGAATTGGAGTGAGTAACCTCGTTCTATTATCCGTATAACCCATTCTGACACTCCGGGGATGGCCCTCCAGGCCTTGGCCCGCGTGGCAAGGGGCAGGATAAACTCGAGTGGCAGGCCGCCAAGCGGGGACCTGAAGCTCGTGATAAGAGGGAGAGGAATGTACTCCCTTTTGAAAATGTTTGTGTTTTATTTCCTTGCTATAACAGCGATCAGTTGTGTGGGCGCTTTTTGAAAGGGCCCAGTGTTCACAACAGTATTTACCACAAACTCATTGCCATCGGCACCCGGAGCTAAACGGGGTGTTTGGAGGCATGACAGAGGCCATTTGGGCCGTGGGCACAGCCCAGAAGCGTCAGGAGTCTGAAGCTGTCAGTTATAATCATAGTGACAACTTGCTTTCGATCTGCCTAAAAGGATCAACCACTCTTAGAAGAGGGGTATTAATTACCATTGTGTAAACACACCAGCAGATCAAAAGTGCCGCGCGCATCCTCTCAGATCCGCTCGTAGCGGACGAGGGGAGGGGCCATCTTCACTGAAGCAGGCGAGCCAAGATCAAAGAGTGAAACGCGGGGCTGCCCTGGCGTAAATTCACTCAAGCTTGATCGCGCGAACCCTGGAGCTTGCAGTTTCTTCCCCGAGATAACTGGGAGAGTAGAAACACTAGAGCAGGGGAGGCGTGGCCACCTTCATTGAAGAAAGGGACCGTGAGCGCGGCAGGGACAGACTGAAGCTTTCATAATGAAAGTAGCGCTGGCAGATCAAAGAGCTGCAAGAGGCGCTAATACTTAGTGTAAACACACTGGCAGATCAAAGACTGTATGCAGAGTGAAAAACGCGGGGCTATGCCGGCGCGAAAAATCACTCAAGCCTTTTTTTTTTTTTTTTTTTTTTTATCCGTCTCCTTCTCCGAGCTGACTGGGAGAAGAGAAACGCGAGAGTCGGGGCCGCCCAGTGCAGCATGTTACAATGTGCACAGAAGGATTGAGCCACTCAATGTAATGAGGCGCGCTAATCCACACGCGCTGGCAGATCAAAGCGCTGTATGCAGAGTGAAACACACGGGGCTATGCCGGCGCGAAAAATCACTCAAGCCTGAACGCCCAGCCATGCGATTTTACCGTCTTTTTCTCCGAGGTGACTGGGAGAAAATAAACGTGAGTGGGTGGCCGCCCAGCGCAGCATTTTACAATGCGCGCAGAAGGATTGAGCCACTCAATGTAATGAGGCGCGCTAATCCACACGCGCTGGCAGATCAAAGCGCTGTATGCAGAGTGAAACACACGGGGCTAAGCCGGCGCGAAAAATCACTCAACCTGATTGCTCAGCCTCACTCGCTGTTCCTGTCTCCGAGTTGACTGGGAGAAGAGAAGGGGGGAGGCGGGGCCTGCTACATAGAGGACCGCGAGCAAATCAGAGTAAAGCCCGGCTTTCGGTGAAAGCAGGCTGCCTGTGTGAGCGCAGTCTCAGTGACGCACACACATAACTTTCCACTCCGGTCCGCCAAAGAGAATAGAGCCGCCCAATGAAGGAGGAGCTCTGATTCTCACGTGTGAACACCGGCGGATCCGAGCGCTGCAGGAAGCTCCGTGGCTCTGATGTTTCATTCTCCGAGCTTTGCTGAGAGAGAGGAAACGGGAGAGCGGAGCTGCCTCCACAGAGACGGACAGCGAGCGGGAAGAGCGAGACTCATACTCGAACGAGCTGTCTCAGTAAGCGCGCAGTCAGTGCGTGGGCGAGACCCAGACAGGCGGCACGCGCTCACTGCTCTTTGCATCGTGCAGGATCCCCTGCACGAGCCACACTCGCTGTTGCGGCATTTGCAACAACGCCGATAAATATGCATTTTTATAGCACTCACCGGATGGCGGCAGCGAACAGACCGGGGCTTCTGCGGGGCTGGAGCGCGGTGAAAGCGGCGTCTCAGCTGGCAGGAGGTCTCTGGCTCAGCTGCGAGGCGTGTCAACGGCGAGGCGGCTTCTTGGGATCAGCGAAGGCGAGATGTCGTCGCTGAAGGAGAAGAAATCTGAGGATCCTATGGCCAGACGGCCGATTATATAGCCAGATAACCCCGCCCATTCTGGCGGGATCTGGCGGGCTCCGTCGCCATAGGCTCATGCAGCTCCGCTGCCGACACATTGGTTCGTTTTTAACACACTGCACGAACCAATGATCGTGCAGTTTCACTGCGTGATTGAATAAGGCTTCAGTAAAGGAGAAAAAAGGCTTTTTCCCATAGCGTCTTTAGCAAGACGCAGTACGAGTGGAGTATCGATAGGGAACTATAGCTATTTGCACTTAGTGTAAATAGCATATCGTTAAAAAAATACTGCTATTTTCACTTGGTGTAAATAGAATCTATTGCTATTTGCACTTAGTGTAAATAGCATCTGTCACAAAAAAAATATGCTATTTGCACTTGGTGTAAATAGCATCTAAATAGCATCTATTGCTATTTGCACTTAGTGTAAATAGCGATAGACGCTATTTACACTTAGTGCAAATAGCCGCTGCCTTTTTTTTTATGGGGTGGCCGAAAGGGGCCAGTAAAAATGTTAGGGTGGCACTGGCACAATAATCCAATGGCAGACAATATTTTTTTGGCGTTGGTTGGGGGGCCTTGGAGGCGCCACTGCCTGGCAACACTGGATATGTATCGCCTTCCTCTGTAGCTATAGTAACAATTTAAAAAATTGCCATTACGAAGTTTTACAACAAGTAAACAACATTGGCTTTGCGTGAAACTTGCACCCTCATGGAGTGGATCGATAGTGTTTTCAGCGTTTAACAACTTTAATTACGCCCTGCTCCTCACACTAAACTATTATATCCTGCCAGAGAGGACTGCAACTGCAATGTATTGTAATTTGAACTTCTGTGGTACTGCTCTTTGACATTTCTGCAATAAGTTCTTGATTACACATGTCTGTCTGTTATGTATCTCTTATAGACTATGTACTTTATACACTCACTCTTTAATGGTTGATTTGTTCTTTATAAAAATAAAACATTTTCAATGCAATTTGTTTTTTATTGCACAGTTACATGACCTGTGGATTTTAAGGCTGATTTTCTATTCAGTTTAATTGGCATAGTTTGTGTGTGCATTATCAAAACATTTCACAAAAGGAATAATGACGATTATAGTAATACACAATACAATAATATAAAATATTAATATTCTGTATTGGGTCTGGACTATATAAGGCTCAGGTGTGGCTCAGATTTGGGTATTCTGGTTTACTTAAGGCTGAGAATTGATACCAATATTTAAACCTGTTTTGGTCCAGTTCAGGGCCAGTTAAGGGAGCTTACTGGCTGAGATTTGGGCCGGTTATGGCCCATGTGTGACCCTAGTCTTTAATCCAGTTCTGGGCCACTTCAGGACCGTCATTCTTTGCGGTATTTGGGCCAAGGGAAAAGTGATTGTGTGGCCCGGAGCTGGGCCAGAAAACATTTGCTATGTGGGAATGCATTTGTAACTTAAGTAACGTAATTTTATTGACATAAGTAACTGTAATCAAATTACATACATTTTAAATGTAACTCATTACTTTACTGTGTTACCAGGAAAAGTAATTAGATTACATTAATGCGCCATATCCTACTCTGCTGGTGAGCAATAAGAAGAACTGCTAATTTTCAGCATAAATTACATTGTAATTCAACATTTTATTATTAATAATTGGCATTGTTAGGGTTTATCTCAAAATAAACTGAAGGGAATAACCTATTATTAAGATTAAGTCAATAAACATTTCTTAAGTTTCATAATTGGCTTGGAAGACTGCTAAGGCAACACTTTTAGAGATAAGAAAATCACAATCAGGACACAGACCATAAAGATACAAGTATTTATTTATATAAAACAATTGAAGGGATAATTCTGCAGTGTAGAAATAAAAATGTACTTTAATTGGTGCATAAGACACAAATAGACAAGCCAAAATATTAAATATCTATAAATGTCCTTTTGTATATCGAAGTTACATATTAATACTTGCTCTCTGAGTGGGGCGATACAAAGGCAGGTGTGCTGCAGCATGGAAATTCAGCAGCAGAGGTGTGAGCAAGATCAGTTGAAAAAGCAGGATTGCGAAATGATGCTGACGTTGGTTGCTGGTACCAGGAAAAATATGTTGGATGCATAGCATTGTGCTGGGTTGAAACCATGGATGATATGGACTGCATCGTCATGCCAAAAAGTTTTTCTCCGTGGATATGCTGTCTCTCCTGCATTCTCAGCAACACCTGTCCCTTTTGCTGTCATTAATGGCACTGGCAAACATGTCAAGTGTCATTTAAAATCATTTTTTTTCCTCTTTTTGTTGTGCCTCTGTCGTGCAAGGTTCGTTTCCTCTTGTCACAAACTGTGGGTGAAGAAGCATCAGCTTCAGCTGCTGTTTCTATAAACAAAGAAACAGATAATATTTGTTGATGACAATTAGCATCAGTCATTTGTTGCTTCCATATTCACGTTTTATTTAAAGTGGTTTGGAACATATTTGCTGGTTCTCAATGGTTGTTTGTTTAAACAATATACAAATATACATACCTTCATTTTCTCCTGAGGTACCATTGCCTGCAAGCTCGGAGTCAGTGTAGTCTGTTGTTGTTGATTCTGTACAGGTATCGGCAGAATCCAAAACAAAGCCATCAGCAGGGCAAAATGACTGTTTATCTGTTAAAACTTTGTCCAGTTCATCAAAGAACGGACAGGTTACCCTTTCCATTCCCGATCTGCTGTTTTTGTCTTTTGCACTCCTGTAAGCAAGCTTTAAATATTTTATTTTTCGCTGGCATTGTTTCCATGATCAGTTGTATCTATTTTCTGACTTTTTTTTTTTTTGGAAATCATTTCAAACACAACGCGGTTATGGTAGGAGATGACAAGTTTTCTCTTTACTTCATCTTCTGCCCACAAATAGATGAGGCGCCTGGTCTTACTGGATGTCCAGCCTCAAGAATCCATTATTTCTTTTTCATATTATCAGAAAATAATATTTCAGATTCGTCTCGTCAAAGTTTAAATCCCGTCTGATAAGCGCACATCTCGCAATGATTACGTATTAGGCCAGTAGGCGGTCTTTTGTGGCTGCTCGAACGTATTCGACCACATCAGCATCTACATCATGAAAGTAATCTGGTTGAATGCGTTTTTTGAATACCTCTGGAAGTGGTCGAAAGTGGACAAGCTCAAAACGTTTCACACCCTGTTTACACCTGTGTTTAGTGTTGTCCACTTGTGATCCGATCAACCAAAACACATCTTAATACCAAGTGTAAACAGGGCCTGAGTGAAAAAAAAAAAAGTCACTCTCTCTCGGGATGTTTGGGGTCCTGGAGACCCCACATTGAAATGAATGGGGAAATGATAAAATCGATAATTTTTCTTTTTAATTTGTCAAATAAAATCACTAAACCCACCACAATGCAGAATACAAAATACACAGAAATGAAGTGGAGTGGCAACCCCTCTACACGTTCACAATGCAGAACAGTTGTGTTCATCCACATCTACAATGGAGGAAAAACACACATGACCTCCACCCCCAACACCCCCCAAACCCATAAAACACATTCATAAGAAATGAAAAACTGACATGACATGAGTGGCTCTCTCTTACATAGTTTGTCAAATAAAAATGAACAGCTACAATGAAAAACAGAAATTATGGAGGGACATCACAGCACATCCACAAAGGAGAATAAATGCAAACACACACACAAACTAATATACACACATAACACCACATACAGGTTTGACTGTTATCATGTGTCATAATTACAAAAATGATATTTCAGTACAGAAAAAATGCTAAAGTTTGACAAAGAGACTTTTTTATCATTATAATAATGATTTTATAATATATTAACATAAATCTAAATAAACTGATTTAAAAAGATTTATAAATATAAAAAAAGATTTATACCAATGTGGAAATGGCAAATTAGCCATTGAGTTACTGCTCTAGCTCTACCATCTGGTGGCCATTTTCTTTTAAAGTGAGTCTTTTAAAATAGATGGAACAAAATTGACACATTGGCCATGTTATCCCCATGAATTAAAATTAGGAATGTGGGTCTTTTTTAAAGTAAATTTTACATAAAAAAAAAAAAGTATTTAAAAAAAAGATTGTTTAATTTATATTAAAAATATATCATAAATCCTGCAAAAACTGCACAAATGTGGAATAAAAACATGAATAAACTGAGTAAAATTAAATTTGTTTAAATATATATATATATATATATATATATATATATATATATATATATATATATAGTTACAAAATTATATTTTTTCCCTGAGGTCTCTGGGACCCCAAACTGAGTGTCCCCAAGCTGAGTGTCCACCCCAAACGAACGAACAGCGCATGACAAGGGTATCTTAATTTTAGAAAAACATTACCTCTTTGCTTTTTCATGAATTTATATTTTTCATTGTACTTTCTACTGACAAACAAAGCTGAACTTCTCCTCACAGTTTCTGTGTGTCCAAAGCTTTGTTTGCATGTCCAGGGCTCCACAGCGAAGGTCTCTGGCAGGACACTGGGGCTGTTCGTTCTGATACCAGGCTGTGTAGTCAAGATCATCTCCATTGACCCAGAACCAGTGCCCTGCTAGAAAGCGCAGACCAGTCCACACATATTCTGTTTCAGCCTGTATGATTTGCAGTAAAGCAGAATTTATCCGGTTAATTGTGCTCAGACTTGCCAAGTCATTATAATGGGTTCTGCAGTATTCCAGAGCTCCTTCCCAGGTCTCGTTCTGATGCACCAGAAGAAACTCTGATACATTCATGCAGAAGAAAGGATATTCAGCAGTGCATGGTGCATCATGTGGTTTCTTATGGAAACGGCATAGAAAAGCACAGCGATTATCAGTACCTGGCTGATTTATATCCAAGCTGATTTGTGTTGTACTTCCACCTCCTGACCACTTCCAAACTCCTGATTCTGTGTAGAGTCCAACCCAGGCATCAGAAGTTTGATGAGCTGCATCTTCCAAAAATCTTTTTTCCTCATTCACATTAGTGAAGGTGGAGAGGTCATGAAAGTAAGTTTTGCAGTAGATACTTGCAGAATCCCATGTCATCATCTCGTTTACAAAGACATGTTGTTTAAATAGACCATAGGAGAGACAGTAGAGCTCCATGATTAGGAGCGCAGTGAGTGTTATCTTCATCGGCAGAAAAGTTTGTGATTTTTCAGTGATCAGTTGAAGTTGAAGACAGAACTGTGCATGATGACACTGACTCTCTCTTACTTTTACATACAGCCAATGACAAATGAGTGTGATGGTGTGACCAATCACAGCGCACCCATACAGACAGAACAAACAAAACAGGTGCATTTAGCCAGTCAAATAACTTTCTTTCCTAAGAAAGAAATTGTGGGCAGAGAAATATGGCATGAAACATGGACTCCAAAAAATAAATAAAAAATGTTTGTTTTTTTTCTCCAATGTAGGCTACTTCAAACTAATTATTTTAAGATGTTGTCACAATTTCCTTCATCTTAACAAATTTACATAATCCATTAGAGCTGACATTAGTGATTGTTGTTATTTTAAAGTACCAAACATGGGAACAAGATTGCAGCTTTCCATCATGTTTTGCATGGTACTGGATAGACATAATAAATGCTGAAATAAAGTGTTATTTTAAGCATATTTTAGCAAGATGAGAAAATGGGCTGACATGTTCATGTTTAATGCTCTATTAAAGTAATACTTAAAGAGTTTCATCAGTGAACACACATGCTAACAAGAACGCAATTTGCCGAAATAAAAAACAAAGGTTACACTTTATTTTGATAGTCCACTTTAGACATTCTACTAACTATAAGTAACTTAGCAACTACATGTCAACTAATTCTCATTAATTTGCAACTGCATGTCTAGTAACTCTCAGAGTAGACTGTTAGGTTAGGTTTAGGCAGTGTTCAAATTGTGTCAAAGCTCTTGGGGGGTGACACAATTTCAGTGCCAGAAATTAATCTTTTCCAACAAGTTTACCTTGATTTTTACCTTTTATGGACATTTTTACCTTTATAAAGCCTTTTTTCTAGAAGTGTGCATTATCTTTGCTCAGATTCTTTAAATCAATAAAGTCAAATAGAATAATAAGATTTGGGGCTGTTACCAAACAAATAAAGTCATTATCAAAAAAATTCATCTTTGCAATGCAGAGGAAACACAGAAGATGCATTTGAAGAGGGATTTAGATATATTTACACACTGTTTAATGCAGGACATTTAACCTGCAGTTACAAATGCATAAATAATGTTTTGATATTTTAATCCTAAAACGTCGAATACTGATATTTCAAATTATTTAAAAAATTAAAAGGTACTTTAAATGTGAAATGAAAACCGCCAGCAGGTGGCAGCAAGTCACTGTTAATAAGTGAGTCATTGCAATTGAACCGAATCATTTAAACGGTTGAATCATTCAGGAACGAAACACCATCATGTTGCTCAGAGACGCAAAACAGTGGCTTTGTTTGGAACCATTGTTGTCGGCGAAATAGAGCAAAAATATTCAATACAGTGTCTAAAACATAAGTGTATTTGTTAAGTAATGCACTCTTATACATTGCATTACGGTATCAGACAAATTACCTTGAAGGTATTAAGGTACGAAAGTGATGACTTATGTTGTTACGTGTTTACGTCTCTACGTTGTACGAGAGCTGATACGATTGTATTGTGAAAAGTTTATGCTGAATAAAAGAACATGCTGAAGAGGTGAATAAACCCTGAGCAACGTTTTGCTTTTGTTTCCGTAAACGAATGATGGTGAACTGCGCACTCGAGCTCAACACTATTAATATCAACTTCTTGTTTATTGAACTGTTGTATAAAGTAGTCGTAAAATATAAGTAAAAAAAAGTAAAAAAAAAAGTCGTAAAAAAAAGTAGTTGTAAAATATCACATTTGTGATTTTTAAAAAAAAAAAATGGCACTCTTCATGTGATATTAACTATATGAAATTATATAAATATACACATTTTCTGCCCCCATGTCTTGATTTCTGGAAGCACTCTAAAGGCATTTTTTCTGAATCATGCAGTGAAAGAACGCACTATGAATGAGCACAGTCAGTCTAGCTAGTCTTTACTCACAACTCTTAATAATCTGTATGATAAATGAATCTCTTACTTTTATCGTAGGTACATCTGCACTTTTGTTGCTTATGATGAGGGAATTCGCAAGTTTCAGTCTGAACAAAATTAAGTGATGACTAATCTGACCGCCTCCGATTGGCCACTGCACTCCTAAACTCAACAGAATCGTGTGTGATTGGTTATGATGAGCAACGCTGTACATACGTGTAAAAAAAAAATACGATGTAACATGAGCAGGTCTAAATTTAATACAGCAATCTAATCTTTTTTAATTTTAATTTTCACTAATTTCATGTTTCAAGTATTATAGTTTTATTGAAAAGCCAGCCTTAATGCTTTATGGGAGGTCCGGGGCCCCCCCAGCCCCCCCTCAATTCGACCACTGAGTTTAGGGTTAGTCGAATAAGTTGACATATACTTCCAAAGATTCTTATAGTCAGTATGTTGTTGTGGGCCCATCAAAGTAAAGTGTTAGAAGATATTAAGCAGAGAGTCTACTAATACTCTAATGACTGCTAGTTGACATGTAGTTGCAAAGTTACGTACCTTTAGTTGAATGTCTAATGTGGATTATCAAAATAAAGTCAAAACAATTAAATGCCTTTGTTGTAACAAGTATCCTTTTCTGGCTGCCATCATCTAACATACAGTGTACTTCTTTCTGTGTAAAAAGCTTTATTTGGCTTGCTAGTAGGGGTGGGCGATATGGGAAAAATATCATATCACGATTTTTTTTAGAAATATCACGATTCACGATTTTATCACGATTCTTTGTCATGTTGGTTTTACTATTTTGGTTTTACAAGTTGTCTGAGCATTACAGACAAACTAGAAAGACAAAGCCTTTCAAGGTAACAAAAAAAAAAAAAGACATGGCAGATATTTAGGCCAAAGTGGGCAAAGATAAAAAAATCTTTGTCATTATTTTATCTTTCTTATTAAAAAATAAGAACAAAGATACACATTACAAATACACATAAAACAAACAGTGCTTTATTTTCAGGTACAATAGGTGTATTTAGCAGAGCATTCAATGAAATTGAATGAACAAATATAAAAATAAAACACTAGATAGACTGATTCCTAAAGCAACTGTATTAAAGTTTTTCAGTCAAGAATAGTGAGTGATTTTTCTCTTTGCGTTTTGTTAACGTTAAATGAATAGTTCCCCCAAAACTAAATAGTCATCTGTCTGTCAATTCTGTCATAATGTTTTATTTTTATACCATCATTTACTCAAAAGTTGTTTTAAACCTGAATGGGTTTCTTTCTTCTACTGAACATAAATGCTATTTTGAAGAAGGTGGAAAACCAAACAGTTGCTGGTCAACCTCCATAGGATTTTTCTTTCCTACTATCAAAGTCAATGTGGACCAGCAACTGTTTGGTTACCCTCATTCTTCAAAATATCTTATTTTGGGTTCAGCACAAGAAATTAATAGAGGTTTGGGACATGTGAGTAAATAATGACAGAAATTAAATTTTAGGGTGAACTATCCCTTTAATGACAGTCGACAGCACGTTTAGTGTCCTGTCCCTTTAAGACCTGCACGCATCTAATATACAGGCAGGCATCCGTTTCTCTCTTAACTATTTACTTTCATTTTAGAGATAACCAACTCAGTCTGTATGTAAACCTTGTGTGTTTTGACAGTATTAGCGCAAAAGATAAGTTAGTTGAGTAATCAGGCGCTGTTAGACAGGCTTATAAATGCGCGTGCTTCAGGTGTATGCGCTATTAAACATTTAACCAGCAAGGCTTGTGTGCAAATAATGTACTTTTGCGATCGCGAATAAGTGCAGTGTCCTGTCAGAGTAACTCTACTGTGTTGTACAGTATATAGAGACGGAGGCGCCAGAACTGTATTTGACATAATGTGTGCTATCACGATACTACGATATTTCTTCAAAAGCAGATTGTGGAGACATTTTTATCGTCCACGATCAAAAATCGTCATATTACACACCCCTACTTGCTAGTGTTACATAAATGTTTACTTCAAAATAACTTGAGCCAAAATTATTGTTATGAGTGTGTGATTCTCACTTGGTTTCAAAATGGTTCTAGATTTTTTTCTCATCTGAACAATATACAAATAGCAATTAATCCAGCATGGATGAAATTAAACATCCATTGACTTATGAAACAGTCCATTGTGCTGTCAAAATGTGAAATGTCATAAAGTGTTACACATATTTAAACAGAATAATTATTTATTACTAGCTTTGACCAAGTAAATGGCAAGATTCACTCAACAAACTACCAGTCCAATTGTTTAAAAACAAACAAAACAAAAAAAACACATCAGTCATAATGTGATTTTCTCTTTTGTCCACTGTATTACAGTCCAAATTATTTTTTTTATTTTTTTTTTTAGAAATGCAAAGAAGAATTAGTAAAACAAATCTTTAGCATCTAAATGAGCATAAAAGCATTTGCCTTTGAAAATAATGGAGCAGAATGCAAACATTTCATGCAAAAATTCAGTGGAAACTAAATGCACTGATGCTAAACTCTCAGCCAAGGGCTAAATCAGCTCTACAGCATTTACATTTATTTAGAATAATAAAAGCATGAGGAATAAATCTAAGGGAGACAAATAGTGCTACCCTGCCAAGTTGTACAGGAGTGCAATAGAGCAAAAGTGCATAAAAAAAACCTATGGAGTTTTTGCCTCTGTAGTGGACATTCTATTTTAGTGAATTTCTCTGAGACCTAACATGTCACAGTTGTAAGTCTGGATGTCCTGTACAGAGCACATTCAGGGCTTTACAGAGATACTAAATGATTGGACTTTTCACCATGACCACACCCTCTCCTAGGTCTTTAAAGATGGCTAAATTTAATTTAGTGAAACATTTTACATCCTTATGGAAATATGATTATATTTTGCAATTGTCATTTAAATCTGAATAGTTTTCTAATTGTTTATCATAAAGCAACATCTCAGGAAAATGTTATGGGTTTTCAAATTCAAATATGACTTCCTGTTATGAAACAGGACATCATTTCATACATGTCCACTGTGGAGGACACCAGGACTAAAAGGATGTTTATTATGCATTTTGGGAGACATAACAATTGAATAGGAAAATAAATTATTATATATCTGTTACGGGGCTGACAAGACGTGAGACGTGCGGATCCATGTGCAAAGCTTTATTATAAAACATGGTCATACAGGCAGGGTCGGAAGACAGCAAACAGGTATGGCAGAGGCAAGACAGAGCAATCCGTGGAGCAAGCGTGGGTCGATGATCGGCGAACAGTATCCAAAGGGGCAAGGCAGAGAGATAATCCAGAGACGAGAGCAATAATCCAAACAGGGAACGAACAGAGTCCAAATGGCAGAGGCGAAGGGAAAATCCAGGAAACACGACAGGTATCAAAACACAGGTAAACAGGCTAGGCAAGACTAGGACTAGGGCTCCGTAGAGTAGCTATCGCTATGCGAGTGATAAACTCTAAACAATACTCGGCCGAGAGCAAGAGCAAGTCCCAGGCTTAAATAGTGAGTGATTGGGTGATGGTGATTGCGAGATGGATATCAGGTGTGGGCGTGATAATTGTGAACAGCTGTGCGTGTCGTCAGTGCAATGGATTATGGGAAATGGAGTCCAATGTGCTGTGTAGTGTGAAAAGTCCATGTGGTGAACGGGTGACCTCTGGTGGTGAATGAGTGGAAGTGCATGGCCAGGATTCGTGACATAGCCCCCCCCAAGGAGCGGCTTCCAGACGCTCCTAAACAATCCAGGAGGGCGGTGGAGCGGAGGCGGAACAGGGGGAGGGAACGGAGGGCCAGGTCCTTGAGGAAGTGGGAAGACCGGGGACAGAGGCAGAACCGGCAGAGCAGGAAACCAGGGCGGAGCAGACGGCACGGGAGCCCACCAGGGCGAAGTAGACGGGACCGGAGCCCACCAGGGCGGAGCAGGCGAGACCAGAGCCCACCAGACCCGAGCATAAGACCACCACGGCGGAGCAGATGACCACCAGACCGGAGCAGAGGACCACCACGGCGGAGCAGATGACCACCAGACCCGAGCAGAAGACCACAGCGGAGCAGAGGACCACCAGACCGGAGCAGAAGACCACCACGGCGGGGAGGCAGACAGGGCAGGAACCCATGACAGAGACTGGGATCTGGGGAGAACAAGGACAGACAACACTGGGAGAGTCTTCGTTGCAGGGCAGGACGGGACCAGATTCCACCTGAGCGGAGCAGGAGACCCCCAGAGCCAGACAGCTGACCACTACGGCAGAGTAGACGGAGCCGGAGCCCACCAGTGTGGCGTAGTTTCTGTATCTCCACGGTAGAGCGGACTGGTCAGGAAGCCATGGCAGGAGAACAGAGACAGACACCACAGGGAGAACAGAGACAGACAACACAGAGAGAGTCCCCATGGTCACAGGAGCCGTGACCGGGCAGGTCGAAGGTTCATGGACGGTCTCTATGGCTGTGGCAGGACAGGACGAGGATTCACAGACGGCCTCCATAGCCGTGACAGGACAGGGCGTGAGTTCACAGACGGCCTCCTTGGCCGTGACAGGACAGGGCGTGAGTTCACAGGCGGTCTCCTTGGCCGTGACAGGACAGGGCGTGAGTTCACAGGCGGCCTCCTTGGCCGTGACAGGACAGGGCGTGAGTTCACAGGCGGCCTCCTTGGCCGTGACAGGACAGGGCGTAAGTTCACAGGCGGCCTCTTTGGGGCGCTCCGGAGGAGCGGGCACTTGAGGACGCTCCGGAAGAGCGGACACTTGAGGGCGCTCTTGCAGCGCGGACACTCTAGGGCGCTCTTGCAGCGCGGACACTCGAGGGCGCTCTTGCAGCACGGACACTCGAGGGCGCTCTTGCAGCGCGGACACTTGAGGGCGCTCTTGCAGCGCGGACACTTGAGGGCGCTCTTGCAGCGCGGACACTTGAAGCTCGGGAACGGCACTCCTGGCCGTGACTTGAGAACTGGATTCTCGGGATTCGGGATCGGCACTCCTGGCCATAGTTTGAGAACTGGATTCTCAGGATTCGGGATCTGCACTCCTGGCCGTAGTTTGAGAACTGGATTCTCGGGACTCGGGATCGGCACTCCTGGCCGTGACATGGTAAACAGGGAGTTCGGGAATGGCCTCCGTGGCCGTAACAGGGCAGACAGTGAGTTCAGGGACGGCCTCTGTGGTCGTGACAGGGTAGACAGTGAGTTCAGGAACGGCCTCCGTGGCCGTGACAGGGCAGACAGTGAGTTCAGGGACGGCCTCTGTGGCATAAATTATTTTATTCAATTTTCTATTCTGAACAAATAACTTTTTGCTAATTGATCCTGAAATCAATGTTAAGTATTTTTTCTTTCACTGTTAAAACGTTTCACATTTTACATGTGGTAATTAAAAATGCATTTGATTTAAAACTGAAATCACTTTTATGTATTCATTCTAGTAATATGTGGAGATCCAGATGTGCGCAGGCTGCTTATGGGGGAAGTTTCTGTCGTGTGGAGGAAAACTGGGTACACAGTCTGTCACTGGTAGATTCAGTAAAACTAGGAGAAGACGAGAGACCACTACCTGCAAAACACATACAAGCAGAAAGATGCATTCATAAATTATGTTTTCAATTTTATATTTCCTGGATTAATTTACAACAAAACACTGCATTTTTATTTATTACTTTATTTTTATTTTTTAATAAGATGCTGCACAAAAGCACTGTATAACTGTATAAATTATTGAAAAAAAAACACCTTGGTTGTGTGAAATTCCTTAAAACCATTATTATTATTATTATTATTATTATCATCATGACAGTTTGTCGCAAAGGTGTTTCAGTTTTACTTCCAAACTTTCTGTATTTGACAGTAGTTTTTCTCGAATGAAACAGTGAAAAGCTTGTAATGTCCTCATATACAGAGAAGCATATGCTGAAACTACAGTGAGCATTGCATGTGTTTGAATTCCTTTTCAAAAATTGTCTCTCGCATTGTGTGAAATGCTATGCGGTAGACTGCCTATATAAGTCAGCACTGAATGTTATTTCATCAGAATTTTCACCTTCTGTGGAAAAGCTCTAGCCGTAACATGTTCCAACGACTCAGAATGCGTAAAAACTTTTATCTGGCTTGCTAGCATGTGATATTGTTACTGTACATCAATGTTTATTTTAAAATAACTTAATTCAGTTGTGTTGATCCAAAGTTTGAGAAGTGTGTGCTTCTCAGTTTGTTTTTTACAAAATGGCTGCCAGCTTAGAGACTGTTCATAAAATGTCTGCCAGCTTTGAGACTGTTCACAAAATGGCTGCCAGCCCAGAGTCAAGTGAAATCACCACTGATCTTCTTGAGGGAGGTCATGTCACAGCTGATCTTCCTGAGTCACGTCAGACCACAGCCGATCGTCCACAGCCTCATCATTGTCACAGCTGATTGTCCAGAGTCTCGTCACATCACAGCAGATTGTCCAGAGTCTCATCCCGTCATAGCCGCCATTCCAGAGTCTAGTCCCGTCATGGCCTCCATTCCTGAGTCGTGTCCTGTCATGGCCGCCATTCCAGAGCCTGTTCACGTCAAGCCTGCCAAGCCAAAGGCTACTCACGTCAAGTCTGCCAAGCCAAAGCCTGCTCACGTCAAGTCTGCCATGCCAAAGCCTGCTCACGTCAAGCCTGCCAATCCAGAGCCTGCTCACGTCAAGTCTGCCATGCCAAAGCCTGCTCACGTCAAGCCTGCCAATCCAGAGCCTGCTCACGTCAAGTCTGCCAAGCCAGAGCCTGCTCATGTCACGCCTGCCAAGCCAGAGCCTGCTAATTGTCAAGCCTGCCAAGCCAGAGCCTGCTCACGTCTAGTCTGCCAAGCCAGAGCCTGTTCACGTCAGGGCCGCCACGTGAGAGCCTCCGGCCTTTATGGATGTCAGGCCACATTCTTCAGCCATCACGGATGCCACTCTAGTGTTCCAGAGCATCGTGAATGTTGCATTTGAAGACACAAAGTCAGTCCCAAGTGGTTTGAGGCTGGCATCCAGCGTGGAGGACCTTCAGTTGGTGTTGGTGCGAGCTGCTGGTATTCCAAGGGTCTCTATACTCACAAGCCCTGCAGTTTATACGCTCACTAGCAACACAATTTCAACACTCTCAAGCCTGCTGATCGCTACTCACCCCAGTTTCCCATGCACAGCACCATGATTCTTGGAAATAGACGATATACTCTCTGTCCTGCCAATTATGGCTACGGGCACTCTCTGTGTTTGGGCCGCACACACCACCATAGTTTCCCCAGAGGTGACAGCCGTCGCTGCAGAACCTGCCGAGATGGTGGTGCCCACTCTATTCTCCGAATCTGATCCCAAGTCTAGCCCAGAGGAGGCTCCTGATCCAAAGTTTAGCCCACAGAATAATTCTGTTCCCAAGTCTAGCCCAAAGAAGTCTACTGATCCTGAGTATAGCCCAGAGAGGGTATCTGTTCTAGACCAGAGTCTAGAGTCCAGTGCAGGCTCCAGCCCCTGAGCTTAGTCTAGAACCTGCTCTCACCCCAGAGCTCAGCCAGGATCCAGCTCTAGTCCATGAATTCGCTTCAGAGTTTGCTCCTAGTCCAGAGTCCACTCCAGAATCCGTTCCAGAGTCTGCTCCTGAATGCCATTCGGTGTCTGCTCCTCCAGAGTGCCCTTCGGTGTCTGCTCCAGTTCAGAGAACCTTTCCTGTCCCTGACTCTGTTCCAGTTTCCCCTAAGGTGGCAACCTCTGTTGCAGAATCTTCCATGGTGGAAATATCCAAGCCAACTCCTTCTGAGACCGTAGCAGCACTCTCCCCCAATGCCTCTGTTTCTAACACGGACACAAGTTTTGAACCCTCCCCGTTTCCTGATGCCTCTGTTATGGCCACAAGTGTTGTCTCTGAACTCCCTGTGTTTGTTGTAGCTCCTTTGCTACTGCTGCAGAACCGCCAGAGGTGGCGGAATCCTCTGCAGAACCTCCAGAGATGGCAGCATCCGCTGCAAAATTTCCAGAGGTGGTGGGGGTGTTTGCTTCAGCTCCTCTTAAGACAGGGGTGCACACTAATGAACCCTTTGTCTGTCCTGATGAGGTCATAGAGACCGTCAGTAAATCCCCTGTCAAACCAGTCTCAGCCCTAGAAGCCAGTCATGAATTCTCAGCTCTGCCTGTTACGGTCGCTAAGACTGCCTCTGAATTCACTCAGTGCCTTGCCATGGCCAATAAGGCCAATCCCGAACTTCCCGCCTGTCCTGTCATGATTAAGGAGACTGTCTATGAACTCTCTGCCTGTCCTGTCATGGCTATGGAGGCCGTCTGTGAACTCTCTGCCTGTCCTGTCACGGCTACAGAGGCAATCTGTGAACTCTCAGTCTGTCCTGTTACAGCTAAGGAGGCCGTTTCTGAACCCTCAGTCTGTCCTGTTCTGACCAAGGAAGTCCATTCTGAAGTCTGTGACTGTCCCATCCTGGCAAAGAAGGCCGATCACAAACTCTCTGTTTGCCCTTCAACGATCAGGGAAGGTTGTTTCTTAACTCTCTGACTGTACAGCCAAGGTCAAAAGAGCTGCCCCTGAACTCTCTGCTCACTCTGTTATGGCCAAAGATGCCGTCTCTGAACTGTCTGCCGGTACTGTTACGGCAGCTGAGGCCATTGTTAACCTCACTGTGCTCTTTGTTCCAGTTCTGCCTGATCTGCCTGGTCTGTTGGCTCCACTCTGGGGATCTTTAGTCCCATCTACTCTGCTAAGGTGGTCTTCTGCTCCACCCTGGTGCTCTTTAGCTCCACCTGCTCCTTTCTGGTGGTCTTCAACTCCTTCATGATGGTCTTCTGCTCTGCTCTGCTCTGCTCTGCTCTGGTGGTCATCGGCTCCGCCTTGGCCCTCTGCTCCGCCGGCTCCACCCTGGCTCTCTGCTCTGCTGGCTCTGGCTTGGCCCTCTGCTCCACCTTGGCGTTCGGCACTGCCAGCTCCGCCCTCGCACTCTGCTCCGCCAGTTCTGCCCTGTTGCTTCACTTCCACATGGACCTGGCCCTTCATCTCTCCCCCTGTTCCGCATCTGCTCCACCTCCCCCCCTGGACTCATGTCTGATCCTGTTAAGGAGCATCTGGAGGGGGGGGCTCTGTCACGATCACCAACTGGAGTGCCCATTAGGTCCACCAGTGGACACTCCATCCCTGACTTTTACCATTCACCCAGGACTCCATTTTCCATAATCCTGTGCCCGGACTCATCTGCACTTATCAACAATTGCTAGCTGTCTCTCATTACTTCATTAATCTCACTATAAGAATGGCACACACACTTTCAAATCGCTGTTGATTATTAGTCTGTAATGTTTTCTGGTCTTCCGTGTTTCCTTGCCGTGCCTTTGTGTTTTGATCTTGGACTGTTCTTTGTTTCATGATTGTTTTCTGCCTGGCCTGACCTTGCTGCTCTGTGGATAACTCTTTTGGATTACTTTGGATTACTCTGTTTGCTGATACTGACCCGGCCTGTCTGACTACGTTTTATAAAATAAAGCTGCATTTGGATCCACACCTCTGTTGTCACGCCACTTACGTTACAATTCTCATCTGAACAATATACAAATACAGTTTGTTTTTTTATTTGCTCTGCTATAACCCTTCAGAATGGTTACCAAGTAACTAAGAATTGAAGAAATAAAACCTTCATTGCCCAATAGAAACAGTTCATGGTGTCATCAAAATGTGAAATATTAGGCGTATATTTTTTTAACAGACAACTAAACAGAATAGTTATTCATTACTAGCCTTAACCGAGTAATTGACAAAATCAGATCAACAAACTTTCAACAAAAATCACAATCACATATTTTGCAAAGCATTCTGATATACCTGAATAATAAAGCAAAATGCAAACATTCACTGGTAACTGCACAGATGCTGAACTCTCAAAAAAGGGCTCAATCAGCTAAATAAATATTTGAAAATAACTACAACATTGTAGGATATCAGAGACCGAATCAGACAAATTTAAGATTCGATCAGAACATCGAAACCTGAGGATATAACACTAATAAGTCCAACACAGGAAGGAGATTGTCAAATTTGGGGCAAGTAATCAAGACTGATGGGCAAAGAGATGGCCGGAACATGTAAATATGTGATAGAAATCACGAACTACAGACTTTAGCCAAAGCAACTTATAAATGAGAATAATAAATACAGAAGGAATTGGGTGGCAGAAGCAATTGATACAAATGATACCCTAATATACAAAAACAGTACAATAAAAAACCTATAGTAAAATACAATACTATTTACTATAGTAAAACTATAAATAAATAAGAAAGAAAGAAAGAAAGAAAAAGAAAAATAGCCCTTCTTTTTTCTATAGAAATTTATTTTGTTCAATTATTTGCTAAAGCAGGCGTTTTTCTGTCTTTTTTTTTTTTTTTCAAGAACAAGTGCTTTCTTTATGTAGTTTTAGAATCTTGGTATCACAGTAACAGTAGTTTTAGGCAAATAACATAATGATATAAAGTGACTGAATAAGTTAGGAATATTGTAAACCTGAACCTGAAATGATGCAAATGCTACAGGCATATGTTTGCATTATACATTTTTATTTGGGTATTTTTCATTCTTGGAACATATCATCCCTGTGGCTAATGACATAATTTACAGGGATAATAAACTAAACATTATAATCATAATAATAACTGAAGATCTGTCACTCTCGGACAGACTGGAATGGTAATGTACATGACAATATTAATGTGTTTGGTCTTGGCAGAATAGATCTGTTACGCTGTTGCTGCTGCTGCAGAGCAAGAACCAATACTTTCTACTGCTCTGTGTGCAGCACTGTATGACTATATATATTTTTTTAAATATATATGGTTGTATGATATTACTTAAAAGTATTATTATTATTATTTGACAGATGGTCACAAAAGTATTTCAGATTTACTTTCAAATTTTGTGAATTTGAAAGTAGTATTTCTCAGATGAAACAGTGAAATGCTTGTGATGTCCTCATATACTGAGACGCATAAGTTACAGTGAGTGTCGCATGTGTTTGAGTTTCCTTTCGAAAACGTGACTCACGTTTTGTGCTTTGGCCACTTTAGGCAATCAGAGCAGCTCTTTGTATCAGAGCAGCCATTCTATCAGGGTGCCAGTTACAAAGCAGAGACTATCCTGCTGGATAGTAGATGCTGTAGACCTGGATATTGCCTCAGTGGACTTAAGTGTCCAGCTGGAATGAGGGCCCACACCACCAGGAATGGCATCCTCATGGGCTTGGTCCAGCAGGGTTTCGATTGGTAATATCTGTGCAGCCACCGGCTAGTCTTCGCCATCTACCTTCACTAGGTTATATAACCTGGCCATGCCTGCCCTTCAGGCATGAATCTTGTCCGCCTTATTTCCCTGATCCCCTATATGAGTGGAAAAGGTATACGATATGTAGACCCTGACCTTAGCTCATTGCAGGGCTGGGCTCACAGGGCATCTTTGTATATGTTTCCCATAGCTTTCACACAACATGAGACAACGTTTTCAAAAGGGAACGCTTCAGTTACTAATGTAACCTCTGTTTGCTGAGATGACAGGAACGAGCATTGCGTAGACTGCCGTGCTATAAAGCTGCATGCATGTTGATGACTGCTATCAGTCAAAATATTCTGATGAAATGTTATTAAGCTCCAACATGTATAGGCAGTCAGCTCTGCCCATTTTGGTGGGCTGAAATGCCATTTGTTTGTGCAGCTACACGAACATAAACAAATCAGGTTTCAGTATTCAGAGTAAAAGTTTCCTCATAACGTTTAACACAACATTCCTTCCCGTTTTCTCAGGGAACCGAGTTTACGTTAGTAACTGGAGCGTTTGTATATCAGACATATATATTAAACCGTATTCATTCACACAGGGAAAGGCAGAACATACAGAGTTAGCCTATTAGCAACAAGCACTGACTGGCTGTTGTTGCATTTATTTGTGAAATTTGATTAATCCATATCGAGTAAAAATGTGCAGAGCTTATCATTGTTATTGACAAACATTTTATCGTGACTCAATATTATATTGTTTTATCGCCCAGACCTAGACCAAATATAGGTATTCTTACAAGACTGCCCTCAAAAAAACAACCCAATAGGTCATTTGTGCGAGCAATATTATTACGACCAATATATACTTTACTTACTTACTTACTTTTGTCATTTAGCAGACGCTTTTGTCCAAAGCGACTTACAAATAAGAAAAAGTAAATATAGCTGCAAGCAGCGATTAACCGGGGTTCGTGCAATTGATGCCCTTTAAGCTGGTCTTGGTCAACCTGGATGTACGGCTGACAGTTAAAAACATCCAAAATGGAGAGCAGGCTCACAGACACACAACACTCATGCACACACACTGAAATTAAATGATTAAACTGGCCTATTAATGCTCTATAAGCATATTCACACACACACAGAAACACAGATGCACACACACATAAATGAAATGGTCAGACTATCACAGTAATAATCATTAAGCCTGCTAACACACAAACACAAACACAGTTGTTTGCTATTTAAAATAAGTGATAGGTAACAAAGATTATTGCACATATTTGCTTTTTAAGAGATTAGATGTCATTTTCAGGTTCCACTGTAATCATAATCTGGCAAAATTATAAAAGATGATATGTCTGTATGAACAAAATGGTAAACTTTGACTCAATGAGGTTTAAAATGTTATAACAGTGATTTTATAGCATCTCCATAAGCAACATATGAACAGTACTGTTTAAGAGTTTAATAAGGCCATTAGTGGTCTTACGCTGCCATCTAGTGGTTATAAATGCCTATTTCTCATACAACACTGTGTTTTTGAGCTTTTTAACTGTAATAGTGTTATTTTTTGCCCAGTCTCTGTTAAATTATCAACATTTTTTGATAATTATTGACCTAGAGAGTCTAAAGAACAGCACTGCAATGATTTGATTGATTTTGAGTTAAAAACTGAAAGCTAGTTGACAAAAAGCATGTTTTTTAAAATAGTATCAATCTCAAAATTATTAAACTAGCCTATTAATACTCTATAAGCATATTTACATACACACAAAAACACACATGCACACACACATAGAAATGAAATGGTCAAACCATCACAATAACAATCATAAAGCCTGCTTACACACATACACACACACACACACACACACAAACACACTTGTATACACACACACACACACAAACACACTTGTACACACACACACACACACACAAACACACACAAACACACTTGTATATACACACACACACACACACAGAAACACTCATACACGGACATACATGCACACACATTTTGTTGCAGATGCAGATATGTGAAATAAGTGATAGGTAACAAAGCCTATTGCACTTATTCACTTTTTAAGAGTTTAGATGTCATTTTCAGGTTTCAATGTAATCATAATCTGGCAAAATTATAAAAACTGATATGTCTGTATGAACAAAATGGTAAACTGACTCAATGAGGTTTAAAATGTTATAACAGTGATTTTATAATGTTTTATCTTGAATCCTTCAGCAACCATTGAACAGTACTGTTTTACAGCTTAATAAGGCCATTAGTGGTCTTACGCTGCCATCTAGTGGTTATAAAAGCCAATTTCTCATACAACACTGTGTTTTTAAGCTTTATAACTTTTATAGTGTTATTTTTTGCCCAATTTCTCTTAAATTATAACTTTTTTTTAATAATTATTGATCTAGAGACTCCAGAGAATATCACTGCTGTGGTTTGATCGAGATTGAGCAAAAAAACAGAGACTATTTAGCAAAAGTAGGTTTTTAACACATTTGTAAATAATTAATGAACGATTTGATTGACCGCATTAGTCCAAGAGACAAACTTGTTCAGAATGAGGAGATCTATCAGTTGATATGAAGATGTAGTGTATAAGTGAATGTTATTAACATTTTATTGCAATTTTAGGTCATTTCCCTTAGAAATACTGTGTTTCAGAAGCCCCTTTTCACTGTTAAAGAACCACCTATGGTCCGATCTCCATGAAACTTTTCATGCTTGTTAACGGTCATGTGTCACATGTTTTCACCAACATTCGTAAAGTTTCAAGTTTTTGTTTACGTTTTATAGGCTGTTGGGTATGTGTGGCCACGCCTCCTTTTTCAAATGAGCCAATTATAGCCAACCAAACAACAAAATTCAACATTTTTTCGATAACTATTGATCTAGAGAGTCCAGAGATTATTACAGCAGTGGTTTGATTGAGATTGACCAAAAAACCAGAGACTAGTTCGCAAAAGTAGGTTTTAGACATATTTCTGAATAATTAATGAATGATTTGATTGACAGCTTTGGTCCAAGAGGCAAAGTTGTTCAGAATGAGGAGATCTATCAGATGATGTGCATATCTAGTATATGTGTGAAAAACTGTGCGATATAAATTCCTTTATGTGATTAAAAAATGAAAATTCGGCTCCTAGTGGCCGATTTCTTTCAAAATTCTTACAGACCTTCAGGGCCATGAGTTGAACATGCCCACCGAGTTTCGTTCCGATCGACCTCCGTTAACCTCGTCTACTAGGTGCCTAATAGGTGGTTCAAGTTTTTTGGCCAATGGCGGCCATGTTTTTTGAGATACGCGAATGTCCTCATAGATTTTTGAGCCAATTCGGACAAAGACACTGCATACCGAGTTTCAAGTCGATCGGACCAACGGTTACCCAGTTACAGTTTTTTCGATCTTATAGCGCCACCAAGTGGCAGATCAGTGATATTTTTTGTTTTTTGACCAAAGTTCCAACTGCTATATATATGTACCAAGTTTGGTGAAGATATCTCATTTCGTTCACGAGTTATAGCATTTTTCGTAAAATAGGTCCTCGACTTTTAAAAGTTTTTGGGCCCCATTACAAAAGTGAGTGGACATTTCAAAGATTTTTTTGATAATTATTAATAAGCCCTGGACAGAAAACATTTCGGCAGTAGTTTGGTTGCGATTGGGTGAAAAACCTACGACTAGTTCACCAAAGTAGGTTTTGAACCTAATTGCGAATAGTTAAATAACAGTTTGATTGACAGAAATGATCCTAGAGACAAAGTTGTTCAGAAGGATGAGATCTATCATGTGATATGAATGACTTATGTATTTGTGAATATCTAAGATGTTTTTTTTGCAGTTAATTTCATGTACAGTTGAAATATTGTGTTTTTGATGGCTTTTCTGACTGTTATAGCGCCGCCTATGGTCCGATCTTGATGAAACTTTTCTTGCTTGTTCACAGTCATGTGACACATGTTTTCACCAACTTTCGTAAAGTTTCAAGTTTTTCTTTAGGTTTTATAGGCTGTTGGGTATGTGTGGCCACGCCTCTTTTTTGAAATTAGCCAATTATGGCTAACCAAAGGACAAAATTCAACATTTTTTCGATAATTATTGATCTAGAGACTCCAGAGATTATTACTGCAGTGGTTTGATCGAAATTGAGCAAAAAACCAGAGACTAGTTCGCAAAAGTAGGTTTTAGACATATTTCTGAATAATTAATGAACTATTTAATTGACAGCTTTGGTCCAAGAGGAAAAGTTGTTCATTATGAGGAGATCTATCAGATGATATGCATTATGTGTGGATATGTAAAACACCACGTGATCACGAAGCCAAAAATCTCGTTAGCGCCAACTTGTGGCCGATTTCTTTCAAAATTCTTACAGACCTTTAGGGCCATGGGTCGAACATGCCCACCGAGTTTCGTTCCAATCGACCTCCGTTAACCTTGTCAAATTGGTGCTTAAAGTGTTTTGGGCGATGGCGGCCATGTTTTTTGAGATACGTGAATGTCCTCATATATACTTGTGCCCCTTTGGACCAAGATGCTGCGTACCAATTTTGAAGTCGATCGGACCAACGGCTGCCTAGTTATAACCATTTATATGTTTTGTCTGTCTTATAGCGCCCCTAAGTGGCAGAGCTGCGCAATTTTTTTTATTTGACCAAAGACTGACCTCATACATACGTGTACCGAGTTTGGTGAATATAGCTCATTCCGTTCCAGAGTAATACTTCCAACAACATTTGGCTAACGTTAGCATAGACGCTAATTGGAGTATCGGCCGAAAATCTAAATTTCAACTTTTTTTTGATAATTATTGATATTCAGTGTCCACAGAATATTTCTGCACTGGTTTGGTTCCGATCGGACGAAAAACCTAGGACTAGTTCGCAAAAGTAGGTCTGGGATTTAGGTCAATTTTAGGGCAAGAAGGAAGCGTCGTAGTTCAAAAATTTCGGGCTCCACTTTTGTTCGGGCTAACCCAAGGATTGCAACGATGTAAAGTTTTTGAGTCTACGACACACGGTTTCCGACTGTGGGCCAAAAATGTCTGAAATGTTAGTTTTTTGCACTGTAGCGCCCTCGTTTGGCCGTTTTGGCCGATTCTTTGTATCTGAGTAGCGAGCAAGACTACTACCTTCTGACCAAGTTTCAGCAGAATAATAATAATAATAATAAAAATCCTAACAATTACAATAGGGTTTCTGCACTACGTGCACGAACCCCTAATTACAATAGGGTTTCTGCACTACGTGCACGAACCCCTAATAATAAAAATCCTAACAAATACAATAGGGATTCTGCACTACGTGCACGAACCCCTAATAATAATAATAATAATAATAAAAATCCTAACAAATACAATAGGGATTCTGCACTACGTGCACGAACCCCTAAAAATCCTAACAAATACAATAGGGTTTCTGCACTACGTGCACGAACCCCTAATAATAATAATAAAAATCCTAACAAATACAATAGGGTTTCTGCACTACGTGCACGAACCCCTAATAATAATAATAAAAATCCTAACAAATACAATAGGGTTTCTGCACTACGTGCACGAACCCCTAAAAATCCTAACAATTACAATAGGGTTTCTGCACTACGTGCACGAACCCCTAACTAAAACTAAAAGTTACAACTCTATAAATACTATATACCCACATATTTAAGAAAATAAAGAAATTAAATAAAATTGACACATGCATATAACAACATTTCAATAATAAACATATAAATGAAAAAACTAAAATAAAAAGCGATATTTCTATCCCATGCCGGTGTCCCTGCCCGGTGGAGTCGCACGGTAGAGTTGATGGTCTTTACACTCTTTACTTTTTACTTTTGTCATTTAGGAGACAATATATTTTAAATTTAAATATATAAGTTTTAAAGTTAAGTGCTCTCTACATTTACATTTTACATTTATTCATTTAGCTGACGCTTTTATCCAAAGCGACTTACAATTGCTATATATGTCAGAGGTCGCACGCCTCTGGAGCAACTAGGGGGTTAAGTGTCTTGCTCAGGGACACATTGGTGTCTCACAGTGGATTCGAACCCAGGTCTCTCACACCAAAGGCATGTGTCTTATCCACTGCGCCATCACCACCCACCTCTAGCTGGCATAAAAATAATGACAGTGACTACATTTACATGGACATCAATACTCCGATTTTAATATGATTAAGACAATACTCTGATTAAGAGTCTACCATGTAAACAGAGATTTTTGATTACCTTAATCCGGCTAAAGTCATAATCGAAGTAAACACAAATCAAATTAAGACGTGAAGTATTCCTATTTTAGACGCATTATTGAAGTGCAGAACAGACATGTAAACACGTTAATCAAACTATTACCGTTGTGTGGGACTTTTCGCCGCATTTTGCAACAGGATAGACACACGGCAGTGGTCAACAAATTGACGGCAAATAAAAGAGCTTCAACACCGCCGTCGTCTGTATGCACGTACAAATAATTAACTGCACTTGAAGCTTTCATAAAATTTCAAATGAAACACCCAAAACTGTATATGGCATCATCACAAAGACGAACTATATGTTTATACGTGAAATTCTGGAGGGGACGTCTGATGGTGTCATGTGGTGACGTAATGACGCATGTCATTAATTGATCTATGTACTATAACATGTAAAATGGGAACATGAAAGGATTATTCTAAAAGCAACTCATGTAAACACCTTAATCATGATATTGTCTTATTCAGAATAAGGTAAATAATTAGATTACTGATGTCCATATAAACGTAGTCAGTGTTGTGTTGCGGCTGTGACTGTGACTGTCATGACCAATCAAAATGAGTGTTCATTTAAACGCAATGTGTAGACTTTTTACATGGTCCCTTACCCACCAGTTGTCCTATTTTAATTTTACAAAACACATTTACATTTATGCATTTGGCAGAAGTGTTGGAAAGTGATTTATTGTGCAAATACATTAAAGGTGTCATATGTGTCACGACACTGGAAGGAGGAAGCAGAGATGCAGGTGAAACAATGTAAGTATTTATTAATAGTCAGATGACACGAACACAGCACAGTCTCTCGGATGGGATGGTGGCGCAGGGACACGATGAACAGCGTGGTGGTGAAGAGTGGCGACGGTGAATCCAGTGCCGGTGAACATCCAGACGAGACGAAACCCACGAAGACTCCAGACAGACGATGACCAGGAACACTGAAGCAGACGGCACACGGGGAACGACACAGAGGACATCAACAACGATCTGACAAGGAGAGGAAAGTGCGGTGAGACTTTATAGGTGAGTAGATTGGCAGCAGCTGGTGCAGGAATTGAGATCAGCTGGCGCGCTGATGACTGGAGTGAGCGGTCACGCCCACTCACACACACCCACACACACAGAGAACAACAATACACGAGACATGAAGAAACCAGTGAATTCATGAACCGTGACAGTACCCTCCCTCCTAGGAACACCTCCTGGTGTTCCCAGACTCCCTTACCTGTCGATTGTAATCATCAATAAGGGAGTGATCCAGAATGTCTCTAGCAGGCACCCAACTTCTCTCCTCCGGACCGTAACCTTCCCAGTCCACCAAGTACTGAAATCCGCGTCCCCTCCGCCTAGAGTCCAGAATACGATTGACCGAATAAGCGGGTTCCCCTTCTACGAGTCGCGGCGGTGGGGGAACCGGGGCTGGCGGATTTATGCGTGCATAAAACACGGGTTTAATTTTGGACACATGGAAAACGGGATGAATCCTCCTGTACACTGGAGGGAGATTGAGGCGGACTGTCACCGGACTAATGATCTTGGTGACAGCGAACGGGCCAATGAATTTAGGAGCAAGTTTATTAGACACGGAGCGGAGAGGAATGTTCTTAGTAGAAAGCCACACTTTGGAACCGACGATGTATACGGGAGGTCTAGACCGGTGGCGATCGGCCTTGGCCTTGGTGCGCGCTCCCACCTGGAGTAGAGTCTCGCGGGCTCTAGTCCAAGTGCGATGACACCTCTGGACAAAGGCGTGGGCGGAGGGAACCGCGACTTCGGATTCCAGACTAGGAAAAATTGGTGGCTGGTAACCTATACTGCATTCAAACGGAGACAGGCCCGTAGATGACACTGGTAACGAATTGTGGGCGTACTCCACCATTGACAGTTGTTGGCTCCATGAGGAAGGATTCTTGGAGACCAGACATCGCAACGTTCTCTCCAAATCCTGGTTGGCTCTCTCAGTTTGACCATTGCTCTGGGGATGAAACCCTGAGGACAGACTAACAGTAGCACCCAGCAATTTACAAAACTCTTGCCAAAATTTGGACACAAATTGGGGTCCTCTGTCGGAAACCACGTCCGTCGGGAGGCCATGTAACCGAAAGACGTGGTCAACGACTGTTACCGCTGTCTCCTTGGCTGAGGGTAATTTGGGCAAGGGAATAAAGTGGGCCGCCTTCGAGAATCGGTCCACCACGGTCAAAACTACCGTGTTACCCTGAGAGGGGGGGAGGGCGGTGACAAAATCTAGAGCGATATGGGACCAGGGTCTCGAAGGGACCGGCAGCGGTTGAAGGAGCCCATCTGGGGGTCTATTGGAAGTCTTACCAGTGGCACAAACTGAGCAAGCCAAAACAAAACTGTGAACATCACGAGCCATAAGTGGCCACCAAAATTGTTGCTTGACTAAAGATGTAGTGCGACTGACTCCTGGATGACAAGCCACATTGGAACAATGACCCCACTGAATAACGTCGGACCGTAATCCCTCCGGCACAAATAACCGGTTCGGTGGGCAGCCGACCGGAGGCGTTACCCCTTGTAAGGCTGTCTTGACCTTCGATTCGACCTCCCATGTGAGTGTGGAAACAATTAGTGTCTCTGGAAAAATGCACTCGGGAGTAGACGGGCGATCGGAACGGTCAAAAATACGTGATAAGGAATCGGGTTTGATGTTCTTGGAACCCGGGCGGTACGAGAGAGTGAAATCAAAACGTCCGAAAAAAAGTGCCCACCGAGCCTGCCTGGAGTTCAATCTTTTGGCAGTTCTAATGTATTCCAAGTTCTTATGATCGGTCCATACGATAAAAGGTACCCCCGACCCTTCTAACCAGTGACGTCATTCCTCCAATGCTAACTTGACTGCCAACAACTCTCGGTTACCAATGTCATAATTACTCTCGGCAGGGGACAAACGATGGGACAAAAACGCGCATGGATGCATTCTGTCGTCCGCCGGAGAGCGCTGGGATAGCACTGCACCTACCCCCACCTCTGACGCATCGACCTCCACCACGAACTGACGTGATGGATCAGGGGTGACTAAGATGGGGGCTGAAACGAAGCGGCCCTTCAGTTTGGCAAACGCAGCCTTAGCTGCGTCTGACCACCTGAACGTAGTCCTGGGGGAGGTCAAGGCGGTCAGAGGCGCGGCTAGTTGGCTGAAATTGCGAATAAAACGCCGGTAGAAGTTGGCGAAGCCCAGAAACCTCTGTAGGGCCTTACGGGAATCTGGACTTGGCCACTCCACCACAGCCTTAACCTTGTCAGGATCCATGCGCACTCCCTCGGACGACACAATGTACCCTAGAAAAGGAACCGACTGTGCATGAAAAGCGCATTTCTCCGCCTTGACAAAAAGCCCATTCTCTAGCAACCTCTGAAGCACTCGCCGGACGTGCTGCACATGTTCCTGGAGAGATGAAGAAAAAATCAGTATGTCATCCAGGTAAACATATATGAACTGATCTACCATATCTCGCAGCACGTCATTGACGAGTGCCTGGAAGACCGCTGGGGAGTTGGACAGCCCGAAGGGCATGACCAAGTATTCAAAGTGCCCCCTAGGGGTGTTAAAAGCAGTCTTCCACTCATCCCCCTTCCTAATGCGGACCAAATGATAAGCATTACGTAAATCCAATTTTGTGAAAATAGACGCTCCCTGCAATCTCTCGAAGGCTGAAGACATTAACGGCAAAGGATAAGTATTCTTTACCGTGATGTTGTTCAGTCTCCGGTAATCAATACAAGGTCGCAGGGATCCGTCCTTCTTCCCCACAAAAAAGAACCCCGCCCCCGCTGGAGAAGAGGAGGGGCGGATGAACCCCGCTGCTAGAGAATCAGAAATATATTTCTCCATAGCCTCTCTCTCTGGAACAGAAAGTGAATATAACTTGCCCTTAGGCGGAGACGTACCTGGCAGTAACTCTATAGCACAGTCATAGGGACGATGCGGAGGGAGAGAAGCAGCACGAGACTTACTGAACACCTCCTTCAGGTCGTGATACTCCGTGGGCACGTTTGACCAATCCACTGCCTCCTCCTGAAACGTAAAAACAGAAACAGACGGACAAGCAGACATAAGACAAGACTCATAACATTTACTGCTCCACTCCGATACTGTTCTCTGCTGCCAATCGATTCTGGGGTTGTGCTTGGTGAGCCAGGGGTGACCTAAAACAATGGGTGCGAGGGGGGAGTCCAGAATGTAGAAGGAGATGGTTTCAGAGTGGTTGCCAGATACAATGAGTGTGACGGGTCCGGTGGTGAAGGAAATGATGGGAAGGGCTTGGCCATTGAGGGCGTGAACTGCGATGGTCTGTGTGAGGGGTCGAAGGGGAACTTGAGTCCTATGTGCAAAAGCAGAGTCCATGAAATTACCCTCAGCCCCAGAATCCAGCAGTGCGTGACAGTCCTGAGTGTGGGCTGACCATCGTAGTCTTACCGGGAGGAGTGTAGATGTCGATGAGGTCTTCTCAGCGGAGATCCCACCCGACAGTAGCCTCAGACTTACTGCCGGGCTTGCCCCTTTTACTGGACAGTTGTAGGCGAAATGTCCTGCCGTGCCACAGTACAGGCACAAGCCCTGGGATCTCCGCCTCTCCTTCTCCTCCCGGGAAAGCCGAGCTCGCCCGACCTGCATGGGCTCGTGATCGTAGACGGGACTGACCGCGTCCCTGCCGCTGGCTCGTGGTGTAGACGTCTCCCCAGGAAGTCGAGCGGGTAACCTCCGCCGCTCGACTCGAGAGAGTCGGGAGTCTACACGCAACGCCAGATCGACAAGCCCATTGAGTGTGGGGGGTAGGTCCAGGGCATAGATCTCCTTCTGGACGCGATCAGCCAGCCCATGCAGGAACATATCCCACTGCGCCTCCTCGTTCCACTGACACTCTGCCGCCAAGGTCCTGAACTCGATGGAGTAGTCAGAGACGGATCTCTCCCCCTGATTGAGATCCGCCAGAATCCGCGCGGCTTCTCTCCCAGCGACCGCGCGGTCAAACACTCTCTTCATCTCGGCGGAGAGTGTCTGAAACGAGGCGCAGCATGGATCCTGGTTCTCCCACACCGCTGTTCCCCATAGTGCTGCTCTCCCAGTCAGCAGCGTGAGCACGAATGCCACCTTGGTCTGCTCGCTGGCAAAGGTCTTGGGCTGCAGGGAGAAATGCATAGCACAGCGAGTCAGAAAGGCACGACAAAAGTTCGGCTCACCGCTGTATAGTTCCGGAGTTGGTAGGCGGGGCTCTGACTGGGAGACGCTCTCCGATGGTATGAAGGGAGCTGGCGGTGTGGGTGGCGCAGCGGGATTTTGTAGATGTTGCATTTGCTGGGTGAGCTCAGACACCTGCGCCACAAGAGCACGAATCGCCTGTCACGACTCCTTCATGCTCTTTTCCTGGGCATCCATCCGAGAGACGCTGGATCTTAGAAAATCCTCCCGCGAAGAAGTAGTTCCACCTGCTGCTTCCATAGTAGGTCAGATCGTTCTGTCACGACACTGGAAGGAGGAAGCAGAGATGCAGGTGAAACAATGTAAGTATTTATTAATAGTCAGATGACACGAACACAGCACAGTCTCTCGGATGGGATGGTGGCGCAGGGACACGATGAACAGCGTGGTGGTGAAGAGTGGCGACGGTGAATCCAGTGCCGGTGAATGTCCAACGAGTGATGACGGTGAATCCAGTGCCGGTGAATGTCCAACGAGTGATGACGGTGAATCCAGTGCCGGTGAACATCCAGACGAGACGAAACCCACGAAGACTCCAGACAGACGATGACCAGGAACACTGAAGCAGACGGCACACGGGGAACGACACAGAGGACATCAACAACGATCTGACAAGGAGAGGAAAGTGCGGTGAGACTTTATAGGTGAGTAGATTGGCAGCAGCTGGTGCAGGAATTGAGATCAGCTGGCGCGCTGATGACTGGAGTGAGCGGTCACGCCCACTCACACACACCCACACACACAGAGAACAACAATACACGAGACATGAAGAAACCAGTGAATTCATGAACCGTGACAATATGACGTTGCTTAAAAGAACATTATTTTGTGTATTTGGTGTAATGCAATGTGTTTATGTGATTTAAGGTTCAAAAATCAGAATCAGAATCAGAATCATAAAGAGCTTTATTGCCAAGTGTATTCACACACACAAGGAATTTGTCTTTGTGTTAGGAACTTCCAGTACAGAAGTACAAACATAGTGCAGACAACATATAATTAAGGTAATAAAAACACTAATAATGAAGAGAATAGACAATAAATTATAAATAACGACATTAATAAAAATACAAATGTACAGAAAAGAAAAAATGTCCATAGAAAGAACTGTGAATGTGCATATGTCTTATGTACGGATGAGAGTTTGATGAGTTATTTACAGATGTACAGTACTGGGGTTGGTTATGTGTTCTTCAGGTGGGATATGGCCTGGGGGAAAAAACTGTTCTTGTGTCTGGCTGTTCTGATGCTCAGTGATCTGTAGCGCCGGCCATAGGGAAACAGTTCAAAGAGAGAGTGAGCTGGGTGTGAGGGGTCCAGAGTGACTTTCTTAGCCCTTTTCCTCACTCTGGAGATATAGAGATCTTGGAGGTTGGGTAGAGGGGCACAGACAATCTTCTCAGCAGTCCTGACTGTCTGTTGTAGTCTTCTGATGTCTGTTTTGGTAGCTGAGCCAAACCAAACAGTTATAGATGAACACAGGACTGACTCAATGATGGCAGAGTAGAACTGTTTCAGCAGCTCCTGTGGCAGGTTGAACTTCCTTAGCTGGCGAAGGAAATACAGCCTCTGCTGGGCCTTTTTCACAATAGAGTCAATATGCTTGTCCCACTTCAGGTCCTGGGAGATGGTGGTGCCCAGGAACCTGAATGACTCTACTGCAGCCACAGTGCTGTCCATGATGGTGAGTGGGGGAGTGCAGGGGGGTTCCTCCTGAAGTCTACTATCATCTCCACTGTTTTGAGTGTGTTGAGCTCCAAGTTGTTGTGACTGCACCAGACAGCCAGCTGCTCAACCTCCTGTCTGCAAACAGACTCGTCTCTGTCCTTGATGAGGCCGATGACTGTAGTGTCGTCCGCAAACTTCAGGAGCTTGACAGAGGGGTCTTTAGATGTGCAGTCATTTGTGTAGAGGGAGAAGAGCAGTGGAGAGAGAACACATCCCTGAGGGGCGCCAGTGCTGATGGTGAGAGTGCTGGATGTGAGTTTGCCCAGCCTCATTAGCTGCTGCCTGTCTGTCAGGAAGCTGGTGATCCACTGACAGATGGAGGTGACAGAGAGCTGTGTGAGTTTGTCTGAGAGAAGGTCAGGCATGATGGTATTGAAGGCCGAGCTGAAGTCCACAAATAAGATCCTAGCGTAAGTCCCAGGTTTGTCAAGGTGTTGCAGGATGTAATGCAGTCCCATATTCACAGCGTCATCCACAGACCTGTTTGCTCTGTAGGCAAACTGAAGAGGATCCAGCAAGGGTCCAGTGATGTCCTTCAGGTAGGCCAGGACCAGTCGCTCAAATGACTTCATGACCACAGATGTTAGAGCCACAGGTCTGTAGTCGTTAAGGCCAGTGATTTTTGGGCTTTTTGGGGACGGGAATGATGGTGGAGCCTTTGAAGCAGCAGGGAACTTCGCACAGCTCCAGAGATCTGTTAAAGATTGGTGAAAAGCTGTTGAAGACAGGTGAAATACTGTCTGGTCCTAAAGCTTTCCTAGATTGCTGTTTTCTGAAGATCCAGTTCACATCCTCTACACAGACTTTAAGCGCAGGTAAAATGGTGGGGGAGGGAGGGAGGGGGGGGGGGGGGTTGCAGGGAGGGTAGCCGAATGTGTGGAGTGCAGATCAGAGCGGGTGCTGGGTGTCAGTCTGGCCTTTTCAAATCGACAGTAAAACACATTCAGATCGTCAGCCAGTTGTTGATACTCCACAGACTGTGGGGGTGGTGTCTTGTACTTGGTGATGTTCCTCAGACCAGTCCATACTGACGCCGGATCCTTGGCTGAAAGCTCTCTTCTCAGCTTTTCAGAGTAGTTATTTTTAGCCACTCTGATCTCCTTTGTTAGTCTGTTCCTGGCCTGGTTATACTAGATTGTATCCCCACTTCTGTAAGCATCCTCTTTGGCCTGATGAAGCTGTTTGAGTTTCCCAGTAAACCACGGTTTATCATTATTGAATGATAAGAATGTCCTGGTGGGGATGCACATATCCTCACAGAAACTGATATATGAAGTTACAGTCTCTGTGAGCTCATCCAGATCGTGGCAGCAGCTTCAAAAACAGTCCAATCAGTGAGAGAGAAACAGGCATGTAAATCCCTCTCTGTTTCATTAGTCCATCTTTTAACAGTTCTTAATACAGGTTTTGTAGATTTAAGTTTCTGCTTGTAGGACAGAATAAGATGAACCAAACAGTGATCAGAGAGTCCTAAAGTTGCTCGTGGGACAGAGTGATATGCGTCCTTTATCGCTGTGTAATAGTGATCCAGTATATTACTGTCTCTGGTGGAACATGTAACGTGCTGTCTGTATTTTGGCAGTTCATGGGAGAGATTTGCTTTGTTAAAATCGCCAAGAATGATTAAAAGAGAGTCAGGGTACCGTTGCAAACAGATTATTTTCCACATACTGTACATAATTGTTGCTCCTCTATGCACCACTTTTCTGAAACGTGTAGATTTTTACAAAGCTCATCGTTCTGAGAAGCGAGGCATGCTCTGATTGGCCAGCTATCCAGACCGTTGTGATTGGCCGAATACCTCAAGCATGAGATGGAAATGTTACGCCCCTTACCGTATTGTGATGCCGTGTCCTGGCGTGACAACACAAAAACAATAAAACCCATTATAAACGAGGCATTTGTTGCATCCAGTGGGGACATAATTACTGATTATAATGACTTATAATGTCTTTTAACGCTTCGCGTTGCATTGCGCCGCGTAAACATTACCATGTCTGCATTTGTGATCGGAGAAACGACAAACAACAAGCACTACCCTACACTGCTCAAAACTCGCATTTGAATCATCAGTGGCAAATTATTGGCTACTCTACAGTGGCTACTCTTCCAGGTTCAGGAAATAGTCCTCTGTAAAATATGCTGCACACACTCTAATATTTGGGTTGTACTGTTCTGGAACAGTGTTGTAAATATAACTTAACCACTGGTTTCTAGTTGTGTCCTCTTTTGGAAGCCCAAACAAAGTACTTTTGCTTTCACAACGAAACACAGCGTCTCCAGGACATGGCGCCAGTGGCAGCAACAATACTACAGCGAGAATAATAGTTCCGCCTTCTTTCATTGCATATACATTTGTGCAGTGTTTTGCAAATCTTCACCATGACGTAGACATGTGGGAGCGTGTTTGAATGAGCCATTTTAGGTGGGCGTGGTCGAGTCTTAACTTTTATAAAGAATATCTCTTTGGTTTTGAGACTGTAGTCTTTGCAACAGCTTGTAACACTCCAAAGAGAAAGGAAGACTTGAAATCACATCATATGACCCCTTTAATGAGCACATACATTCCCTGGGATCAAACCCATGATCACGATTGCATATCATAAGGTAATGCTCTGACAACCAAATTATGACACAGATAAAAGGGTAAAATGCATTACTATGAAAGTGTCCTGTTGTCAATAGTGTTGAAAATTTAGTAAATGGGTCATATTTCAGGGAAGTGGCAGATTTGATCAGTAATCTTATTAAGACTTCACAAGATTAGTTATGTTCACCTTCCATCTCTCTCACTCACCTCTCATGAGGTTGAACATGTTCATGTAGTTTGTTCCTGAGTCTAAAATGGCATACCAGCTTCGAGAGACAGACTGGCCCTGAGGAAATTTCAAAAACAGAGAATGATTAAATATTTCTAAGACTACCCCAGTAAGATTTAATTATTGTCAGGACACTTACAGTATCTCACAGAAGTGAGTACATCCCTCACATTTTTGCAAATATTTTATTATATCTTTTCATGTGACAACACTGTAGAAATGACACTTTGCTACAATGTAAAGTAGTGAGTGTACAGCTTGTATAACAGTGTAAATTTGCTGTCCCCTCAAAATAACTTAACACAGCCATTAATGTCTAAACCGCTGGCCACAAAAGTGTCAATATTTTGTGTGGCCACCATTATTTTGCAGAATTCACCAGAGCTTCACAGGTTGTCACTGGAGTCCTCTTCCACTCCTCCATGATGACATCACAGAGCTGGTGGATTTTAGAGACCTTGCGCTCCTCCACCTTCCGTTTGAGGATGCCCCACAGACAGGGCCTGAAGTTAACTCTTTTGACCACCTGCCACAGTAACTTTTTACCAGCCAGTTTTTTTTTTGTTTTTGTTTTTTTGCCTCATAAAGGTGAAAAATAGAAATCACACAAACATTATTCTTTAACTTGTAAGAATACACATTTAAGTGCTGTCAAGTTATTAACGAAATCATTATAAGTAATAATAACTCTTAGACTATATATTTTTTAATCTTTTTATTCATTGATTTGCTGTGTCACAGACATAGTCATATGTCATAGTCACACCGGGATAGAAAAACAGGTATACACACACACACACCGTGCTAACTCAACAGATATAAGTTGAGTTATAAGCTCGTATGTAAACAAATCACACACGGCTGTGTTGATGGCTGATTTAGTCAGTAGACAGTTCCTGGCAACTGTTAATTACAGCCTTCAGGAACCGTTAAGCAGAACTAAATAAATATTACTGGTAAAGTTACTGGGTACCGGACATTTTCTCACTGGTTCCCAACTCCCAACATACACACGCACACACATCTGTGACACACAAACGTAGTCAGAGAAGGGCTTCATCTTCTTGCCGATCGCGTGATCGTTCCGAAATAGAAGTCGCATCTTCTCAAACTGCGCTGCTTTCATGGACGTCAGTGCCTTGACCGCAGCGGTCTCCTCCGGAAGCGCAGTCTTTGATATTTTGCAACTTATTGTGTGTAGGTGGCTTTTTGATGACTGGTGGTCCTTAATTGCTTCTAATTTTAACTTTTTAGTCCCGATTACAAAAGGATTTGACTTCGCTTTCTCTGAGCCATACATACGGCAGTCACTGCAGTAGCTACATTTCATCTGTACTGCGGTCATAAATCAGCCACTCACGAACCTTGCTGTTGTCGCCAATTGTCCACTTTGTATTAAAACATCGTCTTTTACTTTTCTTTGACTCATCCTCATCTTTTTGTTGGTTGTTCGTTTCAGCTGGCCTCTTTACCCCAGTAATGTGCTGCCACATTTTGAGCTAAAATCCAACGAAATGGCAGACTTAAAAAAAAAAAAAAAACAACAACTAATGAATCACTCAATTCTCATTGGCTACCCGCCAATGTGGCAGGTAGATTGACAGTTTTACCCGCCAATTGCAAAATTCACCTGCATTTGGCGCGTGGTCGGGTGTTAATTTCAGGCCCTGCCCACAGATGCTCATAGGGTTTAGGTCTGGAGACATGCTTGGCCAGTCCATCACCTTTACCCAAAGGCTTCTTTAGCAAGGCAATGGTCGTCTTGGAGGTGTGTTTGTGGTCGTTATCATGTTGGAATACTGCCCTGCGGTACAGTCTCTGCTTCAGTATGTCACAGTACATGTTGGTATTCACGGTTTCCTCAATGAACTGTAGCTCCCCAGTGCCGGCAGCACTCATGCAGCCCCAGACCATGACCATCATCTTTAGAAGAGGCTTCCTTCTGGGACGACAGCCATGCAGACCAATTTGATGCAGTGTGCGGCGTATGGTCTGAGCACTGACAGGCTGACCCCTCACCCCATCAACCTCTGCAGCAATGCTGGCAGCACTCATACGTCTATTTCCCAAACACGACCTCAGGGTATGACGCTGAGCACGTGCACTCAACTTCTTCGGTCGACCATGGCGAGGCCTGTTCTGAGTGGAACCTGTCCTGTTAAACCGCTGTATGATCTTGGCCACCGTGCTGCAGCTCAGTTCCAGGGTCTTGGCAATCTTCTTATAGCCTACGCCATCTTTGGCTGCTCTATGTAGAGCAACAATTATTTTTTTCAGATCCTCAGAGAGTTCTTTGCCATGAGGTGCCATGTTGAACTTCCAGTGACCAGTATGAGAGAGTGAGAGCGATAACACCAAATTTAACACACCTGCTCCCCATTCACACCTGAGACCTTGTAACACTAACGAGTCACATGACACAGGGGAGAGAAAATGGCTAATTGGGCCCAATTTGGACATTTTCACTTAGGGGTGTACTCACTTTTGTGGCCAGCAGTTTAGACATTAATGGCTGTGTGTTGAGTTAATTTGAGGGGACAGGAAATTTACACTGTTATACAAGCTGTACACTCACTACTTTACATTGTAGCAAAGTGTCATTTCTTCAGTGTTGTCACATGAAAAGATATAATAAAATATTTACAAAAATGTGAGGGGTGTCTCACTTCTGTGAGATACTGTAGCATCCAGAATGTGAACAGCTTTGTAAGAAAGCTAATGTCACACTCACCTGAACATCACATGAATCTGGGTCTGGACTGCTCAGGTTAAAGGTGACGTCATCCACAAACCTCATCACTGGAGTGCTGTGTGTAGCAGTGATGTCCTCTGCATTTACAGACACCAGCTAAAGAGAACCAGAATCACATGTAGGTGGCAACTAGCATAGTTAGCATGGCATAATAAGCATACAGGTATGCCTAAAATCATGGAGAGCAGCAAGAAAACATAATACACAAGAAGTGAGTAAAGATTAGCATCCAGTGTATTTGATTGTTGTGGAAAATGATTATGATGTTTTAAGCATTTCAGACCCCTGATGCTAAATATAGTAAAGGTGCAGTACAGTGGCTTAACAAGTCAGCCCTGGGCCTATAAAAAAAAAAAAAAGGTACGAAAAAATGTCCAGATCCTGAAATGTTGTTATCCCAGAGATGCATTGTTGTTCTCATGCAAAGACATGCAACAGCTAATATTAGTCGACAAGTCTTCCCTCTCGCATTTGACATCAGTCTCATTCACATTCTCATTCACTAGTTTCACACACACACACACACACACATTGTATTTGTCCATCCTTTAATATATTTTCAACTAGCTAGCTACCAACCTCTCACACAGTGTTTTTTTTTTTTTTTGGCCCCACAATACATCGTTTGCACATCGTTAAAAATAATAATAATACAATGATGTTGCTGCTCTAGCAAAAATAACAAATGTATGCAAGAAACTAGGAGCCCTGCATATGACATGCAGACAAAAAATATTTATCATGGCCACAAATTAAATTAATTTGTTCCCTCATTTTAATTAAAAAAATTAGCAGATGTTTGCTCTCTGCGTACACCCAATCCACCCTAGCCCATATGCACATGCACACTTTGCATACCCAGAGATGCCCCTTACGGTTCCTCTGCAAAATTTTGCTGACAATTTCAATTGGAATCACACTTTTGGGTGTTCAGCAAGGTAATAATTCAGAACTGTGTCAAAGTATGGCCTCACTAACCGACCATCATATGCCATGATACCACCACCACTTTTTTATAAGAGGTACTGTAATTTCAGTGGATTCTTATTGTATGATATCATCCGAAACAACATAAATCCCAAGTCTTGTTCTTTAGTCTATTCATGCACACACTCACAGAATAAAGGCATCTTTGACTCTTCCCAGGACATGTTTCTGTTGACCACTCTTTAATTTGATTGACCAAGAGGGAGGAGACGTCAAAGCAAGGAATACCTATTTTCCTTATAAACAAATAAGACAAAAATTAAGTTAAAATCGGAACATATGATATATGTAATATGCGTATCATGCAATTGATGCAATATAAGAATTTAAATAATGTGTTACATAATAAATGTTTCTAGAAATCAGTAGTAAGTGTGACACATGCAGACATTTATCAAACGTGTCAGACTATCCTGTATACCACTCAATAAAGCACTGTGCATGAAGCGGACCGGCCGCCAGCGCGCACAGTATCCCGATACCGAGAACCAGTGCCGCCAACACGGACACACACACAGTCATTGTCCGGTTAGAGCTGCAGGAGAAGTCAGCAGAGGGAGAACCCGCCTCGTCGCGTAACAAGCCTGCTCTGCTCATGTTCACCGCGTCCTTATCGCGGCCGTGCAGATGTTTACAAATGCAGGATCCGGATCAGCTGAGACCGCTATGCGTGTCTACTAAATATTTGCAAAATAACAGCCGATGCGCCGCACTTCATACAGGCCCGTGTCCAGTGCACGTCTCTTCCAGTCATGGATTATGCATTATTTATAATCCCATTTAATTTCAGGTTATTTTCTATTGTCAGTTGCGTGTAGGGGGCGTTAACACAGGAGCGCAAAGGAATGGGAGGGGTCTCGAGACGTCATCTTATATTGATCACTCGGACCAATCAGCTGTTAACTTGACACTAGAATTCAGCAACGCTCCCCGATGTTCTACACAGATAGTTCGAGTATGATAAGAAATGTCTTTTTCTACACAGTTTCATATCTCTAGTGCACAGTAACGGAAGCGCACCGGTCATACAGTCCTGGAACAGCACAGTCCAAGAGTCGCCAGAAAAAGTGAAGTTATATGAAAGTGGTGAGTTGAGTAGCCTACATGATAAATCAGCATATAATGGATTTTCCGATATGGATAACTAATGATGTTAAAGAATGTAATTTCAATGTAAAAGTTATGTTTAGCATTTGCTCTGAGTAATTGAGAACGTTCCCCACCTCTTCAGCAGAAACGAAACCTCCTGACGTTTGAAAGGCGAAAAAAAAGAAAGAAATTTCAACATGGTCAACAATATAGCCTAACTATAATAATAGCTCTAATAATAACTACAACAACAACAATACATGTCATCCAATGTTTATTTAAAACAATGCAATATAGCATACACATAAATAAACATACAAAAAAAAAAAAATGTGAATTTAAAATTGAGAAAATGGAATGAGATTATCGGCCTATGTTTTTCTGTTATGCTGTAGAAAGGGAATTATTGCTAGTTCCTGTGTGTCAGAATGTGGAATGTTAAATGATTTTGATATGGTGTAATTTTAATGTGGTGCACAAATAATCAGAAACAAAACTACATGTTTATATTATTATTATTGCAAGTTAATTACACACATGTAGCCTATTAATGAATTTATATAAGTTAATAATAGCTCATCAAACATATCTAATATTTCTATCTCTAATGCACATTTTAATTTGTGCCTTTATTACTTTAATGGTAACAGGACAGCAGTTGGGAAATGTCCAAATATATAAATGCTAGTGCTGGGCAACGATTAATCGTGAATAATCGCATCCAAAATAAAAGTTTTTGTGTACATAATATATGTGTGTGTCCTGTGTATATTTATTATGTAGCCTACATATAAATACACACATGCATGTATATATTTAAGAAAAATATGTTATGTTTATACATTAAATATATTTATATATAATATAAATTATATGAATGTAAATATACATGTAAATACATGTATTTTCAAAATATATAGGCTTACTGTATGTGTGTGTCTTTATATATGCATAATAAATATACACAGTACACACACATTTATTATGTACACAAAAACTTTTATTTTAGATGCGATTAATCGCGATTAATTGTTGCCCAGCACTAATAAATGCACATAATTTCCTAACCTCACACTCTTCTTCTCAGGTTCATTATGGCAGAAGATATGAAAACTCCTTTGCTCTCAGACTCTGAAGGCCCTGCTGATGCCCTGCCTGTATGTCTAACCAGCCCTACAGTGGCCATACTAGGTTCTGGAGATTTCTCTCGCTCACTGGCAGTGCGGCTGGTAGCGTCTGGTGTGCGAGTGGTGGTTGGGAGTCGCTGTGTGAATCGCATCCCATCAGGACTGTTCCCTGATGCAGTGGAGTTGAGGAACCAGGAGGGGGCAGTATCACAAGCAGTGTGTCTAGTGTTTATGGCATTGTTCCCTGAGCATTACCGCTCCTTGCTGGGGTTACAGTCTGCACTAGCAGGGAAGGTGCTTGTGGATGTAAGTAACGCAGCAGAGGTGAACATCCATGGGCCGTCCAATGCGGAACGACTAGCTGAGCTGTTTCCAGACAGTCTAGTGGTCAAAGGTTTTAACACGGTTTCAACCTGGGAGCTGCAGACTGGAGCTCATGATGGAAGCAGACAGGTCAGGGCTGTTGTTTTATCTGTATCTGCTGAAAACAAATACAGGGTTATTTGAAATCTGTGATTTTCTACTTTTCACTACTGTAGGTCCTGATCTGCAGTAACAGTACAGAGGGGAAGAAGAAAGTTATGCAGTTGGCTCGGCAGATGGGGTTCCACCCTGTGGATATGGGTGGCTTGTCTGCTGCTCGAGAAATTGAGGTAGCCCCATTGCGCCTGTTCCCATCTTGGAGTGGCCCGGTTGTTGTCACCTTCCTCCTTTTTCTCTTTTTCTATGGCTATGGTTTCCTGCGGGGAATTTTGCTGCCTTTTCTTGGACAAGGACACAATGCTTTCTACCGTCTCACCCTTGACCTGGTGAACGAGAGCCTTCCAGCAGTAGCCTTGGTTACCCTGGCACTCGTATACTTCCCAGGATTGTTTGCTGCGTGGTTGCAGCTCTGGAGGGGCACCAAGTACAGGCGTTTCCCATCCTGGTTGGACAACTGGTTGCAGCGGAGGAAACAACTGGGCCTGTTGAGCTTCCTTTGTGCAGCATTGCATGGTGTCTACAGCCTTTGCCAGCCGCTGCGCAGAATTACACTGCACCGGATTGTCAATACTGCCTACAGACAGGTGCGCCAACCTGAGAATATAGATCTTTAAAGGTTTAGAATGTGACCTGAAGTACATCACAACTGTTAAGTATAGTGTCTGCTGTGTGTTTGTCTGAACATATCAGGTTAACGCGGGTACAGAGGAGCCCTGGGATGAGCTGGGTGTTTGGCGATCTGAGCTGTACCTTTCTTGTGGAGTGCTGGGCCTGGGTGTCCTTTCTTTACTGGCCATCACTTCCCTACCCTCAGTGGGCAACACTCTCAATTGGAGAGAGTTTACGTTTGTACAGGTGAGGCCATGCACACCATAACAGTGTTTCTCAATCCTGTTCCTGGAGGCACACCAATAGCACATTTTTTTGGATATCTCTCTTATCTGACCCATCCTTTTCAATTCTTAGTGTCTCTATAGAGTTGAATCAGGTGTGTTTGATTAGGAAGAGTTCTATGATTTGCACTGTTGGTTTGCTCTCAGGAAAAGGCTTGGGAAGCACTGCTGTAACACATTAATCACATATAACTACTTTGGCTGGAGCTTTGGTGAACCAGTAGCTACTCTGCATAAACCAAGGATAGGTAACCCTGCAACTGCTACTTGCTTCCTGCAGTTCAGTTCAACCCTATTCCAACACACCTGCTTGTATTTTTTAAATAACCCTGAACACCTTTATTAGATTGTTCATTGTGTTTGATTGGAGTTGGAGCTAAGCTCTGTAGGAAGGAAGCTTTCCATAAGCAGGGGGGGATTCCAGAAAGCAGGGTTAACTTACCATCTGCTAAACCATGAACTCTCGGTTGATTAACCCAAACCTTGCTTACTCAAGGTATGCTGGTTCCAAAAACACATCCGGGAGTAAGTTCTTTCAACCCAGAGTATGTTCCTGGTTAACACACAAGACTTTCTCAACAGAGCGAGAAATCGACGAGTCAGTATGGAAACGGACAATAAGAAAAAGCGCACCATGCTGGTTCTTTCTTCTTCTTTTGTTAAATGGTCATTTACATGCTTAGTGCATATCGCCACCTAATTGATAGTTGTATAATCATTTGTCTTTTTTTTCCATTTAATCTTTTAATCACTGAGAATAAAAAACATGAAAGTGTTTGTTCTATGCCAATTATATAACAGGGAAATATCACATATGTACAGTGCTATGCATAAGTTTAGGCACCCATGCTAAAGTTGACTAAAAAGAGGAATAAAAAATCATCTTTTGGAAATTGAACTTAATGCCTTAATTAAAAAAATTGGGAAAAATCCAACCTTTAAGGACACCAATTTTCTTTGTGAATGAATAATGTATCGTAAATAAATAAATGTTCTTCCTTAAAATACAGGGTGCATAAGTTTTGGCACCCCTATGTTAAATTCCCATAGAGGCAGGCAGATTTTTATTTTTAAAGGCCAGTTACTTCATGGATCCAGGATACTATGCATCCTGATAAAGTTCCCTTGGCTTTTGGAATTAAAATAGCCCCACATCATCACATAGCCTTCACCATACCTAGAGATTGGCATGGAGTACTTTCCATAAGATCACCTCTCAATGCAAATCAAACCAGCTATTAGGCTAACTGAAATAAAACCATGCCAATCTCTAGGTATGGTGAAGGCTATGTGATGATGTGGGGCTATTTTAATTCCAAAAGCCAAGGGAACTTTATCAGGATGCATAGTATCCTGGACCCATGAAGTAACTGGCCTTTAAAAATAAAAATCTGCCTGCCTCTATGGGAATTTAACATAGGGGTGCCTTTGAGATACACTGTCCTGCAGAGATTATATCCAACCCCTCTCAAGCACACTTGTCTGTACTTTTCAAGTATTCCTAAAGACCTTGATTCGGTTATGTTAGCTGGTTCAGTTATGTTAAACTCAGCCGTTTTAAAAACGCAAAGACCAGTCTTGCCAGGCTACCTCGAAAGAACAAACTCTGAAAGAACAGGAGGACACAAAATGCATCTTTGTGAGAATTAAGATGTGCTGTGATCTTGTTGTTCAACTGACTGTCCCAGCACATTAAATAAATAAAAAAAACACAATCTTTTAAAACATTTACTTAATCTTTAATGACAATATATTTTTATTTTGTCTCGAGTGAAAACGAGAGAAGTTTAAAACTCGTAATATTTGCATATTGGGAAACATCCTGGGTCTCTAGGAACAGGGTTGAATAAAGCCTGTACCAGAAAATTCCAAACAATGTGGCTCTTGAAGGCCTAGTTTATCCTTGGTGTTTGAAATTCCAATGTGCCACACTTGATCTGGCATACTACATGTTGATGTTAGTCATACCTTGCTAGTTTTGGTGCAAAAATTGATTGATAGTTCATTTTTAGGCTAGGAGGAAACATGGAAATGGATATTGACCAGATATTGTGGTGTGATTTCAAATGTACATAGTTTTGGCAGAGGCTTTGATTAGGATGCAAATCAACACATTCAAACCAAAAGCACAATCACAGCTTTTTGAATAAAGTTTTCTCTCTCTTCTTCCTTTAGTCTGGTTTGGGCTACATTGCTCTGACTCTGTCCATCATGCACACGCTCTTCTTTGGCTGGGATTTTGCCTTCCACATTGAGGCATATCCATTCTATATGCCGCCAAGCTACTTATTGGCTGTAGCTCTACCCTGCATTGTTCTGCTGTGCCGTTGCTTCCTTCTTCTGCCATGCATCCTCAGCAGACTGACAAGAATCCGCCGGGGATGGGAGAGTAAACGCAACTGTTTATTCTTACAGCACCACCATGTGGTGGCTAATGAAATACCATAGAGGTCTGGGAATGATTACAAGAAAACTTAGTGCAATTAAGGACTTATATAAAATGAAGTGTTGAACAGGGTTAGATAATTTGTCAGTTAAGTGGTCAATACTTGCAGGTCTCAATTAGAACGCAAGTGAAAAAAACATTACAGCTAAGATGCGCTTCGCACAAAGCGTGGACGAGGTTTATAAAGTATTTTGAGACTGGCCAAAATCTGACTGCTTTAAGTCAGCCTTATCTAAAATGGGAACAATAATGACATTATGAGATTGTCACACTGGCAAATTTTGTCTCATCTTCATAAAGGACAAATACAAAGACAGATAAGGTAACTTATATGGTCAAGTTGAGTATTCTGATTGGATGTTAGTGTTATTAGGTGTAGCGTGTACCAGCTGTGATCTTCTCTCAGAGGCACACAGACTAGAGCTCCGCTCACACGTGCAAAGTACCTCAACACCGTCAGCTCTCTATTTCTATTCACTAGAATATAAAAGCCATCATATATTGTTTTGTTTTGAGTCTTACACCTATGCATTGACTCAAAACTCTGTATCACACAGCTTTTAGCTTAGTCATTCGTACTGAGGTATAAAAGTCTTCAACTCCTGGCTCAGCTTATACAGTTTGCACTAAAATGATTTAACATGTGCCTTGTATTATTACTACAGTATGCCAATACCTCAGATGATCGTCTTCAAGGCCAGTTACTGTGTAAACTCAATTTGCAAACTCCATCTGAGTACTGGGTACTAATAATGACCAAAATTGCATGTTATGTGTGAAAACTGTTATAAACAATGCATGTGTGAAATTATTGTTTGTAATTATGTAAAAAGTTTAAAAGTAATGTTTGGATGTCTGGTTATTTACACAGATACACAAAACTAAATGGCCCAGTTGTACATTATGCAATGACTGCATATGTTGCTCTGAAAAAAAAATGTACTAAATGTTAATCAATTTTGAGTTTCTCTTTCCCAGTCTGACTGATTGGCTGTCGTTATTGTGGATGTTGTACTGGAAAGAAGTTTTGAATTGAACTTTCAATCAATCAGTATTTTTGGTGTTGTGAAAGCATTATTTATACATTCAACTTTATTTCACAAAATGGCAATCAACTTCCAAGGTGTCATTTAAATAACACAATATATTTTGTTTCTGATTTATTGTAAAAAAAATAATAATAATTGCCATTCAAAATGCACATTTTGGCACTGAAATGTACTGTATTCATACCCAAGAAAATAATTATTCTGTGAGATGACAACATCTCCCTTCAAAGTGTCAAACGTGTACATCAGAAACTATGCTGAAGCTATTTGAATCGTACGAATAAATATTAAAGTATAGTTATAATTGAAATTAAAATAGATGTTTCGATCCCACTTGAAGAGATCACTTGCTTGTCACAGCTGAAAATAAGTGCCTCTGATACATATATACTCCAAGACCTCTTATGTTGCATCCTGATCATCATCACCATTCTGTCTGTGGATTGGCCTTCAACTTGTCATAGTCTGCCATTTTGAAGAAGGCAAGTTCTGTCTCACTGGCTGTGAGGAGAGGAAAGGTGCTGAAATAGAGATTTCAGCAGGTACAGGTTCAGTTTTGCATACCTTTTATTTAAAAAATTGATTACACATAAACATAAAATATTTATCATTCTATGAAAATGTACAAATGCAATCTGCATTGAATCTCAAAGATCTTAATAGTGCTTTTACATACCAACACCACATGCTCTTAACCTGCAGTCATCACGAAGAATCAGCTTTTCATCATCCTCTAAACTCATTAGCAGCTCATTCGTCTGAAATCATGAAAAACACATATCATTATTAATACTAATAGATTTAGTCATTTTGTTAAAAAAACCATTCATCGTGAAAAAATTGATTGTTTGTAACAATCAAGTGGACATTTCTAAACTTTTGTGAAATAAAAGGGGAAAAATGAACATGAAAGGAGAACAGCTGAAAAGCTTTTTTTAAACAAATATGTAAATATTACAAAATTGAAGCCACAAGTTGTTGATCTGATTTAAAGTTACCTTTGCTTCATGTGCCTGGTGCATGATTTTCATTGTATCTGCAACCACATATTAACAGGATATTAATGTAATAACTGTTCATCTTATTTGTTTGTTTGAACAATAAGTGTAGACTTACCATAGTCAAACTTCTTTAGGGTGGAGGCAATCCAACTCTTGTTGAAACATCTTAAAAGAGAGAAGTATGTTAGTTTAGTTACCATTATTATTAATCATTGTTTAATATTAAGCAAAACTGATTTAGTCAAACTGTTACTCATACACATGATAAACATGAATCATGTGAACTGTGGTTACAATGAATCTGTTGTCATCATGTCTTATCTTGCTTAACAAATGCAATCAACTCATCCACCGTCCAATCTAAATTAACATCTTTGTTAACCACCGGTTTAAAGTTGCGATGCTCAAAAGACCGAACCAGACACACTGTCAGAACCGCCCGATCACATTACAAACCATGGTAGCTAGCAAATCAGATTGGAAATAAACTTGTTTATTTTAACGCCCTTGCAATGGACACATTGGTGGCATGACACATAGACTGTAAGTATGTAGATAACTATGTTAACTATGAAAAAAAAGTGTGTTTGTGCGTAAACATAACTCACATAAGGCCACATCAAGTGCTCTGTATAAGGGATCAGGGCTAGCAATATGGTCACTTTATCAGGCTGCTGGTGAACCATGGACATGTCGTTTATGACTGAGACTTAGTAAAGTTTATAAACCAGTCATTCTTGAGAAGTGGGACAAAACTGGGTGCAAAATAAAAAAAAATAAAAACCTTGTACTCAGACAAATGAAACTAATGTATCTTATATGTACTAAGCTACTGAGCTATGCTTTGATACAACCTCCCAACTTCTCTCTTTTTTTAACAAAATGTGCTTTTTACCTTGGACTGTGTAATATAATTTCAACTTTATCTTTAGCAGCACTGAAGATGTTTTTAACATTTCAAAACACATTCTCATGTTAGCAGACAGATTACACTTTCACATGTGATCAACAATTCCACAACAAATATAAAATATCATAATGGAATATTATCAAAATATTCAACTGATGGAGATGACATATCTGACGGTGGTGACGAAAACCTGAATTTGTAGGCATTTTAACTATCTAATACAGGTACATCTCAAAAAATTAGAATATCGTGAAAAAGGTCAATATTTTTTGTCACTCATTTCAGAAAGTGAAACGCATATATTATATAGATTCATTTTACATAGTGAAATATTTACACCATTAACACCATGGTCACTGAACCAGCTTTTGGTACCTTTGGCAGTGTGGGCAGGTGCCAAGTCTTGCTGGAAAATGAAATCAGCATCTCCATAAGCATAAGCATCTCCATAGCTTGTCAGCAGAAGGAAGCATGAAGTGCTCTAAAATCTCCCGGTAGATGGCTGCGTTGACTGTGGACTTCAGAAAACACAGTGGACCAACACCAGCAGATGACATGGCAGCCCAAATCATCACTGATTGTGGAAACTTCACACTGGACTTCAAGCAACATGGATTATGTGCCTCTCCAATCTTCCTCCAGACTGCAGACCTTTATTTCCAAATGAAATGCAGAATTTACTTTCATCTGAAAAGAGGACTTTGGACCAATGAGCAACAGTCCAGTACTTTTTCTCCACAGCCCAGGTAAGACACTTCTGATGTTGTCTCTGGTTCAGAAGTCGCTTGGTAGCCCTTTTCCTGAAGACGTCTCCAGCTTCAGTCCACTCCTTGTAAAGCTCTCTCAAGTGTTTGAATCAGCTTTGCTTGACAGTATTCTCAAGCTTGTGGTCATCCCTGTTGCTTGTGCACCTTTTCCTACCAAATTCTTCCTTTCAGGCAACTTTGACATATCATGGTTGTGACACAGGAAATATTAACATTAGGATTTAGGATATCTTAAAACTATAAAACTGACCAGAGCCTGTCTGACAGTGATGTACTCTGCAGAGGAGGACTGTGGCAAGGGGTTCGTTTAGAGTGACAGCTGCCCCTGATATTCCCTGATTTTATTAACATTTTAATAAATATCTGACGGTGTTGACAAAAAGTGGGGATACAACTTTGAAACCTTATGAAACATGCATGTGTCACTGAAAAACAACCTTGCTTTGATATATTAAGTGTTGCTTTTCATAAATCATCTTTAAAAATTTATCAAATTTTTTTTTATCCATTTTATAGCATATGAATGATTGAACCCTTCTCTGTGGACATGCTGTTTTAGATGTAGTGAGAAGACAATAAGTGTCATAAGATTTCACATAATAATGATAAAATTAAATGGAAGGGGATAATTGTGTTAAATACATTCTATTATTAATCCCCATAACATTTACAATTGAATATATATATTTTTTATTTTTCAACCTAATAACAGTTACAATTGCTGGACATGTTTTGTCCCATGTCTCAAGAATCACTGAATGATAATTTGCATCTGCAGATCAGTGTACTGTGGTTAATTACTAAAAAGCTTTATATATAAAAAATATTTGCGTTCCAAAAATGTCTAAAAATCTAATACAAAAACATCAGGTACAAACCTGCATTTTAATGTGTTTTTTTTTTTACATACATTAACAGTAGATTACCTTAGCTAAGGAATTGCATCAGTTGTTTTGTCCAAACACCTAAATGCAAAATCATTGATACAAATAATATTACACGTCAGTGTAAAGAACTTCTGTTGCAATGAGTTACTTTTTGTTTGAATAAAGGGCATCTCTATATACACTCAATCTGGCATCCCTGGCGTGACCTTGTGTCCCAGTTAACAGAACCTACATTTTCGTGAATGTGATTGGACATATTGCTCAGTACATGCTCCGGCAGCCAATGGAGTGCAAGGGGCGTGGCCATGGGCGTAGCAGCCTATACTACAGAAATCGTAGGAGTGTCGAGCTGCCATCACAACGGGTTTTCAAGCACATTAATATAACGGACTGAAACAACTACAACCATGTCTGAGGTCAGTATGAACAGACAAGACGCTTTTGTTTGATATGAGAGTATGATTTATATGCTGTAATTTGAACTCTTGGTAAAGAAAACTACATGGTGCTGTTTGTACGAACACACACTGCTTAGCATTTCCTAAGTCTTGATAATTAATACAGGTTTACCTCGATCTATAGAGTTAAAAAAAAAAAAAAAAAAAAAAAGTCAACTTTGCAATACATGTAGTAAATGACACTGGAGGGCATAACATGCACAGACCTCCTGAGAGCGCCATGTCTGCGTGGGTGTGGCGTGAACGAGTGCATTATAATATAGAGATACTTTGTGTTCCGTTTGCACTAACCTTGGTTTTACGCGCGCTACAGCGTTTTTACGATACCTCATGGTTACCCTGAAAAAATCGTGTAATATGACCTGAATTACATTCTTTCGCGAAACACAAAACAAGATGTTGATAGCCTTACCGTTCATTTTTAATTTATACAAAGCAGTAAAAAGGTGATATTTGCTTACCGCATCCTGTTGTTTGCACTCAAGAATGTTATACATACTTTGGAATGACATGGGTCAGTAAATGATGACAGAAAATACACTTCGAAGTGAAAAATGTAAATGAAAAACATGAAAACCGCTGCGTTCTGTTCAGTTCCGTTACCACTATTACTCCATATACTATTGCTCAACAGAAGGACGTTTTGGAAAGTTGAGTCCGCTAAAATGATCATTAGTTCGATGTTCTTAGATCGTTAGAATAGATTAGTAAAGTTGCAAGTAGATTTATTTTAGTATTACAGCATGCGCACTTGACTGCAACACAAAAAATTATAATAATGCTAAAAATATTAGTTGACGTTAACGTTCGTCTCCAAAAAATACTTGTCAGTTAAAGGTGTGAGAAGTGGGTCAGTATTTAGTCTTTATATGCACTGAAATCTGATAACATGTTGCCATGATAAGACTGAGGTTTACTCGTGTGGTTTCTGTAACAGATGATGGTCGATGATGAGGAGCCTTGGTGCGCATGTCACGTAATTAGGTCAAAGATTCACAGGCATAGTGAAGTGTGTGAGAGAGAGGGATGGAGTTTGGTCCCTGTGATTAGAGATCAGCTAAACCCCCTTTTATTGAGTGCTGGCCATTGTGCATGGTTACATAATCAGTTCATGTCACCTGCCAACATTATGGAGCAAGACCAAGATTGTAAAATAGCCATGACTAAAATCTTTTCAGTCCCTTTTGTAAGAAATAAGAATGAGACATGAATGCATATGGATTGTAGGGTTTTACCTTTCTTAATCTGTTTTAGTACACAGTGCAGAGCGGAGTATAATTGGGGGAAATTCAACTAAAAGTGATTCATATTCTGTTCTGATTTAAAGCGCTTTCACACCAAGAACAACTGTAACGAGAAGAGAACTAGTTAAGAAGTTTTGATAATTATTGTAATTCTATGAGAATAGAATCAAGCAACTATAACAGTACTGTAAGTGCTTATGATAAACTGATTGTTTGTTGGTGTGGACTCTTAAACCTCGTTACACCATGAGTTAAGGTTTTTTTCAATTTAGTGTAAAGATGCAATGCCGCATGAAAGCTAGATTAAATTATGCCTGCTCAGACCCATCTCAGCCCCTAGTATCTAAGTAAATGCATGTATGCCACCTCTGAGCAGCATTAAACAGTCTGTGCAAAGACTCCTAAATGCCACTTCAAAAGCACTTCTGTGCCACCTTTTCAGTGTAAATGTTGCAAATGCATTTATGCCACCTTTGAGCAGCATTAAACAGTCTGTAAAGATGCCTATATTCCACTTCAGAAGCACCTCTGTGCCATCTTTGCTCTCTGTAAATGTAATGCAATCTACTTATCATTATAGTTATCTTTATAGTTATAGTCCTTGATGTCAGTGGGCCTAGTCTTGCAGTTAAATTAATTTCAAAAAGTATCACCAGTGTCCCATGAATCGCTTGTCAGAGGTGAAACAAATCTATACCGCCTCTGTTGAATCTATAGCAGCACAGCAAATTAAGTCATGTTATGAATTTGAGTTGTGAATTTGGTGAGATGAACCATACGTACAGATGCCCCATTCGACTGCTCCAAGCACGTAAATCCACCAAACTGTAGGTAGGTTCGCACAGACCTGTTGAGCCGTTCTGTGCAGGATTGTGGCATCTTTCAAATGTTCAGTGATTACTATGGTGAATGATGTCAAGTGACCATTACAATATGGTGGATGATGGCTTACGTATAGCGGCCCATAGAAACAGTCACTAATGAGGCATCTACGTATACATATCTATGAGACGAACGGCGAGCCGTTGATCCAGTTTTATTTAATGAATCATTTAAAACACTCACACACTCATGAGTTACAGGATTGAATCGGTCTGATGAATCATTCACTGAATGAACTCACTCACTGAACTGCAAATTAGTGTATCTATCAGTTTTGTCTCACAATTTTTGTCTACTTAAGGGTTGTGAAACTTCAATCAATATTACTGACTGATTGTCCATCACTGCATGTATTTGTAGAGTGTTCTGTAAACTCATATTGTTGGTTTTCCACAGGCTGAGTTTCAGAAAGCAGCAGAGGAGGTCAAAAACCTGAAAGTGAAACCAACGGATGCTGAGATGCTGGAAATTTATAGTCTGTACAAACAGGTCACCGTAGGAGATGTTAACACAGGTGAGCTTTTCCTTATCAAAATTTAAGTGAATAAATAAACGTGGCCTACGTTTATCTCTAAATCAAAATTGCAGTTCTTTAAACAAATGTGTGTGTTTTTCCAGCTCGACCGGGCATGTTAGATTTCGCTGGCAAGGCCAAATGGGATGCCTGGGAGGCCAAGAAAGGTCAGTTTCTCCTCCCTACCAGCAGAGGGCAGTAAAATATCACTAAGTTTGTGTTTTTTCAGCATCTTAAATTTACAACACTGTAAATGAGCTCCAAAAGCAGCTCACTCTGTGTGTGTCTCTCTGTGTGTTGTTCTTCTCTTGCACTTTTCAGGTATGAGTAAGGATGATGCTATGAAAGCATACATCGCCAAGGTAGAAGAGCTGAAGGGGAAATACGGAATCTAACAGACGGAACCCATCATGGCCAGCCTGCCTTTACCTGTACTGTTCTCCCATAAAGCGCCTTTAGGCCTCCAGTGTGTCCCCTCACAAGGGTGTTACAGTTATGCTGTAGCATGCAGACTCTGTTCTGTGTGAGAAAATAGGCACATTCCTCGCAGGCCAAGAGAAATTGTCCACTAGTAACCATGTAGTGAAAAGCCCTAATGAATTCAAATTTATGCACTGCCATAAAATAACTTTTTTCAAAACCATGTTTGCTTTGTGTCTTTTATAAGCACTTACTAAGAACAACATGTTTGATTTCCTTTAAAAAGGTTGATGTTTTTTTTTTTGAGACCCTGTGAAAGATTTTGTGATTAAAAAATGATTAAATAATCAAATGCATTTACTGTGAGTGTTGAATTGAATTAAGTGTTTCAAGATGTAATACTGCAATTCTGAAAAATATCAATATTCTATGCAATAATTGAGTTGTTTTCCTGAGACGGACTTAATAATGTGTCTGGTCGTAGCTAATATCAAGTGGATCATTCCGAATACATAACATCCGCCTTTATTGTACCATATCCAGTACTTGATATTATTAACGTCCTATCAGTCATTTGATTGCAGGTATAAGGTATAGGCTCAGGTCACCTGAGCAGACATTTACAAACACACAAGCGCTTTGAAATATTTCACTCTTAGTTCATTGGGTTTATGTGGTGGATGAGTGTGTAAACATCAACGTAAGGTTTTAATTGACCTATGTTCCCATTTCCAAAATTTCTGTCCCACCAAATGTCTTCACCTCAGTCTGGAAAGGGCACAAAGTCCTTTTGCTAGAGACTATAAATCGCATAATTATGTTTTGGGTCACAGTCACCCAAAAGGGACTTTGGCCCATCAATAATCATGATAATCAGCAGTTTAGATAATTAGTAGTAGCTACAGGCTTGATACCAACAACTGATTATTTTACTAATTACTTACTAAATACACTAGTTATACTACAACTTAGTGACATTTTTTTTTACTAGTAAGAAGTAGTCATTTACTATAGTGTCGAGTGAAAAACGGAAATCAATACATTAACTTATTTGTTAAAATAGTTCAAGGAACCAAGTTAGGCTACTGAACAAATTTATAATGGCCCCACAAAACTAAAAATGGGACAATGGGGTATACTGTTATTATTGAGAATAATTTTTTTAAATATAATTATATTTAAAGCATTCGCTAATTAGGCACATTTTTATAGCCAACAATTTATGTAAATGCATATTGTACACATTTTTAATGCATAATTTGACGATGTTTTTTTTTTGGCACACATCATGCATAAAAGTTTAGGCTTTATAAAGTGTTATTATTTATGTATTTATTTGTTAACCCCTCCATACAGGCTTTTGAAATGGCTGATTTAATCTTTAATTAGATGATGGTTTTGTATTAAATAACATCTACTTTTTATAGATGAGTTTTCGTAGTGAATGCATATTGCATTCTATATTATGCATATTAAAGAATGCATGTCATAAAGTTTCCAAGAAGTTTACGAGTTTTGTTACCTTCATATTGCAAACATAAAGAAAACAAATTATTAGTTGTAAAAAAACAAAAAGAACAAAAAAAAAAAACAAAAAAAAATCGAAATAGCTGATTTACTCTTTAATTAGAATATATTTTGTAATAAATACGTTTAATTCATGGGTTTTCGTGGTGAATGCCTATGAATTCTATATTAGGGCATATTAGATCAAAGCTGCATAAAGTTTCCAAGACAGTACTTCATAGCAAACATAAAGGAAATTAGTTGTAAAAATAAATAAATCCCCTAGGTCAAAAATGCCCAAATTTGAAGAAACTCCTTACAGATGCTGCCTCCAACATAATGTCTGATTCCTGGTTACCGAAAACCTCCGTGACCGGAAAACTAATGCGAAGCGCCCGTGATCTGCGTGTCTAGGAGCAAGACGGGACGGGCGGGTTTGAGGACTGAACTACTTTTGCTCATCTACGTCAGTTAATGTTATACTAATATTATACTGTACTTTCGACTGGAGTTGACTTTGCTTCTTCGTCTTGCTTCTCCTGGTCTGTGGGCTTTAATGCACGTTGAAATCAATATGACGGCAATAAAAATCAGGGTAATGCCTTTTAAATGTATTTTAAATTTTTATTTGACGTTTATGTTATTCTTTAGAGTCGAATCTTTCATTTACTGGGAATGAAAAGGCAAGATAAGCTAATATTTAGTTTAATTACCTTAATATTTAATAACTCAAGTTCGACAGTGCCAAGAGGCTACAACAAAATGAGGCACTGTTTACATGGTTGTGAGAAGGGAAAAGTTTGTTATTTACAGAAATGCTTTTCTTATAACCTATTCCTATTAAACTACATATTTGAAATTTAAATAGATTTAAAACACTTGAATTTTCCAGCAGTCTAGCAGTTTTCAGTCTTCAGAAAGGCAAAACATACAGGTGCATCTCAATAAATTAGAATGCCGTGAAAAAGTAATTTTTTTCTTGTAAGCTATTTCAAAAAGTGAAACTTTCATATATTTTAGATTCATTGCATGTAAAGTAAAACATTTCACTTTTTTAATTTTGATGATTAGAGCTTACAGCTCATGAAAGTCAAAAATCAGTATCTCAAAATATTAGAATATTTACATTTGAGTTTCAATTAAAGACCATCCATACAGTATAAATTCCGGGCATCTCTTGTTCTTTGAAACCACAATAATGGAGAAGATTGCTGACTTAGCAATGATCCAGAAGACGAACATTGACGCCTTCCACAAAGAGGGTAAGTCACAGAGGGTCATTACTGAAAGGTGTGGCTGCTTACAGAGTGCTGTATCAAAGCATATTAAATGGAAAGTTGCCTGGAAGGAAGAATTTGGGTAGGAAAAGGTGCACAAGCAACAGGGATGACCGCAAGCTTGAGAATACTGTCAAGCAAAGCTGATTCAAACACTTGTGAGAGCTTCACAAGGAGTGGATTGAAGCTGGAGTCAGTGCATCAAGAGTCGCCACGCTCAGACGTCTTCAGGAAAAGGGCTACCAAGCCACTTCTGAACCAAAGACAACATCAGAAGTGTCTTACCTGGGCTGTGGAGAAAAAGAACTGGACTGTTGCTCAGTGGTCCAAAGTCCTCTTTTCAGATGAAAGTAAATTCTGCATTTCATTTGGAAATCAAGGTCTGGAGTCTGGAGGAAGAGTGGAGAGGCACAGAATCCATGTTGCTTGAAGTCCAGTTTGAAGTTTCCACAATCAGTGATGATTTGGGCTGCCATGTCCTCTGCTGGTGTTGGTCCACTGTGTTTTCTGAAGTCAACAGTCAACGCAGCCATCTACCAGGACATTTTAGAGCACTTCATGCTACCTTCCGCTGACAAGCTTTATAGAGATGCTGATTTCATTTTCCAGCAGGACTTGGCACCTTCCAAAAGTACCAAAAGCTGGTTCAATGACCATGGTGTTACTGTGCTTGATTGGCCAGCAAACTCGCCTGACCTGAACCCCATAGAGAATCTATGGGTTATTGTCAAGAGGAAGATGAGAGACACCAGACCCAACAATGCAGATGACCTGAAGGCCACCTGGGATATCAAAGCCACCTGGGATTCCATACCACCTCAGCAGTGCCACAAACTGATCACCTCCATGCCACGCCGAGTTGAGGCAGTAATTAAAGCAAAAGGAGCCCCTACCAAGTACTGAGTACATATACAGTAAATGAACATACTTTCCAGAAGGCCAACAATTCACTAAAAAAAAATTTTTTATTGGTCTTATGAAGTATTCTAATTTGTTGAGATAGTGAATTGGTGGGTTTTTGTAAAATGTGAGACTAAATCATTGCAATTAAAAGAACCAAAGACTTAAACTACTTCAGTCTGTGTGCACTGAATTTATTTAATACACGAGTTTCACAATTTGAGTTGAATTACTGAAATAAATTAACTTTTCCACAACATTCTAATTAATTGAGATGCACCTGTAAGTGCCTGCAGCAGAATCTCATGTTGACACAAATATGGATCAGATTTCTTCTGATAATTCTGTTTCTCTCTAGGTTGGGGCTGTTCCACGTGGGAAGTCCACTCCCCTTTTTTTAGACTTATTTTGCCGCAGTCTTATTATCCTGTGTACATTTCTGTCTGTCATCCTCTTATCAATTGCAGTGTGCGATGGTCACTGGCTGCTCACTGGCCATCGCATGTTTGGCCTGCGGTATTTCTGCTCACTGGAGGAGCAGCAGGGCTCTGTGTTGGGGTCCCAGAGTTTTAAAGCATCCTCTAACTGCACTAGACATCTGGAGGAGGTAGGGGTGGATGGTCTGGGTGTGGGCTTGGCAGCGTGTCGTTTTGTGATTACTCTGGCTGTGGTCAGTGCCATATTCGGACTGGAGTTGCTTGTGATGTCACAGGCCAGCGAAGGGAGGAATTCCAGTCAACGCTGGGCCCTCGGGGCACGGCTGGTGGTGCTGGCGGGAGTAATGGCTGCCGGAGGGGTCGCAACTTTTGTACTCCTGTTAGGAGCATTTGCAACACTCCTTGGGTTTACTCTCACGTTCTGGTGTCAGTTCACTGCCACCTTCCTTTTCTTCCTCAATGGAATGGCAGCACGGCACATCCAGCATATTGAACCACTGCTGCCCTATAGTGGACATCCTGACAAACTGTAGAAATAAGGCCGGCACTAACAATAAACTCTCTAAAACTTGGAGAAGCTGCATACAAAGCTGCTGTTGGTTCATCTTGAGCAGTCCTGTATCTACATTCTTTTGCATCAAGTGATTCTGAAGATTTATAAATAATGATTGATAAATAGTGAACTTTCTAAAAGTTCCCAAAAGGCCCAATGTATCAATGTTTATATGAAGGAATTTTCAGTTTTCATTTATCACAGGTGTTTTACCTGTATTTTAAATTACACATTGCATTGTGTTGTGTTTTAGGGTTGAAGGAAATGTCTGTAAACTTATTAGAAAATATCCAGGCAGAAAATTACTGCAGGCCTGGTTTTTAGTAGCTTGTTTGGTTGTATTTTATTTATTTTATAATCATTAATAATGCTTTCACAGCAGATTGTTTCATTCTATCATTTTTAATTTTGTCATTCATTTTTAATTTTATTTAATGTAATTAATATTATTGATGACCAGCAGCTGACAACTGATTTGAGTTTCATCTGTGAACAATGCATCTTTACAGTTAATTTAATAAATAGTTTATTCAATAAAGAATTCTCATTTCACATCATTAAACAGACTTTCACAGTATTTAAGTACTTTCTTAACTATACACGGGGATCAGATAATTTAATAAGATTTTCTTTACATTTTTCTGTTTTACAACTCACAATATTTCACAGGACAATACATGGATAATATGTGTTCAAGGCATCATCATCAATATGTAGACAGATATACAAGGGGATGAAAAAAAAATATAAAGGGGTCAAGATGTGTCTTTTTTAAATATGTTTCTTGAGGTTCATTAATGAAGGTAATTTTATTTATTTATTTATTTTTATTTTTTAATGAAAAAACTGTTTTTTTTTTTTTGCTAAACGTGATGATTTCTCACGTCCCAAAATGCTCGATTTTGATGCTCAGTTTCCTTTAAGGGTGTGTTTACACTTGGCAGGTTTGGTGTGATTAAAACGAACTATGGTGTGATTGCTCTGTTAGTGTAGTTCATTTGTACAAGTGTGAACGCTGCCATCAAAACCTTGGTGCGCATCAAACAAGTGGCCCAAGACCCACCTTTCCAGGGTTCTCAGTCCACTTCTAAACAAAGGAAACTTTTCCAAATACCCACACTTGTGGTCTTGGCCACTTGAGAGCATGTGCACACAACAGGAAGTTAGTGCTCAAGACTGTCCCAGACACACAGTGCATTCCAAATGGGATATATCGCCCTCCGAAGGGCACTTCAGAGTGAACAATCATGGCCGTCATATTGAAGGGTCGTTCAACCGAAGTGCTCAAAACTGGCCACTTCAAAAAGCCCTTCGGAATGAAGGATTTAGAAGGGTACAACTGATGGACACTTCGAGCCCCCATGATCTTTTGCGCTGATTCTTTCCATGATGACGGTGCCTCCATGTGAGCACAGGATGATGACGCAGAAGGTCACTTCAAGAAACAGTTGTTTGCAGGGTGTGAATTACACGCTAAATTTTCATGTTTTAAATAGGGCTGTCAGGTGATCATTTTTAAAATCTAATTAATGACATAATGAACCGAATAATTAATCAAATTAATCTCAAATTATTGATATTAATTAACATGCGCGTGCCGATTAATTAAAGATAAAGTTATTATTAAAAATAATAGTTATCATTGTGGTAATTTAGAAAAAACTGAATAGACATTACAAAAAAGCTTTAGAAAGAAATATAAGTATCTTTAGAAATAAATATTTTAATTCAATATACAAAAATACAAATAAATAGTGGAATATTAAATTATTTAAAAAAAAGAAACGACACTCTAAATATAAAACTAAAAGCGCCAGTAGGTGGTGACAAATCCCTGTCTTAATAAGTGAGTCAGTCAGTTGTTCATTCAATCGATTCGTTCTAACGGCTGATTCATTCAGAAACTAAGCAAGTGACTGCCTTTATGAATGGCTCACTGAATCATTGATTCACTTGATTCGTTTAAAAACGTGGATTTATTAATGAAATACTGCTTTGTGTTAATCAGGGATGCACAAAAGTTCTCCTAGGGCTTTATTTTCATTGGCGAAATTACTGACAATGTGTATAAAATGTAATTATTCACACCTTTACCTTATCTTCATTTTTAGGTAAAAACTGTTATGTAACCTATTTTTGTCTTTCTACTAGCCAATGATGATTCTGAAAGAAAACACGCAGTGCTTGTTATAGTAACACTTTCTCGCGCATCTGATTGACAGAACCGTGCGCTTGCATTTCAGCGTTGCTGTTGATGTTATTGTCATTTTAGCAAATAGTTTGTAAATTAATTTCAACAGCATTAAGTTGAAGAGGGTAAACGTCATCACTCGACTGAATCTACACATGCATTTTAGGTGCAAAAATGGATGTTTTTGAATGAGCGCTGTACCGCTTCAACCGCTCAGGTAATGTCCATACGACCAATTTCAGGGGCTGCCAAAATGACATTAAAATCAGTCAGGGCTATAGAAATGCATATTAATATTTACAAGTAAATCTCCATATTATGCGTAGCTTTCTGTCTGCGTATCTTAAACTACTTGGCACAAGCTGACTGGTTTATGTTGGATACGCAGCTAGTTATCTTGGTGCTTTACATTTAAATGGCTGGTTAACATCCACTAGAGCATTTCACAGTGCACTTTCAGATTTCATCTGAAAGCCTTCCCCAGCTCCACCTGTATAGATCTGCTATGGATTATTACCTATATATGCTATTTGTGCAGCAGCAGTATGTCTTAAATACTCACAGCACCATATCTGCGAATGTAATAGCAGTAGCAAGTTCTTGTACTTGCTTTACAGCAGCGGCAATAATCTACAATATCAGCAATAACCAACAGCAGCACAGCAGATCTATTCCGCCAAGACCAAATACATTAACACATACATGTCTGAATTAACAGTGCTCATAAAAGAGTAAGCAAAAAGTACCCAGATGACCTACTACTTCTGGTGTGATTCTGAAGCGTGCATCCAATGGATACTTAACTATCCCATGAGGAGAGGATTTAGGAATTTCAGTGAAACGATGCAACTGACGCATTTAGGTCACTTGACAATGACCGTAGATGTACGAATGTAGTACATCCACATTACAGTCATACTACACACATTCAGACTATATGTGACCCTAGACCACAAAACCAGTCTTAAGTAGCATGGGTATTGTAGCAATAACCAAAAATACATTGTATGGGTTAAAATTAGCAATTTTTATTCATGTTCCATGAAGATATTTTGTAAATTTCCTACCGCAAATATATTAAAACTTAATTTTTGATTAGTAATATGTATTGCTAAGGACTTTGTGTGGACAGCTTTAAAGGCAATTTTCTCAATATTTAGATTTTTTTGCACTCTCAGATATCAGATATTTAAATAGTTGTATCTCGGCCAAATATTGTCCTATCCTAACAAACCATACATCAATGGAAAACTTATTCAGTTTTCAGATGATGTATAAATCTCAATTTTGATCATATGACCCTTATGACTGGTTTTGTGGTCCAGGGTCACATATAGAACATAGTCTTTTTGTAGTCGCAAAGTTATTACTTGCTCAAAAAAAGTACCTTCTCTAGAGAGTAAGTGATTTCGGAAGCAGTCGAAAAGTTCTACACACACTATGGTCCTCACACCCATTTAAACACTTGAGTCAAAAACAGGAAATACGTCATGTAAGTAGACAAGTGGTCAAGTGAATAGACCACAAGTGTGGATATTTGGAAAAGCCCTTGGACAGGCCTGGTTGTGGTTCGACCAAAAAACATCTAAACAAACTAAAAACAGGATGTGATGTCAAAAGATGTGACAAAAAAATAAAGTAGAGTAACTGGTTCTTTTCATCATAGGATAAATGTTGCCCTTTACAGTTCAGTCCAAGCATCAAAACTGCCAGCTCCTTATAGTAGATGTCCATGTGTTCGGTGGAGGAATCACTGCCACTGTTTTGACTCCTTTACACATTCCATAAGCTCTTTGTGAGTTATAACCTGGTAAAAATACCACCATAGGTATACATATACAATGAGCACATTTAACCCAGTACACAGCAGCTGTTTTAGATGTTTGATGTCTGGACCAAAAGAACCAAACTACAAGTGTAAACACACCCTAAGACTTTTCATAAACAGCCATTGCTTTGATTAGCCAACGTCATTACATCTCATTCCTCGGGTGCTTCTCATTTCTTAAATAGTGAGGAAACGAGGACACACAAATTAGGAAATGAGACGTGCCTCTTGTCACCTCGCTGCTCACCATTTCTGGGCGGCTATGGAAAGGTAAATTCGGTGTTGATGTTGTTTCAATGTGGATGCAAATGTCTGTTAAAGTGTGACATTGCAGTGTGGATAGAGTAGAAAAAAATACTCTTTTGCAGGGAGGAGGAATTTTTGTGGTCTGAAAAGTATTTTATATATTGTAAAATGAGCTCTTCTGTCAAAATATCAAAGAAAATGTAATTCTTCAAGTCATGACCCCTTTAAATAGTATCACATATTGTGCTGTCATTACCTAATATTGATGTATTCTCATTATATATATATATTATATATATATATATATATATATATATATATATATATATATATATATATATATATATATATATATATATATATATATATATATATATATATATATATATATATATATACAGTTGAAACCAGATATTTACATACACTTCAGAAAAAAACACAAAAACGTTTTTTTCTTTACTGTCAAACATTAAATCAGAGTAAACTTTTTCTGTTTTATATCAATAAATATTAACATATTTTTTGCATTTGTTAAATGTCAGAATCGAGCGAGGGAGAATTTTATATATATTTTTTTATCACTTTCATCAAAGTCAGAAGTATACATACACTTCCTTAGTATTTGGTAGAATTGCCCCGAAACTGTTTCACTTGGGCCAAACGTTTTGGGTATCCTTCCACAAGCTTTCTACAATAGTTTGCTGGAATTTTGGCCCACTCCTCTTGACAGAACTGGTGTAACTGGGTTAGGTTTGTAGGCCTTCTTGCTCGCACTCGCCTTTTCAGTGCCGCCCACAAATTTTCTATGGGATTGAGATCAGGGCTTTGTGATGGCCACTCCAATACCTTGACTTTGTTGTCCTTAAGCCACTTTGTAACTAATTTGGAGGTATGCTTGGGGTCATTGTCCATTTGGAAGACCCATTTGCACCCAAGCTTTAACTTCCTGGCTGATGTCTTCAGATGTTGCTTCAATATATCCACAAAATTTTCTTTTCTCATGATGCCATCTATTTTGTGAAGTGCACCAGTCCCTTCTGCAGCAAAGCAGCCCCACAATATTATACTACCACCCCCATACTTCACAGTTGGGATGGTGTTCTGAGGCTTCAAAGCTTCGCCCTTTTTCCTCCAAATATACCGTTTATCATTATGGCCGAACAGTTCAATTTTTGTTTCGTCAGACCACAGGACATGTCTCCAGAAATTAAGATTTTTGTCCCCATGTGCAGTTGCAAACTGTAGTCTAGCTTTTTTATGGTGGTTTTGAAGTAATGGCTTTCTCCTCCCAGAGTAACCTTTCAGCTCATGGTGGTACAGGACTCGTTTTACTGTGGATAAGGACACTGTCTTACCAGTTTCAGCCAGCATCTTCACAAGGTCTTTTGCTGTTGTCCTGGGGCTGATTCGCACATTTCGCACCAAAAAACGTTCCTCTCTGAGACTCAGAATCCGTCTCCTTCCTGAGCGGTATGATGGTTGTACATTCCCATGTTTTTTATACTTGCATATTATTGTCTGAACGGATGAACGTGAGACCTTCAGGCATCTGGAAATTGCACCTAAGGATGAGCCACACTTGTGGAGGTCCACAATTCTTTTCCTGATGTCTTGGTTGATTTCTCTTGATTTTCCCATGATGTCAAAGAAAGAGGCTCTGTGTTTGAGGTGTGCCTTTATATGCATCCACAGGTGTGCCACCAATTAACTCAAATTGAATCAATTAACCTATCAGAAGCTTCTTAAGCTCAGAATGGAATCATCTGGAGTTTTCTTTTTGTTTAAAGACACAAACTTAGTGTATGTATACTTCTGACTTTGATGAAAGTGATAAAAAAAATACATAAAAATTATCCCTCGCTCGATTCTGACATTTAACAAATGCAGAAAATATGTTAATATTTATTGATCTAAAACAGAAAACGTTTACTCTGATTTAATGTTTGACAGTAAAGAAAAAAAAGTTTTTGTGTTTTTTTCTGAAGTGTATGTAAATATCTGGTTTCAACTGTATATAATACGTTACTTTCACTGCATACAGGCATTTGTTTCATAATAACTATAATGTCATCAAGAACAGGTGGACACAAGACAAATATAATCATTTTCATAAATTGTTTGTTATGGCTTGTTTGTTTTAGTTAATCTGAGGGATTGTGTAGTTTTAATTGACTGTGCATGATTTTAGCTGTTGGATTGTGGTTTGAGTGATCTGAGGTGGCGTTGGATCAGGTGATCTGTGTGCTGGGACGTGTCAGCAGTGAGACCTGTGTCAGCGGCAGGCCACTGTTACTCAGGGAACTGTGATTCACCCTGGGGTCACCATGGAAGCGCTGCTTCAGGCGCCACCGTCTCCATCGTCTTTGGAATTCATGTTGTACCTGTGGGAAGTTAAAGGTCAATAGTTGTTAAGATTTACCCTTGAAACATAAAACAGAACCGTCCTGCTTCTTATGCCTAGAGCAGGATCCGATAATGACAAACGAGTCTAAAATGTGCAGGAAATGTGTGATGTATTAAACTCAGACTGTCCCTGGAAAGCATAATCTAAGATAATTTGATTTGAATTTCAATTTATTTTTATTCACTCACCTCTCCATTCAAAAAACAGTACAGCAGTGCCACAATAAAGCCCTGTAATATCAAACTCAACATGAAACAGAAGCAAAAGGCAAAGTGGATAATTTATAAAGCCAGAGAGAATATAAATAACAAAAACAATGTCCAATAAATGTAATATATAATGTTTGGGATTCATTTTTTCCTGTTCAATCTGCTGTACCTGCGAACATACAGTACATAATAAAGCTTTATATCTATATACTATATAGCAAACCTCGACTGCCTGATTGTTTATCATTGCAAAAATGTAAACTGTATTATCGCAAAGCTCTATATATGAACTGGGATATATAATGAATCTAACTTTATCCGCATACATACAGCACACTCATGTAAAGCAATATATACAATACAGCACTTCTCAGATGCATGATTGTTTATATTGTTTAAAAAATGTAAACTGTATTATCACACAGATCTATATATATATAGTAGGGTATATATTAAATCTAAATTCATCCATATAAATCAACTGTGTTTTTTTATTATTTCGTTGCCAAATGTAACCATAATATCACCCTATTATACATACACTATATGTGACCCTGTACCACAAAACCAGTCTTGAGTCGCTGGGGTATATTTGTAGCAATAGCCAAAAATACATTGTATGGGTCAAAATTTTAGATTTTTCTTTTATGCCAAAAATCATTAGGATATTAAGTAAAGATCATGTTCCATGAAGATATTTTGTAGATTCCCTATTGTAAATATATCAAAACTTAATTTTTAATTAGTAGTATGCATTGCTAAGAACTTAATTTGGACAAAGGCGATTTTCTCAATATTTAGATTTTATTGCACCCTCAGATTCCAGTTTTTCAAATAGTTGCATCTCGGCCAAATATTGTCCTATCCTAACAAATACATCAATGGAAAGCTTATTTATTCAGCTTTCAGATAATGTATAAATCTCATTTTTGAAAAACTGACCCTTATGACTGGTTTCGTGGTGCAGGGTCACATATTCATGTAAAGCAATATATACTATACAGAAAATATCAACTGCCAGATTTTTTTTTTTACCCAAAATGTATATACAGTATGTATAAATGTATAGCCTATAAGAATAAAATGTTTCTCCACATATACAGTATACTCACGTAGGACGATGTAAATACTATATACTATAGCCTATCGCAGCTACTCGATTGCTTGTGTCATCGCAAAATGTAAATTATACTATAGGTCAGCTCTAATCTGCTAAATGTGCCGTAAGGAATGAAGATTTTATAAACATTAACATCATTAACTTCTGTAAAGCTACTTTGAAACAATGTGTGTTGTGAGAAGCGCTATACAAATAAATTTGCCGTGTCCGCTCCTGTGTGTATGTGTTTGTATAAAGAAGAGATGTTGAATTGTATATCATCACCTGTGTGGATGCTAATGCTAGCTCAATGACATTCCAGATTTTGAAGGTTAGAATGCTCACTCTATCAGGGAAAAAGGCAAAGAGCACATACTGCAGCCCAAACAGCGACACTAAGAGAAATGTAGATTTCGCCAGCTTCCTACACCATAAAAAAAGAGGATGATGAGTAAGAGTTCTGCATCTGTTTTATGGACTCATTTATTTTGCAATCATAAAAAGCTGTGTTTGTTCAACTGGAGTATGTCATTTCTGTGACCCTAGCCGTACCCAATTATTTTCCATTAAAAATGCATATTGTTTTGTCACAGTCATTATTTTTGCAATTCTGTTTGTTACTGCTAGTGACCTCAAACGTGTGATTTCCTCTCACCTGTGATGATTGATTTCATTTCCATGTATGTCAGGAGCTTTAAGTTTTGCCACTAATGTCCGAATAATGCTCAGAAAAAACAGCATGTTTACCTGAAAAACAGTTGTCTTGAGATAATTAAAAAGACTATTCATTGTTCCATAAACTGTTGGATATTTCAAAAATATTATAAACATGGCACGACAATATTATCAATAATTGATTAAAAAACATTGTAAGCAGAGTCATTTGAAAGTAAAAACACTGTTTAAATTTGACAGCATAGTCCAGAAGCTGGCCGAATCAAACTTGAACTGGAAAGTTTTTCTTACTGTGATAAAAATGAGGACTGGAACTCGCAGTATCCACCATATCCAGCCATGATCTCTTGTCTCCCAGCATCTGACAGCACACATACACAACATACTGTGTGTTCTCATGCATAGTCATGTTGGTTTAAAATGGCCTCTCTTACATAATACAAATATAATAAATCATCTTTTGTTGTTGTCCAAAGGAGGTTGGTATAAACAAAGAAATTCCCTCGAGAGATCAGACTGAGCTTAAAAGAGTCCAACTCTCAACTTTAACCCACTCTGAAAGAGATTTTTCAATGTTTGTGAACGTACCCTTCATCCTGATGCAGGTATTTGGCCGAACTCCAGCTAATAATAATGAGCATCGGGATCCCTGTGGGAACACAATTAAGCTTTAATTGTAAATTTGGAATATGCATTCCCTTCAATCTATGCTCATGCAAATATTTTTGTCTTTTACTGTTCAAGTTTGGCTCTAATCAAACGTTTTGGTAATTCGGTAGAAGTTCAGAAGAATATAAACTTAAATAGTTTTTGCATAAATGATGTGTTGTTTATAATTTACTTGTTTTTAAATAATCAAAACAGACCCCTTGGACTACAACATCATAACCTGTTTCTCATCTTTATGCTCTGATTTAAATAAGTACACCTACTTAAAATCATAGCCCACCCAAAAATAAAATTTCTATCACTCTCATGTCTTTCCAAACCTGTGTGAGTCTCTTTCTTTGGCAGAACACAAAATAAGATATTTTGAAGAACGTTGATAACAAAACAGTTTCTGTTCCCATTGACGTCCATTTTTTTTATATTTTGTCTCCATATGCAAATATTATTTATGTACATATATAAAAATTCCATATATGAAATACTCAGCCATGCATACGTAAATCATGTTGATATTTAGCAAATATAAAATACATGCATTTATATGTTTTTTTACAAAACATATTTATATGAAGATTTATTTTTTTTGTATACATGTTGTTTTAATAAAATTGTATACATAAATAAAATATATATTGTTGACAAATATGGTTGCTACACATACGGAAATAATCATATGGATATTTATACATATTTACATTAGAGCTGATAATTTAACAAATTAATTTAATTAGTTATGGAAAAATAACATGATTCAAATATTTTAATAGTTAAAGAACTTACATTTTATTTATGTTATGTTATCTTATTTTATGTGCCACTAAAATTCAATATATTGGGGCAAAAAAAAGCCCCGTATGAGTTTTTATGTCTCATATTTATGTAACATGATAAGCGATATCACATGAGTAGTGAGAGCAATGTCACACGAGTGTTGTTTTTGTCCCAAATAGCAGAAATACAAATGTGATTTTAAACAACAGATCAGTAAAAAAGAAGTTAATTTTAAACACAATATTGTCTGTTTATGTTCAAATCAGCCAACAAAAATATAACCTATAAAGTCACAGCAGAACTGTTGTGCGTCTCTGAGCAACTCACAGCGGGAATTCATTTCTGAATGAATCCGCATTTTGAACGAATTGTGTGAACCAATGATTCAGATCATTACAGTAATAGTTCACCCAAAAATTTTAATTCTGTCATCATTTACTCACCCTCATGTTGTTTCAAACCTGTATGACTTGGTGCTGATACACCTTAAGTGTAGGTGTCATGAAGGGATCATGAACACGGGCAACTTTTTGAGCAATGTTGCTGGGTAATGTTGCCATCAAAGGGCAACAAGGTGAGATACAGAGCCCACCACTGATCTAAAGTATCCAGATAGAAATCTATTGCCCATTCTCAACGGAAAAGTGCCAAGCAACATTCCCCCAGATATCATCACCTTTATTTTATTTTGTGGAACATAAAAGAGAGAATTTTAAAGACTGTAGGATTGTTGGTGTCCAAGCTGTTTTAATTAACAATAACTTTCACATGAACAAAAATAAGTTCTCAAATCATCTTCTTTTATGTTCCATATGTAACGGAACACACAACACGGAATCCAAGGATAAGTCTTTAATACGAGTAACGTATGGTAATACACTAAGACAGGACAAAATACGAACGAAACAAGGGACTATGAGTACTAAACTAAATGAGGACTAATAAGGAAATCAAATGATAACAGGTGAGGAGTGATTAATCAAAAACCATGGCAACAAATAAGGAACTGAAATAGAAGGCAGGAACACTGGGAAAACAAAAACCAAAAGGGCCATAAACGTAACACCATAGTTTATGTTAGGCCGTTGTAGTCTAAATGTTTGTGTGTAATACATTTTATGTTAATTCAAATAAAATATTTCTTTCTAAAGCTACTTTTTGTTTTGATACTTTTCTCATTTAACGCAACAATGGCTTTAAATGATATGTTATGGATATTTTTACAGCCAGATTGATTTAGCAATTAATTATATTAATTAATCACCACATCACATAATTACATTTTATTTTTTTTAAATAAGATTTACATTTTTGAATCGAATGACACCCCTAATTTACATATACAAATTTTACTATGCTTATCTATCCAGAGAATATACATATGTGGAAATTATATATCACCTTATATCAGCAACATATATGGCAATATCACTCATATAGGGCAATATATGTTACATTTCTGTATGGGACCATACAGTGGAAATCAATGAGATCCTAAAGTAAACACTTGAATACTCAACCAAAGAACCTACTTCATTCATCGTTATAGGAGCTCCTTGTTTAGCAAACAAAAATAAGGATTTTTAGTCACCTCAGTAAGTACTTGATCACTTAAGCCACAATAAAAATGTCCTAATGTCGCTGAATTACATAAAATATTGCGGCAAGTGTCATTTATGGTAAACGGTACTAGAGCTTTTCTCAAAACTAACTCAATGGCTTTTAATCTGCTGGTTTTTATAGACATTTTTAGTGGATGTATGAAATCAGTTCTCCTTAAAGGCGTCATGAACAGCCTTTGTTTTTTATTTTGTACTGTCCTCTGAGGTCCACTTATAATGTGATCATGATTTTTTACATCAAAAAACATAATATATATAAGTAATAGGCTATTTTCTGTCCTGTTTTTGAATCTACGGTAAAATTAAGTGAACAAAGGACCGAGTTGTTACTGATGCAGTCTGGATCCTCATTAAAAATAAAGTTTATCCACTCTTTCCTAGCACTGGGATCAGAAGGAAGGCAATGCAAAGACTGTTTTTACACAACTTAGCACTGCACAGCATCTTGTTGTCTTCGCAGCATCTTTATCGTTTGGTTTCTGCGTAGATCTGTGCATTTGCCTCTCTCGTAAACACTACATGCATCAATAGGTGGGTGGGGCTAAAAGCAGGCGTTGATCTTCTTCTGCGGAAGCGGTGTTTAGCCACACTATTACGTCATAGAGTAGAACATTCCACAAGCTATCGTTTTAACAGACTGGCTTTAATATAAGCTGTTTTTAGACTAAACAAAGTTTCCTGAAACTTACAGGATGTTTTAATAGTATAATGACCTCTTGTATGTCAAAAGATCAAGGAAATTTGGTTTTTCAATTCATGACCCCTCTAAAGGGGTCTTATTATGCTTTTTCACTTTTTGAATCTTAGTCAGTGTATATATTTGGGCATAAAACGATCTACAAAGTTACAAATCTCAAAGTCCACTCCAAAGGGAGATATTTTGTTTAAAAAAAAAATAATTTTCAAGAACTACAATGAACGGCTCATTTGGACTACAAAGTTGTTTTCCTGTATTTGTGACATCACAAATTGTAAATCCCGCCTACGGAAATTTGAATGGTTGGTGGGTCCAACAGCGCCTCCTACTGGCAGAGAATATGTGGCCACAAATAGTGTAAATCTGTGGGACTATGGTATAAATAAATTCAACTGTATAACAATTTCAGTGCAATTCATGTTATAATGTAATAATTAAAGAACTATAAATATAATACATATTACCGTTGCACTTATCTGTACATAGTCAATGCAGTTATTAAGCTATTGTTGACATCCCATCTAAAACGTGATTTAGCCAAAAAAACAACAACAACAATAACATTACCACTTTAATATGTCTTGCAATATCCGTGCGTGCAAAGGTTCTGCGCGATCCTCTTGTTCAATATTCTCGAGGTCTGAACTGATTTAGCAATATTGATGAACTTGCTGTTTTGGCAAGGGGCGGGACAATACTGAAACACCGTCTAAGCTGTTCGCCAATCACAACACACTGGGACAGCTAACCAATCACAACACATTTCGTTTTTCGGAAGGCGGTTCTTCATCAAACCCGGAACTAATCGAGCAGTTTGCATCAGGCTGGGGAGAAAGGTATTGTAATAATGTAAATTATGTTAAAAATGAGAGCACCAAGCATGAGAGCATGTTCTAGTACACCCCCAAAACAAAATCAAGACTTTGTAAAAAAGCATAATAGGCACCACACACAATATATAAAAAAATATATATTACAAAAGGGGGTTTTGCTTTGAAGATGCCATGGAATAACCATTTTTAGTTCCCCAAAGTCAGTGAACAGTTCTTCAAAGAACCATTTTTGCAATGGAAGTTTAAGGAATAATTGACGACTCTGCTCATCCATCGCCTCCGTTGCTTCCAAAATTCCAAAACGTAATTTTAGACCTAATAACGATCGAGGCTAAAGCCGTTGATAACAGATTAATGCAGTTAATAACTAAGTTATTAGAGATAGAGAGAGAGAGAGAGAGAGCATGTGAGTTACCTCTGTGAGTCTGTGCGTCTCACAAAAGTGTTCGGCTAATGTCTCTAACGTTAGTGAAACTTTAAGTTAATTCTCATCATGAACAGCGCCATTGTTACCTCGCTTGTGAGAAGTCATAGTTTGTAAGTAGTTAAACTCACTGTCGTCAGAGTAGCGCTTACAACATTAGCGTGTCTGTTACATGTGTGCAAACTGCATGTGCGTCTGTGAGGGAGAGATAGCGGGAAAAAGAGTATGTGCTTTCCGTACATAATAAAATGTAATTTTGTGGCAAAAACATGGAAATGATCTGTCATTTTTATCATATTGCTTACTATATTCATTTGTTTGGCCAGTGTCGTTGTGGGTTTTGGTTATTTTGCTGCTGTAAGACCTTTGAAATAACAGAAATCATTTGGCAAAGTGATATGGACATGTAATGCGGTCAAGAGCTCCCTTGAACTACATTCGCCGTGCGTTTCCCTGAAAATAATTGCACACCTTAGAAGGTTCATCAGCCAATCAGATTAAAGCATTCAAGCAATTAACACAGTATAATTGGAATTTAAAGGTTCTTCGTGGAAACATAGATGCCAATAAAGAACCTTTATATTTAAGAGTGCAGGTGCAGAGAATGATATTAACTATCAAAATGATCTACTAACATTTGACAACCACAAAATGTCACAATATTTTCAGGAGAAAGGATCCTACCCCAGCCAAGCAGGATGTACCAGTGCAGGCGTTTCTTCTGTGAACGCAGTGAGAGGTTTATGAGGCTGTGCAGATAATGTCCTTCCACCAGCAGCCAGCTGTAATTTGCCAGGATGCAGTAATTAGACAGGAACAGTGCCACTTTACAGCCAGGCTGAGGGGAATCCCGGAAACACAACAGCTCAGAGAGTTTATCTGTACATTTCTTTATGATGTATATGTAGAATTTAATGCAATTATGTGTGTGTGTTGTGTGATTGTTTATATGTACCGGATGAGAGTTGCAGTGGTAGTAATCCTGTGAGTAATGCAGTGCAGCATCTCTGATGAAGATGAAGATGGCTCTCAGGATGAAGGACAAAAATAGCTGCATGTGGATAAAATTACGAGTACAGTGCAGCTTCCTGGAGGAGGGATGGGGGTTGGGATGGAGAGAAATTTAGAGAGAGGATGAGGCTTTTTAAACGAATAAAACATAATGTGTGTAAATTCAGTGTGGCATGTGGGGTTTTTCTAAACTAGACATTTTCTAAACTTATCTAAATGTAAACATCAAAATATTAAACATCTTTATCATCACAAAGCCTGTCTGGAACTTGGAACAAGAATGGCAGAATTCTTTGGCTATGTCACAGAGTTTAGGCTCAGACAAATTCGTTACGATGTCGGGATACTTTCCATCTTCCATGTTCTCGCTCAGAATGACAGCTATTTTAATTTGAACTTCTTTTCGGATGATTTGCAGTTGTTATCACTAACAGAGCAAGCACTGGAGGACAGTTTCTCTTGCTTGAGGATTTCTGTGAGAGCTGCAGAGTGTTCCTTTTAAAAAAAATTATGGAATGGTTTATGTGTGTTTAACATAAACTGCAATTTCCTATATCTTTTTGATATGAAAGTTTGTGTAAGTGTAGGAGAGAATCATTAGTATTGTGCTTACTTAAAGGTACTCCACTATCCCAAAATGCACAACTCGATTCACACTGTTTGATCTATGAACACGTATGACATCTCAAATCATGCAGCGTGTTAATTTTGTGAGAGATTGTACTTTTTTTGTTTACAATTGTACTTGATTGTTATTTTTGTTTAGTAGCATAAAAACAGGCAAACTAATCATATACAGATATGTTTGTTTCCACCACAGAATAAAAAAAGGAAACGGTGATTTTTTTTTTGTCTCGCAATTCAAACAATTTCTCGCACTTCTGAGAAAATAGAATTGTGAGATATAAAGTCAGATTTCAGACTTTATCACAATTATAAATGTTTTCTCAGAATCTACGAATTCCAGAGTTCTCAGGTAGGCTTAAAGCGTCGTTGAATAAACACGTTATTTTTGTTTTCTTTACTCACAAAAAGTATTTTCGTAGCTTCATAAAATTAAGGTTGAACCACTTAGTCACATGGACTATTTTAACAATGTCCTTACTAGTTGAATTGCTGAATGAAGGTCTTACGGGTTTGGAACGACATGAATGACAGAATTTAAATTTTTGGGTGAACTATCCCTATGTTGAAAGTATGTTGAAGGAGGAACTTAAGCCATATTTAAACATCAGAATATCATAAACTGTTTCCATTCAAAGTTGCAAATTTAACTTATGCACAAAATTGGAATATTGCATAAAACATTTGTAAATAAACCACCATTTCCATCCGACAAGACAGAAGAGCAAAACTGCTAAACTGGCACCAAATATCACTAAGAAAAAGGGAAGTAGGACAAGCCAGAGTGGGTCTTTCTTCATATAAATTAATTGCGCCTCAGAGCGTGCAGACAAAATACAATAAACTCAGTCATGTTATCTTGCTTTTGAAGACAGATGCCCGCTTTTCGGGAACACAGTCATGAAAGGCGGCTCTGGGAGGTAATTACACCAAAAAACTTTAACGATAGACTTTGGCTCAGCCATTTCAGAATGACTAAAACAGCATGCTGTGCAACGAGATCGGTCTGCTGGATGGTCCAGTTATGCCGTCCCATCTCACAAAGTCACATGATTTTTTTTTATGCGCATGAGGAATTTAGGTAAATGTGTTTCCATCATAGTTTATGTGCGTGTTTTCAGTTGTGCATTTTTAGAAGTTATGCACATCTTGGCATTTCCATTCAGTGTTTTTTATGCAATATCCCAAAATGCACAAAAATTGGTAGATGGTAACATAGCTATTGAATCTTGGAGGTGGAGACTCTTTTTACTTGGGCCCAGTAAGCAACCACCAAGAACACCTTAGCAACTGCATAGCAAGTTCTTTGTTTGCTGCTCAGTGTTATTATTACACTTGACTTTATATGCTCATAATGTGAATAATCAAACATACACACACTCACACAGTCTGTTACCTTAACACACACAGCACTGTGAGGGCAATGCTGAGCGACACAAGAGAGATGGCGTATCCCGCAGAATACATAATCTTGGCATAAAAGAAATACTCATGTGAGATCTCCTAAGAGAAGAGACAGATCAATTTACATTATGTAGCATTCACATTTTTCATATATTTATTGTGTTTCTCTGTTACTGGTTCAGTGAAATGAAGATAGGAAGCTATTGTTGTGCTGTTGTCCCTTGTACATGCATTTACTGCTTTTCTTTCTTTAACTTGTAATCTGACCCTAAGTGAAATTTCATGTGTCTTAGTTTTTCTGAAAGAATATGAATATAGAAATAAAACATAACATGATTTTTGATAGTACCAAGTCAATGGGAATTTGCAAGCTGTCGTTGAGCCCATGGCCACAGGCGAGTTCATACGGGGGAAAGACTTCAGACCAGCCATTCTCAGTGCAGTTTTTCATCACCGCTCCTGTGGACAACAGACATGAGACAAACAACAGACAGTACAATTACAGCCCCATCCAACAGTTTATCCCTGAGAACCACCCAGAGTACTCTTCATTGTAAAATACTTTATAAAATGTCCATAATCATATACGGCGCCAATAATCAGTCATTCTGTTGTTCATTAACTCTATATATAAAGCTGCTTTATCATATTAGATACATTAATATCTAATTTATCTTATCTAAACATTGCTTGAAAAGCCTGTTGCTCACAATCTATTCATGCCTTCTGTCATCTGATTGCTAGTTCAGACTTTTTTAGCAAGTAAAAGGCCTTTTAGTATAATTGTAAAAACATCCCCCTTTAGGTCATGGTTCATTCGCTGGGAAATCTTTCCTGATTTTTTTATAAAGTAAACTTAAGGATAACGTTTTTATTGTTTGTAATTTTCAAGATGAACACTACTGGACTGAAGCAACTAAGGTTGACTTGATTATTCATGCATATGTTTTTTTTTTTATTAAAATGTATCACATATGATCCATCAGCTTTTGAGGAATGTTTTTTTGTTCATCATTGTATTCCATTGCATTACTTTACCTCCACAAACACTACAGCATTTTGATTATAAAACTAGGCATTGAAATATCATCTTACTAAGACATACTTTTGGAAGATATAGAATGACAGCTGATATTTAAATGCATTGTATCTAAGTAATTTGTTATACTGTTAAAGATCTCATTGATTTACATTACAAGCTATCAGAATTTCATCTTACTTTTTGGGCATATACTGTAAATATCAGCAACGCCTCCAAATTACATACTTCTGATCTTTTTTTGCCACCAGATTTGTTTTCCTTCCTTGAGTGTGACCTCAATATTCTCACTATATTACACTATATGAATCATAAAAGTCGTTACACAAAACATAAAAGACACATGCTAATTTTTGTTTTGCTTTGAATTTTGTCTTAAATGTTCAATTAACTCTTCCATTTCAAAACAATTTATTCTTTGAAAGATTTTTTTCAGATTTCTTTTTTTTTACAGGTTTAATAATATTGAATTCAGGAACGCTTGTTTGTGAAAACCCAGGATGCACCAGACCTTTGACCCGAAGGAAACTGGGGCATGGCCGTGACACAGTCTCTCCCACTTCAGCATGAGGCCAACAGTTCAGATCATCCCATAAAGCACTGCAACCTGGAGTGGGAGTACAACAGAATTCAGAGTGAATCTGAACAGTGTGACAACTACAAGCGTATCTGATTATTGCTCTACTAAAAGACACATTTGTATATCTGTGAGTCGTGTTTTCATTTGTATTTTGTGAATGTAATTTTGTTATGAATTTGCAAATCATATTTTGTAAATATGAATGTATGAATTTCTGTTTGAGAATATATATACTTTTTTGTGAATGTGAATTATCTTACAGATTTATGAATTTTATTTTGTAAATGCATTTATTTTGAGACTATTCTAGTTCCATATTGGAAGAAGATTTACATTCTACAACAGCAGTGTGATGAAACAATGACTATTTGGAATGGATATTCCTTGACATTCACTTGTGCAGACCAATGATGTTTCAGAGGGTACCATTTTACAAATTCCTAAGTTATAAAATCATGTTTTTAAAGATTGAAATAAAAGATTGTAACAGCCACATTATGTACAATGACAGCTTATCAAACCATACAGAGGCCTCTACCAAGTGGTTGTACTGGCAGGGAAAAGGGAAAGGGAAGTGGTGTGTGGCCAAGTATGGTGACCCATACTCTGAATTAGTGCTCTGCATTTAACCCATCCAAGTGTACACACAGTAGTGAACATACACCCGGAGCAGTGGGCAGCCAATGCTGCGGCGCCCGGGGAGCAGTTGGGGGTTTGGTGCCTTGCTCAAGGGTCTCACCTCAGTCGTTTCTTTATAATTTGGTGTAAATACACCAAATATTTCACAGTGATGCTCTAATACAAAAACTACTTTAAAGAAGAGTGGAAGCTATTAAAATTGACTAACTGTCAGTCAACATTAATGTAGGTGTCCATACAGGTTGTTATTGGATGAATTTTATGCCCCCAAATTAAGATTCATAAACTAGATCAATGTTATGTTATTAGCATTAATATATTATTATAGTTTTATTTATCTCTCTCCTTTTGCTGCCTCTCTCTCAGTCTGATGAATGGCAGGAAAGTTGTGTAGGGTTTGTAAATGTTTCTCTCTGTACTTTCTCTAATGAAATATGGAGAGGAGAGGTTGTGAGGAGCAAAAGAGATCTGTACAGCGTTGTACTGTTATTATGATGTGCCTGTGTTGACAGGCCTATATTGACTGTTTCCTGTGTATGTAAAGGATGGACAATATTTTGAGGACAAAAGGATTCCTGCTAACAGAGTGAGAAACCTCAAGGCCTGTTCACACTGACAGTTTTATTGCCGGAAGTCTGAGAGTGGCCTAATGTTGGTCCTTCCTACTGATGGAGGGTATTCCACAAAGCAGGTTATGTGAAAGTAAAGTTCACAGAAAAGTGCTTGGTTGTTATGATGCGGAATATCAGCTAAAGTAATATGATAGAAGCATCACGAGTGAAAAGATTCTCCAAGGTTTATTTTTCATAACAGTATTGTGGTAGTCTGGGAATTCCATCTGGTGATGACACAAATACTCTGAGACAAGCAATATTAACTTCTCCATTGTTGTTCAGTTGTAGTAGTACAAGCAGGTGTGACGATTGGTCCGTGTGGTATTAGTACCGCCCCTCCTCCACTGTGATTGGTTAGCTGACTAAAAAGTGACAGTGATGAGCGCTGCGTTTTACCCAAAGTTGAACATTCTTTAACTCTCGGCAGCAAGAAAAAACGCTCTGAGTTCTGTGAAAAAATGCTCAGTGCTTCATCACACTCCTGCTGTTTTAAAAAATGCGGTGCTTCCATTGAAAGCAACTGTAAAAATACGCTAGGTTATTCTAGTAATGAATAACCTAATGTTTCGGTTTCAAAACTGAGGTAACTGTTAGCGTATGTAAGCAGCTTTAGCAACTAATTCTCTGAATGCAACCACAACTGCCTAGGTGGTGATATTCACTAAGAATGCAAATCGCAATTATCTGTACTTCCTCAACAGACAATGAAACAGCCATTTTTTGGTTGTTAAAAAAGGTGCGCTCATAAAAAAACGTTGCGTTCGATCCTTCTTCTTCTTGATTTTAATGGCAGTTAGCACACAACTTCAAGGTGCATTACCGCCACCTGCTGGTTAGGAGTGTGGGCCAAGTTCGCAAAACCCTTTTCATTCAATCCTTCGCTGCCTGTGCTGATTTAAATCTAGCGGGTCTGTTGTGTGTCGTGTCACAAGTTCAGTGACGCAGGCAGTGGCAATTTTCTCCAGCCAATCAGTGATCAGCAGAGTTTGCACGTCACGTTTTGGTAACGGTACGGTTCGCTTGGAACCTCAACCGATGTGGTTCTGAAAAAAGTACCAGGTACTGTACCCAGTGGAAAAATCCCCAAAAGTGAACAGTACCGAACCGTACGATGCCGTACCATGCAGTGGAAAAGCGCCATAAATGTCTGTTCAGTAGTCCCTGTGAAACAAACAACACAGTTTTTGTGGTGTCTCTAGTTATAAAAGCAGCTGCAAGCAATTTCCAAAATACACTTATCTCTGCACCAATAAAATGTGTAACACTTTACCAAGTTATGTGTAAAATATAGTTAATTCGACTTGCAAGTAGAAAGATTCCTTTGAAATTCTCATGACTTTTGGCACGTGAGTTAGTACACTCTAAAAAAATTGCTGGGTTAAATGCAAGACTGTCCCAGGTAAAAAAAAAAACACTAAGAAATGCTGGGTTAAATACAACCCACTGCTGGGTGAAATATGGACAAACCCAGCAACTGGGTTGTTTTGACCCAGCAGTTGAGTTAAATGTTTAACCCTACCTTCTGGGTAGTAACCCAACCGCTGGATCAAAACAACCCAGTTGCTGGGTTTGTCCATATTTCACCCAGCAGTGGGTTGTACTTAACCCAGCATTTTTTAGAGTTTTTTTTTTTGTTGACCTGGGACAGTCTTGCACTCTGTGGCCAAAAGTGTGGGTACTGGGACAGGTCTTAAGTTTTAAACTCTGGGTTGACTGAACTAACTCCAGACTGCATCTTTGGAACTAATAGATAACCACGAGAAGCAAGGTTTGCAGTTTGAGGGTTTATGTGATGGTAAATTAACCTGGACGTGTACCTGGAAACGAGCTAACATTTTAGCACTTCTGGGTTTCATCGTCCTGAAGTCAGTATTTTTTATATTTTTTATTTTTTTATGGAATTTTGGTTAAATACCTCAGAAAAGGTCTGTTTAATACAAGCTCAAGCTATTTTCGCATTTTAATCTATGACAGAAAATACATTAGTAATACCACCTTGTGATTTTTTTAAAGCTTTTACTTGTTTTGAAAAAGGATGTTGCTAACAAGTGGCTAAATGGGACTACAGAGTTTGTCAGGAACATTAAACATCATCACGTTAAAATTGTTTGTTTAAAGCCTATGTTTAGCCTTTTACTTCTGGCGATTGTATTTAGGCTTCAAAATTAATAAAAGTTGTGTTCATTTGTGAAGATTTATCATGATGAAGAAAAAGTGCAAGAATCACAAGAGCTTATTTTCTGCAATAATGGGATTTTGTCAAGGGAACTAAGGTGATGTGAACTATACTGGGTTTGACTACAAAAATACGTCATTACTCTACAGCACTGCTGCTTATTTGCATAAAGATAAATTCTTCCCAACTTTGACACATTGCTGGACATGCCCACATTACGCCAATGGTCGCTGTTGCTCATGTCACTGTAAATCACCAACTGTCATTGAATCCGGTCACTTTGTCATTCCAAAGCACTGTACATGTAAACAGGGCATTAGAGTTTATGATACTGTCACTTGAATGCACACAGACCCTCTCAACTGAAAACAGCAGATGCTCACACTCGCATTACATTGTATTCTGAGTAGGCAATAGCTGTGCCAGCATTAGACCAGCAATTGTGTGTGTACTCACTGCGCTGGAGGGCATTATATATCTATAATCTGATAAGGGTGTGATTTATGGAATATGGATTATGAAGGCCATTCTCTAAACTTCCCTCTTATATCACATTACACCTCTTAGGAACACACATAAACACTTATCATTTTGTTTGTCCACATAAAAGACAAGTATAAAAGGGCATTAGGTGTCTTAATGTGTATGAAGGAGGCTTGTGGGAAACACTCTAGGCATATCAAAAATTGCTGCCCTCTATATGAACTCAATCTTCTCATTAGGTGTATGTGCATGAGAGAGAGAGTGACTGTAATGGCTTGCCTGTGCGTGTGGACCCGGTCTCTGTCAGGTTCTCTTGATAGATGATGTTGTAGCAGTTTTCCTCCTCTCTGAGCAAGAAGTCTAGATCACATTCTGGAGGAATGGCACACACCTTCACCAGCGCACACACACACACACACACACTTATGTACTGGTGTCAAACACAAAACCTGTACAGCAGACTAAGAACTCAGAAAGCAAGGCTTCAAATTAAGAAATTAAATATATGCACTACTAGTCAAACGTCTGGTATAATTATGTTTTTTAAGAGGCTGCATGTCAAAAATACAGTAAATTAGCAATATTTCTGAAGGATCATGTGACAGTTTAGACTATAGTAATGATGCTGAAAATTCAGCTTTGCATCACAGTAATAAATTACATTTTCAAATAGAAAACAGTTCTTTTAAACTTGAATAATATTTCACAATATTAATGGGTTTACTACATGTTTTATCAAATAAATGTAGCCTTGGTGAGCAGAAGAGACTTCCAAAAAAATTTAAAGATGTTCTTAATTATTTAAAACTTTTCACCAGTAGCATATATAGGCCTATATGTACAGTTGGGCAAAAAAGTATTTAGTCAGCCACCAATTGTGCAAGTTATCCCACTTAAAAAGATGAGAGGCTTGTAATTTTCATCATAGGTACACTTCAACTATGAGAGACAGAATGGGGGGAAAGAATCCAGGAAATCACATTGTCTGATTTTTAAAGAATTTATTTGCAAATTATGGTGGAAAATAAAGTATTTGGTCAATAACAAAAGTTCATCTCAATACTTTGTTATATACCCTTTGTTGGCAATGACAGAGGTCAAACGTTTTCTGTAAGTCTTCAGGAGGTTTTCACACACTGTTGCTGGTATTTTGGCCCATTCCTCCATCCAGATCTCCTCTAGAGCAGTGATGTTTTGGGGCTGTCGCTGGGCAACACGGACTTTCAACTCCCTCCAAAGATTTTCTATGGGGTTGAGATCTGGAGACTGGCTAGGCCACTCCAGGACCTTGAAATGCTTCTTACGAAGCCACTCCTTCGTTGCCCGGGCGGTGTGTTTGGGATCATTGTCAAGCTGAAAGACCCAGCCACGTTTCATCTTCAATGCCCTTGCTGATGGAACGAGGTTTTCACTCAAAATCTCATGATACATGGCCCCATTCATTCTTTCCTTTACACGGATCAGTCGTCCTGGTCCCTTTGCAGAAAAACAGCCCCAAAGCATGATGTTTCCACCCCCATGCTTCACAGTAGGCATGGTGTTCTTTGGATGCAACTCAGCATTCTTTCTCCTCTAAACACAATAAGTTTTTGCCTAAAAGTTATATTTTGGTTTCATCTGACCATATGACATTCTCCCAATCCTCTTCTGGATCATCCCAATTCTCTCTAGCAAACTTCAGATGGGCCCGGACATGTACTGGCTTAAGCAGGGGACACGTCTGGCACTGCAGGATTTGAGTCCCTGGCGGCATAGTGTGTTACTAATGGTAGCCTTTGTTACTTTGGTCCCAGCTCTCTGCAGGTCATTCACTAGGTCCCCCCCGTGTGGTTCTGGGATTTTTGCTCACCGTTCTTGTGATCATTTTGACCCCACGGGGTGAGATCTTGCGTGGAGCCCCAGATCGAGGGAGATTATCAGTGGTCTTGTATGTCTTCCATTTTCTAATAATTGCTCCCACAGTTGATTTCTTCACACCAAGCTGCTTGCCTATTGCAGATTCCGTCTTCCCAGCATGGTGCAGTTCTACAATTTTGTTTCTGGTGTCCTTCGACAGCTCTTTGGTCTTGGCCATAGTGGAGTTTGGAGTGTGACTGTTTGAGGTTGTGGACAGGTGTCTTTTATACTGATAACGAGTTCACACAGGTGCCATTAATACAGGTAACGAGTGGAGCACAAAGGAGCCTCTTAAAGAAGAAGTTACAGGTCTGTGAGAGCGAGAAATCTTGCTTGTTTGTAGGTGACCAAATACTTATTTTACAGAGGAATTTACCAATTAATTAATAAAAAATCCTACAATGTGATTTCCTGGATTATTTCCCCCCCATTCTGTCTCTCATAGTTGAAGTGTACCTATGATGAAAATTACAGGCCTCTCTCATCTTTTTAAGTGGGAGAACTTGCACAATTGGTGGCTGACTAAATACTTTTTTGCCCAACTGTATATACATACAGATGCATCTCAAAATATTTGAATATAATGAAAAAGTTCTTCTTTTTTTTTTTTACTACTCATGAAAGTCAAAAATCCAGTACATCAAAATATAGGAATATTTATATTCAACCATCCCTACAGTATAAATAGTATCGCTTGTTCTTTGAAACCACAATAATGGGGAAGACTGCTGACTTGGCAATGGTCCAGAAGACAATCATTGACACCCTCCACAAAGAGGGTAAGTCACCGAAGGTCATTACTGAAAGGAGTGGCTGTTCACAGAGTGCTGTATCAAAGCATATTAAATGCAAAATTGACTGGAATAAATTGGGTAGGAAAGGTGCACAAGCAGCAGGGATGACTGCAAGCTTGAGGAAACTGTCAAGCAAAGCCGATTCAAACACTTAGGAGAGCTTCACAAGGAGTGGACTGAAGCTGGAGTCATCTTACCTGGGTTAAGGAGAAAAAGAACTGGACTCTTGCTCAGTGGTCCAAAGTAGAGGTCTTCACGGAGGACCCGAGACCTGAGGACCCGGGACCCCCGTACGGGTTCGGGTCTATATTTTATATGGTCAGCCGGGTCCGGGTCGGGTCCCAATCTATTATGTCGGGTTTCGGGTCTGTTTAACATTGTGTGTAATACCCGAGACGATCGGAGAACACCGCACCTGCCAGTGATCAGTGTCAGTCGGCACTTTGCCTGTGTTTTATAACTTGCAACTTGTAAAATTAGGACATGGAAAAAACAACATCCGTCACCGATCGTGACAGCAAGTAGACTTTTAAAGATGGAATAATGAGTGGATTAAGAAGGCTCTTTCTGTTGGCAAGAGAGAGGAACAGCCTAACATGGATGTGAATTTATTGGCAAGGAGGATTGTATGCATCGCAGTCAGGGAGAAGGCTACTAACAGTAGTTAAGCTATTTTTTTTTTTCTTCGCAACTTATTTATATTTGTTAATAGTAGTTTTGCTGTGCAATATGTGCCGATCGGGTGCAATTGGGTCTGTGTCTTTCCAGCCAGGTTCGGGTCCAAATTTCGAATAATAGTCATGTCTGCGTCGGGTCCGGGTAGTACATTTAAGGCATTTCTCAAGTCTGCATGGGTTCGGGTCCCACTTTCAAATAAAATACGGGTCCGGGTTGGTTCCGTGCAGCACATTTACAGGTCTCTTCGGGTTCGGGTACAAATTTTTGGGCCCGTGAAGACCTCTAGTCCAAAATCCTCTTTTCAGTTAAAGTAAATTTTGCATTTCATTTGGAAATCAAGGTCTGGAGGATGACTGGAGAGGCACAGAACCCAAGCTGCTTGAAGTCCAGTGTGAAGTTTCCACAGTCAGTGATGATTTGGGCTGCCGTGACATCTGCTGATGTTGATCCATTGTGTTTTATCAAGTCCAGAGTCAATGCAGCCATCTACCAGGAGATTTTGGAGCACTCTATGCTTCCATCTGCTGACAAGCTTTATGGAGATGCTGATTTCCTTTTTCAGCAGGACTTTAGCACCTGCCCACAGTGCCAAAACCACTTCCAAGTGGTTTGCTGAGCATGATATCACTGTGCTTGATTGGCCAGCCAACATGCCTGACCTGAACCCCATATGGAATCTATGGGATATTTTCAAAAGAATGAGAAACAGTCGATCCAACAATATAGACGAGCTGAAGGCTCAATAGTGCCTCAGCAGAGCCACAGGCTGATCGCTTCCATGCCATTCCTCACTGATGCTGGAGTTTGTGCTAAAGACCCGACCAAGTAAAATGCATAAAGTAAAGTGCATAAATGAACATACTTTAAAGAACTTGAACTTTTCTGTTTTGCAAATCCTTTTTGTGATTGATCTTAGAAAATATTCTAATATTATGCGATACTGGATTTTTTTAAATGTTTTACTTTACATGTAACTAATCTAGAATATATGAAAGTTTTGCTTTCTGAAATAAGTTACAACACAAAAAAATAATTTTCTCATGATGCACCTATATATATATATATATATATATGTATATATGTATATATATATATATATATATATGTATATATGTATATATATATATATGTATATATGTATATATGTATATATATATATATGTATATATGTATATATATATATATATATATATATATATATATGTGTGTATATATATATATATATATATATATATATATATATATATATGTGTATATATATATATATATATATATATATATATATATATATATATATATAGGTGCATCTCAAAATATTTGAATAATGGTATAATGCAATACAACATATATTATATTTTAATAAGATATTAATTGAAGCCTCTGTTGTCATGACAGAGGAATTGTATACAGTTAAAGCCAGTTGTCACTCGTTTTGTTGTAATTGTCAACAATTTCTCAACAAATATATCTTGATCAGAACAACAGTTTGATATTTATATTAGTATTTTTGTTCTTTCATAAATCAATAAACAAATTACAACTTCCCCCTACGTGACAACATGCCCCTCTGTGTTAACTGTATAAATGAACATTAAATGACCTTTGCATTATAAAAGTACGTCACCTGTATAACAAATTCAACATTCTGCTCTAAACTCACGTGAGAACAGGCGTGAAGTAAAGCCGCGAGAGCAACCAGGTGTAAAGCGGCAGAAATCTTCATTTACAAAACTTCTGTTTGCAGAGCAAGATAACAAGCCTATAATCTCGGTCTTCTGATGGAAATATCTCCTGGCGCTCGGTCCCTCTGAGGAAAAGTTTCATCTCCTCTCGCGCATTCCTTGACGCTCGAGCGGTGAACAGACGTGAATGTCCGGTCAGCCCACGAGCGACTGGTGAGACATCTCTTCCAAACATCTACCTGACTGTTAACTGACCTCAGATGCTTGCGTCTCTCAGCACAGCCTCTGATTTACCCATAATAACCATCTTATTGCGCACAAAGAAAATATGACCATATGTGGACTTGCTGTGAACCTTCTTGCACGTGCACTTGATACAGATAAAACAAGATATAAGCCACTTTCCCAATATGATTTTGTACAATATGATTAATAGCTAGATTTTTTAATTTTTTAAAAGAGAATATAGAGCTGCTTTCCCTCCACAATTAAGGCGTTATGAGTGAAAGGTTGCTACAGGTTTTCTAAATCAGTTTTCTTAGGTTGCCGAGGTGTTCATATGAATTTTCACACTTTGACATTAGCTTTTGTGGTGTTTATACCAGGGGCGTGTCTACGTGGTGGCCAGGGGTGGCACCGGCCCCCCCTGAAATTTGGCTGGCCACCCCAGGTGCCCCCCCGTACCAGATGTCTGGCGATAGGCTTGTTTTTAGTTTCTAACTGCATCTGGGGTATCTTGGCATGTGTAGGCAGCTGCCTAGGGCCGCTTTCTTCTATTCTTTATTAATTTTAGGCATTTTATCGTGATCAAAATGATCGTCGAGAGCGCATAATGTTACGCGATCATGTAATGCGCGAGCACGCATCTCTCCACTCGCAAGCGGATTTCCTTCACTCGCACACAACTGGACGTGTGCTTTTACATTTGTATTTTGTTGTTTTTGTATATAGTTATAGAAGCATATCAACCAGGTTCCAGAAATAATCACTAAGGCTGCTTCTGAAATAAGTGGGGGTGCTCTCTTAATGCACATTTTCACATATTTTGTCCCTTCTATTGCTATCAATATGCTGCTACTTCGAGAGCGAATCCCGCATAAATATGCAGATGTCATTCCCAAAACTTTGCAACGTGTGTGTGGGCAAAAAACAAAGTTATACATTTTAAATGGATTGCTTAGAAAGCTCGCAAAGAGTGCTCATAACCAATAAAGCTGTACGTCACTCTTTGTTCATCACAATCTGACAAAGTTCTGTGAGGACCAATGAATCTCACGCTGTGCAATTAATAGCCTATATACTATAGGCCTATTAACATCGTGTATCCAACCCCTCCCCCCGGCCACCCTCTTTTAAGCCAGTGCCCCAGACTGCCCCCCCCCCCCATTTAAAATGCTCTAGACACACCCCTGGTTTCTACTAGGTGGATGCTAGCCTATAAATGGATTTTTTTTTTTCAAAACCAATTATTGATTGTACCCATTTGTTGCCAAGTCTGTGGTTTTTCACAGGGAATTTGGCTACATTTACACTGTTGCCAAGAGGGGAGTTATGGTTTCGGTACCCCACTCACTTAAAAAAAATAAACATTTTTCAAAGTTTCTTCTATTGTGTTTTATGAATGGGTTTGGGACAGAATTTTCGTGTTTGGGTGAACTATCCATAAAAAAATTTGCAACAGTACTTGTGATAGTGAGCAGCACTACTAAAAACATCTCAAACAGCCCAATCTTAAATTTAAGTTCCAGATTTACTACCAGCTTGTGCCAGCACAAACCCTCTATTGGCTTAAAAAAACTAATGTCAGGATTTACTAAACACACACAATTGAAATGTAGGGGTGAGAACTATTATCTGTTATCAGCTGTTATTTTTGCAGCTGACCCTAGTGAAAATGAGTTTCCCTTTCAGACTCAAAATTTAAGGGAGGAGAATATTTAAATAAATCACTTTCCACTTCCACTTCCATCAGCACTTTTATAGGATTGCAGTCTCATGCTAATTAACCATGTTGAACACTACATGGACATAGGACAACATGAGATTTGAGGTTGTGCCTGGTGACTACTGAATGATATATATGTATTAAAGGGGTTATGACATCGTTTGTTGTTTTTGTTATTTTAATAAGTTCTTTGAGGTTTACTTATAATGTTAATAATGTTTTTTGCACAAAAAATAAATAAATAAAAATAAAATAAATATGTAGTATAATGATTTTTTTCAACCCTTATTCTGACCCTCTCTCAGAAACAGGTTGTTTTTAAGGGGCGGGTCCTTTAAGGCTTGTCAGTATTCGGCCACTGTTATTAGGAAGGTTAGGATGATTTCAAGGGCCTGACGCGGGAGGGGGGCCCCAGAATGTGATTCCTACTGAGGGGCCCCTGGTGTTCATTACAGTCAGACTGATACTATGTGCATTAGTGGGAGGAATGTTTACATCAGTAAGTATGTCAGTAGCAGGCAACAAGTGACTGTCTTTTTTGAGTGAGTCATTGAATCATTCACTCAAACAATTTGTTCAAATTCACTTATTCATTCTGTGTTGCCGTTCGATGCAATAACTTATATGGTGAGAGCTTAAACAAACATTTAATTAATGATTAAACAAGTTCTCCTTCACTCTCGTGTTCAAGAAGCGATGAGTTACATATATCCCCCATTTAAGCAGATTTAGATAAACCCTTATTGCTCTTTACAGCCTTTAATAAAAAGCCCTGCTTTCCAATATTCAGAAACAGCATCATGCTGACAGCTGTGCACTGTATTTCTGTGCGGGTTCCTTTTGCCATATTTGGAAATACAGACACATTTGGAGCATATTATGATATAAAGATGTCTATGTAAGCACTCAATAAGTACTGCTTCGACTCTAAAATGTAGGACAACAGGATGTTCTCGAACAAGACAAAAGTGCTTTGGTTGGTTTTGGTGGTGAGAAATTTACCTGATGTCAAACTTTTTTTTTCAGTCTCATGTACGCTTCCCTGGTCCCACACACACTCACAGGCCTGCAGTATGCGGAAGTCTGGAGATTAATGTTTCTTGGTGCTTATGTAAACTGACATGCTGTCTCTCTTTGATCAATGAGGTGCTTTTTTATTGACTTGATAACAAGATTATGCTCACCAGACAAAAGAGTGTCTGTGTGAACTTATTTTCCCCATGAAAACAAAAGAAATCTGGTGTACTGGTCCCTATGGTAATGTTGCCATCTACACAGGTGCAATTCAACCACATTTGTGAAATGACGTGAGGTCGCCATCCCATTGTCTCCTCTGCCCTGTGAATTCTTCAAAAAAAACAAAAGTTACATTTAAGTGGTTATTGTGTACTGACAAGCATTTATAGTAAACTCAAATATACTTAAATGCCATTTCTATCCAAACTTGCATGTCATGGATTCCAATATATTTGTTATATATATATATTAGTACATATTTGTAATGATGTTGTTATTTAGTAGATTTAAAATATATTAACTTTAAATGTAATGTCATGTAAACACACTACATGTAATCAAGTACTTTACATGTGCTTCAGTATGTTAGCCAACACTTCAAAATAAGTGTACTACTGTAAAGTAAGAATAAAGATTATAAAAACATAATGATTTAAAAATTATTTTAAAGTAAAACTTTTAATTTAACATCATTACAAAGTGCACTTTTTAAAACTGTACTTAAGTGTGTTAAGATATATAGTCATAAAATGAGAATTGTCTTCAAGTACACTTTAGTGGCCTTTAATTTCATTAATATTATATTATCTGCAAGTACGGTTTTTAAAAATATACTTGTAAGATTTAAAATACACTGCTAGTGCACATTAAGTATTAAGCAAACTTATTTTTCTACAAAAATTTGCATTACATTACAAAATGAGGACAACATGTCACTTTACCTAAATCATTTTACTACAAAATGAATATTCTGTCATGTTGTTTCAAACTTTCTTTCTGTTGCAGAACACAGAAGATATTTTGAGAGATGCATCTGTGTTTTTTTGTCCATAAAGTAAAAGTCATTGGGGCCTAGTGCTGTTTTAGACGCCACCGACTTGCATTGTATAGACAAAAACAGTTGCATCATTCTTCCGAACATCATCTTCTCTGTTTTGCAAGAGAAATAAAGTCATATGGGATTGGAATGACATGAGGGAGAATAAATAAATTAATGAGAGAATTTCGGTGTCTCTTTAATGTGACATGTAAAGCTGTTAGGACCTTTGTGAACTTGTGGAGCATTGACTTCATACATCCACCAAAATAACATTTGATTGATATTCAAAGATCATTAACATTTGAGCATAGATTCTACTTTATTTGGTGTTTTGTTTTCTAATACAACAGAATTAAGTGTGGCATAAGTGTCCAAATGCTTTTTGAGACTTCTCTATTCACACAAAGCTGACAAACCCAAACATCATGATGTTGTCACATTGGTGAATCAATTTTATGGTGCGGTAATTTCCACAGACAAGATGAGCTCTCATTGTAAACACTGTTGAAGCCACGATTGTAACTGTCATGTCTTCATCATACCTAAAAAAGTGTCTATATATAGCCAGGCAGACATCAAAGGAAGATTTGAAACGTTGCAAGGCAACCTTGGGCATAATTCACCAGCAAACCAAAGAAAATTACAACCAGTGTCCATAGTAAAGAAACATTGTGTCAATGCATCTCTCTCTCTCTCTTACACAGACACACACACAAACACTCACTTCTCTCTGCAGTGATTCACAGCATGGCTGGAAGCTTTGTGGTTTTTAGACAGTCTGCAACAGCTCAACCTTGTGTGCTGCATCATAACTACTGTACTGTACACAGTAAAGAAAAGCTCAGCATGTTTCATACATGCTCACACACACAAACACACACGTGCGATCAGTTATCACACATACATTTTTAGAGGCCACAGTAAGAGTTTACATTGCTTATATCGCTTTTTTACTTGTATATCCACAACTATTTTATAAACTAATTCAGTTAGTAAAATAATATTAAACAGACAATCCACCCGAAAAAGAAGTTTCTGTCATTATTTAATCACACTCATGTTGTTCCAAACCTAAGTTTCTTTTTTCTGTTGAACACAAAAGAAGATATTTTGAAGAATGTTGGAAAATAACCAAACAGTTGATGGTAGCCATTGACTACTTTCTAGCCACTGAATTATTATTATTATTATTATTTTCATAATATGCAAGCGAATGACTACTATCAACTTTGGTTACTTAATTAGCAATTAGCACAAACAAATATTTCAACTCAACCCTCATTTTCCTTAAAAAGTCTGAAAAAAATTTGAGGCTTTCAAAACCAAAAATGTGAAGCTTCATTTATTATATAAAAGTATTAAGTCTTCTGTTAAACTTCTGTAAATTCTTATTATTTAATAAAAGTTCTTAATTCCTATTATTTAAGCTGTCTTTCATTGTATAGTTGTTTTTTATGTAAATCAAAATTATGGGCATGGTTCTTCATTGTCTGAACTTCCCATTTGTATATACCGCAATATAATATTTATTTTCATTTCCTTATACGGTAGTCAAGTTCTTAACGAGATGGTTATTTCATAATTAATAGGGCAAATTATGAAATAATTATGAACTTACTCTATTTTAGCACATCAGTTTGTTGGGAGTTACAACTTGAAAGTGAATCTCTAAGACAGAGTGACTTCTTGGAAACTCTTGTAAAACTCTACATTTTTTAATGTTTATGGTCTCTTTAAGTTGTGTATCAGCACATATCTCAACAAATCGGTACAATGAGTAGCCTATATCAGTATATCACTCTGTGTCAAATGACAGTAGGGTTACTGTGTGTTCAAATGCAAGTCCTGCCTTGAAGAACATAGCAGTATTTGACAAAGTAGATTTCCTTCTTTCTTCGTCATTGTCTGAGCACAAAATTAATCACCCTCACTAATCTGCACAGACTACAGTAAACTATGTTTTTATTTATTTATATGTAGCCTATTTTTAAACATATATTTATGTCTTAAGAGTACCAGATGACATGAAGTGATGCTGTACATTGAACAGCTGTCTCTCTCTAGTGGCTGTAAAAGATAAATAAAAATGGTTTACACAGTGATTTTGTGTGCCAACATCAAAAATTAAAAATTAACTTAAAAATTAGGCTATATTCTTGCTTGAGATAAAGTGTCACTTAAATTCTTTCATCCTTAAATTCTTCTCACTGTATCTCTCTATTTTCTTCATCCTTTCTTCCAACAGCATCACTGTTGCCTTGGCAATGTGTGACATTTGCGCGGATCAAACCGTCCCAGAGCAGCATTCAGAAATACTGCAAAAAGCAGGTAAATACACGCTTTTTTGACCGTACTTCATCATCTATATCAGGGGTGTCAAACTCAGTTCCTGGAGGGCCGCAGCCCAGCAGAGTTTAGCTCCAAGCCTGCTCCAACACACAAACCATGTAATTTTCAGTTGAGCCTGAACAAATTGATTAGTTGGATCAGGTGTGTTTAATTAGGGTTGGAGCTAAACTCTGCAGGGCTGTGGCCCTCCAGGAACTGAGTTTGACACCCCTGATCTATATAGTAGGCTATAGCATGGATTGACAACATAATTATCTGTTTGTGATTTGAAAGAGCCCATTCTGATAAGCATCCAACTGTGAGGGAAACGAGATCAGAGAAACATGATTAGATATGATATTCTACATTATTGTTTCATACTTTATCATGTAGGCTAAATGTTATGCAACTTATGCAATATACAGGATGTAATATTAACAATGTAATTAAGCCTTATGGAATAATTCTGAACAGAAGATCGACATCTAGTGATTTTATTAACTAGGCCTATCTTGTATGAATATTTCATAAAGTTCATAAATGAATGCTGTAGCGGTTTATTTGACTCAATTTGCTATCGCGCTTGCATTGCAATCAGTTCGGGCAGTAACACATGACAAACACTGTTATGCATCACTTTATTATAGATTTATATATTATTTGACTAAGACTAGGCCTGCATGACAAAAATGTATTGATTTGATTTCAATGTCACAAAATGAACTGCGAGAGGAGAACTATATTGTTTTTAATGGGGTAAATTATGTCCTGTTTTGTGTTTGTCTTAGTGCCATGTGTTCCTTGACCCAGTTTCTCCCTCCTTGTCCTTATTTGGTTTTTCCTGTTCCAGTTCTCATTTGGTCCCATTTGTTACAGCTGTGTTTGATTAATTATCTCGTTTGCCTCCAGCATCCGGTGTTAGACGTCATATAGGCCGTTTCTCAATACCAAGTTCGCAGAGTCTGGACTTCCGTCCTTTCGAGTTTGGACTTGCCAAGTTCGACTCAGAAGAACGAACTCTCGAGGACGGGAGGACGAACTGAATTCTGGGTTATGGCCCGTATCAAGTCCGCACAAGTCACCTCTCGATGCATCCTCGGTAAAAGGGGCGGATCAAGAACACATCCGGGGATTTGAACTGGACTTGGCTAGATGTGAACTTTGAATTGGAACAGTACTTGGGCAGCGACTGATGACGTTTCACAAGTCCACAAGAACACAAGTACAGACAAGTACGCATATTGAGAAACGGCCATAATGTCTCCTGCGTTCTCCATGTTCCTTGGCTTTTGATTTCCATTAAAGACTGTGTGAATTATATCTTTCAAGTCAAGTCAATATTCTTTGTATAGCGCTTTTAACAATGCAAATTGTGTCAAAGCAGCTTTAAATCAGCTTGATATAAAGCTGGGTAGCTTTATATCAGCTTTACAGTATTTAGACGGGGAAATAGTTTGTCAAAATAGTGTCATTCTCCTCTGGCCAGACAAAATCAGTAGTTTAAATCTAGGCTAAAGCAGAATCAGATTGTGCAAAGGACTCATCTGGTTTCTTTGGTCTTGTCCCGATGGCCGTCTTGGAGACAGGGTCTTCACTGGGAATCAGTCTCTGGGGCTCATCTAGGTGTCCTGGCTGTAGAGGTCATCTCTAGGTGCTGATCCACCATCTGATCTGGATACCGACTGGATCCGGGTGGCTGCAGTGACCATTTGATCTGGATAAAGTCTGGATCTGGCTACGGTGACCTCAGAAAAAGAAAGAAACAGACTAATATTAGCGTAGATGCCATTCTTCTAACGATGTAACAAGCGCATTGGGTGTTTTGGGAAGTGTTCCCAGTTCCGGTTGACCTAATTAATGCAGCCTAACAATCCTTTAACGGATTTGAATTATAGAAATGCGATAGTATATTATGTGTAAGACAGGTTAAAGAGATGGGTCTTTAATCTAGATTTAAATTGACAGAGTGTGTCTGCTTCCCGCAGTGTTAGGTACACTGTAAAAACTAATCTATAGAATTTACCCAATAAATGTGAGGTAACAATTTGCATTGACTTTGGTGGGGTAGATTTAATCCCATATATTGAGTATAAACTATCTGAAGTAAAAAGCTATTAAATACTTGCATAAATTGGGTAACAATACCTCACATTTATGTATATATATTCAACAGCTACTTACTCATTAAAATTAGGTAAAAATTATCTCTTCAAATCAAAGTTAATTAATATCAATTACTTATTCAGAGAAGGTAAAATGTACCCCCCACAATAAAGACATTCAGATGGTTCATCAGATCAATGTTTTTAATCCAAAAAATCCTATGAAACACTCAAAATTTTAGCTTTACACAACATTTCAAGTAATGAACCTGTTTTATTACTTGCTGATCTATCAAATGTTGTTTCAATAATAAAACATATCCCTGTTTTAGGACATGCAGATCAGAGCGGAAAAGAGAAGTGAGGAGAGAAGGGAGCAGAGAAGAAAAAATGAAAGAAGAAGTGAGGAGATCAGAGCAGTGCTGGATGTCCAATCACATTAAGATTTTCTTGTATCTAAACTCTTAGAATAAACTCTTTGTCTCTCTTCAGATTTACACAACAGTGACTGACCAAATCTGTGGTCCTGGAACATTCATATAACAAATAACCGAACAGCCTTGTTTATATGCAGCAATGATGCACCAAATTATCAAAAAACACAGAATAAAGTGCTAAATAAAGTACAACAGCTTCACACAACAATGAATAAATTGACTTGTTTTTGAGCTTGCTCTCACTCTCAAAGATAGGATGAGAATAAAAGAAACAAACAAATGGGGAGGGAAAGAGGGTAGAAGGAGAGATCAAAATTCGAGAGAGAGAGAGAGAGAGAGAAAGAGAGAGAGAGAGAGAGAGAGTGGATGGATCTGTGTCTGTGTGTGGAGCAAATAAGGGAAAAGAAGAAAAATATAAAACTACACTCCATTACAACTCCATTAAAAGTATGTCCAGACAAAAGATCCTCTTCGAACAAGAGGGGAAATGTGTGTCTACTGCATGAGCTTATTTTTGAGGCTGTGGACCTTTTTCAGTAGTTTTGCCCCGTCAATTTCCAAAAAAAGTTTTTGAAAAGCTTCAAACGTGTTCTTCAGCTCCTTTGGATATTCGATGTTGATTGTATAAATGAGTCCCATCAGCAGTATGCATGCCTTTGTTCGGCTTCCACATCCTTCCATCACTTGGTTTCCCTCGATCACAATAGACAAATCTGATGGATCCTCCTCAGCCATGACATCGTGCTTCACAATCACCTTCATCGTATTGTCTGTGTAGTCCTCACATTCCTACATGTTAAAAAGAAACAAACAAAAAGCATACACATTTTTATTTTATTTAAGATGCTGTTTCAATATATTTCAGTTTATCTAAAAGGAGAGCAGAGGGGGAGTGGAAGGCAAAAGGAGAAGGTGGATACGAGAGGAGAGGAGAGGAGTATCCCTTGAGTTAATCAAAAATCTGTTATCAATATGACATACCTGGCAGTCATGGAAAAGATCTTCTTATCTTTCACCGAGGTAGTTAATGAGGCAGCAGACAACAGCATCTCTTTTTTTCTCAATGTTCTGTGTCTGTAGGGAGATACAATTTAGTGATAAGACTGTTAGCGGAGTGGGGAGTGATTTACATATACTAAGACCGAATTCCAGCCCTGCAACAGACTGGCGACCTGTCCAGAGTGAACCCTGCCCCTTCGCCTGATAAATGCTGGGTTGGCTCAAGTGGAGTGTACTCGACCTAAATGCTCATGTATTAGTCTGCTGTGTTTCAGCAGGTCCAATCTTTTTGATGTTGTGAATTTGCACAACTTGCATTTCCAGTTCATTTTCCCATAACTGAGGACTTTAGTTAAGGTTTAAGGACAATGTGATTTATTTTATTTGGAAAACATGCATACCTGTACAGGATACACTTGTGGTGGGGACGTGGGTGGATGTGTCAACACTAGAACTGGTAACAGTAGTCTATCAGTGAGTCTCTGCTTGTGGAGGACAGGCAAGAGGAACTGAAGAGAGGGCAAATAGTGAGTGTCCACATACACAGACTCTGCCTGCAACAGAAATAAAAACAAATTACACAAAACAAATTATCAGACATGTAACTTACCTGGGTTAGATTTTGTACAGATGATTTTGGGTTTACCTCAATATAACGCAAATAATCACCCCCTTTGGTTATTCGGGTGGGTGTTTAATACGCAAAATAGATTATAACCCCAGACGTTTAAAAGAACCAGGCGGCTATTTGCAGACCGGTGACTAATTGGGGAAATATGGTAGTTTATCAGTGCTCCTCTGATCTGGGCAGTCTGTCTGTCTGACAAGGGCCGGTCATGCAGAAATAACAGACTGTGTACTGACTTAAATAAAGGCATTGCAATTACATATATTAATATTCATGGTTCATATAATTAGCTTCATAGATGTAATGTGCTTCATAGAACATATTACAAAATTATGAAAACATTTATTAAGCACTGATGTTCTAACAATAACAAATATAATATAAAATCAATTCTAAAATGTTGTACGTGATCCCAAACTTAGGTGCAGCAACAGTTGGTGTTTTCACACACACTCGTGGGATACAGTGGTAACGTTACTATGTTTTTATTTTTAATCCTGCGCCCATTCAATATATTAGAAAAAGCTAGCGTTGACTAGTTTCTAACCTTAAAACCAGCGGTCAGACGTAAAAAGTACACCACGATGGCATTTCAACTTACCGGCAGTTGTGACGGTGAAAGCCCGGGACACAACAAACCGATGGCAAAGAACTAGCAGCGACGAAAGCAGACGTGCCGTTGCCTTGCGTTGGCCTGGGGTCAATTTGTTTATTTGAACACATCAAACCGACGCGTGGAACACAATAATCCAAGTTGCCTGACCGACGGTCCGACGTTGCCCAACGGCCGACCGTCGGCTTGATGTGTCCCGGGCCGTGGTGACGCCAGCGAGAGATTCAAACTTTAATTTCAAGTAATGGCATGTTAAACAAACGAACGCCGAATACAAGTGAAGTGTAATATCTCATAATTAAAAAATACACATACAGCACTCCTATGTAAATAGCTTACCTTCACTTCTGCTGTTCGATGGCAGCCAGAGAGAGGATCCAGCGTCGCCCACACTCACTCAAAAACGCGGACTGACGCATGGCGCATGCGCAATTTAAAGCAAAAAAACTCACGGTTTGGGGGTATATTTTACTGCATTTTTCTATGTGATGGTTCTTACTGTTGACGAATGGGTAGCATATGTAGAATTTACCCATCACTTTAGAATCCGTTGGCTGGCTGCAATAATCATGTAAATTTTATATGGTTTCCACAGATTATATTTACCACTCTCCAAAATCACTTTTTTCAGTGTAGATTGTTCCAGAGTTTAGTCGCTAAATAGGAAAACGATCTCTTGATTTTGATATTCTAGGTATTATCCAATGGCCAGAGTTTTGAGATCGCAGCGGACGTGAAAGACTATAATGCGATAAGAGCTCACTCAAATACTGAGGTGCCAAACCATTCAGGACCTTATAGGTAATTAGCACGATCTTAAAATGTATACAAAAGTTTAATAGGGAGCCAGTGCAGTGTTGACAGAACCGGGCTAATGTGGTCATACTTCCTGGTACTAGTAAGAACTTTTGTTGCTGCATTTTGAACCAGCTGGAGTTTGTTTATTAAACGTGCAGACTGCAGAGCAACTTCCTCTAATGCACTTCCTCTAATGTCAAAATAATTTTCTAGTCTATTTAAAAGAATGTTGTGGTCGATAGTGTCAAACGCGGCACTAAGATCCAGTAGCACTAATAGAGAGATACAACCACAATCAGATGATAAAAGCAGGTCATTTGTAACTCTAATGAGAGCAGTCTCAGTACTATGATATGGTCTAAAACCTGACTGGAAATCCTCACATATATATTTTTTCTCTAAGAAGGAACATAGTTGTGATGATACTACCTTTTCTAATATCTTTGATAGAAAAGGGAGATTCAAGATCGGTCTGTAATTAATTCTTTGGGGTCAAGTTGTGTTTTTTTTAATGAGAGGCTTAACAACAGCCAGTTTGAAGGTTTTTGGGACATATCCTAATGACAATGATGAGTTAATAATATTCAGAAGAGGATCTATTACTTCTGGAAGCACCTCTTTTAAGAGCTTAGATGGAACAGGGTCTAAATTACAGGTTGTTGGTTTAGATGATTTAACAAGTTTATACAATTCTTCATTTCCAATAGAAGAGAATGAGTGGAATTGTTCCTCAGGGGATCTATAGTGCGCTATCTGATGTGATGCTGTGGCTGGCAGCTGCATGGTTACAATTTTATCTCTAATAGTTTCGATCTTGGAAGTAAAGTAGTTCGTAAAGTCATTACTACTGGGCTGCTTGGTAATGTCTGCACCTGCTGATGTTATATATTTTGTTAATTTAGCCACTGTATTAAATAAATACTTTGGGTTGTGTTTGTTTTCTTCTAAAAGAGACATAAAGTAAGCAGATCTAGCAGTTTTTAATGCTTTTCTGTAGGATAGGGTACTTTCCCGCCAAGCAATATGAAATACCTCTAATTTTGTTTTTCTCCAGCTGCACTCCATTTTCCGGGCTGCTCTCTTTAGGGCCCGAGTGTGCTCATTATACCACAGTGTTGGACTCTTTTCCTTAATCTTCCTTAAGCGTAAAGGAGCAACCGTATCTAAAGTGCTAGAAAAGTGAGAGTCAATAGTTTCTGTTACATCATCAAGTTGTTCTGAGCTATTGGATATGCTGAGGAATTGAGATAAGTCAGGAAGATTATTTATAAAGTAGTATTTTGTTGTAGAAGAGATGGTTCTACCATATTTGTAACAAGGAGTTTAGCGTTACAGCTTTAGCTATATGGAATATACACAAAACTAGATAATGATCTGAGATATCTTCGCTCTGCTGCAATATTTCAACGCCACTGACATCAATTTCATATGACAGTATTAAATTTAGAGTATGATTTCGAAAATGAGTAGATCCTGAAACGTGTTGTTTAACACCAATGGAGTTTAGAATGTCTATTAATGCTGATCCCAACTAATCTCTTTCATTATCAACATGGATATTAAAATCACCAGCAATTAGGACTTTATCTGCAGCCAGCCCTACCTCAGATGTTGGCCTGTATACAGTAGCCAGTACAAACATCACAGGAGATTTATCATTAACACTTGTTTCTTTGCATAACGTTATATGAAGCACCATTACTTCAAACAAATTGTACTTGAAACCCGACCTCTGAGAAATACTGAAAATATTGCTATAAATTGTAGCAACGCCTCTCCCTTTACCTTTTGGACGCGGTTCATGTTTGTAACTGTAATCTTGGGGGGTAGACTCGTTTAAAGTAATGTAGTCATCTGGTTTTAGCCAGGTGTGGCAGTGCAAAATACTTTGGGCCACAACATTTTTTCAGTTTACTTTAATTTTCACTTTGCGTGATTGGGGTGGAGTGTGTCAATTAACAGCGGAAGGAGGATATAAGGAAGTGAATCTTACCCAGGAGTATTCCGTCATCAGTAAGGTTTGAATTGTGAGAGTGATTGGATTACCGTGCAAAGCGTAAAGACGGCCGCTTCCGTAACTGTTGCCTTCGGCAAACGATATCTGGTGAGTCCCACTTGACTTTTTAAGTGTTGCACTTCAAGATCATCTGGTTTTATTAAGGCTGTTCTGAAGACAAGTCTCGGCTGCTTGTTCACCTGTCCTGGAGTCTGATGACAACTCGATACACTCTCCAGCTTCCCTCATTACTGTGAACTTGGTCAGTATCTCTACGGCGCCATTAGACACACTCATTCACTCACTACACACACACACACTCGTATAACATTCATCCCAGCACATTCAGTGTGTTCTTTTTTGTTTTCCATGATTGTTCAGTGGTTATTGTTGCTTTAAAATTGTGGTTTGATGTTATTCCTTAATTATGAAATGAACAAAATGCTTATTTAATGTTTCTTTGTTTTCTCTTTTTTTATTTTCTCCTATGGACAATTTATGGATGATTGTGGACATGAATCTGCAGTGTTGGAAACGTGAAATAGTGTGACGCAATTACTACACGGATTTCACACTTGAATTGATCCATTTTGAATTGTTTTTTTGCTTATTGTTTTCTTCTCTTGTTCCTTATTTTTCAAACAAGTTTGTTTCCATGGACATTGTGGATTAAATCTTCCGTTTGTGAACATTTTCCTCTAACTATTTTTATGTCTTAATATTGTAACAGGTGGTTTATTTTTTTGCTATCCTGGGTTAATTTAATTTTGTCAGGATAAATCCTGGCTAGCGCCCGAAAAAATGTCTCTAACAGACTTTATTTATGCTAGGGCGGCCACCACCGTTACACAGGTTTCTGTCAAACAAAGCACATCTAGTTTATGTTCAGTGATCATATAATTTACAAAAAGCTTTATATCTCCTGAGTCTCCTTGGTTCCGTACTCCAGCGAAACGTGACAGAACACCGGACCTCAAACAAATAATAAGCGGCGCCCGTTTTTGTTCCTGTTTTTTTAAAGGTTTTTTTTTGTTGTTTTTCCCGCGGCACGGATAGCACCACGCAGTTCTCCGCCCTGGGCCACCGAGATCTCCCGTTAGTGGCGTATGCGCAGGAGTTCTGCGGGCTCGCCGTGTGGACGGAGCTTGATGATGCAACGCTCAACTCTCTGTTCTGGATTGGGGCCAATTACTATCGGCCCGTGGACCTCCCAGACACCACAGGTCTGAGCTGGAGGGAAGCGATCCTCCGGTGTCTGGAGAGTGTCTGGCCCCGATCCAGGATCAGGCAATCCGGGGAGCCATGGTGGAGTGTGGAGCTCGGGAGGCCACCCCCCCTCCCCGTTGGATTTGTTACGGCGCGGTACGCGCCTTCCGGGAGGGGGGAGTAATGTCACATTTATGGTCTGTTTTGTGTTTGTCTTTGTGCCATGTGTTCCTTCTTTGGTTTTTCCTGTTCCTGTTCTCGTTTGGTCCCATTTAGTTCCATTTGTTACAGCTGTGTTTGATTAATTATCTCATTTGCCTCCTGTTACTTAAAGGGGTCATCGGATGCTAAATTCACTTTACAAGTTGTTTGAACATAAATGTGTGTTGGAAGTGTGTGTACACATCTATCATATAATGATAAAAATCCACCTAGTGTTTTTTTTTTCAATCCCTATTTTAAAATCCCCTTTCTCGCATCAGGCTGTTCTGAGATTCCTGTCAGAATGACGTAGTTCTGTACAGGCCCCTCCCACGATAGTTGATTGACAAGAACGCCTTACCTTAGACCCGCCCTGAGTGAGCTGTCCGTCTCTGGTGCAGGGGAAGGTAAGGTGTCTTAGATCGAAGTGTTTAGTTGTTGGATGTAATAATGAATATATCAGTCGACATTTACTCCCGACATCTGAGCCGCTGAAGATCCTGAGGATTCGTAACTTTCTCTTTGAAGTGAATGCCCGATCCCCGATCTACATAAATGCATCTATGTTCGCCTGAATCATTCGTGATCCAGCTTTATCTACAGAAGAAGTGAGTATAAGGGTTTTTATGAATCTTTGCAAATCGCCTTTCCTAATAATGTGCTAGTTAGCCAGTTTCGCGGCTGAAGTTTAGTATGCTCCATAGATACGCTCCTAATGAATAATATCAACTTGTGTAAAATGTGCATCCGATGACCCCTTTAAGCCCTATGTTTCCCTGTCTCCAGCATCCGGTGTTATACGTCATATGTGTCCTGCGTTCTCTATGTTCCTTGGCTTTTGATTTCCATTAAAGACTGTGTGAATTATATCTCCTGAGTCTCCTCGTTACCATACTCCAGCGAAATGTGACAGTCCTGACATGAATCTGTTGACAAAACACTCAACACAATCTACTGAAACCACAAAACCTAACTTAAAGAAGAGATACTGTAAAGCAGCAACAAATAAAATGAAAATATATTATAGTTTAAATTTATATTAAATGTGATTATATATTCACTTTAGAGTGCTTATTTGCCTAATATCCTTATTATCATTGTTATATCCACCTTCTGTGTGTGTGAAGGTGTGTATTATAATAGGGAGTTTGAGCGGGGCAGCCGCTGCAGAGAAGAAACAGACTGTCGATTTGCTCACCCCACTGACAGCACAATGACTGACAGCGCTGAAAACACAGTGACCGTGTGTATGGACCATGTGAGGGGGATCTACAGCACATCAGCACATGATACAGCACAGACCATCAGCCCGTCCACAGCTACCGCCACGGTGAGACTTATCACGCATACAACTCCTATAAAAAAGTGGCTCCTTCCTGCTCATTATAAATCAAGTGCACTTATTTGATGTGTTGTTTAACATACTAAAGCACATGTAAAGGACATGATTATAATTTTATCTCTTGTGTGTTATTCAGTATTGCATTTAAAGTTAATATGTGACCTTGGACCACAAAACCAGTCATAAGGGTAAATTTGTCAAAGTTTAGTTTTATACATCATCTGAAAGCTGAATGAATAAGCTTTCCATTGAAGTATGGTTTGATAGGACAAAATTTGGCTGAGATACAACTATTTGAAAATCTGGAATCTGAGGGTGCAAAAAAATATAATATTATTTTGATATTATTATTATTTTGTAATATTATTAAAATATAATATTATTTTCAAAAAATTGAGAAAATCGCCTTTAAAGTTGTCCAAATTAAGTTCTTAGCAATGCATATTACTAATGAAAAATTAAGTTTTGATATATTTACAGGAAATTTACAAAATATCTTCATAGAACATGATCTTTACTAAATATCCTAATGATTTTTGGCATTTAAAAAAAATCTATAATTTTGACCCATACAATGTATTTTTGGCTATTGCTACAAATCTACCCCAGCGACAGCAACTTCACAATTGCAAATGTCTAATCACAATTCTATTTAAATTCTCGACATACAAGTTTTAATAGGTTAAAGTATATTTTAGTTTGTCATAAATGTTTGTCAGTATATTCAGCAGTGTGCTTTAACCATATTTCAAAGACTAGATTTAATGCAATTAAGTGTCTGAAAACATTACATTGAGTTCACACATAAGTATATTCTTATAAAGTATATTATTTACATTAGAAGTACTTTAAAAATAAGTTAAAGTGGGGTTTTTTTCACAATTGTAAAGCAGATTTTTTTTTCAGTTTGTGACAATACCATCAACACACATTTATGTTCACTTCTAAACATTTGAACTGAAATCTAAAGTTGAGTTCAAGCTAGAAGTAACAATGAAATTATATAAAAATATGTGCATAAGTCTATTGCCTCTGATGCTTTCAGATAGCAACTATTCCGCGAAATTGTGAGTGATTGGCTTAAGTGGCTTTATATATCAGTCTCTTGTCTCTTTCACTCTCCTCTGTATTTATTTCTTTCAGGCCGTTCCTCATGCTCTGTTGGCTAAGTGTGTGGCTCTGGAGTAAACTGGAGCAGCAGCCAGTCAGCCCCACACACCTGCAGACAGCCACAGCATTACTCCCTACAGGTATTCACTCCAACAAACTGTCTCTCTCACACACACACACACACACACACACATACACACACAATCACAATCACATCACCTGCTCACATTTTGCAACAAATTCTGTTATGTTTTTATTGCTTCCTGTATGTTCCCTGCCTAAAAGTTCCCATGATGCTCAGCGCATCAGCTGTTTTTGCTGTTAGCCCTTATGTTGCTGCTGCCACAGCAAACGCCAGTCAGGTTTGTTCATTTACCTTCCCACTAACCCACCCTGAACTTCCACCTAAACCATCTGTTCAGATCAGATGCTAAACTGTCTATCATCTGAGAAAACATGTTTCCCTCTCAGTTTTCTGTTAATTATTTCTCTGAAAAAGTCACCAAGTTTAAACATTCAATAGTTTTAAATTCTTAAAATGTTTTCCTAGTACATCAAGCTAAAAAAATTCAAAGCATCCAAAATCTAACAAATTTGATCACTTTAACTATCATAGTTCAAATTACTTGCTGTTAACAATATAAGTTAACAGCAAGTAATAAGAAAAAAATATTATAATAATAAATATTATTAGTTCATTTGTTTTTACACCCTGTTATGTATCTTTCCATCTTTTCTATTTTTCATGTTCTGTGTACATGTGATGTTCACAAAAGATACATTGGCTTGGGTCTGTAATATGTACATTGTACATCTATGTACATCATTGTACATCATTCATTGTAATATGTATTGAAATAGGCACATTTTAGAGTGGCCTTTTATTGTGGCCAGCCTAAGACACACCTGTGCAATAATCATGCTGTCTAATCAGCATGTTGATATGCCACACCTGTGAGGTGGATGGATTATCTCGGCAAAGGAGAAGTGCTCACTAACACAGATTTAGACAGATTTGTGAACAATATTTGAGAGAAATAGGCCTTTTGTGTACATAGAAAAAGTCTTAGATCTTTGAGTTCAGCTCATGAAAAATGGGGGAAAAAACTAAAATGTTGCGTTTATAATTTTGTTCAGTGTGCTTTCAAAATCCAAAAAAACGTACTAGGTTACGTATGTAACCCAGGTTCCCTGAAGGGAACGAGAGCTGCGTCTCGTAGCGTTTTCGGACGCAGCTCGAAGTTCCTGGAAGGGAACTGTTAATTTCCGGGATTAAATAGGAAAAAAATACACATTTTCAATGTGGTCTCAGTCATTTAGACCTCATTGTATATTTTAATGAAAAACTGCAGTTATTTAATAGCCTAATATGCCTAAATCTTTCCTACTGTGTTTTAATACATGTTATGAATATACAGGTGCATCTCAGAAAATTAGAATATGGTGAAAAAAATCTTTTTTTATTGTAACTTATTTCAAAAAGTTAAACTTTCATATATTTTAGATTCATTACATGTAAAGTAAACATTTTTTTTTAATTTTGATGATTAGAGCTTATAGCTCATGAAAGTCAAAAATCAGTATCTCAAAATATTAGAATATTTACATTTGAATTTCAATAAATGATCATCCATGCAGTATAAATTCTGGGTATCTCTTGTTCTTTGAAATTGGGGAAGACTGCTGACTTGGCAATGGTCCAGAAGATGAACATTGACATCCTCCACAAAGAGGGTAAGTCACAGAGGGTCATTACTGGAAGGTGTGGCTGTTCAAGGAGTGCTGTATCAAAGCATATTAAATGCAAAGATGACTGGAAGGAAGAATTTGTGTAGGAAAATGTGCACAAGCAACAGGGATGACTGCAAGCTTGAGAATACTGTCAAGCAAAGCTGATTCAAACACTTGTGAGAGCTTCACAAGGAGTGGATTGAAGCTGGAGTCAGTGCATCAAGAGTCACCACGCTCAGACGTCTTCAGGAAAAGGGCTACCAAGCCACTTCTGAAACAGAAACATTGTCAGAAGCGTATTACCTGGGCTGTGGAGAAAAATAACTGGACTGTTGCTCAGTGATCCAAAGTCCTCTTTTCAGATAAAAGTAAATTTTGCTTTTCTTTTGGAAATCAAGTTCTGGAGTCTGGAGAAAGCCTGGAGAGGCACAGAGTCCAAGCTGCTTGAAGTCCAGTGTGAAGTTCCCACAGTCAGTGATGATTTGGGGTGCTGTGACGTCTGCTGGTGTTGGTCCATTGTATTTTATCAAGTTCAAAGTCAATGCAGCCGTCTACCAGGAGATTTTAGAGCACTTTATACTTCCATCTGCTGACAAGCTTTATGGAGATGCTGATTTCCTTTTCCAGCAGGACTTTATCACCTGCCCACAGTGCCAAAACCACTTCCAAGTACTTTGCTGACCATGATATTACTGTGCTTGATTGGCCAGCCAACATGCCTGACCTGAACCCCATATGGAATCTATGGTATATTTTCAAGAGAAAGATGAGAAACAGTCGATCCAACAATCCAGACGAGCTGAAGGCTCAATAGTGCCTCAGCAGAGCCACAGGCTGATCACTTCCATGCCATTCCTCACTGATGCTGGAGTTTGTGCTAAAGGAGCCCCGACAAAGTATTGAGTGCATAAATGAACATACTTTAAAGAACTTGAACTTTTCTGTTTTTCAAGTCCTTTTTTTGATTGATTTTAGGAAATATTCTAATATTTTGAGATACTGATTTTTGACTTTCATTAGCTGTAAGCTCTAATCATCAAAATTAAAACACAAAACTTTTGAAATGTCTTTACATGTAATGAATCTAAAATATATGAAAGTTTAACTTTTAAGTTACAAAAACAAATTTATTTTTTCACCATATTCTAATTTTCTGAGATGCACCTGTGTTTCAGTTGTACTTGGGAAATGTCAGATGGCAGTTTGTAAAAGCTCTGCTCATCACATTACAGACTCTCAGTGTGTTTAGTGGATGTTGGATGCAGGACCGCTGCAGTGGTGCAGAAGAGCTCTCTCTACCAACAGCGCCATCTACTGCCATGCTGCGGCAGGCACATAGCCTGAAGAGTAAATGGGATAGTGGTACACAGGGGCAGTTGGATTTCATCTTTAGGGGGCACTCAGAGAGACCATAAGATGCAACGATACAAATTACTTAAATAAACAATATTTTACTGTGCTTATGAAAACTGTATTACTATATTAAGTAATTAGACACAATTACCTATTAAAGTTACAGAAGTTAAGTGAGTGATTCTCAAGTTTTTCTTTTGTTGTTTGATTAACATTATAAGCCTAATATAAGAAATGCATGGATCCGTTATACTGACACACATCCAATATTAACTGTTTATGTTTACTTGAATACTCGTCAATTGTGACACAAAATTTTGTGTATTTGCTTATTTGCTCAAGAAGACGCCTAAGTGAATGTCCCGGTCTCATGAAAGTGCATTTCAATGGCACGATATTCTGATTTTGGCGTGCATATGAGACGCAATGGTTAGGTTTAGGGGTGTGGGGAAGGCGCGTATCATAAGTACACCAAATAGAAACAGAAAATCGTGCCATTGAAAGCACTTTCATGAGACCAGGCTGGCCTGCTGTCCATGCAGTGCCTCTCTGTGCGTGCGCGCGTCATTCAAATGTGTGCGCGCACATTAACGATCTATCACAGCGCGTGAGTACCACATTGAGATAAACGAGCGAGAATGATTAACTTTCTTGAGGAAGCAGCACTGGCCTGATCGTTCAGAAACCTGATTATAGTTTTAGGGGGGATGAGACGACAAATAGGGGGGCTGAAGCCCACTTAAAAAGGGTCTAGAACCGCCCCTGGTGGTACAATTTATCAATTAACCCAGCAAAATGTTAATCTAATGAAGACGTAGGCTGTATCCGAAATCGCCCCCTATACCCTCAAATAGTGCACTATTTGAGGGGACAGCCATTTTAAGTGGTGTTCGAAACCATAGTGGATGTTCTCGAGTGCACTCATTCAATCCCACAATGCACCGCAAAAACGAGTGTACAAGCGATGTACACTCAACGGCTAGAGAATCCCCAGAATGCACTGAGAGAGTCGCGCGCCGAATGAATTCCCGTGTCTCACCAGAAGATGGCGCCCACAGCTGAATCATCCATCCATTAATTTTAGAAGCGCTCGTCCACGGCGTAATACAACACAGGTACAAATTAATTGCAAATTGACTACTAGGGTTTATACATAATTTCCGTGACTGAGTTCTAGATAAATCCTCCAATCTTACTATTGGAGCTGCCCGTATCAAATTATTATTTAACAGGAAGCAAACTATGCAAAAGGGGCAGTCCTTCCGGTGCACTTAGTGTCCGAATTCACTCACTCGTTTTCATTCACTCCTTCAAGTGAACTAACGTTATATGAGTGGACTAATGTAGGGAATAGTGAATGAGGGTATAGGGGGCGATTTCGGATACAGCCAGAGACTCTAGACTGTTTTTAGGGCATTTGTGAGTAGGGTGAAGCTGCAGGCCCGGAGGCCCAACCGCATGTTCAGACCAGCACACTATCGTTTTTTCAGACAGTGCCTCCTGCTGTTTGGATGAACATTTGGTTGTAGCGGTGTGTACCGTAATAATTTCCAACATTATAAAACTGCTAGCAAGTAGTAACATCGGATACGTGAGTAAGGTTATTAATTTTATTAAAGCGATTCCTGAAAATTACCAGGTTTTATGGCATAAATCAATGTGACATCTTATTACACCAACAAACGAATAGTATATTTTAGTATTAAATTTAGTATTTAATTTTTTTTCTCCCCAGTTATTTTCAAACACGTGGTGCGTAACCTGTTATTGCTAGCTTAGTCAGTTTAATTTGATAAAAATTAGTGTCGAAAGATAGCATTATTTTATAATATTTACAGCTTGCTCTTATTTTCAGTGTTATTGTACCATTCTGGGATACTTAATATGTTTTCGAACAAAATAAAAAACGTTAAAGTAAAAATGTTAAAATAAAATGTATAATATATAATAAAATTATTATTTGTAACATATTTTAGTACTATGTAGGTCTACTGTATATTACTGTATTAACTACTATTATTTCATACTATTAGTAGTAGTGGTATGTGTAATAAAAATAATATTGCACGTTGTTTTTATTGTACTTTACAAATCTCAAGTGCTACCACAGACAATAATAGTAACACAATAACTAGAATTAGAAATAAGTTCATTAATAATTACAAATAAGATCTTTGGAATAAAATGCGGCCTTGAGTTTATTTTCATCAAAATATCAAGGAATCTGCGTAGAATTGACAATATGAGCTCTGTTGGTTTGTCTAAATAATTTGCGTGTGACTTGTGTATTTTTTCCCAGATTGTTTATTTGTACAGGCCATCATTCATGGCTTTTGCGAGCTGCAGGGCTTGTCTTGGCAGGAGGCTGAAGATGTGTTCCTCCAGGGTCCCATTTATTACTCAAGGTATGTTTTCAATTTTTGTTTGTACAAAAACTGTTGGATTTTTGTGTTACACAACATTTCTGACAACAGCATTTATCTTTTCTTTTAGTGAAGTTTAGGAATTTGACAGAAGAATTGCTCGAGAAATGAAAAATCTCCCCGACAAGAATGTAAAGCATTTATTTTATTTGATGTTGTTTATTTTTATTTTTATTTTAACCTGTGCTGATCAGCTGGCCCCCATCTTCACACAAATCTTCAATAGATCACTGGAACTGTGTGAAGTCCCCTCATGCTTCAAACGCTCCACCATCATCCCCGTCCCAAAGAAACCCAAAATTACTGGATTTAATGACTACAGACCTGTGGCCCTAACGTCTGTGGTCATGAAATCATTTGAAAGACTGGTTTTGGCTTATCTGAAGGACATCACTGGACCCTTACTGGACCCCCTGCAGTTTGCCTACAGAGCAAACAGGTCTGTGGATGATGCAGTCAACATGGGACTGCACTTCATCCTGCAGCACCTGGACAGACCAGGGACTTATGTGAGGATCCTGTTTGTGGACTTCAGCTCCACTTTTAATCCTCACCTCCGTCTGCCAGTGGATCAACAGCTTGCTGACAGACAGACAGCAGTTAGTAAAGCTTGGTAAATCCATATCCAGCACCCGTACCATCAGCACTGGAGCTCCTCAGGGCTGCGTACTCTCCCCACTGCTCTTCTCCCTCTACATGAATGACTGCACATCTAAAGACCCCTCTGTCAAGCTCCTGAAGTTTGCAGATGACACCACACTGATCGGCCTCATCCAGGACGGTGACGAGTCTGCTTACAGACAGGAGGTTAAGGAGCTGGCTGTCTGGTGCAGTCTTAACAACCTGGAGCTGAACACGCTCAAAACTGTGGAGATGATCGTGGACTTCAGGAGAAACCCCCCTGCACTCCCTCCAGGGCCGGCCCAAGCCTCTATGGGGCCCTAAGCAGAATTTTATTTGGGGGCCCCTTGGTGCCGCCAATATGACTGGTTATTGTCAAAGCTTGATTATTCACACACTATAAATCTAACACACCCATTATCAGTGTTTGTTGTAGCTGTGTTGCTTAGGGGGCAGTTGTGGCCTAATGGATAGAGAGTTGGCCTTATAACCTGAAGGTCGTGGGTTTGAGTCTCGGGTCCAGCAGGGATTGTAGGGGGTGAGAGTGAATACGAACACTCTCTCCACCTTCAATACCACGACTGAGGTGAGACCCTTGAGCAAGGCACCGAACCCCCAACTGCTCCCCGGGCACCGCAGCATTGGCTGCCCACTGCTCCGGGTGTATGTTCACTACTGTGTGTACACTTGGATGGGTTAAATGCAGAGCACAAATTCCGAGTATGGGTCCCCATACTTGGCCACAGACCACTTCCCTTTCCTTTTACATCATACTGCATGTTTTTACCCTTCTGTGATTTATAATTGTAATAGTTGCAAACTTACAACAGTGGTCAAGTGTTCATTTTCACTTTAACATTCAAAGTCTTAGGTCAAAGTTTCACAGACAGACTAAACCAGGATTAAGCCAGGATTAAACCATAGTTCAATTAGGACATTTAAGTGATGTTTATAAACATGCCTTAGAAAAAAAATCATTACTGGTGTTCATCATAAGACAAAACAAAAGCACTGACATGTTTTAAGATCAGTCAGTGCAAGTTTCTTTCAGTTAAAATAGCTCAGATTTACATTTTAGTCTAGGACTAGGTTTAAGTCTTGTCTGTGAAACAAGAACCCGGGGGTTAAAGTATTAAGTGGCATACTTAATGTGCTGAAAAGTAGCTAAATAAACCAGCAGACAATGCATTTACAGAACAGAATGTTATTTTAACAACATAAATATTAATCGAAGTTGTACTTTTATTACAAGTCATACTTTTTATAATAAATATTAAACACAACAGAGAGCATCTGTAAATATAAAACAACAACTCTTAATTAATATCTAGCTAATTGAGGCATAATGATATTGGAATATAATAGCAAAGACGCAAAATGTAGGCTGAGGTAAATAATGTTAAGCTGTTATCAGTTTATGAAACAGAAGCTTATTGTTATTATATATACCAATATATACCCAGGAAAGGTTATGGCAATTTTTACTGATCTGACCAGGTGTGCATTTCCCAAAAGCAACTATGGTCGCAAGTTCTGTCGTTACAAATAGAGTTCAGTGGAAATAACGACCACAGTTAGCTAACAATGGGTTTGAGAAACGCACCTCTGATTTGTGCCACAAATTTGTGCCATGTTGAATCCCCCCCCCCCCCCCCCCCCCCCAAAAGATCGTTTTGGCTGGCGCTGAGCTGAGAAAGACGAGCTCAGAAAAAACATTAAAAGAAAGACGCGCTCTGTGCTTTTCATATTTCATAACTGTTCAGTGTTTTAAACCAAATACAGTTTATTTTAGGTTTCAGACATTTAAATACACTTCAGTTAAGTGAAACAAAAATACATTTAATTTGTTAAATAGGCTACGCGCTGATTTCTGTGGAAAGCGGCAATAATAATCCTTTCAATTAATGGACGACATGTTTTATTCCTATCAAATAGTCTACACATTGTGTAGGTTACCATAAAGTTTACTGTTTTTCTCCCAGCTAACTGACCACTTACTTTCATGTATTTCGGGAGAAATAGGTGAATTTACGTGATGCTAATCCGACAGATCCACACGGCAGCGTCCGGCCCATAGGTTATTATCAACATGCTCATTATTGTAGCTGACACGTCGCTATGGAAATAATAAAAAATTATATGTATAGAATATTTAATTATTTAATATTTCACTTTTGTATAATTACCACTGTCCATTGACATATATCACGAATATAAGATAAAATAAAATAAACGGTCATTTCCTCTATAGACTACTCTTGGGGGCCCTCTGGTGGCCACGGGGCCCTAAGCAGCCGCTTAGTTCGCTTATGCCTTGGGCCGGCTCTGACTCCCTCCACTCACCATCATGAACATCACTGTAACAACAGTGGAGTCATTCAGATTCCTGGGCTGCACCATCTCTCAGGACCTGAAGTGGAACAGTTTGTGCTCCTTGCTGATATATGTATCGAAATGGGTGCATCTGTATTGATACAGCAGCAAATGCCATGACGCAGGTTTGAAAGAGAAACACAGAACAGAAAAGACCAGAAGAAGTTTAAATGTTAAAGACATTTTTTGCATCTCTTAATTGCTCTGGAATGATATTATTATTATTATTATTATTGTTGTTATAGAGTTTACAGGGTATGGTGGTTTTGCTGTTGCAAACACTACTGTTGTTGTAGAAAAAAATATTGATAAGAATATAGTCTTATTTAAAGTAAAATTCGATTCTAATCCTGTTCTGAATTTAGGGGAGAGCGGGGCACAAAGTAACACTTTTTGACTTTCTCAAATTGTGTAATCAAACTGGTCTGATGAACCTCATTCTAAGCATCAAATTGGAAGGAAACCAGTTCTGCTCATCACCTACAGAGTACCATCCCAACAGTAAAGTGTGCAGGTGACAGCCTCATGCTGTGGGGCTGTTTTTCTGAGGCAGGGACTGGGAGACTGGTCAGGGGTTGAGGGAAAGCTGAATGGAGCAAAGTAGAGATATCCTCGATGAAAACCTGTTCTACAGCGCTCAGGACCTCAGACTGGGCAGAAGGTTCACCTTCCAACAGGACAATGACTCTAAGAACACAGCCAAGGCAAAACAGGAGTGGCTTAGGGACAACTCTGTGAATGTCCTGAGTGACCCAGCCAGAGCCCCGACTCAAACCCTATCCAACAAATCTGGAGAGACCTGAAAATGGCATATCCATCGACGGTCCCCATCCAACCTGACCGAGCTGAAGATGATTTGCAAAGAGAAATGGTAGAAAATCCCCCAATCCAGGTGTGCAAAGCTTTTTGCAACATACCCAAAAAGACTCAAGGCTGTAATTGCTGCCAAAGGTGCTTCAACTATGCACCTTTTTCTTCAATGCCGAAGTAAACCTATGGGTGAGACTTCCGGTTCATTAGCCGTTATAGATAAAGAACGAGAAGAATAACAACATGCAGTAAATAGTTTGACTGTTTGCACTACAAACCAGTGTGTTCATAATTAAGATAATACATTAATAGGACAAACAAATTTTCAATATCAAGCAGCAAAACAAACTCTTTTGTACAGCTAAAAATAGCTTACAGCAAGAAAAAGGTGGATACTGAGTACTTATGTGATATTTCGTTTTTTTTATCTTCTTTTTAATAAATTTACAGACGTTTCTAAAAAAAAATCACTTTGTCATTATGAGGTACGGAGATTATTGGAAGGGGGAAAATGAGTTCAAACAATTTCAGTATCAGGCTGCAACACAAAATTTAAAGTGAAGGTGATCTGAATGCACTGTAGTTTCTTTAAATTGCAGATACGGAATTTTGGCTTATGGTGAGATGAATTACAGTCCAGCAGGGTTATTGTGTTCTGTACTAATGTTCTGTGAAATAATCAAAATGGCAGAATCTTTTAGGCTAATAGTGGACAGTTTACTGTTTTTGTTTCATCTGATTGTGGTTGTTATTCAACAAACAACTTCAAATACATTTAAATGGTGAGCAATGGAAGGTGTTACATCTGAATTGTTTTGTAGTCAAAAAAACAAAAACTTATGGAATGTTACAACTTGTAAATGTAAATATTGGCGTTTCATTTATGTGTGATCATTTTTGTATTGGGATTGTACTCTTAGGCCTACTGTTAATGAAACACTGTCTAGCCTATATATATTATATAGATGATTAATGATTATACAGAATTTAAAACAATATGTGAACATTTTCATTTTATCTTATTCTTATGCCATTATAAATTGACAGCCATTTTTATAAAGAAAATGTTGAATGAACTCCTGACACTTAACTCTCAATTGATTACATTGTGTTCTGCTCTTGACCTGTTTGACTTTAATGACTTTTTGTCTGAATATTTTATTATTTTGTATGTTTAGGCCTAATTAGCCTAACGTTACCTCAGTAAAATACTAAAATTGTTCCCTGTTTTATTGTCATCTTAAAATTACACAAAGTGACATTTTATATTACATAGACACGTTTAGAGCACACATGTCCTGGAAAACAAACCCACAGCAGTAAGCGGGTCACTATAATGTCAGTGAAAGCAGTTATGACCTACACGCGTGTTTCCATAGCAACGAAATCAGCCGCAACTCTTGATAGCGTGCGCGCGCAGCCGCCACTAGTGTTTTTTTTTTTTTTTTTTTTACGTCAATGACAACCGGTTAGTTTTGACTCAAGCGGAAACTCAGCTTCGGTGTTCTCGGTGTCTGGGCGCGGTTTCCGGCAGCGGGCCGGCTATTGGACACCTCACGGATCCGTTAACCGACGATGGCGCTGGCTTTGCCTTCTGTACGGAAGCCGAGATGGAAGAGGCGTAAAAATTTGAGCGAATCCCCCAAGTGAGTTGGATCTTTTAAATGATTCATTTAAACAACACGGAAGGATTTCTTTACTGAATCAACCCAAGCCGCTATCGAGTCAACCACTCTCCGACTCATTGAACCTTTTCAGCGTGAATTCAATGTTTGTATTGTTTAATGTAGGCTGCATTACATTCATGGCGGCATTAAATTAATTAAATGTAAGTTACATACAATTATTAAGACTAAAAGGTAATAGGCCTTTTGCGTTATTGGACGTACTGGTACCCATAGATTAGCCTATATAGACCATAATAAGAAACAGAATTGGACATAATTAAGGATCTTCTACAGAAGATTTCACGTGTGTCACCAGAAAGACAATACTACTGACACTTTATCAGACCTCCTGAAATCCTGAGATGTTGTTATCCCGCTAATAATGTTATTTATTTATTTATTTATTTATTTTATTTATTTATTTTTGTATATGGGCAGATCTCGGGCTCTGCTGTAAATAGTTATACATCTAAAATGTTTAATAAATAAAGAATCAAAAGAAGAAAGAAAATTTCACATGTAACGAACAGGTAACAAACAAGAGGAAACACACAAAAGGACGAACATAAGAAAATAAATTAAAATAAATACAAGTGTAAATATGTTTTTAGTAATAAAAATAATAAACAAGTAGTTTAGCTAGATTAAATGACAACTGATAAGCAAAGGAAAGCTAGACTATATTCTGCCACGTTGAAACTTTTATTATTATTTATTTATTTATTTTACAATTTTTCAATTCTAGCTTTTTTCTCGCAATTCTGACTTTTTTCTGACTTAAACTATAACCTCAGAATTGCAGAAAAATAAGAATGTGAGATTAAAAAAATCGAAAAGTCGAAATTACGTTTTTATTTAATTTTTTATTCTGTTTTTATTCAACTTGCATATCTGTATGTGCTTTCCCTGTCTTTTTAATAATCTTCTATTATGGTCTTTGCCAATAATTTGTCTTCTGTCTATATTTTGTTCCCCTTTATTATATTTATTTAGTTATTTATATTATAGGTGCTATAGCTTACTCTTATTTGTGTTTAATTGTGCCGATCTCTATATTTTTATTTTACTTTTTTTTAACCTCTGCTGCACTTTGGTCAGTCGTATGGCTGTTTTTTATACGTGGTATATAAATAAATTGAACTTGAAGTAGACTCATAAATAGAGTCATCAAACTAAAACTCATAAACAGAATCACTATCATACAAAAAAAAATGGGGGGGTGGGTGAAGAAGTAGTTCATATTATGTTTCAAGAAAACAGCTATCCCTACGTAATTACGTCATGATGTAAAAGAATCAGTGAGTCGTCCTTGAACTGATTCTTTCGAACGAACTGCTTAAAGTAACCGGTTCGCCAAAATGACTCGGACTTTACAATAGCGGAGAGCGACGCGGCAGAGGATCCCCACCCGTGAGCATGGCGGTGTGCTAGTGTGTATTAATGAAGACCGGAGAGAGCAGGCGGAGACGGAAAACACTAACATGCGCCCCGATCGCTTCAAATAATCTGATTTTAACGGACTGTGTGTTAATTCACCGATGCCAGAGGCAGTCCGCTGGGTTTCTCCATGCAGTCTTCGTTTACTTCTATAGGATGGTGAGCTGAGCAGATAAAAAGCACAAGTTATTGGTGATTGCATCTATCCAGCCGTTCCCTGCTGTCAATTATAGGCGCGCGTGGGCCGCCGGTGCTCCGTGATCATGAAGCGCTGCTGCGGGAAGCGCGTCTTTGTGCGAGGTGTGTTTATGTTGGCGGACAGACTCGTTTAAACGCCCTAAACATGAATGCCATTGTCATGTCGAGTGCCGTGTGAGTTTATTTTGATTCGTTGAACCTTTCAGACCGGAGAGATGCGTGAGTATAAAGTGGTGGTCCTCGGCAGCGGCGGGGTCGGTAAATCCGCCCTTACCGTGCAGTTCGTCACCGGGACGTTTATTGAGAAGTACGACCCGACCATCGAGGATTTCTATCGTAAGGAGATCGAGGTAGACTCGTCGCCGTCGGTGCTGGAGATCCTGGACACGGCGGGCACGGAGCAGTTCGCGTCCATGCGGGACCTGTACATCAAAAACGGACAGGGCTTCATTCTGGTCTACAGTCTGGTGAACCAGCAGAGCTTCCAGGACATCAAACCCATGAGAGACCAGATCATCCGAGTCAAGAGGTGAGATGGGACCGATAACCGTCACGAATTAGGGTGTCGGAGCTTCGCTGTCGGTGACATGTCATTGTATACGATGAAATTGATCTTAACACATCTGACAGCATGTCCAGAATCGGCCCGTGTGTGTGTATTGGGCCTCTACAGGCCTGTTGCTCGAGCCTTGATGTGCCGCATCCAGTGTTTAAACACGCTGCTGTCTGCATGAAAGATTCATGCTCAAGTGATGCGATGCACTTCTCTGCTGCTCGAAACCTGATCCATACTTCAAATGCTGTTCTCATTTGTTTAGGAAATATTGTAATGGCTATGTGATGAATATTTTCGTGTGTTTTAAATTAAAACCAGCTTTGAAGTTTCTCTGGATAATTTGACAATATTAGCTTTTAGCTGATTTAAAATAGAGTCTTCACTTCCAGGGAAAATACTCTATAGATAGATAATTAAAATGCACTCATCTTTATTTGTCTGAATATCCCTCCCCTAAACTACCATAACAATCAAAGTAGTCCATAATAGAATTATTAGAATAGAATAAGAATTATTATTATTGTTATGATTAAAATCATAGTGTCAAGAGTAATTGCAAGTTGCAATTATCTGTCTCTCTGTCTGTCTGTCTATCAAAAATAGGAAATGCGCTTTGTTGTTGTGGGCGTGTTTGAAAAATTGCAAAATGTATTTAATGTCTGAAATTTGATCACTTTATTTTGTGTTTTTAGAAATGCATTTACAAACATGTTTTCTCTTGTTTAGATCATGTTTTGGCCTAGTTTTTTTTTTTTTTTTTTTTTGAGATATAGGCCTACAGGCTGAAGAAGTCAGCACTTTAGGGAAAGCAAACATGGAAATTTACAAATGGTTGGTATGTACAGGTACATCTAAAAAAATTACAATATTGTGAAAAAGTTCATTGTTTCTTGTAACTTATTTCAAAAAGTGAAACTTTCATATTTTAGATTCATTGCAAAGTATTTCAAAAGTTTTTTTGTTTTAATTTTGATGATTAGAGCTTACAGCTCATGAAAGTCAAAAATCAGTATCTCAACATATTAGAATATTTACATTTGAGTTTCAATTAATGACTATCCCTACAGTATAAATTCCGGGCATCTCTTGTTCTTTGAAACCACAATAATGGGGAAGATTGCTGACTTGGCAATGATCCAGAAGACGAACATTGACGCCCTCCACAAAGAGGGTAAGTCACAGAGGGTCATTACTGAAAGGTGTGGCTGCTTACGGAGTGCTGTATCAAAGCATATTAAATGCAAAGTTGATTGGAAGGAAGAATTTGGGTAGGAAAAGGTGCACAAGCAACAGGGATGACCGCAAGCTTGAGAATACTGTCAAGCAAAGCTGATTCAAACACTTGTGAGAGCTTCACAAGGAGTGAACTGAAGCTGGAGTCAGTGCATCAAGAGTCTCCACGCTCAGACGTCTTCAGGAAAAGGGCTACCAAGCCACTTCAGAACCAGAGACAACATCAGAAGCGTCTTACCTGGGCTGTGGAGAAAAAGAACTGGACTGTTGCTCAGTGGTCCAAAGTCCTCTTTTCAGATGAAAGTAAATTCTGCATTTCATTTGGAATCAAGGTCCCAGAGTCTGGAGGAAGAGTGGAGAGGCACAGAATCCATGTTGCTTGAAGTCCAGTGTGAAGTTTCCACAGTCAGTGATGATTTGGGGTGCCATGTCATCTGCTGGTGTTGGTCCACTGTGTTTTCTGAAGTCCACAGTCAATGCAGTCATCTACCAGGACATTTTAGAGCACTTCATGCTTCCTTCTGCTGACACGCTTTATGGAGATGCTGATTTCATTTTCCAGCAGGACTTGGCACCTGCCCACACTGCCAAAGGTACTAAAATCTGGCTCAATGACCATGGTGTTACTGTGCTTGATTGGCCAGCAAACTCGCCTGACCTGAACCTCATAGAGAATCTATGGGGTATTGTCAAGAGGAAGATGAGAGACAGCAGACCCAACAATGCAGATGACCTGAAGGCTGCAGGAATCAAAGCAACCTGGGCTTCCATTACACCTGAGCAGTGCCACAGGCTGATTGCCTCCATGCCACGCCGCACTGAAGCAGTAATTCATGCAAAAGGAGGCCCTACCAAGTATTGAGTGCCTAGAAATTAACATACTTTTCAGAAGCCTGACATTTCTGTTTAAAATGTCCTTTTTTTATTGATCTTATGTAATATTCTAATTTTGGGTTTTCATTATCTGTAAGCCATAATCGTCAAAATTTCAAGAAATAAAGGCTTAAAATATTTCACTCTGTATAATGAATCTATATAATATATGGGTTTCACTTTTTGAAATGAGTGACAAAAAATATTGACCTTTTTCATGATATTCTAATTTCTTTAGCTATACCTGTATTGCCAAATTGTAACTAGTTCTGAAAAACACGATTCTGTTCAAATTCTGTATTCAAAACTTCCTGAGTAAATGTTTTACAGAAATAAAACAAAAAATTTGACTTTCTGTGGGCTTTTAAATCAGTGCTGGTTTGACTGCATTCAGTGCCCCTGAAACTAAAATGTAAGCAACAAGTGGCAGAAAACAATGCTAATGGAATTCGATTTAAACTGATTCTAATGGCATCATATAAGAATTCCCCAAGGATCAGTTGAGATCCCACTGAAAAACCGTATCCTTAGTCGTTCTGGATTCCATTAGTATCCTTTAGGATTGGCACCCAAATCCAGGAGCAATCCGTTACCAATAGGAACTTCACTTATCAGGGACAGTAAGTGAACTAAAGATGATAAGATAAATAATTGGGGGAATACAAGTGATTCCATTAATACTTTTATCCTTCTTATCAGTCTTCTTATCAGTTTTAACTCAGGCTCCCACCAACCTCAGTCACCCTGAAGCAGAAATATATTAATACAGACCTGCAAACAACATCTCCTCCAGCACACATTCCCATGCAAATAATATACATCTGCACTCTCACGCAGAAGGATGTTTCTGCCTTCAGAAAATATTGAATAATTGAATGGCATAAATATTTCACACAGTAAAAGTGATGCATAATGAGGAGGAGATAGTGGGAGTAAGACACATCTGTCACAGCTCTGTTTGTTCTTGTTGAAGGATGAATGAGACCGGTAGTGAAAGAGCAGGGTTTAGTGTCATTTAAAGAAGTGCATGACTAAAATAGATGATTGTTATAGCAAGTGCAACTGTTATGGCTCACATTTACACTGAAAAATTACTTCAAAATGACTCTGGCTGCAAAAACTTGGCGAGTTTTGCAGTCACGCAATGCTAAAATGTTACTAAAATGGTACAGTGCAGACATGTGACCCAATTTTGGTTCATGACCCACAAATTGTGAGAATCAAGGGACAGCACACTGTCATTCTGAAAGAACTTTTAAACTGTGATGTCATTAGTGGTTTGTTAATAACAGGGTGTGTTTATAAGGGGCGTGGCTTCAGTAAGCCCACCCCTCTCATCCTCCCTTGACCATGATTAGTGGTTGTGGGTGAAGACGTTCTTCTTTTGCCTAGAGGAAGACCGTACTATGAGAATTCAGATGTGAGGTGCAGGATGTATTGTGTGTCTGCCTTGAGAAAATAGTATAATCACAGTGACCCATTTTGATACAGTTGAGATAATTAAACAAAAAGGTGAGGCCCTGACAGGCTACATTGTGAATATTGTCAATTACACAACTGTTTGAAACTTTTGCGTCAATAAGACTTTTGAATGTTCTTTATGTCTCTTATGTTATCAAGGCTAGATTTGTTTGATCAAAATACAGTAAAACAGTAATATATTATTGTAAATTAAAATAACTGTTCTCTTTGTTAATATCTTGTAAAATGTAATTTATTCCTGTGATCCAAAGCTGAATTTTCAGCATCATTACTCCAGTCTCCAGTGTCACATGATCCTTCAGAAATCATTCTAATATACTGATTTACTGCTCAAGAAACATTTCTTATGTTCTAATGTTGAAAACAGTTGTGCTGCTTAATATTTAGTCTTTTTTTGATCAATTTAATGCATCTTTGCTGAATAACAGTATTAACTTATTAAAAAAAAAAAAACTTATTCGCCCTAAAACAAATTTATGAAAGAGTGTATTAAAAATATTACAGACACAAATTTTCTTTGTACAATATTTTAAGTCAGGCAATATATTAAACAAGTAAAGTGTTAGATAATTTTTTTCTTTCTTTAAAATGACTTTTCTGTGCATTTGTATAAAAATAATATTTACCAGTAATATCCTACTCTGACATCCATGAGCCAATCAAATCCTGATGGATAAAATCAAGAAATAAATTCTGTTTAAGTGTTCTCTCTGGTTGTTTCCAGGTATGAGAAGGTTCCTGTGATCCTGGTGGGGAATAAGGTGGATCTGGAGAGCGAGAGGGAGGTGTCTGTGAGGGAGGGACAGGCGCTGGCCGAGGAGTGGGGCTGTCCGTTCATCGAGACGTCTGCCAAGAGCAAGACCATGGTGGACGAACTCTTTGCCGAGATCGTACGGCAGATGGACTACGCGGCACAGCCGGATAAAGATGATCCATGCTGCTCCTCCTGCAATATACAATAACCCCCCCAACACACACACACAGAACTCACATTACAGTAGCTTTGATAGACCTTCTAGTGTCAACGGTTTTCCATCATTCTGTATCTGCAGACTGACAGTAACTTTGAGGATTTTTTTTTCTTGTCACTTTAAATCCTGACTGACTCAACCACAGGAAGAGCACTTGCCTTAGGTTTCACGTTTCCTGTTTGAGCAGGATCCTTCAGTGGCGATGAGTTGGACTTTTATGTTCTTGGTCTTATGGTATTGATGATTTTATCTGAATTTGTCACCAGGTCAAAGAGAGAGAGAGCGAAAATAAGAGGGTTCTTAGCCGTATGCTTGATATAGCCATATAATCATTTAATGAAGCCTTTCTAATTGTCCATTTATTTGGGAATAAATCCCTTAAAGTCATAATTTTTCATCGGTATCTCATCTGAAACATCAAGAGGTAGAAAAACAGTCAGGTGGCTTTAGCTCTGTTCTAAAACCTAGTTAGCTGCCTACCTAGACAGTATGTTAAAGCCCAAATATGTTCCTTATGGTTTCCCAGAACGCATTGCGGTGAGCTCTGAAAAATTAATCCAGGATTGTGGATGAGATTCTAAATATATTTGAATTTCTTTCCACTCCATAATATTTTGCTGAAAGTTAATAAGGTGTGTTCTATGTATTTTTATACATTGCACACACAAGTATCATGCTGTTAGCTTAACAGCATGCTAATGTCAAACTCTCCAAATCCAAGTGTATGAGCTTCACATAAGCAACTGTATATGTGTGATGCAGAGCAGGGCTGAACGATTAATCAAAGTAATCACAATATGGTTTTGTGCAATTATCAAATCACAAAGGCTGCAGTTTAAATGCATAAATGTATGTTGGAAGTTTCTGAATGAAATTATGATCAATGCTTTCAGTTGCTAATAAAACATTTATAAACCTGCAGCCGACAATGGAGAAGCTTTAAAGTCGTCATCATGAAACAGAAGTTACGATTGTATTTTCTTCCCTATTGTTACTTTTTGAAAAAACAAAAAAATATTGGGCGGGGCTTGGTTTTGTTCTTTGAGGATTTATTGGATCATTGTCATTTGCTGTTGCTGAATTCTCTTGTGATTGACAGGTTGCACACTCGCTGATGTTGCTGCAAATGGGAGGAAAGTTATTTTTATTAAAGATTGATTAAATGAATTTAAACGTAAAAGTAATCATGCACATGGATAAATCCTAAAATAATCACTGCAGTAGCAATATACCATAAAAATTCAGATTTATCACTTTTGATTTAAGGGGGTCCCTGCAGTTTTCCACCAAAGTAAAAGTTTGATAGGATAATATTTGATAATGCTTTGTTTTATTTTGCAGTAAAACAGTATTATTTACTATAATAATCAATTTCATGTTTTAATATTTAATTAGAATAATCATAACAATAATAGTACTTATTTTATCGTCATATTGATATGATTGCTATGAGTTTTGTGAAATTTACAGTATGAAATATACATTGCAATCACAATTTTTACCAGAAAAAACTACTATTCCACCAAATTGTTCAGTCTGCAAAATCCATCTACATAGAATGTTGTTAATAAACAGTAAGGCGTCTTAGTAGGTTTTGGAACAGAGCTCTTTATGCTGCTTCCATTCAAAGTCAGATTTAGAAGATGAGTTCAGAAACTGGCGACTCTACCAATAGTTTTGCAGTGAAAAAATTGTGAACAAAGAACTCTTGTAGCAACCAAATTGGGGACGCTGTGCTTTACGCCACTAGCAGTAGTTCTAGTGTATCAACAGAGAGAACCATTTATCTTGTTTTTTTATGTTTGCTAAACATGTTGTATCATGCAATGTTGGACCTTTTGACTCTTTGATGTATTTTATTTGCTTAAATGTTGAATGTTTGACTGTAAATCTCTCTGACTGCCACCATGTCTGCATCATGAACCCTCCATCGTGAGTTTCAAGAGACTTTCAATTGCACTTTTCCAAGCAGGAATGTTAACTTTCCAAACGAATGGAATGCAGCGTAAGTCCCTGTCTCTGATTGGATGGGGACACATCTGGACACTGAACTTTTGCTAATTTAGTATCTCATATGACTCTGTAGGACTCGTTTCTTTTTCTGTCTCTCTCTATTTTATCACCCTCTTTCTCACGCATCTCTTCAGTGTCTCAGCCCCTTTCTACACTCGCTCTCAATATTCTGCCATGCTTTTGTGGGTCATTGATGCTGACGATGATGGCTGTTGGTTGACTGTCTATCCGTTTGTAAAGAGGTTGCCAGTTTTTCTTGGTATCCTCCTCCTGGACGGGCTTGAGGTTGAATCTCAAGGCTGAACATATAGAGATTATGGAGGTGTGTGAGTGTGTGTGTGTGTGTTTGAATAGAGAGCTCTGAGTCAGTATTGATTTTATATTTTTTTATGTGGACCTGTGCTCAACTCTTCTGAATGATTGAATGGTGACACTCTGTTTTTGTTTTGTTTGGCACCTAAATAAAGTGCATCTGACACTCGCATGCACTGCAGTGTGGTTTCTGTTTTTTCTGTGTTTTAAAACCAAATATATGCCCGCTTTATAAATAAGAAATATTTGAGCAGATCATTGTGGCGGGAGGAGCCAACGACAGACACAGTGGGCGTGGCGTCAAGCCTCGGAGAGGTTTTTATTAAACAATATATCAAAATAAAGTGTCCAAAGGGGGAAAAGTGTCCAAAACAAACAGGGATCTGGTGTCCTCGTCGTGCTGCGGGGCTGTGCAGGAGGGCAGTGTTCAGGAGGGAAGGGTCCAGGGAAGGGGCGGAGTCCGGTGGCCGCACGCGCTCCCCTCTCGGGGCCGGGAGCGAGTGGCGGCGGCGTCTCTTGCGCGGCTTCGTCCATCTTCGGGCATCCCGGCGCTTCTGGGGGATTCGGCGGCCCGGCATCCTGGCCCGTCAGCCGCCTAACGGGTGCGGCAGTCCTCCTCGACGCTCCCTTCCTGGACCCACGAGGACACCAGCGTGCATGCACGGGGGAGAGACCGGTCTCACGAGGAGAGGCGCGTTCGGCATTTAACGGCGGCGGTGATGAGGCTCTATTCACGTCAGGTGCGCCTCATCACACGCCGCCAGCCCTGGCTGTTTCAGCGCCCCTCCTCTCTCACACACCCACTCCTGTCGGGAGCCTGGTGAAGGGCGGCGAATATGGGACGGGGGGGTGGTGATGATGGACAGGGGGGAGGCAGCCGACTCGTCACAATCATGTTACACTGAAGGACAAAAGTGCATCCTGTAGTTTGTTTGAATATCTGCACACACATGACAGGTTCTGTTTTCCATCAGGCAGGTTTTGTTTATTTGATGGCTGTTAAACTATTTCGTTGTAAGAGATACAAGTTAGTTATTTAACATTTAGCAGATGCCTTCCATCTAAACTGTCTTTTAAGGTGCTGTAGAGCATTTTCCGTCATCATAAAAGTTTTACACATGAAGACACAAATAGAGTATTTGAGATGAAGATTCCAGTCATATCAGTAGTTTAATAAAAGCGGTTTTATTTTACATGGAGCCGGTCGACACAAGGGGGAAATTAGTTAAATTGTAACTGACAGCAAAGAGCTGTGCATTTCTACAACTGGACTCTATAACTGTAGTGGTATTGGAGTATCACTGATATAGGCCTATCCTATTATAGTTTTTGTAAATATTTTGAATTAGATATTTGGCAACACTTTACAATAAGGTTCATTAGTTAACATTAGTTAACAACATTAGTAAACATGAAATAAGAATGAACAATACTTTTATAGCATTTATTAATGTCTGTCCGATCGCTACCACTTTGTTCATTTAAATGGAGAGTCATCACAATTATCACCAGTAAAGTATGGAGTACCACAAGGATCTGTCCTAGGTCCTCTGCTATTTTCAATATACATGTTGCCCCTTGGTAATATTATTAGAAAATACGGGATTAGTTTTCATTGTTATGCCGATGATACACAACTATATATCTCAACAAGACCAGATGAAACTGCTCAACTATCTAAGCTAATAGATTGTGTAAAAAATGTAAACGATCTGATGACCAATAATTTCCTCCTATTCAATTCAGATAAGACACTTATTGGACCAAAAAACAGTACACGGAATCTCTTGGATTACAATTTGCAACTAGACAGATGCACGTCCTCTAAAGTCAAAAATCTGGGTGTTATATTAAACAGCAACTTGTCCTTTGAAAATCATATTTCCCATGTTACAAAAACAGCATTCTTCCATCTTAGAAACATTGCCAAGCTTCGAAACATGCTACCTGTTTCTGATGCAGAAAAGCTAGTTCATGCATTCATGACCTCTAGACTGGACTATTGTAATGCACCGCTAGGTGGTTGTCCTGCATCTTCCATAAACAAGCTATAGATAGTCCAAAATGCAGCGGCTAGAGTTCTTACCAGGTCAAAGAAAATATGATCATATCACCCCAATTTTACAGTCTACCTATTCAGTTCCGTATCATTTACAAAATATTATTATTTGTCTATAAGGCCCTAAATGGTTTAGCTCCTGCGTACCTAACTCGTCTTCTACCACGCTACAATCCAACCCGCTCCCTAAGGTCGCAAAACTCTGGACTTTTGGTAGTACCTAGGACAGCAAAGTCCACTAAAGGACTTAGAGCTTTTTCACATTTGGCTCCCAAACTCTGGAATAGCCTTCCTGATAACGTTTGGGGTTCAGACACACTCTCTCTGTTTAAATCTATATTAAAGACACCTCTCTTTAGCCAAGCATTCACATAATGCATCTTATAATCTTGTACAGTAGTTATATCTGATCAATGTACATTATTATTATTCTTTAGCTTGAGTTGAACAAATCATTTTTGCTTAAATGGAACAGTAGCTACGCTAATTATGTCTCTATTTGTTTATCTGTTTCTGTCACAGGATTAACATCCCATGGTAACTAGGAATTACAGAAGCTTCAGTCTGGATCCAACCCTTAAATGATCTGAGATGACCGAACACCTGAGGAAAGATAATGCCAACTCCTCAGAGGACCTCAGAGGATGCCAATGCTCAGACAACATTCAGAATTACCAAATTTTGCCATAAGTTAAAAATATTAAGCTGCAATATATTGTGGAAATTTTAATTCCTGTAGAGCTGCTTTGCAATGATTTGTATCATAAAAAGTGCTATACAAATAAACTTGAATTTAATTGAATTGAATTAATCTTAGTTTAAGTTAATTTCAGCATTTACTAAAGCATTATTAAAATCACAAGTTTTGTTTGTTAACATTAGTTAATGCACTGTGAACTAAATTGAATAAACAATGAACAACTGTATTTTCATTAACTAACATTAACAAAGATTAATAAATAGTGTAATAAAAGCATTGTTCATTGTTTGTTCATGTTAGTTGCGGGTGGCGATGGCGCAGTGGATAAGACACATGCCTTTGGTGTGAGAGACCCGGGTTCGAATCCACTGTGAGACACCAATGTGTCCCTGAGCAAGACACTTAACCCCTAGTTGCTCCAGAGGCGTGCGACCTCTGACATACATAGCAATTTTAAGTCGCTTTGGATAAAAGCATGAATAAATGTAAATGTAGTTAATACATTAACTAATGTTAACAAATGACACCTTATTGTAAAGTGTTACCAGATATTTTTATATATTTTTTCTGCTTTTGCTTTAGTTTGTTAACATTTAAATAATTTAATAATAAACCAATTTAAGGGTTGGATCATCAATAATAATTAAGCAGCAAAACTGTTTATTAGAATGATTTCTGAAGGGTCATGTGACACTGAAGACTGGAGTAATGATTTGCAGGAATAAATTGCAAATTATTAACATTTACTTTAATTATCCTTATTATTCCAAACTTTTCACTAGTACTGTACCATAAAATATATAGTATACTCTATATACTAAAATATGGTTGAGTATGTAGTATCATTCTGCACACATGCATAAACAGGAAAGTCTATGTGAACAGTGAGCTGCTGTTTTATGGGGTAAATCTTTTACGGCAGACCTGAACTCTCTGCCCACTCACTGGACACAGGAATGCAGGGAAAAGCAGCCAAGAGAGGACACGGGAAATGGACAGAGGACATAAGACCACAGCAGTGAGGGGGAGATTCACACACCAGCATGAGACTTATTGCTGGGTGTCATGGCAACCGCATGGCAACACATGCTGCCAATTTCACACTCTAATTTGCAGTGATTTGATTGGCCAAAAATAGTTAGTGTGGGAAGATACGGACACACACCATCTATCAACATCCATCAGAAGGCATGCACCTACACTTAGCTGCCTGTCATATGTCAGATGTAGAACACTGAATGTGATCTACAGCACACTTGTTGCAGGAACGATCTCTCCTGAGAAACCTGCTTTATAAATGCCATAAAGACACAACTTTTTTACAAATGCACAGATTTGTAAAATCTGCCATCAGAATGAGAGTCCAAACAGCTGATAAAAACAGTATAATAATCCACAAGCAATCCACACAACTCAAGTCCATCAATTAATGGCTTGTGATGAAGTAGAAACTGTGTTTGTAATAAACAAATCCATCATTAAGATGTTTTAACTTCAAACCATTGCGAGTTCATATATCCATAATGTTGCTTTCTCCAGTCATCTCGTCTGAATCAGGAGAGAAATCTGTATCAGGAGAGAGATCAAGCACCTTTTACAAGACAAAACAGTTCAAAACAAATATGTCAGTGGATGTGAGAGGACAACAGGAGATGGACCTTTTCACGAGAGGAAGAGATAGTTGGACATGGAATGGTATTTCAACCAGAAGTAATGATTTGAAGTTAAAAATGTCTAAATGGATTTGTTTCTTAAAGCCACACAGCTTTTCACTTGACAAGATGTTAGTTGATGGATTGGAGTGTTGTGGATTACTTGTGGATTATTGTGATGTTTTTATCAGCTGGCTGGGCTCTTATTCTGACGGCACCCATTCACTGCATCCATTGGTGAGCAAGTGATGTAATGCTAAATTTCTCCAAATCTGTTCCAATGAAGAAACAAATAAGCAGCCTATGCATTTATTTATTTCAAAATGTTTTGAAATAACTAGAACTGCAATTATTTTTAAAGGTTATTTTTAAGTAGAAACTGGCTAATTTGGCTGTACAGAACTGATTTGCTACTGTTTGTAGCTCACAGCGTTATGGTGCTTCACTCTGCAGATGGCAGCATGTGAACGCACATCTCGTTGGCTGGAAGGTCTCGTGTGTTGGTTGGATCTGTGCTGTGCTCAGTCAGTGTAATCCCGTCTCTTCAGCCGGCAGACATGGCGACTGCGAGGACGCTCGTATGCTCCAGAACAAGCTGCATCTGAAGCGGCTCCGCAGCATCACCGTCGCGCTCGGTGCATTCGTGCACAAACGCACACTTGCACACAGCGGATTTATAATCGGGGTAAGCGTTTGGATTCTTCCCATTCATAGTGGTGCTCTGTGCTTGGAAGAGATTAAGGGGTAAATCTAGCCACAGATTTGAGCCTGAGAACTGCCGTGACATTGCTGAAGCTCCGTTCCGTTATATTTCCATTATGCCCCGACGCTTTCTTCCAGGCTATTATGAGTCCATTCACTTGATGAAGACCAGTGCGAAAGGCATATCGAAATAACATATTCTTCTATGAGGACCTTGACATTAGACGTCAATAGACCTGTTCCGCGCTTTGTTCAGTTACACTGCCTGGTACGTGGAGCCTACGACGCGACGGACGCTCCATTTCTAATTTTTGTTTTAGTTTCTGTTCTAGTCAGTCTGAAGCAAAATTAGCTATAAATATGACATGTGTGCATATAGTCTTAGCTGTTTTAACCTAGACAATGGAAAGTCGATTTGGAATTTAAATGGTTTTCATTCATTTCTTTGCACCTGATTGAACGCTTTGAGGCGAGGTGACGTGCAGCTTCAACGCGACGCGACGCGTGTAGAACGCGCACTGAAAGAATAAAGCGCATGGATGAGCCATTCTGAAATCCTCCAAATTTAATTCATTTTAACGCTGAAAGACCACGAAAGCAGTCTATTTGACAAAGGTGAATTAATTCAGAGAATAAGGTCCGTTTTGTATTCCACGTATAAAAGCCTATGAACTTCTCAGCGTTGTTCTCAGCATTTGATCTCTGTGTTCTTAATTAAACATTGCGGCTTTTTGTAAAATCATAATTTTAGCTATCCTGATGTGTTATGCATGTGGCATTTCATTTCCCAGCCAAACAAAAGACACAGTGCCTGAAGATGTACTTGCATCACCATCAGTACCGATGATTTTTCCAGGGCTTTTGGGGCATTACTGAATGAATGGAATTTTTTAAAGACTACTGGTGAAGCACTGGCTGTGTTTCTCATGGTGGATTTGGTTTTTGCTGGCACTGGTCTGATCTTTCACCCTCCCCCTCTGGATAACCCCTGAGAGCAGATCGAGCTTTATTGCTTCTCTCCAAGGTGTTTTATTGATAGTAGCCTATAAAACTAAACAGCCCAGTTTATATCAGAGGTCTATTTTTACAATGCACTTTTATTTATTTAAATCTACTTTATAAACAGCTCAGATATGAATGATATTGTTTGTGTAAATGAAAAGTGTAAAAACTAGTGACTAGACTTTATTAATAAAGCAAAAATGTTTTATTTATTTATTTATTTTTATCTGTCCTAAGATAAATTAATAAAACCTCTCAGGGCAGTAAATTGGCCTCAGGCACAAAAAGAAATAATACTGTCATATTACTGTCAGGAAGACAAAAATGCAGTTATTTCCTGGTATTTCTTTTTTTATACAGGCATATACAGTACGAGCATAAACCAGTAAATATATTGAATATTGACTGTTTGGAAGGTTCTTTTGAAGATTGCTTAGATAAATGTTATTGCGAATGAGAAGTGCAGGTCGCATATGGCCATCTGATCCACAGAGATCTGTGTTTGTTGTTTCATATTTTCCTCTGACTGCACCCTCTGTCAGTCTCTCAGCTTCTCACTTTCTCTTTTTCCGTTCTCTTTTCCTCCCCTCTGTTTCTCATGTTGACCCTTGGTTTAGAAGTAATGACATCAGTGCTCTGGAATGTGTGATAAACCCTGAAAATGATGGGAACAGAGAGGGAGAGATATGAGAAGTTGGATCAGCGTAATAGGTTCATTGTCTGAGGAGAGCACAAAAACATTAGACCAAAAAGACTGTAATTTTAAGCTTCAAATAACTTACATGTCAAGAGCCATCAGTGTAAATACAAAACTTCTTCATTTTCATATGTCCACTGGGTAATTATTACTATCCTTGTGGGACATTTGGCACAGACAAAACCTGATCATACACACATAGTCAGAGTGTGATTTTTGTGTGTGTTGTGTGCAGGCTGAGCCAGGAAGACCATGGTGGAACAGGGCCAAACGTCGTTAGCGGGACAGAGGTTAGGGGCACCAGAGACTCTGGGGATCAGCACCCTGGAGCCCGGACACAAACCGCCTGCTATGCCCCCTGGACGCCTGGTGCCCATCAGAGTCGTGCTGCTGGATGATTCAGAGGAGATATTCGACATATCGGTGAGTTCATATCCAATAAAACTCTTATGTTGTGTTTAAAAAAAAACAGACTCTTCTTGGTGGACATATATGGCCTCTTCAGACCAACATGAATGATTGGTACGATTTTGACATGCGATTTGTCTGATATACTCAGAGTGAAGTTATTTTTCCTTGTTTAGGGGGAAAAAAGAAGTTTAAAGAATTTGCAGTGATATACTGTTAGCGAACATCCTGATGCCGTCCACACTGCTGAGAGCAGCGTTTAGATGAATATGTAAATATGCGCTGCACGCTTTCCTCTCTAATAACAAACAAATACAGCACAAAAATGACAGCAGTGAGAAAGCAGTCGTTAAGAAAGCATCTGATCATAGCCTTGCACCAGCTCTGCAATTTTCATGTTTCAAGTCATTTTTATTTATATGGCGCTTTATACAATATATTGCTTTAAAGAAAGCTGCTTTACAACATCAAAGGGTTAGTTCACCCCAAAATGAAAATTCTGTCATTATTACTCACCCTCATGTTATTCCAAACCCGTAAGACCCTCGTTCACCATCAGAACACATATTAAGATATTTTTGATGCATTCTGAGAGCTGTCTGACCCTCCATAGACAGCAATGCAACTGTAAAGTTGCCAGGTCCAGAAACATAGTAAGGACATTGGTAAAATAGTCCTGCTCCAAGTAACCGTCTTCTGCCATTTTGGAGAGTATCACAATGCATATGCACGCTTTCCTCTAAGCGTAAAAAACAATGATCACGTAAATGTACACGCTTTCCCCCCTAATGCAAACAACACTGATTACAATGATTATGTTTTTGGGTACTGCCAAAAATGGCGTAAGACGTAATAGGATTAAAAAAACGAAATTACCGTCATGGGAAAATTGCGTCGGTTAGAGGTTCTGAATTTCAAATTTATTTTCGATTAATCGTCCAGCCCAAGCCACACCTACCTATTACATCATTGCCACGGACCAATGGTAGTTTGCCAGCTAGAGTAAACTTTTCTGGAAAGTTTCATACTCCCGAAACAAACTGCAAACTAACTTTGTTTTGGTCTAATTTTGGTCAAAATTACGTCATCAGCTCATTCTTTGATTTCACTTCAGTTATATCAGGGACTTAATGTGTAAAAAATGGCAGAATGGCTAAATAAAAATGTAAATTCACTCTCTGACAGTAGGTGGCACTTATAAAAAAAAAGCTCTGAACATGTGACTAAAAGCTGAATCTCACTGGCTGGCCAGCTTCAATTGTAGTGCAATTAAAAAGAGATTAAAACACCTCTATGTTGCACTGACTGCATGTGAATTGTGTCAGTCTGAACAGAGTTGAGCATTCATCTTGGTTTGAACTGGCCTGTACTCTATGAAGTTTTCACTTGAAGAACGCAAGCTTCTAGAGGGCATATAAGTCTGAATTAATGAATTTAGGTAAAGGGGTGCAGAGCCAGTGGTGGTTCTGTAGGCAAACATCAATGCCTTGAATTTAATGCGAGCAGTTATTGGTAGCCAGTGCAAATTGATGAACAGAGGCATGATGTGCGTTCTTTTCAGCTCATTAAAGATTAAATCTTTAGTCCATGTGGGTTTTAGCATATATAAGTTTTTTAAAAAGTATGTTTTTTGTTTTTTCCTTTAAGGAATGTCTCAGGGCGTATACAGATTTGTGTCCAATCAGGTGTTATCTAAAATAAGAATGTCCTTCTGACTAGCAATTAATAGTTTTCAGTCACATGACTGGCACGGAAACCTGTGGGCAGCACATTTGTAGAACTGCAGCGCAGGCCTGTCAAGCATTGTTTTGCTCTTCAGGTGGGCATTTCTGTAAGGATCTCATGTTTCATGAAAACTAGGAGTAGGCAGATTATGGTTCACTGGTGTCTTCAGTGGTGTAAACAGTCAGTTTATTCCATTCACAACCATCAACTGTGTAATGTATTGGCTTTGAAAATATTTAATTGCTTTCATCCATAGAGCAAGCTGAGGTTATTGACAAAATATATAAAAATAGTTTATCCTCAAATTTTTGTTTCAATAGCAAATGTCAACAAAATAAAGGATGGGCCTTAATGGTGGGAATTTTATATATTTTTTGATTTACTATACATTACACGTTATACCAAAAGGCAAAGAGTCACTGACTGCAATCTGTCATTTAGAACATGCTGGCATTTGATCTGATTGGAGGAATATTTGTGACCCTGGACCACAAAACCAGTCATAAATTTCAATTTTCAAAATTTGAGATTTATACATCATCTGAAAGCTGAATAAATATGCTTTCCATTCTTGGTTTTGTTAGGATAGGACAATATTTGTCCAAAATACAACTATTTTAAAATCTGGAATCTGAGGGTGCAAAAAAAAAAAAAAAAAAAGAAATATTGAGAACATTGCCTTTAAAGTTGTCCAAATGAAGCCCTTAGCAATGCATATTACTACTCAGAAAGTTTTGATATATTTACGGTAGTAAATTTACAAAACATATTAATGGAACATGATCTTTACTTAATATCCTAATGATTTTTGGCATAAAAGAAAAATCTATAATTTTGACCCATATAATGTATTGTTGGCTATTGCTACAAATATACCTGTGCTGCTTATGACTGGTTTTGTGGTCCGGGGTCACATTTATAATTTTCATAATATAAACATTCTGTACCATATGTATTGAACATGATTGTGATTATTAATAGATTTTGTTGAGCTGGTTTTATTAGCTGTGGGTGTGAGTGAGACTGATTTGTGAAGGGAAGTGAGAGTGTTTCATGAAGGTGTTTAGCTATTCTGTGGATAAATATAGAGCATGCCTGTGCAAACCAAATCTAAAATTATATGTTATTTTTTTTCTTGTAACCTGCAACATTGCAGAACTGTGAAACTGCAGAGAGCTGAGAGGTATTGTCCTAAGGTTTGCTTGGCTGGGGTTCAGCTGCTCTGGGTTCAACGCTCTCTCTCTCACACACACACACACACACACACACACACACACACACACACACACACACACACACACACACACACACGTTGGTTTTTGTGGTTTATGGGGACTCCCCATAGGCGTAATGGTTTTTATACTGAACAAACTGTGTGTGCTATTGCCCTACACCAACCCTACACCTAAACTTAGCCCTCACAGGAGACTTTGTGCATTTTTAGATTTTCAAAAAAACACAATTTAGTATGTTTTTTAAGCCTTTTGAATTACGGGGACATAGGCAGTGTCCTCATAAACCACCTTCATATTGTAATACCTCTATCATACCCATGTCATTATACAAATTTGTGTCCTCATAAACCACATAAACATGCACACACACACACCTCATATTGCAATGCACACCTGAGTGAATTGGAAGATGTAATTTGTGATCAGTAAAATGTGATAATTTCATAAGAAAATCAGGTATTGTTACTTTGAGTTTCAGGTATTAGGCAGATAAATAAAAAAATTCTGTAGATTTTCTGGAGACAGCAACACTTCACATGTCAACTCTCTTGATTTTGTAGATTTTTAAGTAATAATTTTGGGTCAGTAAGATATTTTTATGTTTTTGAACATTTATTCAAAACATACATGACATTTATTTGATCAAAAATACAACAAACAGTAATATTATGAAATAATATTGTGTTTTAAAATAAGTGCAATCTATTCAGTATATTTTAAAATGTAATATATACATGTGGTATTAAAGCTACATTTTCAAAAACTATGATACTTTTTTGAGTATAATGTAATTTAATGCATCCTTGCTGAATTAAAATGCATTAATATTATTTTTACAGTTAGTAAAAATCTTACTGACTCCAGAGTTCTGAACGATAGCGTATGTGATGTGGGTTTTGATGTATCTACGTAGATCTCAGATCAAGTCCGAGGACTGGTTTGTCACGTTAGATCTAAAAGACGCATACTTCCACGTCTCCATCCTTCCCACTCACAGGAAGTCCCTGAGGTTTGCTTTTGGGAGCAAAGCTTACCAATATCGGGTTCTTCCCGTTGGCCTTGCACTCTCACCCCACACTTTTACATCAACGATTGGTTGATTCTAGCTCAATCAGAGCAGCTGGCGATTCAACATCGAGGTGTCGTTCTCGCGCACTTGAAAGAGCTGGGGTTGAGACTGAACGCCAAGAAAAGTGTGCTTTCTCCAGTACAGAGAACCACTTATCTAGGCGTGCCGTGGGATCTGACCACGATGCAGGCATGCATGTCCCCTGCTCGGATCGAGTCGATCCAGTCAAGAGAGTGAAAGAAGGCCAGTCACTCACTGTCAAGCAGTTTCAGAGACTGCTGGGTCTGAGGGCAGCTGCGTCCAACGGGATACCTTTTGGCCTGCTGTACATGAGACCCCTACTTTGGTGGCTCAAGACCAAGGGGTTCTCCCCGAGGGGAAAACCACTCCGCACTTTCAAGGTCACGAGACGATGCATACGTGCCTTAGATATGTGGAGGAAACCTTGGTTCTTGTCCCAGGGCCCGGTGTTGGCTCCTTGTCGCCGTGTAACACTAGCGACGGACGCGCCCCTCACCGGTTGGGGAGCGGTCATGAGTGGCCACCCTGCCCGCGGTCTGTGGAGTGGCCGCCATCTGACATGGCATATCAATTGGCTGGAGATGCTGGCCATGTTTCGAGCACTCAAACACTTCCTCCCAGACCTAAGAGACCACCACGTGTTGATGCGCACCGACAGCACGTCGGTGGTCTTGTACATAAAGACCAGGGAGGTCTGTGGTCACGACCCTTGTACAAGCTGGTGGTGGTGAAGCAGATATGGCGAGTGTTTGGCCAGGCACAGGTGGACCTGTTTTCGACTATAGAGTCAGTTCAATGTCCCCTCTGGTCCTCTCTGACTCCTCCAACTCCTCTAGGACTGGATGCTATGGTGCAGACTTGGCAGAGGCTTCGTCTGTACGCTTTCCCCCCTATCGCTCTGCTCCCGGGAGTTCTGGCAAGAGTGTGCCGGGACGAGGTCAGTCTACTACTCATAGCGCCGTTCTGGCCGGGCCGATTATGGTTCTCGGACCTGATGTCTCTCCTCGATGGCACTCCATGGGAGATTCCCGTCAAGGGAGATCTCCTCTCATAGGCGGGGGGCACAATCGTCCACCCTCGCCCGGAGCTGTGGAAGCTGTGGGTGTGGCCACTGAGGGGACACATCTCATAGCTTCCGGTCTCTCAACCGAGGTTGCTGAGACCATCCTCCAATCCAGAGCTCCCTCTACGAGGAAACTGTACGCCCTGAAGTGGAAGCTCTTCACTTCATGGTGCGGAGGCTGTCAGCTCGACCCAGCTAACTGCCCGATTGGTACAGTTGTGGAGTTCGTGCAGGCCTGTTCCTCTGCAGGGTTAACCCACTCCACCCTGAGGGTCTACGTGGCGGCTATATCAGCCTACCACGCCCTTCTCGGTGGCCTTTCAGTGGGTAGACACCCCCTAGTACATGTTTCTTCCAGAGGCTGAGGCCTCCGGCCAGAGAGCTTATGCTATGTGGTGGATCAAGATGCTATTCCATAGCCTCGAGTCGTCTGCTCTCCCCTTTCCTGGGGATCAAGACTCACTTCTTAGAAGTTGGCCTTTGGGACGCAGGCCCCACCGACTTTAGCCACTCGTGGCCCTTTTTCTCTCGCCCTCGTTGTGCTCCCGAGGGATACACATAGGGCAGGGACTTGGAAGTCTGGCGGCGTGGGCATCTCGTTCCCCTAGCGTTTTCGACGCACCTCGAGTTCCTGAAGGGGAACGTCTCAGGTTACGTATATAACCTTGGTTCCCCGAAGGGAACGAGACGCTGCGTCTCGAAGGCCACACTTCCGGCATCTCTGCCAGCGCTTGCTTCATTCCTAGAAGCTGATGCTGGCTCCGCTGCATGTGCTTTTATGCTTCCTGGTCGATTACGTCACCCGCCCGTGACGTCTCGCCCTTCCATTGGACAGATTACACATGTGATTCGGAGCGCGGTCACGCTAGAGGAATTCCCCCTAGTGTTTTCGACGCAGCGTCTCATTCCCTTCGGGGAACCATGGTTACATTTGTAACCTGAGACGTTTTCTGCCATCTGGCAACCCGGGGTGTTGAAATTCTATTGGGTGAACTGGCAGTGGGCATAGTCACACAGACCAAAACAAAAACAGACATTTTGACATGGAACACACATTTCAAAGTAGAATAACTGGTTGCAGCATTGCTTTTTTGAGAAACAAGTGTGAACCTGGCATGTTTCCTAAATATCTGTAAACATATTATGGCATTTTATGCTTTAGTACAGTCAAAAATTACATAAAGCACCTTGTTTTGGCTATTTAATTGTAATGACTGCCATATACTGTCTTGTGCTTGACATGTTTTTTGCTCAGTCATTTGGCAGTGAGATTCCCAGCATTAATGATCACCCTTGACTGAAGTGTGTTGATTATTGATCATGTGTGCTGTGTTTGTGTTAGAGCTCTAGCTCTCTGTTTGAGTGAAGATGATAAAGTCCCTGAAGAGGGTGTTATTCTTTCTTCCTCCCTACTGACTCAATCAATATGTCAGTTAATGTAATGATGAACTGAATAAACACTGGTCTGAGTCATAATCACTGACACATCATACTGACTCCATTAGTATCAGTGTGTGGTCTCTCTTTCTCTCTCTCATTCTATCCTTCTTTTTCTCTTGCTGTATTTTGTATGGAGCTCCACACATTAGGGCTGTATGAAATTTGAAAAAACAAAACAAAACAAAAAAAACACTGACATTGTGATATAATTATATACATATATTGTAACGGGGTGAGGAATCACACGACAGGGCAGGCAGGTTAAAGGCCCTGAAGGGTGGCTTTATTGAGGAGGAGTGATGGGCAAAAAGGGTCCTTGTGGGTGCTCCAGTGCGGTGAGTGCTCTCTTCTTCCTTTCCCAGTGCAGTGAATCCGTGAAGTGTTCCAGTGGGGCTGGTCGGTCACACGCTGCTGTCTGTGGGAGAAATGAGAGGGCGAGTTAGTGCTTGGTCTCATGGAGTAGTCTCCTTGTGTGTGGGGCTTACGTGGCTTATGGTGCCACCGCCTGACGAGCCGCAGCTGTGACCGATCAGCCTGTGATGAGGATGGGCAGGTGTTCCTCGCTTGTTTCCAGGGCGATGCTGATGACACTTCGGGACGCTCGTCACAATATATATATATATATATATATATTTTTTTTTTTTTTTTTTTTTTTTTTGCAATATACGTTGTGATAAATTGTGAATTGTGATACGTGTTGTATCACCCAATTCATGCCAATACTCAGCCCTGGTTTTCTTAGGCCTGTTTTGGACCAGGACCAATATGACTACAAAATAAGAATAACTGTCAATATTTTATTGAGAGTATTGATGGGAATATTGTTGTATTACTGAAAATAAGGAAATATTTTATAAATATAAGTATATATATATTTAATTTTTTAAATTTCTTCATTTTCAAACAGTTAACCATCAAGCCTTTTTTGACATTTGCAAATAAAAATAAGTACTCGAGAGCATGCGTGTGTCTATATCGTCCTAATGCACGGTGAGGAGGAGCGTTTGAGTGGCTAAAGACTCTCCAAGGACCACAGTTGGAGAATTTAAGAAAATAGTTCAGTCTCGGGGTCAGAAAACCTTAAAAAAAATTGTCAAACAGCCCCTACATCACCACATGTTGTTTGGGAGGGTTTCAAGACAAATTCTCCTCACTCATCCCAAAACAATCTCCAGCATATTCAGTTGTCAGACATGACTGGAGCCAAAAATGGGACTGGCTTTTATGGTCAGATGATGCTAAAAAATTAGCTTTTTAGCAGCAAACACTCAAAATGGTTTTGGTGAACACAGGGATTAAAAAGTACCCCATGTGTACAATGAAATATACTGCTGTGCTTTTGATGTTGTGGGCCTAAATTTCTGCTGGAGGTCCTGGACATCTTGTTTAGACACATGGCATCATGGATTCTATCAAATACCAACACATAAAAAAATCAACAAGGGACTGACTCTGTTAGAAATCTTATGAGGGGCCATGTTTGGATCTTCCAACCGGACAATAATCCAAACACAAACCTCAAAAACAACACATAAATGGGTCACCTGGCACAAAACCAAGCTTCTGCTATGGCCATTCCAGTCCTCTGACCTGAACCCTATAGAAAATGAGTGAGGTGAACTAAAGAGAAGAAGCACCATCATGGAGCTGTGAATCTGAAGGATCTGGAGAGATTCTGGATGAAGGAATGGTCTCTGATCTCTTGTCAGGTGTTCTCTAACCTCATCAGGCATTATAGGAGAACATTTTGAGCTGTTAAACTGGCAAATGGATGTTTCAAAAAGTATTGACTAAAAGGGTGCCGTTAATTGTGGCTAATGTGTATTAGAGAAATACATTTATTTCATAATGATATTCCTCCTCATTTAAAATTCTTATTATCCAATAAAAGGTTTCATTTTTGTGAATTTTTTAAATAAAAGATCAAAAGGATTAACAATGCAGATTAATTTTCACAGCCTTCTTTGATCATATTTACCAAGGGTGCCAATAATTCTGACCACGACTGTGTATATATATATATATATATATATATATATACATACATGTAACAAGCTGCGCCTGTGGCTCTGCTTATTTGTGACAACGCTAATTTACACTGTGCTTAGTAGAATGCGTTGGTCTATATGTAAATGAGATGTTGCGTCTGTGTTCTTTCATTTGCGCCTGGTCAGTAAATCAACCACAGAAATTTCCTCACCCATCGGCTCTGTTTTGGACTTGCACTCTAGCGCTAATTTGCACTGTTTAGTAAATCTGGCCCATAGAAGGAAGAGGTATATTAAATTATTTAGGCATATAGTTGGCATTTATCATGTTTATCTCTGACCTCCAGGACAGAATTTCTGCGTGTGTGTGTATAATGGAGCGTTATGTGTTTGTGAGCGTGTGCAGAAAGTTCCCACTGTTGTCCTCATGTTCACATCTGTTTCTGACATTCACGGTGGATGAGCTCTGCATTCAGACACATTATGAGGGGCACTCGATGGAACACATGCCACTTTTCCAATGTTAGAAACTGAGTTTAAAAATGAATTTCTGTAAGATTTTAAAGACAAACAAGAATATCCTTTTAATCTATTACTTTGTGCTGTCTCAAGCCAAATTAATACACTACAATTCAAACATTTGTGGTTGGTAAAAGTCTCTGTAAGAAAGTCTCTTATGCTTACCAAGGCTGAATTGATTTGATCAAAAATGCAGTAAAAACAATAATATTGTGAAATATTTTTACAATTTAAAATAACTGTTTTCTATTTGAGTATGCTTTTTAATTTAATTGAAATAAATTTATGTCTGTGATGGAATTTTCCGCAACCAGTACTCCATTCTTAAGTTTCACATGATGCATATGATTTCTTTTGGAAACCATGATTTATTCTGGATTATTTTATGAATAGAACGTTCAAAACAACAGCACTTATTTGAAATAGAAAACTTTTGTAACATTATAAATATCTTTTCTGTCACTTTTCATTTTGACATTACATTTCTTGGGTACTAGCTGAAGAAGGTGTTTCTGTTGTTTATATAAATGTTTGTCCATGAATCTTTTGTTTAATATATAAAGTCATAAAAGAATAACAAATCATAAAATTGTAAAAAAGAAAGAAAGAAAATTAGCCACTTTCTTGAGTTAATTTGCTGAAAGGCTGCAGCTGACATCACGATTAATGGCGCATTAAGTAGAACATTAATTTAATAGTTTAATAGGGGGAGTTTTGATGCTAACAGGCTTGATGCATTTTTTCTAATACATGGAGAAGTTGTAAATACAAGCCTTAGGACTCAGTTTTGTGAAATGAAAATGGTAAAATATTTGCATATAAATATAGACTGTTAAAGCTGCAGATAACCCCCTACACGACGCGGACGGGCATGACGAGTGCGTCGCATGTCTGGCCGTCGCCCACGCAGAGGCTGCACTCACTAGGGCTTCGTGTCCTCACTGCGAGGACATGAACCTTGCTTGCCTTCGCTCGCGGATTGCCTTTTTTCATGAGGGTGATCCACCCCGCTCCATTCCCCCGTCTCCTCTTAGGAAGTCAAGCCAAGTCACCTTTATTTATATAGCGCTTTTAACAATGTAAATTGTGTCAAAGCAACTGCACAATATCAAAAAAGGAAAATAGTGTGTCAATAATGTAAAATGAAAAGATTAAAAAAAAGATTTTCAGTTAAAGGCATTTCATTATTGAATTCAGTGATGTCATCATCCAGCTCAGTTCAGTTTAAATAGTGTCTTTGCAATCAGGTCGATGATATCACTGGAAATGAAGTGTCCCCAACTAAGCAAGCCAGAGGCGACAGCGGCAAGGAACCAAAACTCCATCAGTGACAGAATGGAGAAAAAAAACCTTGGGAGAAACTAGGCTCAGTCGGTGGGCCAGTTCTCCTCTGGCCAAACAAACCAGCAGTTCAATTCCAACTGCAGCAAAGTCAGATTGTAAGGGCTAAACTGGTTCCAGTGGTCTTTCCCGATGGCTGTCTAAGTGGCGGGGTCCTCACTGGGGATCTGTCTCTGGCGCTCATCTCAGTGTCCTGGTTTCCGCTGACGTTCAGGGCTGTAGAGGTCGTCTCTGGGATCCACCATCTGATCTGGATACGGACTGGATCTGGTGACTGCCGTGACCAACTGGGCTGGATACGGACCGGATCGGGTGGCTACGGTGACTGGGGATATGTCCTCGGGGCTCATCCAGGTGTCCGGCTTCCGCCGACGATCAGGGCCACATACATCATCTCCCGGCGCCGATCCACCATCTGATCCGGACATGGATTGAGAAACAGAATAGAAACAGACAAATATTAGCGAAGATGCCATTCTTCTTATGATGTAACGAGTACATCATGTGTTATGGGGAGTGTTCCCGGCTCCGGTTGATCTAATTAATGCAGCCTAACAATCCTTTAAAAGATTTGAATAATAGAAGTGTATTAGTGTGTTATGTGTAAGCCAGCTTAAAGAAATGTGTCTTTAAACTAGATTTAAACTGACAGAGTGTGTCACGGATTCTGGAAGAGAGATGAGGTGAGGACTCAAGTGCAGGAGAATGGTGTGTCCTTTAATAATAAAATTAAACAAAAGCTGAACAAAAACCACCCCGAGGGGGAAAAACAGGCAGGCAGGCCGAGACTGCAAACACACACACACAACGTCAAACATCTCACATTAAACATGAAATAACGGAACAGCACAGGACTGCAGACACCAGGAGAATAAATAGGGAGACAAACGAGGAGGACACAGGTGAAGTTACTGAAACAATAATGAGATAACAAGGAGGGCGGGGTCAGACAATAGACAGGAGAGCACATGGCACAAACCACAAACAACAAGCCATGTGCTCAAACAAACAGACAGTGACATCTGGTGGCCAACCAGGGCACACCAGCAGGACCGTGACACAACCCCCTCATTAAGGAGCAGATTCCAGATGCTCCACACTAAAACTGAAATAAAAAAAAAATGTCTGGGAGGGAGGTGGTCCAGAGGCGGATCAGGGGGAGGGATGGTGGGCCAGGCCCGTGTAGTGGCAGAGGGCCTGGAGACACCTCTGTGCCAGGATGCCAGGGTGGTGCCGGCAGAACAGGAGGCCAAGGCGGGGCAGGCAGAGCAGGAGGGTCGTGAGTGGGCACTTCCGCTTCGGAAGCCTTGTGAGCGTGCACCGCCGCCTCGGGAGGATCGTGAGCGGGCACCGCCGCTTCGGAAGCCTTGTGAGCGGACACCGCCGCCTCGGAAGCCTTGTGAGCGGGCACCGCCGCCTCGGAAGCCTTGTGAGCGTGCACCGCCGCCTCGGGAGGATCGTGAGCGGGCACCGCCGCTTCGGAAGCCTTGTGAGCGTGCACCGCCGCCTCGGGAGGATCGTGAGCGTGCACCGCCGCCTCGGGAGGATCGTGAGCGGGCACCGCCGCTTCGGAAGCCTTGTGAGCGTGCACCGCCGCCTCGGGAGGATCGTGAGCGGGCACCGCCGCTTCGGAAGCCTTGTGAGCGTGCACCGCCGCCTCGGAAGCCTTGTGATCGGGAACCACCGCTTCGGAAGCCTTGTGAGCGTGCACCGCCGCCTCGGAGGAACTGTGAGCGGGAACCGCCGCCTCGGAGGAACTGTGAGCGGGAACCGCCGCCTCGGAGGAACTGTGAGTGGGCACTTCCGCTTCGGAAGCCTTGTGAGCGGACACCGCCGCCTCGGAGGAACTGTGAGCGGGAACCGCCGCCTCGGAGGAACTGTGAGCGGGAACCGCCGCCTCGGAAGCCTTGTGAGCGTGCACCGCCGCCTCGGGAGGATCGTGAGTGGGCACCGCCGCTTCGGAAGCCTTGTGAGCGGACACCGCCGCCTCGGAGGACCTGTGAGCGGGAACCGCCGCCTCGGAGGAACTGTGAGCGTGCACCGCCGCCTCGGGAGGATCGTGAGCGGGCACCGCCGCCTCGGAAGCCTTGTGAGCGGGCACCGCCGCTTCGGAAGACTTGTGAGCGGGCACCGCCGCCTCGGAAGACTTGTGAGCGGGCACCGCCGCCTCGGAAGACTTGTGAGCGGGCACCGCCGCCTCGGAAGACTTGTGAGCGGGCACCGCCGCCTCGGAAGACTTGTGAGCGTGCAACGCAGCCTCGGAAGCCTTGTGAGCGGGCACCGCCCCTTCGGGAGGATCGTGAGCGGGCACCGCCGCCTCGGAAAGACCACCAGCAGACCACGCTGCTCGCACCGACATCAGCGGGGGATCCTGCACACTGTGCATCAGCCTGAGACGCTCTGTCACCGGACGCAAATTACTGGGTGCGGCAGACGAGGTCTCTGACGCCCCTTGCCTCGCAGCCTTGTCGGCCATCACTGGGGGCGCTGCAGCTTCTGCGAGCACTGCCTGAGGCCCACCAGCCACCCTATCTGTTGAACATGCCAAGCACTCAACAAACTCACCAAATGTCAGGTGGTCCAGCCCCCTCATCCTCCACCTGTTGAGGGGCTCCTCAAGGGCACTATTGAAGAGGTCCTTGAGGGCTGCATCATTGTACCCCAGACCCTCTGCTGCACCAACGAACCTCAGGGAAAACTTCCTCACGTCAGTGTCCTGCTGACGGAGGGAGCTCAGAGCCTGGAACTGGAGGATGCGTTGGTAGTGAGGGCTGCTGATGTTAGAGGCTGGTGGAAGGTGAGAGCCCATTCTCCGCTGAGTCCTCATTTGGCTGTTCCGTTCTGTCACGGATTCTGGAAGAGAGATGAGGTGAGGACTCAAGTGCAGGAGAATGGTGTGTCCTTTAATAATAAAATTAAACAAAAGCTGAACAAAAACCACCCCGAGGGGGAAAAACAGGCAGGCAGGCCGAGACTGCAAACACACACACAACGTCAAACATCTCACATTAAACATGAAATAACGGAACAGCACAGGACTGCAGACACCAGGAGAATAAATAGGGAGACAAACGAGGAGGACACAGGTGAAGTTACTGAAACAATAATGAGATAACAAGGAGGGCGGGGTCAGACAATAGACAGGAGAGCACATGGCACAAACCACAAACAACAAGCCATGTGCTCAAACAAACAGACAGTGACATCTGGTGGCCAACCAGGGCACACCAGCAGGACCGTGACAGAGTGTGTCTGCCTCCCTAACAGTGTTAGGTAGATTGTTCCGGAGTTTGGGTGCTAAATAGGAAAAGGATCTGCCGCCCGCAGTCGATTTTGATATTCTAGGTATTATCAAATGGCCAGAGTTTTGAGAACGCAGCAGACGTGGAGGACTATAATGTGATAAGAGCTCGCTCAAGTACTGAGGAGCTAATCCATTCAGGGCTTTATAAGTAATTAACAAGATTTTAAAATCTATACGATGTTTGATGGGGAGCCAATGCAGTGTTGACAGAACCGGGCTAATATGGTCGTACTTCCTGGTTCAAGTAAGGACTCTAGCTGCTGCATTTTGGACCAACTGTAATTTGTTGATCAAGCGCGCAGAACAACCACCCAATAAAGCATTACAATAGTCTAACCTTGAGGTCATAAACGCATGAATTAGTATTTATGCGTTTGACGTTGAGAGCATAGGCCGCAATTTAGATATGTTTTTTAAATGGAAAAACGCAGTTGTACAAATGCTAGAAACATGGCTTTCAAATGAAAGATTGCTATCAAACAGCACACCTAGGTTACTAACTGATGAAGACAAATTGACAGAGCAGCCGTCAAGTGTTAGATAGTGTTCTAGGTTATTACATGTGGGGTTTTTAGGTCTGATGATTAACACCTGTTTTTTCAGAATTTAGCAGTAAGAAGTTACTCGTCGTCCAGTTTTTTATATCGACTATGCATTCCGTTAGTTTCTCAATTTGGTGTGTTTCACTGGGCCACGAAGAAATATAGAGCTGAGTATCATCAGCATAACAGTGAAAACTAACACCATGTCTCCTGATAATATCTCCCAAGTGTAACATGTAAAGCGTGAAAAGTAACGGCCCTAGTACTGAGCCTTGAGGTACTCCATACTGCAATTGTGATCGATATGATACCTCTTCATTCACTGCTATGAACTGATGGCAGATAAGTACGATTTAATGTTCAGATAAGTACGATTTGAACCATGCTAATGCACTTCCACTAATGCCAACAAAGTGTTCTAGTCTATTTAAAAGAATGTTGTGGTCGATAGTGTCGAACGCAGCGCTAAGATCCAGTAGAATTAATAAAGAGATACACCCACGATCAGATGATAGTCATTTGTAACTCTAATGAGAGCAGTCTCAGTACTATGATATGGTCTAAATCCTGACTGGAATTCCTCACAAATACTATTTTTCTCTAAGAAGGAATATAATTGCGAGGATACTACCTTTAGTATCTTTGACAGAAAAGGAAGATTTGAGATCGGTCTGTAATTAACTAAATCTTTGGGGTCAAGTTGTGTTTTTTTAATGAGAGGCTTAATAACAGCCAATTTGAAGGTTTTAGGGACATATACTAATGACAGTGATGAATTAATAATAGCCAAAAGAGGATCTATGACTTCTGGAAGCAGCTCTTTTAGCAGTTTAGATGGAATAGGGTCTAACATACATGTTGTTGGTTTAGATGATTTAACAAATTTATACAATTCTTCCTCTCCTATAGTAGAGAATGAGTGAAATTGTTCCTCAGGGATCTATAGTGCACTATCTGATGCGATATTGTAGCTGACGGCTGCATGGTTACAATTTTATCTCTGATAGAATCGATCTTGGAAGTAAAGTAGTTCATAAAATCATTACTGCCGTGCTTTTGGGAAATGCCAACACCTGTTGATGCTTTATTTTTCGTTAATTTAGTGACTCTATTGAATAAATACCGGGGGTTATGTTTGTTTTCTTTGATCTTCCGCGTAAAGAAGCAACTGTATCTAAAGTGCTAGAAAAGAGAGAGTCCATAGTTTCTGTTACATCATCAAGTTTTTCTGCACTGTTGTATATGCTGAGGAATTGAGATAAATCAGGAAGATTACTTACAAAGCAGTCTTTTGTGGTAGAGGTGATGGTTCTACCATACTTGTAACAAGATGTAGAATTTACAGTTTTAGCTATATGGAGTTTACACAAGACTAGATAATGATCTGAGATATCATCGCTTTGCTGCAGAATTTCAACACCACTAACATCAATTCCATGTGACAGTATTAAATCTAGCGTATGATTTCGACAATGAGTAGGTCCGGAAACGTGTTGTCTAATCCCAATAGGGTTCAGAATGTCTATGAATGCTGATCCTAATTCATCTTTTTCATTATCGACATGGATATTAAAATCACCAACAATTAAGACTTTATCTCCAGCCAGTACTAACTCAGATAGAAAATCAGCAAATTCTTTAATAAAGTCTGTGTGGTGCCCTGGTGGCCTGTATACAGTAGCCTTTACAAACATCACAGGGGATTTATCACTAACACGTGTTTCTCTAGATAATGTTATATGCAGCACCATAACTTCAAACAAGTTATACTTAAAGCCTGCCCTCCGAGAAATACTGAGAATATTGCAATAAATTGTAGCAACACCTCCCCCTTTACCTTTCGGACGTGGCTCATTTTTATAGCAGTAATCTTGGGGGGTGGACTCATTTAAAGTAGTGTATTCATCTGGTTTTAGCCATGTTTCTGTCAAACAGAGCAAATCTAGATTATTATCATTGATCAAATCATTTGCAAAAAGTGTTTTTGTAGAAAGGGACCTGATATTCAGTAAGCCAAGCTTTATCAATTGTTTCTCTGTATTGTAAACATGTTTTATTTGTTGAACATCAATTAAATTGTTACTCTTAATTTGGTTTGGACGTTTTCTGTATTTTCTAGTTCGGGGAACAGACACAGTCTCTATAGTGTGGTATCTGGGTGAAGGAGTCTCTATGTGCTGATAATTAACTGACTTCTGTGACGTGAGGCAGCTAGCAGATGGTCGGTTTAGCCAGTGTGTCTGCTTCCTGACCTGGGCCCCAGTTAGTCAAGTACGAACTCTAAGACTATGTGCCATATTTCTAGAGAGAAGAGCGGCACCACCCCAGGAGGGATGAACACCATCTCTTTTCAACAGGTCAGGTCTGCCCCAAAAACTCGTCCAATGGTCTATAAAGTCTATGCTATTCTGCGGGCACCACTTAGACATCCAACCATTGAGTGACGACAGTCTGCTATGAATCTCATCACCACGGTAAGCAAGGAGCGGACCAGATCATATTACAGTGTCTGACATCGTACTTGCAAGTTCAAACACCTCTTTAACATTATTTTTAGTGATCGCCGACTGGCGAAGTCGAACATCATTAGCACCGACGTGGATAACAATCTTACTGTACGTTACGTTTAGCATTAGCCAGCACTTTTAAATTTGCCAAGATGTCAGGCGCTCTGGCTCCCGGTAAACAATGGAATATGGTGGCTGGTGTCTCTATTTTCACGTTCCGTACAATAGAATCGCCAATAACCAGAGGACTTTCATCAGGTTTCTCAGTGGGTGCCTCACTGAGTGGGGAGAACCAGTTTGATGTTCTGATCGGAACGGAAGAGCGGTGTTTTGACCTGCGACTAGGCCGCCTTACAGTCACCCAGCTGCCCTGCTGCACGGCTCAACCGGAACCGAACAATGTACAGGACTCCCTGAGCTAGTCGCATCCAAAGCAGTATCTACAGCCCTCACATTCTTACTATCCTCAACTAAAGTTTGGATGCGTGTCTCTAATTCTGAAACCTTCTCTGTCACCCTAACTATTTCCCTGCATTTATCACATGTGAATCCTGGCCTGGTTTCCTTCGGCTCGTCTGAGGAGGAGGAGATAGCCATTGACAAAACTATGTCCTTGATGGCATCTGACGCTGACAAGTGGGCGTGTTCCGGTGAAGTGTAAGCCCTTCCACTTCCCCCTTCGGGCAGCGAAAAGTCATTACTTAAGGCAAAATCACTCACAAGTACCAGCTCCCCGCAGGGTAAGCTACCCTCGATGAAAATGTCCACAAATGTAATTTCTCCCCCTGCGGGCGACGATATGTCATTAATAAAAATAGAACCTCTTGCCTCCCGGCTATCGGCTTGGAAGGCCATCCCAGATGTGTTGAGTTGGGTTCTAAAGACCATAGAACGAGGTTACTCGCTCCAGTTCGCTCGTAGGCCACCTGCATTCCGCGGCGTGGTGCAGACCTTCGTGCAGGACAACGAATTTCACGTTCTCCAAGCCAAGATACGCACCATGCTTGCAAAGGGTGTCGTGGAAACGGTCCCCTTAGCGGACAGCGAGTCAGGCTTTTACAGCCGCTACTTCCTCGTTCCCAAAAAAGACGGTGGGCTCAGACGATCCTCGATCTCAGACTTCTGAATCGAGCCCTCATGCGACGGCCGTTCAGAATGTTAACAATAAAGCAGTTCCTTGCGCAAATTCGACTGTCTGTGGATCTGAAAGATGCTTACTTTCACATCCAAATAGTGCCCCGTCACAGGCCGTTCTTGAGATTCGCGTTTGAGGAGATGGCCTGTCAGTATACAGTCCTCCCGTTTAGACTGTCCCTGGCCCCCCGCACTTTTATAAAGTGCGTAGATGCGGCTCTTTCCCCTCTGAGGCAGATGGGAATCCGCATATTGAATTACCTCGACGACTGGCTGGTGCTAGCCGACTCAGAATGGCAACTGATTGCTCACAGGTCGTTGTTGCTCAAGACCCTCCTGTCAGCCTTAAGAGGACATCATATCCTGGTCCAGTCAGACAACACAACTGTGGTAGCCTACATCAACCACCAAGGCAGCCTCAGGTCACGCCCCCTTCACAGGATGACTCGACGTCTCCTGCTTTGGGCACAAAAATGTAGCTCCGGGGGAATGGACGCTACATCCTCAGACGGTTGAATTGATCTGGTCAGTCTTCGGCAAGGCAGAGGTCGAACTCTTCGCCATCCGAAGACAACTGTCACTGCCCAACCTATTTTTCGATGTAGCGGCATGCTCTGGCCCACGATTGGCCCAACACCCGCCTATATGCATTCCCTCCGATCGCCCTGCTACCCCAGGTTATGAAGCGGATCAGAGAAACAAAGTGCTTTCTCTCCTTCTCTTGGCCCCCCTCTGGAGGAACCAAGTTTGGTTCCCAGAGATGATCCAGCTGCTAGCTGCAGCACTGTGGTCAATTCCATGGAGGAGAGATCTTCTCTCACAAGCGCAAGGCAAGATTTGGCATCCCCAGCTGGAACTGTGGAGCCTTCATGTCTGGCCACTCGATGGGAGGTTGATCGATTCCCAACTATCTGCGTAGTGCTCTTTCTCCCTTTGGGCGTACAAGGCTTATGACAAGCAGACCCTAGATATTTCTCGGGTCTCTTATAGCTTGGGCTCATGTGGCCCACTTTGAGTGTGCCTGAGCTGAGCTAGCAGAGCAGGCTTAGTTCTGCTTATGCTTATAGCCCGGCGCTACTGGATGCTTTCCCCATTAGTAGTCGTCAATGAAAAATGACGACGCAACGAGAGTTCCCTTTCGATATGTCATTAATAAAAATAGAACCTTGATCCCTGAGATAAGGGAACAAGCATTGCGTAACTGGTCGTGCTATAGCTGCACGCAAATCAATGGCTGTCGCTTCAGTCATTAATTCTGATGAAATGGTGCTTTGGGCCGACTTATATAGTAAATGTCCCCCCCCCCCCCTTTGGTGGGCTCAAGCGCCATTGGTCTGTGCAGTACACAAACGTTAATCAATCTGGCTTCAGTAACAGAGTAAACAGGAGTTTCCCCATTAGTAGTCGTCAATGAAAAATTATGACGCAACGCTCGTTCCCTTATCTCAGGGAACCGAGGTTACATGAGTAACCGGAGCGTTTTATTATGTTAATCTGGTCATGTCTCAGGGAAGGACTAACGTTCCTCTCTCTTTGTGTTCTCTGTCATTCTCTGAAACAAAGATCATCTCATGGGCCATGATGAAAGCAATGTATCTTGCTTTTGACCACAGTCATTCTGACTATCTGTTTGCTTTGCCCAATATAATTTGATGTGAAAATCCAGCAATTATCTCACATTCTTTAGTTTTGACTTTCTGACATACATTACCAGCATTCCATACATAACAAATATTTCCTGTGAATCTTTGCAGTAGTTGATTTGTACAATGTGTTTGTTTGTGGCAACATTTTAAACTAGCTTTAAAAAATATAGGCAGCGGCTATTTGCACTATAAGTGTAAATAGCGATAGATGCTATTTACACTAAGTGCAAATAGCGATGGATGCTATTTACACCAAGTGAAAATAGCACTATTTTTTAACGATATGCTATTTACATTGTGCAAATAGCTATAGATTCTATTTACACTGTTAAAATGGCTATTTATTCTACTTATTCCAAATAGTGGCAATTATCTGCACCTCAGTATTGTAGTACATTATAAAACAGTACACAATAATAATGTATTGAGTGTAAATAGTTATAGTTTTATTTCAAATTATTAAATGGATGCCACCTTATTGGGACAATAAAGCCCTCCCTACACTTACCCTAACCCTACCGATACTTTTATTTTAACTTACTTTAACAAATAAATGCCTTTCTAATGCGATATGAGATTTGAAAAGGGAGAAAAAAAGTTCTGCAAAAGGTGGGTTCAAACTCGGGTCGATCGTGTCAAAAAGCGCATGCCTTACCATCTACACCACTGAAACTGATGCTGAATTACTGTCTTTTTTTATTGTTGACTAACCCAATCACACGATAGTGGGCATAGTTAGTGTAAATAGACTTTTCAAACAAGGCGGGCTATTTGCACTTAGTGTAAATAGACACTCCGAAAAGGATATCTTGCTGGAAAAGTATTGGTAGTCACTGCCATTTACTGTATGTAGCGTGTTGTTGGATTCTACTAGGAATCTTAACTACCCCAGAAAGTCTTTGTCAGCTATCTTCATCAGAAAAATCATGCTTGAATCATGAATACACCAGCTTGGACTAGCATGAAAATCCATGCCGGTTTAACCTCGCCTTTTCAGCTGGGATAGCACAAATCCACCTTGATCCACATAATTTAAGGTATCATTTATTTTTATATTATTATTTATTTATTATTATATTGGATCCATAAGTACACTTTAAGTCACCTTTTATATCATTAATATTATATTATCTGCAAGTACAGTTTTTTTTCATAAATGCTTTTAAGATTTGATTTGAAGTGAACATTCAATACAATTAAGTGTACTTTTTTTCCAAAGGGAGCCAACTTTTTATGTGTCCTCACTAGTTAAAAATGCTAAAAATCTGCCAAAAACTTATATTATTTATGATCTTTTGACTCCTTTAAAACCATCATTTAATCCAAATTACTTTCTTAATACTGATATTATTGAAGTTGATTGATTAATGGCATTTAAAAGGAAAGAAAATAATATTTTCTTAATGATGTGAAACATAATGTTTGCGTGTTTGTGATTTGATCTTTAATGACATATCTTTAAGGCAGATGCAAACACGGCAAAGACAATCTGTCCTCCTGACACAATAGGGCAGCGAATATACCAGACCATTTGCCGTTTTCGTGTCTGTACACGACTCTCTTTGGAAAATATCTCTAATCTTGCAAACCAAGAGGGCTGAACAAATGCTTCAGGGTGATTTTCCACCAACTGAACACTGGTTTCTGCAGGGCTGAGTTAATGAATAGACTACACACACACACACACATGCCTGTGGCATTTTCACAGGCATTGACTTGGCTCATGTTAACTAGATATAATGGGTCAGTTCTGTTTGTAGAGTGAAAGACAAAGAAAGAGACAGACAAACGGATGTGTGCATTTATCTTTCTTGACCAAAAAGATAACACTGTGACTACAAAAGGTTTAAATATTGTGGCTTTTAATCCATGTCTTGCATTAATGTCATCTATGTACTAGTGTAAATTAGTTTTTTGCAAGTACACATTTGAAATTCACAGTCTTTCTCTTCCAGAGTTTTTGACTAATAAGGATTCAGGAGTGTATCCCAATGTTTATCCAATCAAATACTGTCTATAAAGAAAAAACCTTCCCCTAATAAGACAGGTGGCTAGCAATAACAAGTAACAAATCAAATTCCTTTCAACAGGAAATACATCATTACATGAAAACTGTGTTTGTCAACAACATTTGTGTAAAATAAGTATACTTAATTGTATTGAATGAATATGCAATGTACTGTACTTAAAATATTAAAAGTTTATTTAAAATATATATATATATATATATATATATATTTGCAGATATAATAATGATATAAAAGTCAACTTAAGTGTACTTCAAAAGAGCACACTTTCATGATACTTAAGTAAACCTTTAAAAAGTGCACTTAGTCATTATGCCAAGTACATTTCAAATCATGTTTTAAAAATCTTTTGCCATGCTTCACAGAAGTACACTTATTTTGATGTGTTGACTAATATACTAAATCAGATGTAGTACCTGATTATAATTTTAACAGTAGTGTGATAGTTCATTTTACATATATTTGATTTTACATTTGCAATTAACATACATTTAATTGTCTGAAATTTAAAACATTACATTTGTTCTTTTAAAGTATATTATTTATACCATACAGTTTTTAAAGTATTCTGAAGTGTACTTCCTTTCACTAGGGGAAGCTATTTCATGAGATCTTTAAGATATAAGTGCACAGACCAGGATAATGACATTCACTGTCAAATATTTTCAATATTGATTTTTACGTTGTTCGTTTTTACCTACAAGGACCTGAATAATAAAAGCCAGGCAGCTATTTTAAGAACTACTGTATCTTTGTTTTCCACCCTCTTCTGCTATTCTGTTCAGCTTTCCTTTCTGATGGTCTTTCCCTTGTGACTTTTTTTGTGATTATGACCTGTCTCTCTTTTACCACTTTCTGTCTCTGTCTTTATGATGTGTCTCTATGCAGTGAGATGGGGAGTTACTTGCCCCTGGTTATGATAACCATGGAAACTGTGCAATCTTCCATGGGAACCGGGTGGAATGTTTCAGATCTCACTGTCATTGCTGCAGATATTTGCTCAGACTTGTGTTTCCTCAGTAGGGGGCAGGGCAAAATTTAGTACTGGGGATGTCTGAATATTGTTTGGATAGTCAGTCTGAGCTGTTGTAGAACAGGACAGATTCTAACAAGCAATAAATTCTATCCATTCTGTTTCAGTTCTAAATATTTGACGACAGGCAATAAGATGCTTTGTGGGTTATTTGGTGTTGATTTTTCATGTTGCACTACACAGATCCATCAGATCTCATTGGCCAAAAATTCTAGACATGTTCTGATTGTAATTTTGCCACATTATGCAACTTTTTTTGCGCTGAGTGTGAACAGACAAATTCACAACTTTGCATCTGTTTAGGATGCTGATTTTTCCTAACGAAATAGAAGCCTGTTTAGTATTGCTATTTGCTATTAACTAGTTGTTTATTAGTAGGGCTGCCCCTAATAGATTAACCATTAGTCGACCAGAAGAAGCTTGGTCGACCAAAATTGTATTAGTTGCTTAGTCGCAGAAAATAAATAAATAAATAAATAAAAATCCACATTGGCGAAGTCATGCCACGGCTGGTCTATACAGTAGGCTACATCGGGCAGGATATCCAAACACTCGCCTATCATTTATCGACCTCAAATATGGCTTGTCATCTGAAATATGTAAGTAGCAGCAATGTAACATGGCCGCTCAATCTAATGTTAATCTAGAGAAATGTGCGCTGTTCAAGTGTCTGTGCGGAGTGTGGAAACTGAACTGTAGCGCTCACTGCAGGACAGATGAAGGCGCCGGTGCGCTCACTTGCTCTTAAAATACTCCCTCATTTTTGCTCATATAGATAAGAGTTATACATTTTTCAAATCTGTACTCTAAACTCTACGTTTACTTTTGTGCACTCACAATTACAACAAAACATTGCGCTTTAAAAAAAAATCAAAAATCAAACAGGATGCGCTTTCTGGCGTCTCAGTCTCTGTGAACTTGAACGCAAAACTCTGTGTATATTTGTCTTACAGACATGAAAAAATATATTTATAGAGAGCGAAATGTCAACTTTCAAATGAACCAATTCAAATGGAAAACAAATATTCTCAGATTATGTAATCCGTATGAAACATGCAGACAGGAGCATCCACTACTGCAAAGATGATGAGTCAAGTGTTGCCGACTTCATCTCTTAAACAGAAAACAAAGAAAGCACTAGTTTATCAATAAATTATTAAAATGTTAATGCAGTCTCCTTACTGTTTTTCCCTGACACATTCATAGTCATTTATTAAAGTCTCTGTGCTGCGGCAAGCTATATGTGTGCACTTGAGCGCATAGGCTATGTAGGCAATTAAAGGCTCATTATTATGATTTAAATCGTTTATTAATAAACGTGCGATTAGTTGACTAATGCTTCAAATGACGACTACTGGTCGACCAGAAAAATCTTTATTCGGGGACAGCCCTACTTATTAGCATGCATATTACTAGCATATTGGCTGTTTATTAATACTTATAAAGCACATATTAATTCCTTATTCTGCATGACTTTATTCCAGATCCCTTAACCTTAAGCTTAACAACTACAACAACTACCTTACTTAATATCATTAAGCAGCAAATTAGGAGTTTATTGATGGAAAACTCTTAGTTAATAGTGAATATGTGTTCCCTAATCTAAAGTTTTACCGTCTGTTTATTCATATTGAATGTGAAAATTGTACCTGCAGATAAAATAAAGTTCTTAAAGAGAGACACTTTCATGACTGTTTCGTTATACACTTAAGTACACTTTAAAAAAGGGCACTTTGTAATCATGTCCAAATAAAAGTTTTACTGCATTTGTCATTCTTTACAAAACTATTTATATTTTGATGTGTTGACTAACATACTAAATGCAATAGTTTGTATTTTTGAATGCTGTGCTTCAAATTTTTTAATAGTCCTCCTTTGCAGCACCTTAGATTCAGAAGCAAAAGAGTTTAAGAGGTTTTGATATCAAGCCTAATTCGTTCTAACTAGAAAGTCATCGTTGTGTTTTGTTGTTAACAGCATCGAGCATCGGGCCGGGTTCTGTTCGAGATGGTCTGCTTGCATCTGAACCTTATTGAGGGGGATTACTTTGGCCTGGAGTTCCAGAGCCATCACAGAAAAATGGTAAATCTGTTTTTTTTTTACACCAAATACAGTCATAATAATTTTTTAGGACCATTTTCCACCATTTATCTGACCCGTATAATTAAACAAGTTGATTTTTGCTGCTGTAGGAGCTCAATGATCTCAACAGAAAATAGCTGTTTTGAGGCCTGTTTAAAGATCTCTGCTGTGTGCTCTACTCCACAGGTTTGGTTGGATTTACTAAAGCCCATTAGAAAGCAGATCACACGTAAGAGGCCTCACTGCTGTGTGTGTGTGAGAGAGAGAGCGAGAGAGATGGAGAGAGAGAGTTTAGTATCTCTCTATGATCTCTCAAGACATAGTCTCTATTTTTGAATGATCTGAGTCTAAAACATTCATGCTAGGCTTATATAAACGTAACCCTCTCTGTGTGTGTGTGTGTGTGTGTGTGTTAGGGATGTAACGGTATGAAAATTTCTCATCACGATTATAGTGACCAAAATTATCACGGTTATCAGTATTATCACGGTATTGTTAAAATGTGCTGGAGATGCTCAAAAAGTACCGATACATAAATCACTTCACCAAGTTTTATACTTAAAAATCAACAAACAGCAAATAGAATGACTTTTTGTTTGCATAATCACTAAAACAATAACATTACCAATGAGGTCTGGATTTTAAATGACAACTTGACTGACACCAGTTTAATAGCATGTTCAAATAATGTAAATGTTCAAATAAAGCTTTGAAAAAGTTTCATATAAAGGTAAACCTCACATTTCAGCCTTTAAAGAAAAGAGTTGAGTTAAAATGATAATTGATTAATAAATTATTATATGCATTTTATTTGCTCCATAAATAATTCTATATAGCTTATCTGAATTGTTTAAATGTGTAGAATCCATATAAGCTTGTTTTTCATCAACCGGTTAAAATTTACAGCAGGACATGCAAATTTGGTCCGTTTTTTGGCCAGACAGAAACTGCACACAGACTGAATGTAAATAAGTGTCTGTAAATCCACTCTCTGGCAGCAGGTGGCGCTTTATATGGAAAAGCTGAATTACAGCTGATTCCCGCGAACAAAGCAGTATTGTGTTTAAGAACACTTCCTTTAGATATTACATGGAGCTAAGATGAAAACAAAATGCCATCGAATCGTTTCTGAAGACAGTCAGATCCTTCAGAGGTACATTCATATAATTAATTCACTGATATATTCATTTGTATAATTCCCTCAGCACTCTTTTAAAACCTCCCAGCTTTTCCGCCCTATTTTCACTCAGAATGAAACTACTCTGCTGCCATGCGCACGTGAGACTGTTACTGAAAATTCTGCTTTATGCTGGACAGTATTTATGTATCGCGAGTTGTTCAAATCACGGTAATCGAATACGGTTTTAATGATAATTAAAATATGAAACGGTAATACTAACCGTGGGGAATTTTATCATGATTTATCGTCAAACCGGTAATCGTTACATCCCTAGTGTGTGTGTGTGTGTTTGTGTGTGTGTGTCCAGGGCTCAAGCACACCGTCCTTCGGTTTGTTGTGAAATTCTTCCCCCCTGATCATTCGCTGCTGTTGGAGGAGCTGACCAGGTGAGGCTGTTCTTCCGCTCGCCTTCAGCTCATTCATTGTGGCTTTCATGTGTCTCTCACATGTGCTTATATGCCTGTTTTCTCTCAGGTACTTGTTTGCGCTGCAGGTGAGGCAGGATCTGGCCAGCGGACGTCTCACGTGTAGCGACTCCAGCGCTGCTCTTTTGGTCTCTCATATCATCCAGTGTGAGTTATGCTGATTGTGATTGTGTCTGTTTAAAGCGATGCAGCCTTAACTACCCTAGTGAAAAATGTATATACTAAAATGTATTTGGAGTACATGGTTGTTGGTTGTGGGGTGAAGGGATGGAGCGAGGACTCAATAGTGCAGGAGAATGGGCTTTTTATTAGTAATAAAACAAACAAAACAGCAACAAAATCTACCCCGTCGGGGGAAAAACAGCAGGCAACAAGGCAAATTGGCAAGACAAGGCAGGGCAGGACACAACCAGTGTTGATACAGGACTGCAAACACAAGGAGAATAAATAGGGAAAAAATGAGGAAAGTAACGAGGGAAATACAGGTGGGGCAAATGAACCAATAATCAGGAAAAAAGAAGGGTGGGGTCAAGACAATAGACATGAGAGCACATGGCACACAGGAAACAAACACAAAAGCCATGTGCTCATACAAAACAAAAAACACAAGCACATGGCCAGCAAAACAAATCACCGGCCATGTGCAAAACAAGACACAAACACGCAGCTAATGAGAAGACTCATAAGCCGCGTGTTCACACAAGATGTCACAACATGAAAGCATGCAGCCAATGAAAAACACGAAGTGTGTGCAACAACACAAGAAGACAAGAAAAGCACACGGTCACACTCGAAACTGCGCGCTCACGTGAAAACAGAACATGACGGGAGTGTCAGGTCACAAAACACTGAATAACACTAGACCGAAGTGACAGAACCCTGACACTAATACATTTAGCCTACATATTTATATACTCAATAAAAATACCCTGCAATTGTTCTTTTGGTATACTAAACTGGTATACTTAAAGTCTGCTAAATTGGAACAACTAGTTTTGTACTTAATGCACTTTAATTGTGCAGAAGTATGGTCTCAAGCAATATGTCAGTAAATATGTTAATAGATTTGAACTATACTTAGTATGAAATAAATGTATTTAAAATATATTACTTTTTTACTAGGGTAGTTACCCTTAACCAAAACAGATAGCCCATATACACACTTGTAACTACACAACTGTTAATAAAATTCTGTATTAATGTATCAGGTTACTATTTTGTTTGGCAACTGAGAGTCTTCAGTCAGGTTAATGAACTCTATTATGTGGTAGAATTTTTTTTATTGTGACTATTATTATTGCCTAAGAGGTTTTATCAGTACACCTTGGTAAAATCACTGTAATGCACAGACTCTGCACAGTCTTGCAATTGATACCATTTATTGTTGCGCTTATGGGACAAAACAGCTTAAAAAGATTTCAGAAATGGTTTGACCTCCGTAGGTCAAATATTATGATATATTGCATGATATAGTGATTGAATTCAATGAATTATGTCTAAAATTACCTGTTGCTATTTTATGTTAGATAATAGTTTATCTTACATAAATAATCCTATTTCTAAAGAACATAGTTATCTATTACTTAAAAAAATTTATACAGTTTGTTCCCTATTCATTTAAAGTGCCATATAGTATAAAACACATAAGGGCAACTAACGCATACGGTAATCCAACTGGACAATCATTCAGTAAAAGGTTATAAAGCCATGGATATGTATGTTAATATTTTTATATATCCTGTTCCTTCTCTGTCTCTTTTTCTGTCTTTGTCTTCTATCTCTGTCAAGTCATTTACTCATAGTGAACCTGTGTGTCTGTGTGTGTGTGTGTGTGTGTTTATTTAGCTGAGATTGGGGATTTTGAGGAAACTCAGTGTAGACAGCATCTACTTAACACCAACTACATCCCTGACCAGATGGCCCTGATGGACACAATCATGGAGTTCCACCATAAACACATGTGCGTCTCCCAAACAAAACACTAAGGCTCACTGTTTGGGCACTTACAATAGATCATAGGCATCTATTTGATTTCCCTGTTGGAAAACAAAAAAACAAAAAACGCATATGCTGGTTAGGTATGTTTTGAAGCATGGGAGCTGGTTTGCTGGTTTAAGCTGGTCCTTAGTTGGTCATGGGCTGGTTTAAGCTGGTCCTAAGCAACTAGCTCCTGCTCAGGTAAGCTTAAACAAGCCCAAACCAGCTGCCATGCTTCAAAACATACCTATCTAGCATATGCTTTTTTTTTCAACAGGGTTGATTATGCATTTCCATCTGGAAGTAATTTTTAACAATTTGAGACAAAATTAATTAACCTTTAAAGTACAGTATAGCATATAGCAAAACACCAGGCAGTGTTATAACTTGTGCTTGTGTATGTTTATAAGTGGACAAATGCCAGCAGAGTCAGATTACCGGTTGCTGGCGATGGCGTGCAGGTTGGAGATGTACGGTATCCGACTCCATCCTGCTAAAGACAGAGAAGGAACCAAACTCAGCCTGGCTGTAGCACACGGCGGCGTCCTTGTGTTTCAGGTGCATGCAATCACACGCTCTCTCCCTCTTTCACACACACAAAGGCATACATGAACAAAAGCATGACATGAATTGTGTTTTACTCAGGGACACAACAGGATCAACAACTTCAACTGGTCTAAAATCCGCAAGCTGAGTTTCAAGAGAAGGAGGTTCCTTATCAAACTAAGAGCAGACCCTACTGTGAGTTTCATGTAGTATGAGTGAATCATTATATTAAGCTCTCAATTAGTATGTCGAATTGTAATGTGGACTCTCTGTCTGTCTCGTCCTGTAGCAGAATGTTAATCAAGATACGCTGGAGTTTTTGATGGAGAGTCGGGACTGCTGTAAAATGTTTTGGAAGATCTGTGTGGAGTATCACGCCTTCTTCAGGCTCTTTGAGGAGCCCAGACCCAAACCCAAACCGGTGCTGTTCAGCAGGGGCTCTTCCTTCAGGTTCAGGTACTGAACTGGCGAAATGCTTTTGGTAACATTTATATGCGTGAATTTATCTGGGGGTGAAGTGTGAACCCTTGTGAAAAGAAGTGCACTTAACTGTATTGTGTGTGCACTTGTAGTGTACTTCAAATCTAAAAGTATTTTTTAACTGTACTTGCAGGTAATGTAATATTAATGAAATAAAAGGCAACTTAAGTGAGTACAATCGTTATGTTTAATAGTCCTGTGTCATGCTTTAAAGAAGTACACTTATTTTGAAGCACATGGCAAGTACTTAACGGTAATTTTAACTGCAGTGTATTATTTTTCTCTCGTCAAAATGTTGTGAAATCCAGTTGGACTAATTACCCCCTCTTCTCTGCAGCGGTCGGACACAGAAGCAGGTGATAGATTATGTGAAGGAAAATGAGTTTAAAAAACTGCCCTTTGATAGGTGAGCCTGATCTGTTATTTTAATAAATGGAAAGTCAACATTTCTGCACTGCTATTCCTTTAAGATTGAATTAGTGTTGAAACTTGTAAGTCTGTGTGGTTCATTATTTGTGTTTTTGTTGTTCTGTCTTTCAGGAAACACAGTCGAGTGCAGTACAACAGCAGTATGTCACGTCTGCGTTCTGTACAGCACCAAGTGCCAAATCAAGTTAGTGTCTTCACATATTTTCAAGCCATTTTTAAAAAAGAGAGATAATCATAAGGAATGTTTTGGGTTCCGCACAACTTAAGCTCACTCTAAAGCATTTGGTGCATAATGATGTTAAGTTGCACAGCAAATATTTTAGAAATGGATGGATAAATGAAGATAAATATTAAAGGTGCATTCAGAAGTCTAATACTAATTTAAAAAGTTGTATACATAAGAAATATATACTCAAACATAATGAAGTCTGTACTCATAAAAAAAAGTGTTTTAAAGGGTAACTGCCTTTTTACTAATTTTCTACTGATCTCTGAAGCCCAAGTTATAATGTTATCAATATTTTTATATAAAAAACCCATCATAATTTAGAGGAAATTAGAGGCTAGTTTCTGTCCTGTTTTGACCCCCTTCATCAGAACGCTCTGTTTGAATGGGCGTGGCGGACTGTAGACACAGAAGTAAACGCCCACTGCTATGATTGGCTAATAGTTGTGTATCTTTGACAGCCTACATTCTTAACAGATGGACGCTACTGTGATTTAGGTTAAAAATGCATACATACTCAGTACATGTCAAACGATTTGTAAGAAGAGACAAAGCAATAGTGACCATGTAATAACAACAGTTAATCACACTTATGTGTTTGCGGATCCAATACAGTTGGCACAGCATCGTCTTTTAGTTTCAATCTTTCTAAAAACCCTGTGTCGAATCTCACCTTGTTTGTAAACTAATCTGCATAAAATGACGCAGTCTGGAGCTTCATTAAAAATAAAGTTCAATCTCTCTTTCCTAACATTGTGATCAGAAGGAAGGCAATGCAAAGACTATTTTTTTTCCATAATTTGGCACTCCACTGCATCTTGTTGTCTTCGGAGCCATTTGGTTTCTGTGTAGATCTGCGTTCTCTAATTATTTACACTACATGCACGAGTGTGCGGTGGGCGGGGCTAAACAGACAGTGATGTCGAAACAGGTGCTGAACTTCTGCGGAGGCGGTGCTTATCCGCACTTTTACATCATAGAGAAGAACATTTCACAAGCTGCCGTTTTGGCCAATAAAAGCTGACTAATGAAAAAAGTTTTGAGTTTTGAAACTTACAGGATATTTTATAGACCAATTTCATGTAGATGTCAGAGTTACGTCACTCGCAGCTGCGCGCACATTGTGGTGGCAGAAAAACACGGTAACAAGGAATAAGAGATAAAATGTATTGTTGTGCCTTTGGATGTCAGAATCGGAATGCAAATCATTTTTATAGAATACTGTTGTCAAAAACGCCATTTGAAGCCAAACGCAGACGTTTAAACGGACAGACTAATGAATGAAACCTGCTATGATTAATCTACTTTTAAAGCATAAATGTGATTTAAACAATTGGTCTACATAATATTCACATATGCAGTTCATAGGGCATATATTATATTTGCCCTACAATTACAGCATGAAATACTATTTAAACCTATAACATTTTACATTTAACGTTACCTATTTTGTCTTTCTGCCACAACCTAAGCTCCGCCCACAGAAAAACGTCACAATGTTTACTAACAGGAAAAGGGTCTATAGGACAGTGACCTCTTATATGTGAGCCTGGACCACAAAACCAGTCATAAGTAGCACAGGTATATTTGTAGCAATAGCCAACAATACGGGTCAAAATTATCGATTTTTCTTTTATGCCAAAAATCATTAGGATATTAAGTAAAGATCATGTTCCATGAAGATATTTTGTAAATTTCCTAACGTATATATATCAAAACTTCATTTTTGATTAGTAATATGCAATGCTAAGGACTTCATTTGGACAATTTTAAAGGCGATTTTATCAGTATTTTAATTATTTTTTGCACCCTCAGATTCCAGATTTTCAAATAGTTGTATCACGGCCAAATATTGTCCTATCCTAACAAACCATACATCAAATGAAAGGTTATTTATGATATATAAATCTCAATTTACCCTTGTGACTGGTTTTGTGCTCCACATATGTCAAAAGACCAAGGGAACTTTGATTTCTCAGCTTGTGACCCCTTTAATTACAGTTGAAATCAAAAGTTTACATACACCTTTCAGAATCTGCAAAATGTTAAATATTTTACCAAAATAAGAGGGATCAAGATATTTCATATAAAAGATGTGTACATATAGTCCACAAGATAAAATAATAGTTGAATTTATAAAAATGACCCCGTTCAAAAGTTTACATACACTTGATTCGTAATACTGTGTTGTTACCTGAAAGCTGTGTTTGTTTTTTTTATTTTTTGTTTAGTGATAGTTGTTCATGAGCCTCTTGTTTGTCCTGAACAGTTAAACTGCCTGCTGTTCTTCAGAAAAATCCTTCAGGTCCCACAAATTCTTTGGTTTTCCAGCATTTTTGTGTATTTGAGCCCTTTCCAACAATGACTGTATGATTTTGAGATTCATCTTTCCACATTGAGGACAACTGAGGGACTCATATGCAACTATTACAGAAAATTGAAATGCTCACTGATGGTCCAGAAGAAAAAAAACATGCATTAAGAGCCGGGGCGTGAAAACTTTTTTAATTTGAAGATCAAGGTAAATTTAACTTAATTTGTCTTCTGGAAAACATGTAAGTATCTTCTGTAGCTTCTGAAGGGCAATACTAAATGAAAAAATATGATATTTAGGCAAAACAAGAAAAATGTACTCATCTTCATTCTGTTCAAAAGGCTCTTAATGCATGGATTTTCCTTCTGGAGCATCAGTGAGCGTTTGAACCTTCTGTAATAGTTGCAAATGAGTCCCTCAGTTGTCCTCAATGAGAAAAGATGGATCTCAAAATCATACAGTCATTGTTGGAAAGGGTTCAAATACACAAAAATGCTGGAAAAAAAAATAATTTGTGGGACCTGAAGGATTTCAACAGCAGGCAGTTTAACTGTTCAGGACAAACAAGAGACTCATGAACAACTATCACTAAACAAAAAAACAAAAAAAACACAGCTTGGATCGTTCAGGTAACAACACAGCATTAAGAATCAAGTGTATGTAAACTTTTGAACGGGGTCATTTTTATAAATTCAACTATTATTTTATCTTGTGGACTATATGTAAACATCTTTTATGTGAAATATCTTATTCAGGTCAGTACTTAATAAACAATAACATGCATTTTGTATGATCCCTCTTATTTTGGTAAAATAATTAACATTTTGCAGATTCTGAAAGGTGTATGTAAAGTTTTGACTTCAACTTTATGTATGGCCTCAAAGAAAATTTCCGTAAGAACAGCAACGAAAACACTATCAACTACTGAATGCACATTTGAATTAGTATAATTTGTTAAATGATTAAAATAAATGAATGACTGAATCAATGGACTGGGCCCTAGAGGAGCCTAGTGTTCTTTGGAAGGGCCTGGCACCCTCAAGCATTGGAGGCTGCAGGGCAGTGATCCCAGTGGTCCTGTTTATAATCCAGCCCTGGTAAGAACAGCAAACTTCTATTCACATAAAGCATTCCCACCCTTAACGAAGTGCTGGCATTACCAGAGTTTCATTCACATAGATAAGTAGTTCCGCCCTAAAAAAGGACAATTTTATAAAAAAGATCAAAGAGATCAAAAGATCAAAAAATACATTTAATTCAGGAAAAAGCCTCACATTTGTGACCCCGGACCACAAAACCAGTCACAAGTAGCAGATATCACTCTATCACAGATATATTTGTAGCAATAGCCACCAATACATTGTATGGGTCAAAATTATTGATTTTTCTTTTTGTCAAAAATCATTAGGATATTAAGGAAAGATCATGTTCCATGAAGATATTTTGTACATTTCCTACTGTAAATATATCACAACTTAATTTTTGATTAGTAATATGCATTGCTAAGGACTTCATTTGGACAACTTTATAGGCGATTTTCTCAATATTTCGATTTTTTTGCACCCTCAGATTCCAGATTTTTAAATGTATCTCAGGCAAGTATTGTCCTTTCAGCTTTCAGATAATGTATAAATCTCAATTTCAAAAAAATTGACCCCTATGACTGGTTTTGTGGTCCAGGGTCACTTTTCTGCTTCTACACCCTCTGGGATGCTGGTCCCTAGACTTCCTTTGTAATTGCACTGCTGTTCATGATGATGTTGATGAAAGTCGATTACTTTCAGTGATTGATAGCCCATGACTCATGTAGAACCCAGAATACTCTGGAACCTGTAATGTGTAGGTACTTTATTTCTAACTGTTCTAAATTCATTTTAAATTATTTTTTAAATCATTTTAAATGTTTTTAAATTTCTGGTTTTATTGCTGTGATTTTTTTTTTTTTATGATTATTTTACTTCCTTTTATGTAAAGCACGTTGAATTACCATTGTGCATGAAATGTGCTATATAAATAAACTTGCCTTGCCTTACTGATGAAAGACTCACATCCTTCTCTTCCTCCCTCAGGCTGTCAAGCAGAGCTGGGAGGGCTCATTTTTAGTAAGCTCAGAAGATTCTGCGGTAATAAGACCATGTGGAAACTCCTCCCCATCGACTCAGCGCAACGGATGCAGCGACCAAACATACCCCATTCAGGAGGACTGCAGAAGCCCGGCAGCTTGGCAGCAGCCCGTCGATCGAGCAGGTCTGGCGTCCCGTGCAGCTAAAGGCAGCAGCTTATCCATCCCGTACATTGACTGCAGTGATGCAGAGTTTAGTGAACAGGAAGTCAGAGGTCGGGTCAGCAGGTCACACTCGCACACACGTGATGGCAACAGCGATAGCGCTTACGGCACCGGGTTTGGTTTGCCCCGGTCACACCAGCAGGACAGATACTTAGGCAAGTTCAGGCAGAGAGAGTCTTCGCCTCTTTCCCCTGTAAGCCAAGCCACAAGCCCCGCCCACAGCTATCCCAGCCCCTCTTCTCCAAATCAAAGTTCTAACATTTTCGAGTCACCATTTTTTGGAGGCAGGGTACATGGGCCGCTTCATAACACACTATTGGAAGAGTTGGCTGCAAAAAGCTCTTTAAACCACCACACAGGCACCCGAAGCTTGACCTCTAGCCCCACCCCCTCCTCAATTCACAGGACCAGCTCACTAAGCTACGCCCAGTATAATGGACACACCAGGCGGAGCTTTAGTTCAAAAGCAGAACGGGAGGAAAGAGGGGGACTATTTAGTAGCTGCTCCCCAATTATGAATCGTTCAGCAAACAAGTCCCAGAATACCGTTAGCCAGTTAGAAAGAAACATGCGCGTCTCGAATCAGCCACACACTCCCGTTCTCTCCCGTGCCGAGAGAATGGCCATGTTGGAGCGCCGAATGCTGGCCAACGGGCTCACGCCTCCCGGCAAGGCCAATCTCAAACCAAGCTCCCCGCACCGGCGCTTCGGGGCTGTGCAGATGATTGACGGCTCCACCAGTAGTGGAACAGACACTAGTGACTCAGAAGAGGCGGATTCTACTGGTTCCTGCAGCCAATCGCTGGGGTTTGAAAACCAAGCCGCCCATAGTTCATCCCCCCTCCCTAGAAACAAGTACTCGTTTGGAAGCTTGCAGCTAGATGAGCTTGACGATGAAGGAGGGAGTATGAACCTCAGTGATGAGGAAGGGATGCAAGTGTTTAGCTGCTAGCATGCTAGTGTGAAAACATCATTGCGGTGTGATTCTCGGTGATGCCACATTGAGTATTCTCTTTCTGTAACCTGAGATGGCCTTAGCTGTGTGACAAGGTGGATATTCTTCCCTAAAGTGATATTATCCGGCCTCTGTATTGAGCAAGAGGGGACTTTTGCAGTGCCAAGTTCTGCACAGAACGCTAATTACTCGCAGTTCTGATACTGCAATAATCTAGAATACTTCAGAAATTCAGAGTGATGTTGTCACTCCCTGGAGTAAATTTAAGATCCCTGGGTTGGAAACATGCAAGGAGCCATAACAGGTAGATGTGAATGTGATTTTGCCAAGTAAGATGTGTTCCTGGATCCATATACTAGTTGGTCCTGGAGCAACTTTCATGTTGACCCACCGGATGTTTGGGTTAGGGTTAGATTTAGTTTTAGAGTTGAATCCGGGGCACCAACAGCATTGTCAACTCATCGTTTCACTCTAGTTTTTAAAGGTTGTTAAGGGTGAGGCTGTAATACGAATGAGTCTGAGGTAGAACACTTTTTGGGGCCTTCATGCCTCTCGTTTATGAGGAACAATCTGCATAAACCATTACTTTTAGACTTTTTAATAACTGTAGGAAATATAACTTTTAATCCTACTGTACAGTTGAAATGTGGTACTTTTAGAACAAGGCTGGTCAACTCTAGACCTCAAGGTCCACTGTCCTGCAAAGTTCAGCTCCAACCCTACCTACGAAACAATCGGTCATTTAAAAAAAAAAAAAAACATATATATATACTTTTTAACCACAAATGCTCGTCTTGCACTAGCTCTGCAATGCGAGTCCATGACTTTAAGCATTACGTTGGAAACGTCACGCGTGGTTAGCTTAACATTTGTGTACTCAGATTCAAAAAGGTAGGGTAGGGCAAAAAAATCCATCTCATTGTTCTCCTCCAACTTCAAAATAATCCGACATCATTGTTTTAACTTTTTTTTTTAAAGGGCATTTGACTTTCCTCAAACATTCAATTGTAAACACTATTTGTGGTTAAAAAGTATATATATATATATATATATATACAGTATATACTGATTGATCGTTTCACTAAATAAATCCCTTATTCCTCAGTTAGGATTGTGTTTAGCTGGATTATGTATATTTGATTGGGGTTGGAGCTAAATTCTGCAGGATGGTAGCTCTCCAGGAGCAGAGCTGGCTTCCCCTGGTATAGAACTTCATCTTCATTAATATTCTTAATCATCAGTTTGCCATTTGTACATTTTTGCCGGCGCTCACAGCTGCTTCTTCATAGAATCATTTAAAGAACAGTGTGATTTTTGAAGATTCACTCATCCTGAGCTTTGGCAAAAGATCTTCATATCATGGTCTTCATTGTGTGGCTTTTTTCTCCTTCTGGCTGAGCCTCTGTTTACTATGAGAAATTAGCAAATTCAGAGACTGGACATTTTTAACGGTATCTTAAAATCCTGCATAATATTTTATTAGGTAGATTTGAATGTAAGCATATTGAATATAAGGGGTTTTGTCCTATTGTGTCAGTATTGTGATGAATGTATTTGTCAGTAAGAGGTTTCAGTTTATGAAATGAAGATCCTGTCATTGTATACTCACCTTCATGTCATTTCAAATCTGTATGACTTTTTCGTCCCTCCGTTCTAAAGAATGTTTGCAGTTTGCAATGCTTTTATAGAAAACAACAGAAGTGTACAGTTTATTGGTCTCAGTGGGTTTGGAATGACACGAGGGTGAGTAGGTAATGACAGAACTGTCCCTTTAAGCTATATGATGGTTCAGTCTATAGAGAGAAAGTGTCACAACATTTGTGTCTACGTCTCACTGTGTTTCTCTACCTTACTTTGCACATGGGTTTACCTGTTATCCTTCAGCAGGGATTGGAAAGGACATTTCAATTAGGGTTTTTGATATTTTAATAAAAATTGCAAACCTGTTGTAGAAAAAAAGAATCAATAGAAATGTGATAATGCCATCTAGCACATGTTTCTAATCTCTGCTTGATTTCTCACTCAGCTTTGATGTCACTGCACTATTGGCTGATATTCACTATTGTTTTGTACCTTTTCTTTTCTGCCCTCTTTTTGTTTATTATTATTATTCTGAAACCGCTTGAGCTTGTCATTCTTGTCATTTATGACCAATAAATGCTTGTTATGTTTTCTGCTGGCATTTAAAATGGAATGAATGAATCTGTAACTAATGGTGTTTTTAAATGCTGGGCTGCATGCTTTCCCTTCATATGGCTGTTCTGTTCAATGAAAGCTGAAAGGCAGTGCATTCTGGGAAATTTTCACACATGAAAATTTGAATATCCTTATGAATGTCTGTGACATGACTGATCTTCTTTTGTTTGTTCACACAATGATCAAATTATACACCAGGATTGTTTAGAAATCAGCTTGATGGCCTGAAAACAATGACGCCACCTGCTGTTAATTTGTGTGGATAATGTTGATGATCTCTCTCACACCTTGGCTGTGTTCAGAATGGAATAGGCCTTTATCACAGTCCGCGTGTCGTCACATCCGGCTCCGATTAGGAAAATTGCTTTATTGTCGATGGACAGACGCCAGTTTTGGGAAGAAAATTAAACTAATTTAGTTTAGTTGTTCAATGATGAAATAAACATCAATGTTAAAACTGCGTATTTATACCGATTCCATACCATGTATCATGCCATCCTTCATTTTAATGTGTAACTTTAGCCTGAGCGACGCAGCGCTGCCAGTCAGATTAATGAAGAGCACACATCTCAAGTTACTGAGAAATACTCTGACTGATTTAATTTTATTTTTTATATTATTTTGTTTATTTCTGAATTATATTCATTGTGATTAACCTCCCGCTCTTGTTCACAGTATAACGATATTCAATCGTTGCACGCAATCACAGAGAATAACTCGATTAAGATGATCAAACTTATTTTTAATTATCATCTATGGGCTGGAAATATTTCAATATTTGAACAACTTCAATTTGATGCAATTGTAGAGGATTGCATCAAAGTCAGCGCGTGAAAAAATGTTGTTTAATTATGTTTAATACAACAAGTTTGCCCTAAACCTTAAATTTTATCCTTCTATACAGCCTTTAGTCATAATTAATGTTTTAAGCTTTAGCTAATTCTAATGCTTATTAATGTGATATGTTGTTTGTATAGTTTTCTTGCTGTTCTGTAATGAAATAAGGTGATCAGACTGTGAAGAATTGCCTATACACATACAGTATGGCTCGCGCGCTTCTGTTTAAGTCACAAAATACGCATCGGCTATCGTGACAACACATTCCTTCGTTTATAATACTCAATTAATTGTTGTAAACTGAGATTGGTGTCTATAGAAGACATATATGTGCTGAATTCTACATAAATTATCCACAACAATGCCGTGCTATGGGCACAGCCATTGATAGAGGCTACAGCGGAAGGTCTTTTACGCTACTATTTGAATCTTCCGCTTTTCGAATGCGGAAGTGTGATAAAGGCCCATACTAGTGTACTGTTTGCTGCACACTACACACTATGTACTTCATGCATGTTTTTAAAAAAGATGTATTTGAAGAATGAACTATGCAACAAACATTTCAAATAGCAGTAAGCTATACTGTTGAAACTTACCCTAACAGCAATGCACATTTAAGTGGCTTACATTTAGAAAATAAAAATGAAACATTTTATTGTTTATTATTTTAGTCTGATCAAACGATCAGTATGTCCAGTTCTTTTATCACATTGGGAATTTATATCACGGACAGTACATACTGCATATGTGACCCAAGTCGCTGGGGTATATTTGTAGCAATAGCCAAAAATACATTGTATGGGTCAAAATGACTGATTTTTATTTTATGCCAAAAATCATTGGTATATTAAGGAAAGATCATGTTCCATGAAGATATTTAGTAAATTTCCTAATGTAAATATATCAAAACTTAATTTTGGATGCATTGCTAAGAACTTAATTTGAACAACTTTAAAGGCGGTTTTCTCAATATTTAGATTTTTTTGGACCCTCAGATTCCAGATTTTCAAATAGTTGCATCTCGGCCAAATATTGTCCCATTCTAACAAACCATACATCAATGAAAAGCTTATTTATTCAGCTTTCAGATGATGATTTCAGAAAATTGACCCTTATGACTGGTTTTGTGGTCCAGGGTCACATATAACCAAACTACATAGACTGCATAGCAAGTACAGTAGTATGGTAGTTGCTATTCTGAACATAGTCACTCCCTCTCTTCCTCTGTCTCTCTCATTCAGCACTGTTCAAGCTTAATCTCTGTTCTGATGTTTCCCTGCCTGTTCCTTCTCAATGACTTTGGGTTCTGCTGCTCTTTATGAACCACATAGACTTTTTAACAATGTATTTTGTGCACTAGTGTCAATAAAGTTACAGTTGGCCTTTGAAGACTCAGGAATTGTTTTTTTAAATCTTATAATGCTCACATTTTTCATGATCCAGCCCTCCTTCCCTCTCACTCCTACTAACACCCCCCCGTCCCCCAGCTGTCTATGGCTGCACAGCGCATGTCTCGCTATCTGTCCACACATAAACTGCCGCATACAAGCATTAGTTCACGTTGTATGTATGTCTGTATGGCATAGTGTGAATTGTTTATATTGTTTGTATGTGTTGTTGTGTACATGGAGGAGTTTGTGCTGTAAATACACTACCATTTACAAGTTTGACACGTTCCTTATTATTACAGTTTTCCACATTTTCAAGTTTGAGCTTTTTATCCAGCTATCACTCAACTAACTAACTTTAAACTGTATGAACTGCCGGCGACTTGTTGATGCTTTTCTTTCACATTCTGCCCTTAATTTTTATTGAATGTACACTTGTAGTGTACTTAAAATCTGAAAGTATTTTATAAAATTTTTTAAACTCTACTTGTGTCAGCAGATAGACACAGGACTCAGAGGTAAGTGCAATACAATCAACAGGTTTATTGAGTAGTAGCAGAGGGGAGTGAGCCAAACCTTATCTCCAGGATGATAGACGGGGGTGGAAGACCGACGGGCATCTGCATAGGTCTTGTGTCTCCACACTGCCTGCTGGAGTTGGACATGAGCTGAGTCCCAAACTCTCTCGCTCGGAACCAGTGGTCGACAGCTGGAACGTCGGAGGGCTCTTCTGTCCAGGTAAACAGAGGGGGTTGGTAGTCGAGTATGCCCTTGGAAGGGTGAGGCTGGTGGTGGTTTGCTTGAGGGAATTTTGTGCATACTCGGCCCATGGGAGGAAGCGGTTCCAGCTGTGCTGGTTGTCATGACAGTAGGCCCGGAGATATCTCCCAATCTCCTGAATCTTCCGCTCAGTCTGGCCGTTAGTCTGGGGTGATACCCTGAGGCGAGACTGACGGTGACATCGAGGAGTTTGAAGAAATTTCCAGACACGGGAGACAAACTGTGGCCCACGGTCGGAGACAACATCTTCTGGGATGCCGAAGGTGCGGAAGAGATTATGGAAGAGGGCCTCTGCCGTTTCGAGGGCTAAGGGTAAACCCTGGAGGGGAATTAACTTGCAGACTTTGGAGAATCTGTCCAATGCAACCAGTATGCAGGTGTATAACCTTCTGACTTGGGGAGATCTGTGACAAAGTCGACTCCTACGTGGGACCAGGGGCAACTTGGAATGGGTAATGGGACTAATTTTCCGGCGGGTAAGTGATGTGGGGTCTTGGAGATGGAGCAGACTGAGCATCCACGAATGTACTGGGAGACATCCCGGGATATACTGGGCCACCTGTACCGAGCTTGAAGGAGCCGCCGAGCCTACCGGGGGTTTAACCTCTTAGCACTTCGGAGATATTCGAGGTTTTTGTGGTCAGTGATGACCGTAAAGGGGTGTTGAGCTCCCTCCAGCCAGTGTCTCCATTCCTCCAGTGCCAGTTTAATGGCGAACAGCTACCGATTTCCAATATCGACGGGCCCCGACTTTTTTACGCCTCTAGGGCCGGGTTTCGGGCCAATTTTCACGTCATAGTTCAGAGGCGTGCCGGGCATCGGGTCTGTTTTGGGTTTCTCCTTATGTTATATTGTAGACATCCATCGATTAGTGATGAAAAAAATTGCAGCGCTGGTGGAAACGACACGAGACCGTGCCGCGACTGAGAGCTGCTCGATGGTGTTTAGTATCCCGCAGCAGCAGCAGGTGCGGAAGTGACTTCAGCACGTTCAAATGCACGCAATAGGCTAAAGCTTGCTGCAAAACCCCAGCAAACATAATCATGCATGTCTCTGCGGGAAATAGTAAGGAGATATTTGAATTAGTTACTAATGGAGTCTGTGTCGCAAGGATGAAGTTGCTGATCCTGACTCGCCGTCTGCTCATTAGACGCGCCTTTAGAGAGAAATGCATCTTTATTGATTATGATTAAGATTATTATAAAAGAGTTTTTGTTTTCGATTTTTTTATTTCGTTAAGTGATAATTTAAAGCTTTCTATAGATATATTTATCATGTCTGTGAGGCATGTATTCGCTCAGCTTCGGTTCATTTTTATGAAGCGCTCCTGGTCAAGACGGCAGAAAGCACATCATGTTTGTTTTCTTTGTTTTATAAAATAACTACCTTTTGTTGGTATTGTGAGTGCACACAAATACAAGCAGACTCTTTACAGATCTGAATGATGTATTACTCTTACCTTCATCAAAAAAAAAAAAAAGATGGTGTAGGCTATTTTAATTTGTTTCCACTGAAAAAAATCCAAGTGTTTGCGCTGGTGCCTCCATGTCCTGCAGAGCGCGCTTTAGCTTCCACTCTCCGCACAAACTTAGATATAGGCTAGCGCACATTATTATTATAGCACAGGCTTAACGTTTAAACATTGTTATATGCTTGAACTGTTTTAGTATATCTATAGATTTTATTTTAGGCAAGTCGTGATGATATGAGATGGCTAAATTGATCAAACATAGACTATGATCAGCTCATGCAGCTGGCCGCTTGGTCTTACTTTAAAAAAACAAAAACTTATAGGCTATTTAACGAACAAAAATGCTCCAAATGTTTTTCTAAATTAACTTAATAAAAAAATGAAACAAAATATAATAATTTTGCCATTACACACAAAACTGAACTATTTTAATAGCCGAAATAGTAGTATAAACTGTTTTAGAAGAAGGGGGAAAAAAGACAGGCTCGGGTCGGACCCGGGCCGGTAATTCTGATAAGCTGTCGGACGTGGGCCGGGCTAGGTCGTAAATTTGAGGCCCGTGCAGGGCTCTACTGAGAGGAGACTAAAGTTCAGAATGAACCTCCGGTAGAAATTTGCGAAGCCGAGGAATCGTTGGAGTTCCTTTACTGATTGAGGCTGGGGCCAGCCCCGGAAGGCTTGGACCTTCCCCTGGTCCATCTGGATCCCATCCGCACTGAGGATGTAGCCGAGGAACTGGACCGTGGGGCGGTGGAACTCCCACTTCTCGAGCTTCAGGTAGAGGTGGTGTTTTACTGAGTTGGCGTAGGACCTGCGTCACGTGATGGCGATGTTCGGCCAGGTTCTGGGAGTAGATCAGGATATTGTCTATGTACACGATGACAAACCGGTGGAGGAACTCCCGGAACACCTCATTCATAAACCCCTGGAAGACGGACGGGGAGTTGGAAAGGCCATACGGCACAACCCGATATTCATAGTGGCCTGAGGGGGTAATGAACGCCGTCTTCCACTCATCGCCTTTCCGGATACGAATGAGGTTATAGGCGCTCTGCAGGTCCAGCTTCGAGAAGAAAGCCTCCGTCCTTCTTGCCCACAAAGAAGAAGCTCGAGGCCACCGGAGAGGTGGAAAGACGAATGAACTGTTGTTGGAGAGCCTCCTTGATGTAATCCTCCATTGCCGTGCGCTCCAGGATGGACAGGGGGTATACTCGACCCTTGGGGATTATAGCTCCAGGCAGCAGGTCAATGGCACAATCCCATGGCCGGTGCGGTGGTAACTTTGTGGCTGCCTGTTTGCTGAACACATCCTGGAACGCCATGTAGTCAGATGGGATCATCGGAACCTCACAAGGTTCGGGGCTCTCCACTAGGGTGGAATGAATTTGGAGCTTCGGGTTACTAACCAGGGGTAGAGGGACAGTTTTGGATGCAGGTTTTACTCCATTGGAGCATCTCGCTGGTATCCCATCTGACTTCGGGGGAATGTTGAGATAGCCAGGGGCATCCCAGGGTGATATCGACGGTGTGTCCCTCCAGTACCAGAAAGGAAATTCTCTCCTGATGAAGACAACCTACTTGCAGAGTGATCGGCGGAGACCGGAACTTGATGTGCCCACGCCCGAGTGGTTTTCCCTGTATGGTCTCGATCTTCAGCTCGGCTTGTCTCTGGCGGGGTAAATCAAGCTGTTTTAGGAGGGCTTGTGAGATGAAATTGCCTGAGGATCCCGAGTCCACGAGGGCGGGTTCTTAAATTAAATGACGTGGGGTGAGCAGTTGTACCGTTAGCAGTGGTAGTGTAGAGATATCAGGCTCCAATTGGAGGGTACTCACCGCTGGGCATGGGGGACCAGAGGGGCACACCCGAATGAAGTGCCCCGGAACTCCGCAGTAGAGGCACAGCCCCGTGGCGAGACATTGAGCACACTCAATGCATGAGAGGCGATTAGTATCCATTTGCATTGGTTCTGGTACTGGAGGACAGGCAGCTGGTGAGGACGGAGAATGAGCGGTTATGTCCGGCTGACAAGCCGTGAGACATTGGGAGATCTTAACGGCCTTCTGCATAAAGCTCTCCAGACCGACAGTGTTATCATAGATCGCCATCTGGGCTCTGATCAGTGGATCCAAGCCCTGACGGTAAGCAGTGAGTAGCGCTGCCTCGTTCCATCCACACGAGGCCACCAGAGTCTGGAACTGCAGCGTATAGTCACTGACCGAAGAATCTCCCAGATGGAGGCGGAGTAGTTGGTCAACAATGGAGAGCGAGCCGGTGGATAGGCCGAAGACCTCCTTGAAGTGGGAAGAGAAAGCATCGAAAGAGTTAATTATAGTGGTCTGTGAGTTCCAGATGGCTCATGCCCAGAGCAATGCCTGTCCGGTTAGCAGGGAGATCAGGAAGACAACTTTAGCCCGTTCGCTGGAAAATTTATGGGATTGCTTCTCTATGTAGAGTGAAACTTGGAGAAAAAAATGCTACATTCAACAGCCTCACCCGAATAGTTAGCAGGGATGGCCATGGGACTGGCAGAGGCAGACTGAGGGTGTGTGACCGGAGAGAGAGCTGTCTGAAGAACGCTGACCAGCTCTTCGAGGGGATCCGCAGCGGCGGGGTTTTGGGAACTCCGGTCGTCGATTCTGGTCTGGTCTTCTGTCAGGAGATAGACACAGGACTCAGAGGTAAGTGCAATACAATCAACAGGTTTATTGAGTAGTAGCAGAGGGGAATGAGATGAGCAGAATGTCCAGGTAAGCAAGCGGTGAATGGGAATGTCTCTAGGGACTTATCTGAGTATGAATGTCCTTTTTCCTGTTCCAGGGGATCCGGAGATAACATCGGAGCGTGGAAACGGTGGAGAACAGGGATAGGAACACTCTAGCAATTGGTAAGTAGACAAAAGATAAGTGGGTCAGGTTAGTCAACATGGAATATTTGAGACCAGACAGTGAGTGAATGGGAGGAGTGCAGGGATATGGTGCTGTTGATTAGTGCTGGCAGGTGGCGGTGATCAGAAATCAGGGGATAGGGATTTGGTGAATGTCGTTGGTGGAGACTGCGGTGACTCTGGTGACTCTCTGACAACTTGCAGATATACTGTAATATTAATAAAGTAAGAAGACTCTTAAGTGTACTTAAAAGAGAGTAAACTTTCTTAACTTTGCCTCTTAATACACTCAAGGTCATTTTAAAAGTACAGGGTGTCAAATTAACTTAAAGGTTTTACTTTAAAGTACACTTAATTTAATGTGTTGACTAATATAATAAAGCACATGTGAAGCACTTGATTATAATTTTAACTGTATTGTTGATATTACATTTAAAGTTCATATATTTTAAAGGTACTGAATTGCAACTTTATCATTACAAATGTGTAATTACAAATATTTTTATTTACATGACATACAAGTTAGAAATATAATTATTTTAAACATTTTTAATTAGAAGTATTTTTAAGTTGACTATAAATGCTTGTCAGTACATTCACTTTAACCGTATTTTAAAGACAATAGAACAGAGGTAATTATGAAATTACATATAAAATGTACGTAAGTGAAAAAAAACCTCTGAAGTTTATCTACTTGTTTTACATAAATTTAAACTACGATACATTTTAATTTAGTCACCATTAAATTAAATGTTTCTGAAAACATTGCAGTCAGTTCGCACTTAAGTATATTATTATCATACTAAGCACTCTTTTTAAAAGTATGCTGAAATGTACTTATTTATCACACAGGGGCCCAACTTGTCCATTTCAAACTTTTAGTTTAAAAGCTTTAGGATCACGAGAAACATGTTCAGAGCTTTGACTGGTAGTGTATGCTGAATGTCATTAAGATTGCTTTGTTTGTGTTGTTGTCTGTGTCGGGCTGCACTCACACCTGCTTTATTTATCATGACTGCACTACTCAAAGGAAACAGATGAGGCGGATTTGGGCAAGTACTGAGAAAAACGTCCCGTAGGAGTAGAGATTTGTGGGAAGTGCACTAGACTAGAGGAACAATGAACATAGACATGCATATTTAGTACAACCCGAATTCCGGAAATGTTGGGACATTTTTAATTTTGAATAAAATGAAAACTAAAAGACTTTCAAATCACATGAGCCAATATTTTATTCACAATAGAACATAGATAACATAAGAAATGTTACACTTTTATCCACTAAATGAGCTTATTTCAAATTTGATGCCTGCTACAGGTCTCAAAAAAGTTCATTGCACAGGGGCAACAAAGGGCTGAAAAAGCAAGACATTTTGAAAAGATTCAGCTCGGAGAACATCTAGCAACTAATTAAGTTAATAGACATCAGGTCTGTAACATAAAAGGCATGTCTTAGAGAGGCAGAGTCTCTCAGAAGTAAAGATTGACAGAGGCTCTCCAATCTGCGTAAATAGATTGTGGAATACTTTAAAAACAACATTCCTCAACGTCAAATTGCAAAGGCTTTGCAAATCTCATCATCTACAGTGCATAACATCATCAAACGTTTCAGATCAACTGGATACATCTCTGTGTATCTCTAAGGGACAAGGCCGAAGAACTTTGTTGGAGGCCCATGGTCTTCAGGTCCTCAGATGACACTGTATCACTCATCGGCATGATTCTGTCACTGACATTACTAAATGGGCCCAGGAATACTTCCAGAAACCACTGTCGGTAAATACAATCTGCCTTTCCATCTGCAGACGCCAACTAAAGCGCTATCATGCAAAAAGGAAGCCATATGTGAACATGGTACAGAAGCACCGTTGTGTTGTGTGGGCCAAGGCTAATTTAAAATGGACTGTTTCAAAGTGGAAAAGTTTTCTATGGTCAGACGAGTCTAAATTTGACATTCTTGTTGGAAATCACGGACGCCGTTTCCTCCGGGCTAAAGAGGAGGGAGACCTTCCAGCGTGTCATCAGCGTTCAGTTCAAAAGCCAGCATCTAGATGGTATGAGGGTGCATAAGTGCATACGGTATGGGCAGCTTGCATGTTTTGGAAGGCACTATGAATGCTGAAAGTTATATAAAGGTTTTAGAGCAACATATGCTCCCCTCCAGACAACGTGTATTTAAGCAGGACAATGCAAAACTTACTACAGCTATTACAACAGCATGGCTTCGTAGTAGAAGAGTCCAGGTGCTGATTTGACCTTCCTGCAGTCCAGATCTTTCACCTATAGAGAACATTTGGTGCATCATTAAAACAAAAAATACATCAAAGACAACTTATTGGCTCATGTGATTTGAAAGTCTTTGTTTGGGTTTATCAAGTATGTATGTTTGTTTATTTATTTATTTGACCCATTTAGACACAAGAACTGTTACTGCCTTACCAAAAGTACATTGGCAATGCCATGGTACAGCAACTTTGATAAATATCATTGTGTTGTACAGTATGATCACTTTCCTATAGTATTCACATGGTAGTCCATGGCATTTCAAAGAATAGCATGCTACTCCTATGGTAACTGTAATATTCAAAAGAAGCATGGCAGTACCATGGTATTTTTGTACTTTTCTTTGGTATTGATACATATTTGCATGTTAAAATAAGTAAAAGTGAAGTCTAAATGCACACATCACATATCAAAACGATAAATATAAAGGGAATATGCCTCAGATCTGTGCTAATGATCTTCATCTGTGCCTGTCTGTTCTCAGAGATGACGTGTGCTTTAGTTAACGGTCACGCTGATGACTGTAGAGGAGCGACACCGTCTCCTCTCATCTCACCCATGCTGAATGACACTGGTGCCATACGCAATGATGATGAGGAGGACAACAGGAGGAAGGTGAGATCTGTGGATGAAAGGCTTTGACTGTACAGTCAATAATCCTCAAAAGCATTAGGAATTGTTGCATGGTACCATAGCAGCACAATGTTGTGAATCAGAAATGTTTCTTGAACAGCAAATCAGCAATTTAGAATGATTTCTGAAGGATCACGTGACACTGAATACTGGAATAATGATGCTGAAAATACAGCTTTGCAACAAAGGAATAAATTACATTTTAAAGTATATTAAAATTACATTAGAATACACGCATTTACATTACATTTAAAATAAATGTCAGTGTGGCTTTATTGTTTATATGCATAATAAACCATCTCTATTACTCAACTGTATTATACACGTTTAATGTCAGTTTTCATGAAGTGTCAAATTGTGCTGATGACCTGTATTGTATTGTGTGTGTGTTTGTGCAGGACTGTCCTGCTGATAATGCATACTGCATAGCTAACGAGCTGCTGTGTACTGAGAGGACATACCAGAAGGACCTGGAGCTGATCACAGTGGTAAATGATGGACAGATTCTTCATCAGATCTCCACATACACACACACACACACACACACATTCATGAATAGCCACATTCAACTATTTCTATTCAACTATAGAGCTCATGTTCCTGTTTCAGCCCACAAAACACACAGTGCAGTCATCAGAGACTGTGGATCAGGTTTAGAGATTCCCAGACTACGGATAAATTTTATACTTTTATCCACTAAATGAGCTCTTTTAAAATTTGATGCCTGCTGTCACGAATCCGGCCTATGAACTTCCGTTCACTCACCACCAGAGGTCACTCGCTCACCACATTGACTCTTGCACTACACTAACTGTTGCACGTCACCGCCAGACTACAATTCCCATCATCCATTGCACTGACGACACACACACAGCTGATTGCACTGATCACACAGCTGAGTCCCATCACACGCCTTACTTAAAAGCCATGGACTTCCTCAGTCAAATCGCCAAGTATTGTATAGCGTATATCACTCTCCTAGCTGTGTGTGTATGTGTGAAAGAGAGTACAGAAATGGGGTTATGTTTACAGACCTGAGGGCAAATTGGCTTTTGTAGGATTTTACCACTGTTTAGCGCAGCAGTATATCAGCACAGGAGTTATGCTTACTTTATCAGCTACACACCTAACCACACACTCAGTCCAGCGATGAGCAAAATTTTTAGACAAGGTCTCTAATCTCATGTTAGGCTAATTTATTATACATTTAATTAATATTATTAGTTTTTATTAGAATTGTGAAAGTTAATATTGTGTCCAGAATTATAGACTGCACACTCAGTATGAACATAGTACTTTTTTAAAAGTTTGGTGTCGGTAAGATTTTTAAATATTTGTTAAAAGAAGTCCCTTATGCTTACCAAGGTTGCATTTATTTGATCAAAAAAACAGTAATATTGTGAAGTATTTTTACACTTTAAAATAATTCTCTTCTACAACCCGAATTCCGTAAATGTTGGGACGTTTTTTAAATTTGAATAAAATGAAAACTAAAAGACTTTCAAATCACATGAGCCAATATTTTATTCACAATAGAACATAGATAAGATAACAAATGTTTAAATGGAAAAAATGTATTATTTTATCCACTAAATGAGCTCGTTTAAAATTTGATGCCTGCTGTCACAAATCCGGCCTATGAACTTCCGTTCACTCACCACCAGAGGTCACTCGCTCACCACATTGACTCTTGCACTACACTAAAGCCCCTTTCACACAGAGATTCCGGAAAATACACGGGTAATGTGTTCCGGCAATTGTTCCCGAGTCGTTAGATTTGCTGCATTCACACTGCCAGTGATTTTCCGGAATCTGTGCGCGCGTTCACACACAACCCGTAAATGTTATGGAATGACACGTGACGTCATCATGTGACGTATATAATGCGCCGCGCACCATTTCACTAAACTGGCGAATGGAAAAACAAGAAAAAAATAAATAAATTGCCGAACGATTTCAGCTTCAGAGCGGATAGTGAGGGGCTTCGATCGCTGCTTCATTCCAGTTTACACATCTTTTTCGTTGTGTGAATGTTGATCTGCCTTCAAAACACCAGGTGAAAGAGTCGCATGATAACGCGCGTCATCAGCCTTTACGGCATTTATCCGGCTTTTGTTCACACAGCGCTCGTTCCGGGACTGAACCCGGCAATGTTACTAGGTCCCCAACCCGGGATTGGTCCCGGAATCAATCCCGGGTCGTGGTTGCGTTCACACAGAAGGCACTCTGGCAATTTTCCGGCAATGTTCCGGGACCAACGTGCAGTGTGAAAGGGGCTTTACTGTTGCACGTCACCGCCAGACTACAATTCCTATCATCCATTGCACTGATGACACACACACAGCTGATTGCACTGATCACACAGCTGATTCCCATCACACGCCTTACTTAAAAGCCATGGACTTCCTCAGTCAAATCGCCAAGTATTGTATAGTGTATATCACTCTCCTAGCGATAGCTACTCTACGGGGCCCACTTAGTTGTCATAGTCTTGCCTTGCCTGTTTTTTCGTGTTTTGATTCTTGCCTGTGTTTCCTGGATTAACCCTTTGCCTTGCCGTTCAGACTCTGTTTGTATCTCGTTTGGATCATTGATCATGGTATTGGACTACCCCACTTCTCAAGCCCTCTGGATATTGTTCGCCGCTCAAAGACCCACGCTTGCCCTAGGATTACTCTTTGTCATGCCTGCATTATACATGTTCGCCCCATAACACCTGCTACAAGTCTCAAATAAATTAGCACGGGGGCAACAACAAAAAAAAAACAAGACATTTTGAAAAGATTCAGCTGGGAGAACATCTAGCAACTAATTAAGTTAATTGACATCAGGTCTGAAACATAAAAGGGATACCTTAGAGAGGCAGATTCTCTCAGAAGTAAAGATGGGCAGAGGCTCTCCAATCTGTGAAAAAGTGTGTCTCCAATCTGTGAAAGAGTGTATTATTTTAATATGTAATTGCAATGAAAAATGTGATTTATTCCTGTGATGCAAAGCTGAATTTTCAGCATCCTTACTCCAGTCTTCAGTGTCACATGATCCTTCAGAAAACTATGATTATTTGCTGCTCAAGAAACATTTATTGTTATTAACAGTGTTGAAAACAGCTATGCTGCTTCATATTATAGTATTTCATAACATATATGTCATGTTACAGAAAGAACAGCATTTATAAGAAATTTAGATTTTTAGTTGTCTCTACTGTCACTTTTGATCAATTTAATGCATCCTTGCATAAGTCATACTGACCACAAACTTTTGAAAGGTGGTATACATATATATATACACATACTATATCATGAACTACAATCAACAAATTGCACACTTATTAAAATGTTCATAATTGGAATAGTTACTCAATGCACATAGAAACCACATAGCTATAAGCAACAAAATTATTAATTTACAAGCAGGTATAGGTTTTGTCATATTATTGATGTGTATGTGTGTGTGTTAGTCGTTTCATGGAGTTTTGGATAAAGAGGATTGTGTCCCTGACACTCTGAAGACACTGTTGAGTTCCACCTATGAGCCGCTACATTCCCACCACACACACTTCCTCCAGGAGCTCGAGGAGAGACTATCACTGTGGTGAGTAACACACACACACACATCGATCAGGTTTGAGGCTACAATCTCGACAGTAAACTGAGTTTGAGTGATGGTTTCAGCAGTGGCATTGACAGCTCTCATTATAATCATCATCATTAGGGTCATTCGAGCGTTTAAGAGACTGAAGCTTGTGTGTTAGTATTCATATGTTCACATGAGTGTGTTTTTTCAGGTTAAACTATATTTGTAGTCAAGGGTCATGAGTATGAAGGCTGAATCTTATATTTATATTATATATCGGTATTATTTCTTTATTTAATGTACATTATAATACCATACCTTGTGTTTTATTATCCTAGATAATAAAAAAAGAAAAGACAAATATTTTTTCTTCAGAGCAGTATTATTTTAGCATTATTGATATGCTATTGTATATTTAATTTAATAGTTTGAATTATATTTAATTTTTTTTATAATTTTGGCTTTCACTTTCATTTTAAATGAATTTTTTTGTACTTTTGTTGTGTGTTTTTGTAATTTTCATTAATTGTTTTTTTTTATATGTCTATATAGTATTCATTAATTTTATATATTAGTTTTAGTTTATTTTAGTGCTTAAACTAAACAAAAATGAGAAATGTTGCCTTGTCAACTAACTGAAATAAAATGTTTAAGTGTGTTTTTTTAACATTTATTTTGTTTTAGGTAATTGAGATGTTTTATGGTTTTAGTTTTTGCTGTTGGAACAAATGGGAACACAAAAATAGGTTATAATTTATATTATGGTGTCCTTGTTACAGTGTAATTATAAGTACTGAGTAATTTAATTAACAACATCAGGGTTTGGGGTTAGTTGCTTGTAAGTATGCATAATTTACTGTTATTACTATAGTAAGTACATGTAAGGTGTAACAAGGACACTGTAAAATAAAGTGCTCCCAAAACTTCTGTGTGTTATGGTCTCCTTTTCATCTCAGAAGTTTACTGTCCACTGTCCTGTAGAGTCTAACGCCAACTCTAATCAAACTCAACAAGCAAGCAATCAAGCTCTTCACGAGTGCTAGACAGTTACAAGCAGATGAGTTTGATCATGTTTAGAGCTAAACTCCGCAGGACTTTGCGGACCAGATCTGAGACTCTGCTTTAGTGAATAAATGTTATTATGCAAGTTGGTGCACAGCCAGAAAACATCATTAGTCTGGAGTCTATTATGATCACCACCTGCTGGTCAAACCACACCATTACTCAGTAACTAATGATTAAAATATGTACAGTAAGTTGAAGGGATAGTTCATCACCCAAAAATAATAATTCTGTCATTATTTAATCATTTAATCATCAATTCTGTCTCGCCCTCATGTCATTACAAACCTGACTTTCTTTCTTTCTTCTGGGGAACTCAAAACAATATTTTGAATGTATTTGTTATGTGTTTTAGGGAAGGCCGAAGCAATATGGAGGTTAAAGGAGACATGCAGCATACAGGAGACCTACTGCTGAAGAGCACACAGGAGCTGAAGGTGATTCTGTGTGTGTGTCTGTGTATGTGTGTGTTATCGGTCATGTTATTGACAGTACTGTGTGTTTGTGATCCTCCAGGCTCTCTCAGCTCAGCTGCAGATGATCTCAGAGTGTGTGTTTGCTCTGGAGAGAGTGTGTGTCGCGTCCCGCAGGCTGGAGTGTGTGTGCCGTGAGTTTGAGCTGCAGAAGGTGTGTTACATTCCTCTGAACGTCTTTCTGCTGAGTCCCCTCCATCACCTGCTGCATTACAGACAGATACTAGACAGACTCTGCAAACACTACCCGTCGACACACACCGACTACAGCGACTGCAGAGGTGCGTGCATGTAACAGTGTCTGTGCTAATGTTTTGAAGAAATGTTCCCTGAAGACAGCTAAATCTGAAACAACTTGCTTTTGGGGATGTCCTCAAAAGAAAAGAAAAAAAAGCTTCATAAAGCTATTTATTTTAAAAAGTTGTATTTTAGGGCTAAATTATGGGAATTAAAGACCTGTAAAAATAAATGAGAAGTCACTATTTAGATACAGAGGTGCTAAAATGTTTTCTGTATTTCTTCATAAATTTGACCTATATTGAAGTCAAATAATACATTTAAAAACGTTTAATTAATTAATAATGCAATACTTTCAGTAATTTATTTGGTGACAAAACTGACAATAATAAAATAAAAAAAGATTAAAATAAACAAAATAATACACTTTAATAAAAGTTGTGTATATATTTTATTATATTTATTATATTATATTATACTGCTATATTATACTATACTTATATAATATATATATATATATATATATATATATATATATATATTAGTGCTGTCAAACAATTAATTGCATCCAAAATAAAAGTTTTAGTTGACATAATATATGTGTGTGTACTGTGTATATTTATTATGTATATAAATACACACACATAGAGTATATATTTTGAAAATATTTACATGTATATGCATTTATATATTTATAATCTTATATTTATCATTTTTATATAACAATAATAATAACAACATTGAAAAAAATCTTACTGACCCCAGACGTTTTAATAGTAATGTCTCTGTGTGTATGTATATGTGTTTGTGTGTGTGTTTAGCTGCTTTGGACGATGTGTGTGAATTGGAGGCTGTGCTTCGTCCTGGTCTGGAAGAGATTGAGAACTATCAGAAACTCCTGGAGCTTCAGAAGGATTTGATTGGTGTTGAGCATCTGGCCGTGGCTGGACGTCAGCTCATCAGACTGGGCTGCCTCAGCAAACTCTCTGGGAAAGGCCTTCAACAGCGCATGTTCTTCCTGGTGAGATTTCAGTACACACATATGATTTATACGATATAGGGACCTATTGTTCTTAAAGGATAGATCAAATTACAATTCTGTTAATTGTAATTTGACTCCCCCTCATGTTGTTCCAAACCTGTATGAGTTTCTTTCTTCTGTTGAATACAAAAGAAGATATGTTGAAGAATGTTGGTAAGCAAACAGTTGCCGGTAGCCATTGACTTCCATAGTATTTTTTTTTTCTATAGTATGGAAGTCAATGGTTGCCAGCAACTGTTTGATTACCAACATTCTTCAAAATATCTTCTTTTAAAGAATGTTTGTAATTCTGAAAATTCTAATGACTATATAACTAACTCAAGGCCTAATACTAAACTCTCTTCATATTTTTACACATGAAATGAACAGATTTCTGATTAACTCTTTCTTTCTTTTTATGTGGAGCCAGTTCAATGACGTTCTGTTGTACAGCACACGAGGGATAACATCAACCAATCAGTTTACAGTGCACAGACAACTTCCTCTGCGTGGCATGACAGTAAGAAAACTCATCAACCTTTGTTCAGATGTTATTGATTGGTATGAGAATCCACCCATGAGAAATCTGTGTGTGTGTGTGTGTGTGTGTGTGTGTGTGTGTTCAGATCCGGGAGAGTGAGGATGAGTGGGGCGTCCCGCACTCCTTCACACTGATGGTACAGCAGCAGTCACTGGTGGTCGCAGCATGGTAATCATTTGCAATATCTGTGTGTCATCAGCCAGACAGCAAGTACAGCAATAGAGAGCAAGTCAACAGTGCAGTCATTTTAACTGTGCCCATTGTTTACAGACAGCACATTTTCAATTGATTGATCCATTACAGCTTTGTCAGTGGATGCAAGAGTGTAAGAGGTGCATATATGATGGATGCCTCAAAAACATTCAGGTCTCTTGTCTCTTGCAGTTCAGAGTCAGAAATGGAGAAATGGATGGAGGATTTAAAGATGGCGGTTGACATGGCTGAAGAGTCTAATGGGCTGACCGCTGACCTGCTGTCTGCTAGCAAGGATGTCAGTAAGTGACACATTATCAGATCACACATTTTGTTACAAAATACAGTTACCATAGTATTAAAATAGAACATTTTTGCTTTCTTAGTACAACTTTAATTTTAGTACAAAATATAATATTTCGCTCCACCACTAAAATGACTTTCCTTTTTGGCAACTTGTCATGATCCAGTTAATTAGCATTTTCATGATCCTGCATTTTTTTCCTTCTTAAATATCAAATTTCACTTTGAAATAAGTCACATTATAAAAGTAAAATGAGTTGCTGTTTCATGAATCTATATTTTTTTTATGATATATATTGTCACATTTTAGAAGTACATTTTAGCATATTTTAAAAAGAGTACTTCTTGTGGTAATAATGTACTTAAAAGAATGTTCTTAAGTGAATGCAGTTTTTAAGGATACTTAATTGCATGTTAATTATGAAAATGTATTAGTTTTAATTTATATTAAATGCAATTAGCTTTACTTTTCAGTGCTTTTATGACCCACTTAAGTTTTTTGCAATTTCATAATTACTTTTATTACTGACAAGAAGTTTTGGTAAAATAATATATACATTAATGTGAATTCATTTGAAACTTGTATGTCAGTCATTTAGCAATTTAGTACTTTTAAAATAATTTATAATATGGAATAACACACCATTTACAATTATAATTAAGTACTTTACATGTGCTTTAATATGTTAATTAACACTTAAAAAAACAAGTTTGCTTCTTTAAAGAACAAAATAATACATAAGATTCAAAAGATTATTAAAACATAATGATTTAAAATGTACTTTGAAGTAAAACTTTTAATTTGACATTTTTACAAAGGGCTCTTTTTTAAAGTTTACTTTTTTTAAAGTTTACTTTATTTAATTAATATTTTACTATCTGCAATTACAGGTACTTAAATGTGTTTTTGTTTTTTTAAGGTCTGAAGTACACTACAATTTAATACAATTAAGTGCATTTATTTTTCACATGTTATTCTGCTGTATATCAGCTGTTTAATCAGAAACTTACAGAAGTCTATAGAAGTCAGAATATGTTGGCAAATGTTTCAGTGATGTGTTAACAATTGCTAACAATATAGTAGCATGCTTTAGCACAATTATGTGTCTCAAGAGACAGTAAATGTTTTTCCCAGAATCCTCAGAGGCGTCTGAAGTGGAGTCAGAGGATGATCTTTGTGGATCTCGAACATCTTTGCCTCGAAATGGCAACAATTCAGGAAACACTCTTAACCGCGGCAACACGACAGCACATGTGTGCTGGCATCGCAACACCAGTGTTTCCATGCTGGACTTCAGCATCGCCATAGAGGTACCAGTCCTCCATCTGCTCATCTCTGTGTTTAAGTATGAAAATGCTGTAACACAGTTTGGTCGTCATCTTGACTGTGTCTGACAGAACCAGCTCTCAGGAAATCTACTCAGAAAGTTTAAAAACAGTAACGGCTGGCAGAAACTCTGGGTGGTTTTCACCAACTTTACCCTCTTCTTCTACAAAACACATGAGGTAAAACGCTAACAGACACATACACTGTCATATCCTCTGTGAATGTGTCAGATGTGTGTGAAATGTCTGGACTCACACTCATTTCTCTGTTGACTGTTCTCTCTGTAAGGATGAGTATCCGCTGGCCAGTCTGCCGTTGTTGGGTTACTCAGTAACACATGCCGGCGAGTCGGAAAACATCCATAAAGATCACGTCTTCAAACTGCATTTCAAATCTCATATCTACTACTTCAGAACGGAGAATGAATACTTTTTCGAAAGGTACAGCAAATCTCATTATTCTTTCAAGAGATCTAGTAAACCTTGCAAACTACACTGAAAAAAGGTATTTTGGATGAACTAAAAAATACTCTCAAATACTCAGTTTCTGAAAGCCAAATTTATTTGTTTTTCTCAAATTATATTTATATTTACATTTACATTTAGTCATTTAGCAGACGCTTTTATCCAAAGCGACTTACAAATGAGGACAATGGAAGCAATCAAAATCAACAAAAGAGCAATGATACGCAAGTGCTATAACAAGTCTCAGTTAGCTTAACGTAGTTCACGTAGCAAGTTTTTTTTATTATTATATGTAATAATTAAAAAGAAAACAGAATAGAAAATGAATAGAGCAAGCTAGTGTTAGAGGCCTTTTTGCTTTTGTTAATTGTCTAATAAATAAAAAGAAAAGGAATAGATATAATAGAGAATAGAGAAGCTAGTGAGAAGTTGTGTTCCGAAAGAAAGGGCCTGATCTTCTTGATGTTGAATAAAGCAAATCTGCAGGACTGGGCAGTTTTAGCAATGTGATGTAAGAAAGTCAGCTGATCATCAGTCACAACTCCAAGGTTTCTAGCTGTTTTTGAAGGAGTTATGGTTGATGTGCCTGGATGGTGAAATTGTGATAAAACGATGGGTTTGCTGGAACCACAATCAGTTCTGTTTTGTCAAGGTTAGGTTGAAGGTGATGGTCCTTCATCCAGGAAGAAATGTCTGTTAGACAAGCTAAGATCCGAGCATCTATCGTTGGATCTTCAGGATGGAATGAGAGGTAGAGTTGAGTGTCATCAGCATAGCAGTGATACGAAAAGCCATGTTTCTGAAGCCTAGTGATGCTATGTAGATAGAGGAGAGAAGTGGTCCAAGAACTGAGCCCTGAGGCACCCCAGTAGTTAGATGTTGCGATTTGAACACCTCACCTCTCCAAGATACCTTGAAGGACCTACTGTATCTGAGAGGTAAGACTCAAACCACTGGAGTGTGGTTTCTGAAATGCCCTTTGCCAATAGGGTTGACAGGAGGATCTGATGGTTAACCGTGTCAAAAGTAGCGGACAGATCCAGCAAGATAAGTAATTAAGATTTGGAATCCGCTCTTGCCAGTCTTTGGGCTTCAACAACTGAGAGCAAGGAAGTCTCAGTTGAATGTCTACTTCTGAAACCAGACTGGTTGCTGTCGAGGAGGTTGTTCTGTGTGAGAAAGGCAGAGACTTGGTTGAACACAGCTCGTTCAAGTGTTTTTGCAATGAAAGGAAGAAGGGAAACTGGTCTGTTGTTCTCTAAAAGATATGGGTTAAGGCTGGGTTTCTTAAGTAGTGGGGTTATACGAGCCTGTCTAAATGCTGAGGGAAAAACACCAGTGTGAAGGGATGTGTTATGGATGTGAGGGAGTGAAGGTACAACTGCAGGAGAAATGGCTTGAAGGAGATGAGATGGAATAGGATCAAGCGGACAAGTAGTAGGATGATTAGAAAGGATGAGTTTGGAGACTTCTGCCTCAGAGAGTGAAGTGAAGAATGAGAACGAGTGTATGTTTGCTTTACAGATTGTGGTGTGGAAAATTGTGCACTATTGGTTTTAACTTTATTAATGAAGAACATGGCAAAGTCGTCAGCTGTTAGAGTTGATGAAGGAGGGGGAGAAGGACAAAGGAGGGATGTTTTAAAGAGCATGCGAGAGTTAGACGAATTGTTGATTTTATTATGATAGTATGTCCTTTTAGCAGTGGAGACATCAGCAGAGAAGGAAGAGAGGAGTGACTGATATACATTAAGGTCAGTAGAATTTTGTTATTTGCGCCATACCCTTTCAGCAGCCCTGAGCTTAGAACGATTTTCACTGAGAACATCAGACAGCCAAGGGGCAGAACGGGTGGTACAGGCTGGCCTGGAAGACAAGGGGCAGACAGTGTCTAAACAAGATGTAAGAGTGGAACAGAAAGTATCAGTAGCCCTGTTAGCATAAAGATATGCTAACTGTTTAGTGGGAGGAAGCGAAGATGAAACCATAGCAAATAGCCGGGAGGGTGAGAGTGAGCACAGGTTACGTGGAAAAATTACATGTGGAGGGGTATGTGTTGTGTTAGGAACCATGTTGAGGTTAAGAGTAAGGAGGAAGTGATCCGAGGTGTGCAGTGGAGTAACCAGTACATGATCAGTGGAGCAGTGTCGTGTGTAAATAAGGTCCAGTTGGTTGTCTGATTTGTGAGTAGCCATAGTTAACATTCTCTTGAGATCAATAAAGGCAAGCAGAGTGTGGAAGTCTGCAGCCTGAGGTGGATGTTGAAGTCTCCAAGCAAAACTAGGGGAGTACCTGTTAGTCCTCTGTCGTGTGTGTCATGTGTTCCTGCCTCTTGTTTCCATATTTGGTTTGTTTCCTGTCCTTGTTATATGTAATCATTAGTTAATTCTTGTCCAGCTGTGTTGGTCTAATTGTCTATGATTATCCCTTGTATATTAGTCCTGTCTGTTCAGTTAGATTTTGTCTGGTCTACTCGTTACTCCCCGGTGTTCTTGTCTGTGTCAGCCTTACCTTGTCTTGCCCTGTAAGCGGCGGCGCCCCTTCACCTCGTTTTGTTTTGCTCGTTTTTCTAGTTTTTATTTTTGTTCCTGTGTTCGTCCGTCCCGCGGCATGGAAGTCGCCACTCGTAATCCCGCCATAGCCCACTGCAAGTCGGCGTGGGAGTTCGGCGGGATCACCGCGAGTGCTGCGAGTCCGCTGACCACGAGCCCTCCAGCCCGCCGATCGCGGGAGACATCCGCCATCCGTGGGGAAAGCCAACCCACCATTGGCGGCTCCCCCAAGTCACGCCGCCGTCCGCGGCTCACCCAGGCCGCCAGCCCGCCGCTGTTTCAAGCCTGCCGGCCCGTCGCTTACTCAAGCCCGCCAACCGCTGCCTTGGATCCAGTTCATGTCACGGCCAGGAGTGCCGTTTTTAAAGTCTTGTTGTGCCCTCAGGAACAGTTTTAATCATGTCAGTCGGTCTTGTCCATGGAGACTCATCTGGGGCTACCCCCTTGTCGCGGAAGTGGAGGCGGTTGCTGAGGGCCCCTGACTCCTTGTCATGCCCAGGAGAAGCCTCAGCTTCCGAGCTAGCCCAGGTGGGCTTCCTGTTCCTGTGGGTTGTCCTGTCCCAGGCCTGTTCCTGTCCTGTCTTGTACTGTTCAGTGTGTCTAGCCCCGGAGGGCTCCTGATACCCCCTAACTTCCCCAGGGAATTTTTTTTTTGGGGGGGGGTAAAAGGGATCCGGCTGTAGGGGCCGGACCGAGGGGTCCAAGGCCAAGGCCCCGAAGACCATCTGCCATGGCCTCCTGAGCTCCATCCACTAAACACTGTTCCACTCTGGACCCCGTCCTGTGTTCATGTCCGTGTCTGTCCTGAGGGGCCTCCAGAGCGCCCTTTAAAAGGGCGGGTAATAGTGACTTAATGTGATTGCAAAGGAGCTGTTAATACCCAGAGATGGTAAAGGAATACATTTCCAATCGTTAGAGATAAGCAGACCAGTAGCTCCACCACTTCCAGTCAGCGAGTGTTGGAAAATTTGAAATTATTGGAGAGTGCTGCAGGAGAAGCTGTGTCCTCTGGTTTGATCCAGGTCTCTGTCAGAGAGACATATTTTCTGAAAAATTTATAAAACCCCAAATAATTTCTGCAGTCATTATAGCTTTCTGCACATGAACAATCTGGTGTCAAGAAAAACAAATACTGTTTAAATTTTTTTTTAATTTAATTAAATAAAAAATAAAAAAAATTAAACAAGAAATCATGATTATCAATCTGACCAGTATAAAAATGCATGTTGTCTTTCGCAAGGTAAATGTGACCCTTAATGTTATAAAGTTTTGTTGTATAGTAAGATTTTGATGTCTGTGTAGATGGATGACAGTGATCAGAAGTGCTACAGTCTCTGCCAGCAGAACCCGCTATCTGAACCGATCAGAACCGGACTGAACCACAGAGAACCTGCCATGTGAACCGGAATGAACCAGGCTGAACCCCGCAGAAACTGCCATCTGACCTGGACAGAAAAAAAACATAAACCAACAGACCCATGCAGGCATATAGGGAGCAACCGTGTGTGTGTGTGTGTGTGTGTGTGTGTGTGTGTGTTTGTGTTTTAATGACAACGTCACTTTTTTTTGTGACTGACTTTTTTTAATAGCATTGTTTCATAGTATGACATTGAAGGGGAATGTCGCCATTTCACTTCTGAGCCTTTTAATAGACACTGTTCAGTTCAAATATCAGCCTCAGGCAAGTTTTCTTTCCCTATTATTTGTATTTTGCTGAATTACTTGTAAGAAACAGAAATAATATGTAAGGTGCTTAAACTGTATCAGTGACATTAAAGTTTTTATTTTAAAGGAGAAAATCAGAGCATAAAACAGAAAATGATAAAAGATTTCACACACCTGCAGAAGTACAGAGATTGCCATTGTGCCCTTAAGGACAGGTGCTGCTGGTGAAATTTCAGATAAAAGGTGCTTACAAATCCTTAGTGAGATGTTCACAAAAACTGCATTGTGTTTCATAAAATGGCCTCAAATATTGAAAGGTGCTACTGTGTGTTCACAGGATGTAGTGTTGGGTGTGAATAGGACATAAGGTTAACTGAGGTTTATTATAAGGCCTATTTATAGCATGTGTTGACATACTAAAGTCATTATCTTGAGAAACTAAAAGGAAAACTGTTAATAAAGGCTCAGAGATGAAGAGAGGTGGAATTCCCCTTTAAACTCATGGCATTCCCCATAAACACACAGGTGCTTTTTAATGTTTGCGTTTTGTCCTCTAGTGTAAAAAACATGAAAAAGCATTTCTTGCATTTTTAACTGGGCTTTTACAGAATCTCATTTTGTAAATGATATTTAAATGTAAGTGTAAGCCGTAAGTGTCACTTGTTGCCTTTAAAAGGAGGCAGATCCATTTCAGTGCCATGGTTTTTATAGTACAAATTTCTATGTTTCTATGTTTTACACTTTGTTTCTATCAGCTGAAACCATGTTGGGTTCCAGAAACCAATGTACCAAAATCATGATGGGTATTTCTGTTTGTTTCCATTTTGGACTGAATAATGTAAAAAAGCATTGCAAATTTGGGATTTAAAGGCAAGTTATAAAATACACAAGTACATTTCGTCATATTTATACCGAACCTTATATTTATAGAGTTCAAGTGCCATTAAGAGCATAACACACACAAAGTATTTTACGCTATGTTTATTTCAATCACCATATAACATTTGATAAGGAAGAAAGGATATTTTGTTATTCAAGGTTGTAAGAAGATTGACACCCCTCACTGTCATTTTAGAAATATAATTTTCAAAATTCACCCATTGGCAGCACCGTATAAACTACAACTGCATATTACAGGTTAGTTTAGTCCACAGAAGAAGTAAAGCTTTAAAATGTACAGATAAACATTATGTTTTAGTTTCATATGGCCCAAACACTGCTAAAATGAATGGGAAAAGACAAAGAGAGAGAGAGTTTATTGGAAATTAAAGCAATAAAACCTCATTCCAGAAAGCGGTTGACTTCTGTGGTCTTTCTGCATTACACTGGTCAGCAGAGAGCGATACTACGTCATCAGTGTGAGGCTATTAACCAATGGAAAATCAAGAGTAAAGCATTTTATTATATATAGGCTTATACATATATGCAATAAAATACAATAATATGTGATATTTTAGTGTATATGGGTGATTCTGTTTGGTTATCACGGAAGTGAGAGGGAATCATTACTGATGCCAGAGTAGCAGAAATACTTTTTGGACTTTAGAAAATTAATGAATGTATGAACTAACGAAGGAACAAATGAATGAATGTATTTAAAAAAATATTAAAATAGCTTAATAAGAATGATACTAATCAAGAATTGGCTAAAACACATCTCTTCCATCTTTATTTGACCCTCTCTATTTAAATTTTATACTTTAAAAAAAAAAAAAACACTTGCTAACGTTCATTTACTAACGGCTTGTTTCTTAAAAAAACAACTAGCTTCTCTATTCTTTTTTTATTCAATCTTGGCTATTTGTTTTCTTTTTATTTATTATACAATTAACAAAAAGGAAAAAAAAAAAAAACATTAACACTAACTTGCCCTATTCATTCTTTTAAATGTAATATTTGTATCATTATTTGAAAGCTATTTTAAAACACCATTACTAAACCACTCAACAGAACATTTCCATTCTTTTTACTCTCTTCAGAGATGGGAAATAGTCACACTCATATCCCTGAGCCTTTTATATATATATTTAAAAGAATGAATAAAGGCCTATTCAAATATTAATATAATTTTCCTTTATTTGTGGAATGTTTTAACACCATTAGCAAACCACTCAACAGCCTATTTAGTGAATTTGAATTCAGAAACAATTGGTAAGATATTTATAAAATGATCAAATAAATGAATAAATTAGGTAGTTTGAGAGTAGTTAGAAATAGCCTACACTTCAGTGCGTCTTGCCATCTGGTGCTGTTACTAGAGAGGATTTCCTTACATTCTCTTGTAGCGTAAAGCGGAGCTCTAATGAGATTTCACACACAGGTATGGCCCTCCCGCTGAGATTTACCCCTTTATATTACTGCTGGCCCCTCAGAACACACCAAAGACTGATGCTCGTTTGATAAGAGAAAATTAACACTTTACATTTCTGAAAGTCATTTGACTTGTGAAATTACATAAACCCTGTAGCTACTCTGTAGTAGCCTATGTATTTAATTAAATACCAGTCGCGAATTAACGATTCCTACTATGGCGAAATCTTAGCTCATTAATATGAATAGAATTATACGCGCCGGTTCATGAATAATGAATACGTTTCTTGCAACCTTCTCGTGGATATCGGCTTTGCTCATGAATATTAAGCAGCGAGACTTGGTCGTAGTAGAGTTTGTAAAGTCTCTAACCGGACAGGGGAGGGAGTCGAGACGGGACGGGATTACGCATGACTTCAGCGGCGTGTGTTAAACCTCCCACAAACACACGGACATGAGACCATGACAGCACGGGAAAGTGTTTCATTTAGACCGCCAACACTTTCTGGAGACTTTAAAGCACTGGAACAATGGACTAAACATCCGTCGCGATAACGGCGGAACAAGCGGAGGGTTTTTAGGAAGATTTTTTTATATCACAGGCGCTCGCAAAAGGTAGTCGGGACAGCGGAGAAAACAGACTGAATGTTTTTAATTTATTTATTTATTTACACGTCTACAGGAAATTAATGAACGTTTGTAGCTCGATATGTCAGTCCCGAGCCATGCGGAGACGCGTAAATTCACCCGGGGGCTCAGTAAACCGGGCACGGCGGCGGAGCTGCGGCAGAGCGTGTCGGAGGCGGTCAGGACGTCGGTTTTAGTGGTGAGTAATTGTATGCCCGTTTGTGCTGTGGTGTAGCGGTTGCGGGTTCGAACTTCTGGCAAGAGTAAACAAAATGGAACTTTGAATAAAAACCAGGTAAAGAATAATTCATTTGTGTGCTATTGTAACTTTTTGATTTTGTCATTGTCGTGTCACATCCCTCAGAGCTAATGCAGATAAATAAGTTTTAGAATAAAATCAGGCTTCAAGTTGATTGTTTGGCCCAATTTTATAGGCTACATTTTATTTTTTCTTATTAATTAATGGACAGTTAATAGACTACACAAGTTTTTTTTTGTAGGAAGAAGTAATATGTGCTTTGTTGTGTCTGTGTGTGTGATGTTGTCCTGACCTGAATGATGAATCTAACTTTCCTTGCACGTTTTTTTGGATACTGAAATCAAGTGTATAGCAGCAGTTCTGGCAGGTCAAGCTTGCATTAGTTGACTCTCAGCTGATCCACGTCTACCTATAGAGATGTGACATCTATCACAGCACCCATATAAAAGGTCCTTCAGTATTATCACCAGCTTTTGCATTGCTCAATAGCTAACAACACTCCTACATCCCCAGCTTCTCCTCTCATTCAGTTAGGATTCGGCCTTCTGATTCTCCTTTGAATCAGGCTAATTTAAATTATTAAACATTAATTATGTGCAATACATTTATGTTGGTTCTGTTCTATTACCCCGGAGAGTTATTGCTGCTCTCATCCATGGATGAACAGGGAGTTCTTGCCCAGAACAGAACCATAACGCCAATCCAAACTGTATGCTAATTGTCTGTCCTCTTTAATGATAGTGGCCCTAACAGAAATGGACTTCATCCAACTTGACAGGGAAAACGAGTCAGAAGCACACATGGTCACGCCTTGGTGGGATTTATTATTTCTGTACTAGAGGCAGTGTATTTCTGGAAGACTGTTTGAGTGAACATCTCTCCCTCACAATCCAAACAGTGTGATTTAGTGGTGATTTTTAATTAAAGGCGTTTGCTTTAAATCCCACAAGGGTTGAGCCATGAACTGTCACCTGTATGCCCTTGATTAAGACTCTTAACCTCACGGGACTGACCCTGTGCTGTAAGTCGCTTTGGATAAAAGCATCTGCTAAATGACTACTTAATTACTCAGTATTCTTGCACATTTCAGGTGTTCCCTCTCAACCCTATACAGACATTTTCAAAAGGAAGTGATTTGAGTCCAGACTTGTGTGAATGAGTCATTGATACTCAGGTTTTGTTGTATAAAACCACAAGCTATTTAAGTCTGTGAGCCAAATAGCATACTAGCATATACCTACTGTTTATGCAGTATGCATACTGTGCACAGAATGTACAGTTTCTGTAAACATGGAATACAATTAGCCAAAATGTGATGTATACAGTAGAGCACAGTGAGTGAAATATCAACCATCTTGTAAGAAAACGTAATTATTTAATGAAGTGGCCATTTCGTATTAATTTGTACAGAAAGGAATGGTTTTTCTAAGCATGAATGTCCACTATCTAAATCTAACCATCAGTGGGATGTAAGCAGGTCGTATTTAAACATTAATTTGTACAGTCTTGTACATATGAATTACTATTTTAGCCAAAATGTAAAATAGTTACGAAATGCCATGAAAGTGTGTTTGAAATATTGTATCCCACAATGCATTGGTCTCAACTTGACCTTCCATTTCCATAGAGATGAAAGAACCAGAAGAAATATACAATTTTCATTAATTTTATCGTATTTGAAAGGTTATTATTGTTCAATAATAATAACTTTCTGATTCACATACTCTTTAAAATACATGGCAGTATACAGTGTACACTGCACAGTTAGAAGTATGCTTCCATTCTGAACACAGCCTGAGAGTTCAAGTCCAGAATGCTCTGGCTGTGAGGTCTGAATCTGAGGATCAGAACTGTCAGAATGAACTCTCAATGAAGCATATGGTAGGCCAAGAATGTGTGTGTAACTTCAGCGAGCTCTCACACACACTTGCATTCCTGCATTATACTTGTAAATATAATGAAATGTGACTCTGTGTTTGTAGAATAATGGATAGATTGTGTCACGTTTGTATGGTTTGTGCTGTGACAGGCCTCTCAACACAAATGTATTGTGAGTTGGGGTCGAGGGAGACCCACAGATATGTGTTAAGGCGTGTAAACTGTAAGTATGGTCACATGCAATTTGCATTTCATCTTGAATCAGGTGTTCATCTATGAACCCACTCTGGACTGTGGAATGAATTTCAAAAACAAGATTGTGAAATCCTCCTCTCAGATGTCTTCAAGTAGATATAATTAGTTTTGTGTGTCATACATGAAACAAAAAGAGGACTTTTACATGTTCTGAAGAAAATGTGAGTGGTGTTTGCTTGTGCAAATCTCAGTTCTAGGTTATTGTGGGTGATTGCTTTTGACTTGAGCCTTTAAGTCTTTACATATGGCTCAGGTTCCTTTTAAAATGTCAGTCTATGCCCATTTTACCCTTTATCAACCAGCAGATAAACAACAAGTATTATTTGCTTAGAAAAGTAACGATTCAAAGAAAATGTGTCTTGAGGTATCGTTTATTTCCATAGCACTAAGAATGCAAGAAAGCCAAAGTTCAATACTTCATGAGTTTGTTAGTTTTGCGTTTATCAATAGCTTGCAACAGTATATAGCTGTGTTTCCATTACCCTTCAAATTGCACAAATTGCGAATTGAAAATATACCTAATGGAAACGTGTCAAAAAGTTTTTATACTCGCATGAGGTGGTTTTCAGCCAATTCGAAAAATGAATATTTTGCAAAACTGCAATGGAAACATTTTAGTTTTTTTCCCCCGCATTTTCAGGTCACATGGCTTACGAAAAAGTCATATGATCATTCTTCAATGTACTATAACCTCCAAGAGACACTTCATACGTGGCCACTCTCAAGTATAAGGGACTTTCCTTGCCATTAATGCTTAGACAATTTACACTGCACACATCTGCGGCAAGTTACGGCTCCGACACGGCTGTCGGAGCTGATCTAATCAATGCTTGTGTTTATACCAGCCGCGCCACGGCATGTTTCAGAAGCGGCTCTCCATGCTGCTTCTGCAAAGACACACGCATACGCCTCCTTCAATTAAATATAATGGCTAGTGGCCTAGCGCAGTGGCTGCGATATACGTAGGCCTAATCAAAAATCCATCGGAAAAGGAAAAAATTACGATTTAGTCGCATAACATCAATGGAAATGCAAAACGTTTTTATCTACATTTATAAAATATCGCTAAAGTTTTGTGCAAATCTGTAATGGAGACGCAGCTAGTGCCCATCCAGAAGTATTTTTCCCATTAATTTTCCAAATTTTTTTCTTGGCTTTAATGAGGGAAATTTTTTCAAAAATGCTTTAGAAAAGTTTTTGAAGTTCATTCGAAAAGACACATGGATAAGACACATAAGACACCATGTGTCTTATCCACTGGTGATGGCGCAGTGGATAAGACACATGATTTTGGTGTGAGAGACCCGGGTTCGAATCCACTGTGAGACACCAATGTGTCCCTGAGCAAGACACTTAACCCCCTAGTTGCTCCAGAGGCGTGCGACCTCTGACATATATAGCAACTGTAAGTCGCTTTGGATAAAAGTGTCAGCTAAATGAATAAATGTAAATGTAAAAGGAGTCAGGCCCAGCACCAAAACAAACTTGTAGCCAATCAGCAGTAAGGGGTGTGTCTACTCATGATGCAAAGGAGAGAGTGCTCAGTGCACATGACGGACATTAGCCAAGCCGAGTGACGACAGAAAGATAGAGATGGCGGATAAAAAACAAAAGAGGAAAATGTCTGCGGAACAAAAGAAGGCTTACACTGTGGCTACGGTCTGGCTACACTGGACACGACGAAGTGACCGTTGAAAATCATTTGAAATTTGTGCCAATATGTCATAAATAGAACGCGGTAGCAGTTTACTGTCAGGGATTTGTCGTGTCGCGGCATGGCATCCAGTGTAGACCGCATCACTGATTATAATGAGTTCTATAGTATTTTGTTGCGCCACTCGTGTCTGGTGTAGACACGGTGTTACGATAAGGCAAGGAGTAAATATCGGATCAGCTTTCCAGCGCTGGAGAGAACTCAATGAGCGGGAAGGCCTGCGATTGGACGCCGATGTTGCTTTGTTTCTTCTTGATAGGTGAGTAACAGTGGTTTTGCTTTGTTTCACAGAACTAATACGTTGCCGTACGTATGTGTGGGGCAGAGCTATCAAAATATGGGCGAGACCCTTTTTCGGTAGGGGCGTGTTTGTTTTGGTGACTTCAAATATCAACATTGGTTCCCAGAAATCACTTACCCAACCTTTAGTATTGCAAAGACATAATCGAATTAAAAGCTATGGAGAAAAATAAAATCTAAAAATAAATAAATAAGTTCATTATAAATAAATGCATACACACATACATACGTGTGTGTGTGTAATTTGCAGTGTTTTAATTTGAGTGGGTGGGTGCTGGGGAACTCTTTTGCTGTGATTTGTATGCAGCGATTGGTGGCGATTTCTTTGCTGAATCATTGGTAATGTAATTTTTTCACCATGAAATTCCATTGTGATACACAACTGTCTATAAAACAAGCCTAAATAATGCAGACCAATAGTTTCAACAAAAGCATATAATCGATTAACAACCTTGTAGCTCAAAGTAGGTCTATCTTGTAATCATTAAAAATGAATGGGATTTTACTTCTGGAACCTGACTGTTGTACTCTGTAAGACTAGTGATGGTAAATTTAAACACAACTAGCATTGGTCAGTAAAACACCTGCTGTATTTCAAGGGCTAATGTGCACATGCTGTATTACAGACCTCCTGTGTGTGATAGTCATCTGGCTAGATTTTGTGTGGTTTCCACTAATCATGGACTTTGTTCAGGTGGGCATTAATAGGCACTTAGTGGCTCTGAAAAACAAAAGCAAACAGTTACTTGAAGTGTTATGTTTACCACCAACATTCACCACCAGTTTATACAGTCTGAAATATAAGCCTCATTTAATAAGCAGATCTGATAAAAAAAAAAAAAAATAGCAGCCTGAAATGAACTCTGTGCATCATGAGTTTTGTGTTGGCACATCAAATATGCTGTCATCATAAACTGGCATGAAAATCATCCAAGTTTGGCTTCACCCTCCAACCAATAATAAATCAACACTTATCACTCCTCCAACACACACCTGGCTTATGACGTCATCAACACAAAAACACGCAGAAACCTGTGGAAGTCAATCGGCCTGTGTTCAGTGATGAAGTTAGCTGGGTAATATGTCTGGTCGCTAGTAACAGAAATATGTTCAAATAATGTTTTGCTAACGTTCCCATAAAGTTATGAAACCGTTATTTGCCAATGTTCTTACTAGAATGTTAGCCAAAGTTCTTTGAATGTTGTCTGTTAGCTGCGAGGCAGTATTTCTCTATACAGTGTTCATATAAACTGAATTGTTGTACAACTGTCTGACATTTAACTCTGGCTGTTGGTCCAAACGGCATGTGTTTATGACATCTGAAGAGCGATGTGTTATGACTTTATTGTCTGCGTGGTGCTGTTGGTAATTGTGGGAGCGAATTGGGCAAGAGATGGAGATGAAGGACTGGTCATCCTGGTTCCCACTGATTTCTCTCTGCCAGCGTTAGAGCCGCATTGTTCAGAGTGACCTCCTCCACAGGACTTCCTTCCTCATAAACACACTCATACAGATCACATTACAGCTGCCCACAGGCACTCAGGAGCGCTGCTCTGATGATGTCCAGCCTCTGCTTCACAACCTGCAGGGAAACACACACACACACACACAGAGAAAGTCTGTTTGATGTTGAGGGGAATTGACCTGTAAGAAAGTACCAAAATGTACCATGGTAAGTTGCATGGTTTTCATCATTGTATGCCTACCATGGTATTCCTGGAATGCCACAGGACTACTTTGTATGAAACCTGTATGGCTGACTAGGTTAGGCCTATATGTTGTTAACAGCCATAATGAGATCTATGACAAGAACTATTTTTCAAGGAGGTAAAACAAAACAGATAGAAACTCTCTCTTTATATCTCTCGCTCATCTCTAATGGATCTGTTATTGGTTTGCAAGGTTTCCATAACAGTGTATTTGAGCAAGACAGTCTGGACAGTGATTTGAGCTCTGGGCTCTTCTCCAGGACAAACAAACACACACACACACACACACACACACACAGAGACACACACACACAATCTAAACATTCAAATGAGTTTGACTAGTGTATCATTGAAAATATGGTGGTTGGGAATATGATCCAGCATTGCTTTTGGAATGTAATATCTGTCCTGGAGCACCAGCATTAAGGAGAAACAGAAGTTATCAGATGACATTTAAAGTGTAAAGATTGTAAATGTAGTGTTTATTTATTGATTTTTAGATGCATTAATAGGAAAATTCACTCAAAAATGAAAATTGTCATCATTTGCTTACCCTCAAGTTGTTCCAAACCTGTATGAGTTTTTTTCTTAGATATTTTGAAGAATGCTGCATGGGAACCAAACAGCTGATGGTAACCATTGTCTTCCATTGTATTTTGTTTGTGAAGTCAATGGCTGCCGTCAACTGTTTGATTTCCAGCATTCTTCAAAACACCTTGTTGTTCAGGTGAAGTGCATTATGTAGGAATATGGTTGTCCATGATTGTGTACATATATTCAGCATTAACACACTTCACTCTTCTAGCAAACACACACACACACACACACACAGTGTCTTGTTGTCTGGTGGTTTGGCACACACTCAAATAATGGATGTGGATTTCACTCAGAAGTATTTGAAATAGGTTGCACATGAGTTTCTCAGTCTGAGAAGGGTTTAGTTTAGACTTGTCTCACAGATACAGTCTTAAGCCAGGGTTATTTTTTCCCTATACTTCCTCTCCATTCTCACTCACACACACACACACACACACACACCCTGTTGATATCTTTCCCACACAGTCAGTCAGGATCCTCACACGTTATCCTCGGCACTAGTTTCAGCCTCAGACAGCACGTCCTCAGTTCATTCACTCAACGTCTGTGTGAAATCACAAGCTCTAATCTCATTAGCTGGCTTTACAAAACTTCCAGGAGGCAGAACACACAGGGTTTTACCAGTCTGCTGTTGCAACAGTTACATTATCCTTACAAAAAAAGAAGTACATTTAAGGTATAAATTACATTTGTTTTCCAAGTATGTAGTAAATGTAGGCAGTGTAGTAGTAGTAGTGTACTTGTAAGTATACATTTCAGGACTTGTTGGGACTAAATTGTTACACATTTTAGTTTATAAAAATATACTTTCAAGTATACTTTAAGTGCAACAGACTTTGAGTACAGAACTAGTTTACATCTAGGTATTTCTTTTTTATTGCAAATATACTTTTAACTATACAAGTAAACTGATAAATATACTATTATGTTACTAGTTATATACTTATAGCCTAACTTTTCATTTATAAAAGTACACCTTTGAGGTGTACTCTACTAGTTTAATAGTTTTTATACTGCAGATGTAAGTTTTCTTTAAGGAAACTTACGTTATACTTAAAGCTGCACAAGTATAATTATATACTATTTATGTTATTTCTGCAAAACCAATATTTGCAAACTTCAAGTTCAAAAAGACATTGTAAAAATTATCTATATGAATCAGGCTGTTTTATTTAAAGTCTTCTGAAGACACGTGATCACTTTATATGATTTACAGATTTCATTTAGGCTTTTATTCACATATAAACCTTGTTTAACAAACATACGTACAGTATAGAAAATGGAATATAAGCAGAAGCTCAAACGTTCTAATTGCTTAACACAAAAATGAGGAAAGAATATGAAAAATATCTCCATTTGTTTTCCAGAGATGAATGAAAGACATTTGGGTGAGTACATTTTTGGGTGAACTATACGTTTAAACACAAAATAAATTGGCATTTTCAACAAATGCAATTTCTGTAAAGCTTCCAAAGTTAAAAAAAAAAAAATCAACTGAAACATAATATTTTGCAATATTCATTATATGTAATAGTCCATTGTAATATGATTACATTAGGAAGGGCTGAAACATTGTACAGTGACAACAGATGCTTTTATTAAGAAATTATATAGTGTCAGTGTTTCAGTTATCACACATACTGAAAGACAATGATAGACACTTCCACATCCGGCCCACACAAGACCTGAGTCAGACAGTCAACTGATTGAGCTCCTCAGACGCCTCCAGCACCTCCAATGACAGGACGAAACAAAGACCTGTGCTAGTCATTTCCTCTCACACACACACTGGTTTCCATGTTTTTATGTGGACATGTTTTTATCCTATAGGCATAATGGTTTTTATACTATACAAGCTGTATTTTCTATACAGCTTACCCGAATACTTCCCCTAAACCTACCCCACACACAAAACTTAGATTTTTAGAATCCTTCATTCTGTATGATTTATAATCTGCATGGAAACCAAATACATGTCCCCTCAAGGTAAAAATGTACTGTTCAATTTATAAAAATATTAGTTACTTTAAAAAAATCCAATGGACCCCAAACTTTTTAACATTTGTGTGTAAATGTGATGTCCTTCCTTATGTAAAATAGATTTTTTTGATGATCAAGTTTGGAAAAGTCCTCAGACACCCTCCCCATAACCATTTCATAGTTTATGACCGTTATTAAAGGTAATACCAGTAAAGAAACTACTAGTGGGTTATTAAACTACTAGTGGATAGTAACACAGATATCTATTTATTTTCTGTATAGAGTCACAGCAACTCTTTCATTGTATGAATGAATGTAAAACAAAAGTAAGTGTACCTCACACTCTTCCTCTCTCTTTGTGTGTTTGATTTGGTGCTGAAAGTGTGTGTATCTAACAATACAGGGGCTTATGGACTCCAGCCGTGACCAAAGGTCATATTTACTTGGTTTTCTCTGACTGCAGCCCTACTGTACAGTCAGAAGAAACTCCATCCTTTGTGAAAGGCTCTTCCCTCATTCGAGAAGTCAAACAATGCCTGAATATAGACTTTAATCACACAAACTCCAAGCTTTCACAGCCGCTTGTTGTCTTTGTCTTTTTTTAGGCTCCTCTTCAGCTACAGCATTATCCCACGCTATGGGACGATCGAGTGCTTTTACACTCAGAGTTCAAGCAATTTCATTATTGACTCTGTTTGCCGCCGACCTATCAATGTAAACTGCCTGTTCAATCACAGGTCCAAATTTGGAACCAAGTTTGTGATTTTCACTCATGATTCATGACATTTGGGATGCACTGTGTCATGACACCTTTCTTTCATGGCCAGTGAAGTGAGTGGGGGCGGGGCCGAGAGCCGTGGGAACGGAGCGAGGCCGGTGGAGTTAATGATAATGAGCGAGTCCCCCATTCCCTGCTCCTCCCCAACATGGTGGATGGCAGCAGGCTACGGCCTCTTGGCGAATGGCGCTGACTCCTCCGCTCCCTCTCGGACGGTAGCCGCCCCTCCTCCACCCAGGAGCACGGCAGCGAGCCTTCCGTCCCACCTGTTCTTCCATCGCTCCAGCACCACCGCCGCCTCGGGCAGCCATCTCCTCAGCACCGCGATCCCCCTCTGCAGCGAGGGCTCTCTGACAGCGTGTCCCTCCTTCCTCCCGGGTTTCGGCACCAATGTAACAAAGTTCGTAGAACGGGAAGAAGGAGGTGGGAACCGGCAAACATTTAAAGACTTCAATAACAAAATAAACAAACACAAAAGTAAAGAGGCAGCCCCTCACGGACAACTGCCGCACACAAAACACAAAATAAAGTCCAGGCCTGGTCCTCTCTCGTCTTCCACTGTCGTCACTCCTCCTTTTATCCTTCCGGAGCTCCTCCGTGGGACTCGAGACCGGTGATTGGTGCAGGTGTCCCTCATTATCATTAACTCCACCAGCCTCGCTCCGTTCCCACGGCTCTCGGCCCCGCCCCACTCACTACAGCCAGCATTAACTTTTTCAGCAATTTGAGCTACAGTAGCTCTTTGGTGTGATTCTGACCAGGCGGCTTGGCCTTCACTCCCCACATGACCCTGACACCAGTTCACCGGTTGTCCTATCTTGCACCACTTTTGGTACTGCTAACCACTCCATACTGGAAACACCCAACAGGACTTGTTGTTTTGGAGAAGCTCTGATCCAGTCATCTAGCAATCACTATTTGGCTCTTGTCAAAGTCACTCAGATCTTTTCACATGCCCATTTGTCCTGCTTCCAACATATGAAATTCAAGATCTGACTGTTCTAGAGCTATCACTAACGATTATTTTGGTAATCGAATAATCGGTCAATTAATCGAGTAATCGAATAATTAAAATAAATTATTTTGTAGTAATTAAAATAGATCTAAGTGAAAAATAGCTTTTAAAATACATATACAGGTCCTTCTCAAAAAATTTGCATATTGTGATAAAGTTCATTATTTTCTGTAATGTACTGATAAACATTAGACTTTCATATATTTTAGATTCATTACAACACAACTGAAGTAGTTCAAGCCTTTTATTGTTTTAATATTGATGATTTTGGCATACAGCTCATGAAAACCCAAAATTCCTATCTCAAAAAATTAGCATATCATGAAAAGGTTCTCTAAACGAGCTATTAACCTAATCATCTGAATCAACTAATTAACTCTAAACACCTGCAAAAGACTCCTGAGGCTTTTAAAAACTCCCAGCCTGGTTCATTACTCAAAACCGCAATCATGGGTAAGACTGCCGACCTGACTGCTGTCCAGAAGGCCATCATTGACACCCTCAAGCAAGAGGGTAAGACACAGAAAGAAATTTCTGAACGAATAGGCTGTTCCCAGAGTGCTGTATCAAGGCACCTCAGTGGGAAGTCTGTGGGAAGGAAAAAGTGTGGCAGAAAACGCAGCACAACGAGAAGAGGTGACCGGACCCTGAGGAAGATTGTGGAGAAGGACCGATTCCAGACCTTGGGGGACCTACGGAAGCAGTGGACTGAGTCTAGAGTAGAAACATCCAGAGCCACCGTGTACAGGCGTGTGCAGGAAATGGGCTACAGGTGCAGCATTCCCCAGGTCAAGCCACTTTTGAACCAGAAACAGCGGCAGAAGCGCCTGACCTGGGCTACAGAGAAGCAGCACTGGACTGTTGCGCAGTGGTCCAAAGTACTTTTTTCGGATGAAAGCAAATTTTGCATGTCATTCGGAAATCAAGGTGCCAGAGTCTGGAGGAAGACTGGGGAGAGGAAAATGCCAAAATGCCTGAAGTCCAGTGTCAAGTACCCACAGTCAGTGATGCTGGTGTTGGTCCACTGTGTTTTATCAAGGGCAGGGTCAATGCAGCTAGCTATCAGGAGATTTTGGAGCACTTCATGCTTCCATCTGCTGAAAAGCTTTATGGAGATGAAGATTTCATTTTTCAGCACGACCTGGCACCTGCTCACAGTGCCAAAACCACTGGTAAATGGTTTACTGACCATGGTATTACTGTGCTCAATAGGCCTGCCAACTCTCCTGACCTGAACCCCATAGAGAATCTGTGGGATATTGTGAAGAGAAAGTTGAGAGACGCAAGACCCAACACTCTGGATGAGCTTAAGGCCGCTATCGAAGCATCCTGGGCCTCCATAACACCTCAGCAGTGCCACAGGCTGATTGCCTCCATGCCACGCCGCATTGAAGCAGTCATTTCTGCAAAAGGATTCCCGACCAAGTATTGAGTGCATAACTGAACATAATTATTTGAAGGTTGACTTTTTTTGTATTAAAAACACTTTTCTTTTATTGGTCGGATGAAATATGCTAATTTTTTGAGATTTTTTTCATGAGCTGTATGCCAAAATCATCAATATTAAAACAATAAAAGGCTTGAACTACTTCAGTTGTGTTGTAATGAATCTAAAATATATGAAAGTCTAATGTTTATCAGTACATTACAGAAAATAATGAACTTTATCACAATATGCTAATTTTTTGAGAAGGACCTGTATAATAGCAATGAGGCAATAATAATTAATTCAAATAAAGTATTGAAAACAAGTAATCATATGGTTTATTGAAAAACTGTTAAAATACATAATGTATTATAAACAATAGAACTAACGTAGGCCTTCATTATGCATTATAACAAATGCAGAGGGCGCCAACGGCTTGTTTGTTTTTACACTTTACTGCGCCATGTAATCCTTGTCCACTTAATCTAATAAAATGTCCACTTAATCTTTAATATTTGGCCATTTCATTACAACAGAAATGCCACAGCCACTGTAATTTCTTGAATGTGGACATCAAAACGTGTAACGTTTAACTCAGAGTGAGGGTTTTAGCTTTTATTTTGAAATCGCGATGAACAGTTAGCATATTGAGAAAGATACTTATGTATTCTCCTGTGTTTGTGTAGGTTTATAAATCTTCAGATACTCCACATGTAAATAATAACAGTTTGTGTGGAGCCGCTCTGACACGTATACTGTGATCTGTCAGGATTATGGACCTGTTTTTGTTGTGTTTTTGCTCCCCATGTGTTCTGTGACCCAGTTTCTCCCTCATGTTAATTGTTTATTTGATTCCAGGTGTCTCTCCTTTGTTCCTTGATTGTCCTGTCTTTATAAGCCCCAGTCCTTTCAGTTAGTGTTTGTCGGTCCTTGAATGTCTTCCCTGCCTGTGCTCCTTGTAACCTTGTTGGATATTAAAGACTGTAACTGTGAATTCTCCGTGTTTCCTCGTCTCCTCGTTCGTTGCTCTGTGTTCCCTGAGAGAGTGTGACAGACGTACACGCATGTAAATAATTAAACGCATATTTTAAACCAGAAGCTTATATATTTAACTGAATCATAGAGTTTGTGAATTCACAATATCATTATGCTTTTTTATGATTTTTGAATGGGTTTAATATTTTGTGCAGCTTTGGAAACAGTTGGAATGTGACATTTCCTGTATTTTACCGGTTACTTGAGACGTAGTCTCAGCCTCAGACGTCACGCCCACGGAACGTTGGCTAAACATCTGATGCATATGGCACACAAAAGTGGAAACACTTCAGGAGTTTCGAAGTTTTCATCGGATTGGTTGAATTATACAGGATTTCTGGGAGACGTGTGTGTCACGTTCTTTAACATTCCGCCTGGAAATAAAGATGCTGTGACGCCAAACCCCTCACGAATGAAGAAAGCCGTCAAGTTTACAACTGTGACAATGAGTGCTTATCAGGGTAAACTAAACGCTGGATTTTCAAAAGTATGTGAAATACTTAATTCGCGGCATAGAATCTTTAAAATACGTCTGAGAGTTTTACACAACGGTCTGTTATTGTGGCGACATTTCCACGCCCCGAAACGTGATGCTGAACGAAACGAACTGTGATTGGTTGTTTGACATATCGGTCAAACGGCCTCATGGCCGTGCCTTGGCCAATGAAAGCTGCCATGGATTCCAGCTCTTCAGCCATCAGTTTGAAGGTCTGGCTACGCGAGACTACTCGACACAGGCAAATTGCAGTCAAAGATTTTTTTTAAATCGAGTACTCAAATTGAATCGATTAATCGTGACCGCCCTAGACTGGTGCAATTATAAAGTTATTCTCCTGTTAGTGGTTTAATGTTGTGAGTGATCAGTGTATTGTCAATCTAGTTTGTCAGTCTGTCTGAGGTACTTTGGGATGTTTACACACATTAATGTGTTTTTTATTGTTCTCTGTACACATGCAGCATATACAGTGGGTACGGAAAGTATTCAGACCCCCTTAAATGTTTCACTCTTTGTTATATTGCAGCCATTTGCTAAAATCATTTAAGTTCATTTTTTTCATTTTTGCCAATTCTCCTTGCAGATCCTCTCCAGTTCTTTCAGGTTGGATGGTAAATGTTGGTGGACAGCCATTTTTAGGCCTCTCCAGAGATGCTCAATTGGGTTTAAGTCAGGGCTCTGGCTGGGCCATTCAAGAACAGTCACGGAGTTGTTGTGAAGCCACTCCTTCGTTATTTTAGCTGTGTGCTTAGGGTCATTGTCTTGTTGGAAGGTAAACCTTCGGCCCAGTCTGAGGTCCTGAGCACTCTGGAGAAGGTTTTCGTCCAGGATATCCCTGTGCTTTGCCGCATTCATCTTTCCTTCGATTGCAACGAGTAGTCCTGTCCCTGCACATACCGCTTAGAATTAAGGCCAAAAATTTCTATCTTGGTCTCATCAGACCAGAGAATCTGATTTCTCACCATCTTGGAGTCCTTCAGGTGTTTTTTTGTGTCTTGCACTGAGGAGAGGTTTCCGTCTGGCCACTCTGCCATAAAGCCCCGACTGGTGGAGGGCTGCAGTGATGGTTGACTTTCTACAACTTTCTCCCATCTCCCGACTGCATCTCTGGAGGTCAGCCACAGTGATCTTTGAGTTCTTCTTTACCTCTCTCACCAAGGCTCTTCTCCCCCGATAGCTCAGTTTGGCCGGTCCCAATCGTCATCATTTAAGGATTATGGAGGCCACTGTGCTCTTAGGAACCTTAAGTGCAGCAGAAATTTTTTTGTAACCTTGGCCAGATCTGTGCCTTGCCACAATTCTGTCTCTGAGCTCTTCAGGCAGTTCCTTTGACCTCATGATTCTCATTTGCTCTGACATGCACTGTGAGCTGTAAGGTCTTATATAGACAGGTGTGTGGCTCATTGTTTTTTTAGCATCTCATATCACGAGCACAGTGTTTTTAAAATGCCATGGCAAAAATCAAAGTATTTCAGCATTGAAGAGCTTGAAAAATATGTCCTGTGTGAATATATCCTAAATAATTTTCTGCTTAACGTTTTTCTTCCATTCTTGTTGATTTATATTTAGATGGAGTTCTGACCACAGCTTTCTGGAAAATAAACTAAAACCCATTATGTCAGGACTCTGAAATGCTGAACCTCCACCGCCCACCAGATAAAGACCAGGCTCGCAATGTTTATATCTGTCAGATAGGGGTTCATTTAAATCTTTTTTTTTTGGGGGGGTGGGGGTTGTAGGGTTGTGGGTTTATGCCATAATGTCACAGAGCAAGACTTTTGTCTGTTGACATAAATAAAGCATAAAGTCAGCTTGTTCTGCCAATGCCAACAATTACGCACTTGGATGGGAAAGGGTCATCTTTTGTTTAATATATGAAGAGTTCTTTTGCAAACGCCACTTTAAAAAAAAGAGCTGATTGCCGTGCATTATTCTCCACATATAGCGCGATCTGAACCCTAAACTCATTTTGCCAAAAAACTGGTATTGTCCACTCTCAAGGCATCGCGAGTTCACATTTTACTGCAGAAGTTGACAAGCGCCCTTGCTGTTTGTGAATAGTGTAGGGTTGCACCAGCCATTCGTAAGTTCTTAAATGAGACTTAAATGAGACTCTTACTTAAATGAGAATGTTAAGTCCACACTAGAGGCTTAGTAATAAGCCGACAAGCGCCCTTGTTGTTTTTGAACAGAAGCCGATAAGTCCATTTTAGTGAATCAGCGCGCTGTATTCAGGTCAGGTGACAGTGAGGAGTTTTGTCAAAAATTTTATTTAAAAATCATTTTTATATTTTTTGGGAGAGCATAAAACTAAAAAATGTCAGGGTAATTTAAATTCATGTATTATTTATATACTATAGTAGCTATAGTATCTTTTTATTGTAGCTTTTGTTTTTATATCAGTTTTCAATTTAATTTTTGTATTTTTATGTGCTTTTGTGGTGTCAGATTTTGTTAAATATTTCTTTTTAGCCTCATTTTATTACAGTCTTAGTTTTAGTATTTTTAGTACTTCAAATTAAACTATTTAATAATTTTATTTCAGTTAGCTGCCAATATCACATTTCATTTCAGTTTATTTAGTCATTTTTTTGTTATTTTATTTAAACTTTATTTCAGTTAACAAAAATATTCTGAATTATTTGTTTTAGTTAACAATAACAACACTCGATCATAATGAAAAAGAATACTTATTAAAAAGCACAGTGGCATAATATTTGATTATTTCTTGGAATCAGTCAAGCAGTTAAAATATTATTATAAATATCTGAAAACCCCTGTATGTCGAAGTCAGTAAATCTCTTAAAATGTTAGATAATTCTATCTTTTTATAGCATTGCAAGGTTAGATATGTTGTAAATATACAGATTTATTGAAGATGGGAGGAAAAACACTGACATTTTGCCAAAATGTTCTTGGTTTCCTCTAGTATAAATAGTTTTTAAAGCATTAGAGAAAATGATTGTGTGTGATTCCCGTGTCTTTCTGAATAGCATGACTAAGTCAGATTTAATACCAGTAAACTGAATCAGCGAGGGACAGAGACAGCAACAACACACACCTCAGCACACACGTCAAAAACGTGAGATTTTCCTTGATATAGATCTTTTTGCTCCTGCGTGTGTATTTGTGGTAGTCTGAGATAAGGCTGTTTGATGTGTAGGGCAGCGTTATCTCTACTGAATGTCACAGGAAACAGAATAAAACACAGCTCTATAAATGGGGTCATGTGACTCATGTTGAAATAAATGCGTTTCCTACACAGGAAGGGTGTGTGTGTCCATGGGGCAAACTGTATCTAGCAGCCAGTGACATGCTGCTGCATGTGTGAACAGATGGGAGTTCAGCGATGTGATAACCTTTGGTCTGATCAGCTCCTCTGTTGGATCCTCGAGCTCACAGAGGTGTTGTGATTAGCATCATGTTACTCTTCTGCTGCACATGCTCGCTGTGATTTATGGTGCTTTACAGAGTAAATGACGTACAGCTCCACACAGCCTCTCACAAATGAACCAAGATCATTTGGCATCTCATACTCTCCTTCTGTATCTTCATGTTCCCAAATCCTCTTCAATCATCTTGAATATTGTCAAACATCTCCATTGTTCACTAATGTCCTCCGGTTTGTCTTGTCTTCTTCTCAATATCCTTGAATAACCATGTATGCTCTTGAATAATCTTCATTTTAAATGATGTCAAGTATTGACAAACAACTTTTCTTCTGGATGCTTTCTCTTCTCTGTTGGTCTCTTTATTCAAGTCTTTGTCTTTTCTCATCTGGTCTGGTCTCTTCATGTTCACACATCTTCTCAAATGCACAGATGTTCTTCATATACCCTAAATAATCAGTGTCCACAAATGTTCTCAAATCTCTTTGTCTGTTCTCATCCTGTCTCATTTCTTCCTTTCGCAAATTATTTAGTCCTTGAATCATCTTGAATGGTTTCGGATCAGCTCCAATGTTCAGAAATCTGTTCAGAGGTCTTCTCTTCTGGTCTCTTTGTCTCCAAATCTTGTATTTTCTCATTTTGTCTAATCTCAAATGTTCACAAATTTTCTTCAATATGTACCAAGTCTTATTAAAGCTCTTATTTTCTCAAGGTCACATATCTTCTTCTGAATGACAATCGTCTTCAGCGTTCAGTCCAATATTTCTTTTCATCTCATCAGATCTTGTGTGGTCTCTTCTTTTCTCATCTCATCTCATCTGGTCTGGTCTTTTCTCATTTAGTAACATCTCCAGTGTTCACAAATCGTCTTGAATGTTGCTAAATCTTATTGCATCTCAAGTTGCCAAATTTTCTTCTGATTGTCCTTCAATCATCTAGAATGTTCTCAAACATTCAGTGTTCAGTAATCTCCTCGGATGTTTCACAGTGGCTTCTCAAGTTAAATTAATAAATGGTCTTTCTCTGTTAATATGTGTAATTTCATCCCATCTCTGTGTCATCATGTCATATTCAGGTGTAGTTCAGAGTCCTGTAGAGTTTGGTTTCTTACAAGTAGTCTGATGTGTGTTTCATATACGTGTAGATGAAATTTGCGATGAATTCAGCTCTAAAGTCTTATGTAAAGCACAGATGTTGTTACCTGATCGTAGAATGTTTTCTCCAGAGAGAGTGAGGAGAGCGGCTGGGGATTATCATGTAGATTTGTTGCACACGCCGATACTCGCTCAGACGCCCCTCAAACACACTCACATTCCTGCAGATGAGTGATTAGCGATTCAGTGTTCAGCTGATTACTGTGTCAACATGAGTCATGAATGAACACTCATAAATCTGTCCTGAATGAATGAATGAACTGAGATGATGAGCTGACAGGAATGATAAGCATATACTGTAAACAGTGGCAAGGTTAGGCTGTAATCACAGTGATGTTATTTCTCTAACAATAATGAATGTTTAGAGTGTTTTGTGACATCTGTGTTTTGTGACAACTTGTTTTAGAGATTCAGTTCTGTTTTTTTAAACACTGGTGTGGTAGACATTGATAAGACTAGGAACACTTTATTAAACTCTGTGTGTGTTGGTAGATCAGCTGCACTGTGATTTCCTGCCTGCAGGTGGCAGCAGTGCTGCTCTTTATTATGAGCAGGACCACAGTATGACCTCCCATTGCTTTTCTCATGTTTAAAGTAAGAGACGTGTGTGTGCTACAAATTATTCTTCCATTTCTCATTTGTGTCTGTTGAATTAAGTCCATTTAAAGGATTCAGTTTCAGAGACAAACAGCTATAAGAAATACATTTAAATTATTATAAGGGTGCATGCAAAAATACAAATGATACATAATCTATAGAAGGTCACTTCCACAAATTAAGATTGATTGCATTCATATTGTGAACCGTACCACAAACCTATCAGGATGACTGTTCACAGTTTAGTGAATCACTTTCGCACCAACCAAACAAATCAAACAACAAACAGGCTCAGATGCACTTAAAATATGCCTTTACTGAAAGCATTTACATTTGCATTTACAATCATGCTACGGCGTGTTATTGAGTAGCCACACTAACGTCTCCATCACTCTGTCCAAGTATGACTCATTGAAAAATGTAATATTTGAAGGATTAAATACACATTGCATGTCACAAAGCCAAGGACAGTCGTAGTCCGATAAACATACATACATGCAGCTGGGCAAAGCTGAGCTGCAATCACATCTGTTTGTGACACAAATTCAAGCTAGTTGGATTCCTGTCTGACTAAAACTTTTAAACGCACTTTCTAAGACTGAGAGCATATCGCATGGACTCTAACTTCATGGAGAAAACAATAGGTAATTAACAGATATTTGAGACTGAAAGCACACACACTGACATACTCTCACACATGCTTCACACAAACAAATGTCTCTTTCTCTCACTCTTTATTGTCAAAGTGTGTGTGTGTGTGTTTAAGCTCTCTGGGGGTCTTTAGTAGAAACAGCATTGCACTCACTCAGTTTTCTTGGAAGTGTGTGTTTTGTCACATTCCAAGTTACACCCTCTTCATATTTCCCCATTCCTGCAGAGAGCGATTGCCAATTACATCAGTTTTGATTATGCAACACACCCTGCGATGGTTTGATGATGTAGATGTGAGGGGTCAGAGGTCAGACTGAGCATGTACTGTACATGAGAGAGACCTCACATAAAAATCAGGGCCCATATTCACAAAACATTTTATCTTAAGGAAAAGACATTTTAGACATTTAACATTGTACATTAAGGAAAAGAGAGAAGTCTTAAGCTAAAAGTAAGGGCAGGGTTGACTGTTCTCGTTGCTATGGATGATGTCAGCATGCTTACTAACTATGCACACAGTGATTGGCTGATAGGAGAGGGGTCTCTGCCAGAGATTTATTCATGGAAATATTGCAGAGCGCAATCTTATGTTGCCATATTCAAATAAAGATTTTTTTTTAAATATTAATTTCCACATTCAAATAAAGATTTTAAAATGCTGGCTAAGTGTCACTAATTAAACAATATAATATGTATATTTTCAGCTAATTGTCAGCCTGTATGCTTCTTGTAAAAAAAATAAAATAAATTTAAATTGTGAATATGCATATAAACAGCCTTTTAATTAACAGAGTAGAATAATCATGGCCGATAGTAAGACATGCAAACAAAAAAGAGAACCAAACTGGATGCAAGTACAACTGTTACTTCTTGCTCAATTGGTTAATGAAAACAAGTGTAAAATCAAAAGGAACATTTGGAGTTGGGATAACCTCCAAAACCAAAGGTGATACCTTTTTAAAAGCACATTATCGTCAAATGTTTGTAAAATGTTTACGTTCCGAGAGATTGCTGGCAACAGCCATTTTACTTGAGCTTTATTGTCATTCTGCTACATGTGTGGACATATAGTGGAACGAAATGTCGTGTCTCGCAGGACCACGGTGCTACATACTAGTTAAACATAAGATAAACATACAACAATGCAAGTATAAGAGAAAAAAAGAGCATCTGACTATACATATACTATAAATACTATAACTACTATACCTAGTTGACTAGACATACACAAACTGAGACTGTACAAGAACTTTACATATATACTGTAAATGAAATTGTGCAAAAAGATAGAAATAAAAAAAAATTTTATATATATTTCGTACATTAAATTGTTGTGCAGATTAAAGAGAGATTTTGTGGGAAGCAGTGCATAGTGCAAAAAGATTTGTAGTGCAATGCTCAAGTAAACATTATTTTGTAGTGCAATGCTCAAGTAAACATTTTTTATTGAGTCTTTGTAGCAGGGAGTGTTTATAGAAAGTGTCTAGTGTGCATATAGTGGGATCAGTGCGTTACTACAGGTGGTTTGTATAGCCCACTCACCTGTGTGTAGCACACTCAGAATTGCACTTAGGAAAAGTTGTCAACTGTATTAATGAGTTGGGTGAGTAGGGGGTCAGAGGGGGACAGGGAGATTGGAGTTAAGAGCTCTCACAGCCTGGGGAAAAAAGCTGTTGAGCAATCTGACAGAGCGAGCTTTGATACTCCGGTACCTTCTACCTGATGATAGGAGCTGGAAAAGGTTGTGGGAGGGGTGGGTGGGGTCTTTCACGATGCTGGAGGCCTTGCTGGAGCATCGTGCAAGGAAAATGTCCAGGATGGAGGGGAGAGGGGCAACGATGATCTTTGCGGCAGTGTTCACTGTCTGTTGTAGGGTCTTGCGGTCAGCAGCACTGCAGTTCCCATACCAGACAGTGATGCAGGTGGTCAGCACTCTCTCAGTGATGCCCCTGTAGAAAGTGGTGAGGATGGGTGGCGGGAGACTTGCCCTTTTCAGCCGGTGGAGAAAGTGAAGGCGCTGTTGTCCCTTCTTGTTGAGTGACGTGATGTTGGTGGTCCAGGTGAGATCCTCTGAGATGTGCTCCCCCAGGAATTTAGTGCTGCCGACTCTCTCCACAGTTGAGCCGTCGATGGTCAGTGGGGGGTAGTCAACAGAGTTTCTCCTGAAGTCCATCACAACCTCTTTTGTCTTACTCACATTGAGGGACAGGTTGTTAGCACCACACCATTTTGCCAGCTGTGCCACTTCCTCTCTGTAGAGAGTTTCATCGTTGTTGCTGATGAGGCCTACCACAGTTGTGTCATCAGCAAACTTGATGATGTGGTTGGAGCTGGACTTGGCAGTGCAGTCGTGGGTCAGCAGCGTGAAGAGAAGCGGGCTGAGCACACAGCCTTGTGGGGCACCTGTGCTCAGTGTGGTAGTGCTGGAGGAGTTGCGGCCGACACGGACTGACTGAGGTCTTGCAGTTAAAAAGTCCAGGATCCAATTACAGAGGGGGGTGTTAAGGCCCAGAAAGTTTAGTTTGTGGATGAGCTGTTGTGGGATTATAGTGTTGAATGCTGAGCTGAAGTCGATGAACAGCATTCTTGCATAAGAGTCTTTCTGTTCCAGGTGAGTAAGAGCTAGGTGGAGAGTGGTGGATATTGCATCGTCCGTGGAACGGTTTGGACGGTATGCAAACTGGAATGGGTCCTTTGTGTTTGGGAGACTGGACTTGATGTGATGCATGACTAACCTCTCAAAGCACTTCATCATAATTGGGTGCCGACTCAACAAGGTGCAACTGCGAGGTGTTGAAGATGTCTGTTAGGACATCCGTCAGCTCTGCAGCACAGTCTCTCAGTACACGTCCAGGTATGTTGTCAGGGCCCGCAGCCTTTCGTGGGTTAATCCGGGACAGGGTCTTCCTTACGTCGGCTGGAGAGAGACAGAGTACCTGGTTGTTTGGAGATGTGAGTAGTTTCTGTGCAGGTGTGTCGTTCTGTATCTCAAATCTTGAGTAGAAGTGGTTGAGTGCATCTGGTAAGGATGTGTCATCATCACTGGCCTGTGGTGGGGGCTTGTAGTCAGTGATGGTCTGAATGGCTTGCCACAGGGACCGAGTGTCTTTACTGTCTGTGAAGTCGTTGTTAATTTTTTTAGCATATTGTTGTTTCGCCTTCTTGATGCCATGAGACAGATTGGCTCTTGCTGTTTTGAGGGCTGATTTGTCTCCTGATCTGAATGCTTCATCTTTGGTCTTTAGCAGCCCATGAACCTCTGCTGTCATCCATGGCTTCTGGTTTGCACATGTGGTCTTGGTGACTGTCACATCATCTATGCACTTTTTGATGTAAGCAGTCACAGTTTCAGTGTACTCCTGCAGGTCTGTGTGGTTGTTGTAGGTGGCTGCCTCTTTAAACATGTTCCAGTCTGTGTCCTGGAAGCAGTCCTGTAGTGCTGAGGTGGCATTGTCTGGCCATACTGTGATCTGCTTTTGAACCGGTTTGGCGAGTTTGAGAAGTGGTCTATATGCTGGGATTAGCATAACAGTGATGTGGTCCGAGTACCCAAGGTGGGGGCGGGGTTCAGCTTTGTATGCGTTTTTCTCTGTTGTATAAACCAAGCCCAGTGTGTTGTTTCCCCTTGCTGCAAAGTTCACATGTTGGTAGAACTTTGGCAAAACTGTCTTTAAGTTTGCGTGGTTGAAGTCACCGGCTATGATGAAAAAGCCGTCGGGGTTATTTATTTGTTGTTCACTGATGGCGCTATACAGTTCACGAAGCGCGTCCTTAGCGTTTGCACACGGAGGGATGTAGACCGCGACGATAACAATGACCGTGAACTCCCGCGGCAGATAGAACGGTCGACACTTCACAACCACAAACTCCACCAGCGATGAACAGTGTTTTGATATTACCGCAGCATTGTTACACCAGTCTTTGTTGATATACACACACAAGCCACCTCTGCGGGTCTTACCAGATAGTGATGAATCTCTATCCGCTCGGAAGCTGGTTAGCCCGTGCTGCTGAATGGCGGAGTCCGGGATGTTGTCGTTTAGCCATGTTTCGGTGAAAACAAACACACAACAATCTCTTGCCTCATGCTGTGTAGACGACTGAGTTGAATTAAGTCCAGTTTGTTTTCCAGAGAGCGAACGTTTGAGAGCATGAGTGCTGGAAGAGCCGGTCTTGTGGGGTTAACTCTTAGCCTAGCTCGTACACCTTAGCGCTTACCACGCTTCCATCCTCTCTCACACCGCTTGCGACGCTGCCTTGTGCGGGTAGCGTCAGTAGGCGAGGCCGCGGTCTCGAGGTCCGGCTCCAGCAGTAAACAAAGGTCTCGTAGCTTCCCAGTAGCCACCGGCGAGAGTTGTTGTTTGTACGCATTGCCGATATCCAAAAGACTTTGGCGATCATAGATGAGTTTTGGAGTGATTTCCTTATGAGTTAGCGGTAAACTGACACAATTTGGAGACAAACAGATGACATTAAAAGACATAAAAGCACCATCTTTGGGACCCGGAGCAGCCGCTGCGTCTGATCGTGCCGCCATCTTCCTTTTATAGTTTGTGCTTTGGTCTTAGTGACTTAGGAGTCCTCTTCACTACTTTTTAGTGCTAAAACGCTTTGTGAAATACTCTTAGAGTAACAATTTAGGAGTCCTAAATTTAGGATTGACATGCCCATTATTTTTTTAAGATTTTCCAGTAGCCCCTCACTGCAGAACAAAGATCCAGGGGCGGGGTTGAATCCACATCTAGGGGGTGGAGATGGTAGGTTTTAGGGGTGGAGATTGGTAGGTTTAGGAGTGGAGATGGGTGGGTTTAGGGATCATGGGGTGGAGATGGGTAGGTTTAGGTCTATGTAAGGTGGGAGGAGTTGGATCTGGATCAAACTACGCCCCCTGGATCTTGTGTTCTGCAGTGAGGACCATCTCAGATTTTCTCATAAATTGGCGAGTTATGAGCTACTTTTAGCCTTAAGATGTTTTGTGAATACGGGCCCAGAGCTCTAGGAAATAGATCTACATACTAAATACCAAAGCAAATGTCTGTGTTCACTCAAATCCTGCTTGATTTTTTATTTTATTTTTTTTATCTCTTCAGTCTTCTCTTTCCTTTTAAGTTTTGCTCAATGTCAGGTATTTTTAGTTGATGTATGACGTCAGTTCTCCTCAAGCTCTCACAGGTATCCTAGCAGAGGAACCACAGGTGTAGAGAATCACATTAACAATCAACATAATCACAAACTAGCATCTGACAACCATCCATGCAATTTGGCATAAATTTGGAAAGTATGGACATAAATATACTTAAAAAGAATATACCTAAGTGCAAACTGAATATAATGTTTTCCGAAACGTTATACATGCTAATTGCAATTAAATGAAAAAGTATTATAGATTACATTTATATTAAATGCAGTTTAATGTAAGAGTCCTTATTTTGACCCACTTAATTAGGACTTAAGTACATATTAGTAAGTAATTTCATATTTACTTCTTTGTCTTCATTAATGTCTTTTGAAATATGATTATCTACTGAATTTACTGACCAGCGTTAATGGTAAACTAAAATATACTTCAGTGTAATTTCTGTTAAAACTTGCATGCCATGTGTTTAAATATATTTGTAATTGCACATTTGTAATGAAGTTGCAATTTAGTATGTTTAAAATATAAATATAAATAAAATATATTAACTTTAAAATGTTTTAATGAATAACACACTACAGTTTAAATTAATAATAATCCAAGTACTTTACATGTACTTTAGTCAAAACATCTAAATAGATGTACTTTTTTAAAGCATGACAAGATTAAAACATTTTGATTTAAAATGTACTTTAAAGTAAAACTTATCATTTGAAACCATTACAAAGTGCACTTTTTGAAAGGTTACATAAGTGTGTCAAGAAAAAAGAATAGAAAGTGTTGACAAAAATGAACTCTCTTTAAGTACACTTAAGTGGCTATTTACTTGATTAATATTATATATATATATATATATATATATATATATATATATATAATTTATTTTTATTTATTTATTTATTATTTTTTTTAAATATACTTTTAAGATTTACAGTAATTGCAAGTGGACCTCCATTACAATTATTAATTATCAATACAATATTTAATTTTATAATTGAAAATGTAACAAACTTCTTTTCGTGAAATGTTTTGCTTAAAAATTGTGCTTGGGCCGTCTTTATTTAATTACACTTGGTATTTTACCTATATACATTTTATGTGTGTGTGTGTGTGTGTCTCTCTCTCTCTCACACACACACACACACACTGTCCTTTTGTGGACTCTTAACAGTGTGTTTGGTTTTGTTTTGTGTGTGTGTGTGGAATTCCCTCAGCAGATGAATAAACAGGGTGTGTCGCAGAGACGGGAGACATGTTTAAAACTTCTGTCACACACACACATTAGCAGTGGACGAGGTACACAAATCAAACACTTGAGTATAGTTAGCCTAATAAAATATTACACGTGTTGCTTAATTTTGTGCACACAGAGGATCTCCCAGTTCTTGATTCATTCTGAGTCAGACACAAACACTCAACACTCGCTCACTGAATCAATGAGTTTTTGACTCAAGGACAGCTGTGATTAGATTAGTCCAGTTCGCAAATGAATAGTTTATTGCAATTTTCAAATCGATTCAACAGGTTCTTTGAAAATAATGAGCTCATTAATGAATCGGATATTATCACGCTTTGGAAAGTCGATTTTTTTTCAGTTTAAATTATGACATGCAATATGTTTGAATGAAATGTACTAGAGTAATAATTATGCTTTGGAATGTAGTAAAGTAAAAGTTTCCCAAAATAAAAAGTATGTATACTTGAAAAATTTAAAGTAACAAAGTATAAATACACTACTGTAGCTCTCAAATGCCATTCATTTTGAAAGTTGGTGCATTAAGATTGGTGCATCATAATTTTGTTGTGTCCTTTTGAATTTTCTATTATCATTTTTAAAGTTTTATTTTATTTCAGTTGTAGTAATCTTCAATTTCAATTTATTTGATTTCAGTTAGTTGCCAAGCCAACTTTTCTATCAAGCCAAGTTTTTCATCATTTCAGTTTTATTTCAATTAACATAAATGAGGTTTGATTACACTTCATTTTAAGGTGCCATTGTTAATGTGAATTTTATACAAACAAGCAATGAGTAATATTGATTAACAACATACACTATAGGGTTATGATTTGGGTTTGTTGCTTGTAATAATTTACTATTATTACTGTAATAAGTTTAACATGTATAACAAGGACACTGTAGTATTCCCTGATTTTTAACGTTTTTACTTTAACAATAACAACCCTACTTCGATTATCAAGACGGCAAAGGTTTCAAATGTGATCTCAAACATTTCTCATTTATTTCTCCAAGACCAAATGATCTGAGCTGTGCACATTCATTTTATAGCCTTATACTCTTATTGTGGGGGATTCCTGTGAGGAATTTTAGGAGATTCATCTTTATGAAGCCCTTAAATCTTGGCTTTCCTTTAAGAGGTTTATGGAAGAGCAGCGTCTGAGGATGAAGCTTTCCTGTTGGGTGTCTGTCGTGGAATGTTTGTGTGTGTGTTGGGACACTGTGATTAGCGTGCAGGTGTATCCCGTGAGGCCGTTTGACAGGGGGAGGAATGTGCGAGTGAGTGGTACTGGAGAGTGTAGGAGGGGCGTCTGTCTCCAGTCAGAGCGTGAGGTGAGGCTTGTGTCCAGTGTGTGAGTGCGTTTTGGAGAGAGCAGCAGGCTGCTGGACATGCTGAGATCTGCCTGCTGTCTGGGATCTCAATCACTCCTGTCACTCCGCAGGCGCACAACTGCGTGTTATACAGGACCGTTTTGCATGTGGAGAGTTTATCTGACAGAAAGAGTTTGTAGTCATGCAGGGCAAGACGGGCAAAGCGCCCAAGAAAGAGCTGGTGATCGAGTCTCCCCAGCAGTTTAAATATGTTCCTGTGGTGGAGGAAGAGCAGGACGGTGCAGGTCCTCAGGGGAAGGTTAGTGCGCTCACTGTAAGCTCCTGTCAGTCTGATCAGAGATGCTTTTCATCGCTTCTTAAACGAGAGAAATCTGAGTGGAATAGTTTGATCAATCTTATTGATTTTTGTTTTCTGTCAACTGTTTGTTTTATAGTAAAAAGCTTAAACAACTTTATGATAGTTCGACAGGTTGATTTTTATAGTTAATCATCTGTGAAACTGTAAATCAGTTTTTTTTAAATCAACTCTGGCAAATTCATAGTCAGATAACTTTTTTTAAACAAAGTCAAGTGCTTTTTAATAGCCAGTCAACATTTTTCAGTCAGTTTTTTAATGTGACTTTTTTTCTTTTTTTACTTTTAATTGATTTCATGACCGTTGAAGTGAAAGTTAAATTAAAGCATAAAAACATCATGAAAAATTGAGGTGTGGTTGTGACAGAAGGGCTGTTTAAAGTTATTGATTACGCCTTTAGTGCCTGTAAACTGGATCAGTTTAGTTGTGTTTGGAGTTGAAATGTGTAGTTTAGTGGTATGGTACAATGGTGTCAGAAGATCACACCATGATATATAAAGTTTGGGGTAAAGTTTAGTCAGTGCATTATATCAAATGATTCATTTAAATTTAAGTACTCAGTAGCTGAACACTTTTTTTAAAGCTTTGTATTAATTAATACTATTTTTGAAGAAATAAGTTCTAGAGAACAGCATTTGAATCTTTTGTAACATTATGAATGTCTTTACTGTCACTTTTGTCCAATTTCATGAATTCTTGCTGAATAATAAGAAGAGTTGTTTCTTGAGCAACAAATCAGCATATTAGAATGATTTCTGAAGAATCATGTGACACTGAAGACTGGGTGCTGAAAATTCAACTTTGCATCACAAGAATAAATGACATTTTAAGATATATAAATATATAAATGTTGGCCAAATAAATTGTAAAACCATTTTAAAAATTCCCTAAACTATTAAACAATAGTGTCTAGTGAAAGAATCATGGTGGTTCATAAGGGTTAAAAAAAACGTCTCAAATGTCTCTTCCAGCATTATCGCCTGAATGCAGATTCATTTTGTCTGTCATGCACACACACACACACACACACACACACACACACACACACACACACACACACACACATATACACAACACACCCGACTGTCACTGCCCACATATTGTATCTTTCTCCTGTATTTCTATTGCTGCACACACAATAGAGCAGAGCTCAGCTTTCAGACTGTTTGCTTTAAAGTGGAGAGTGCTCTGCTCCTCAAAAGAGAGAGATTAATGTGCTGAGATGATTCATATGGAGATCACACAAGCTTCCACCATCTCACACGTGTATGTCTTTCCTGCTGTCACTTTAGTCCAATATATTCTGCTGTTATACTGACTTATGAATTTTATTTGGATGCAGAGTGTGCTGTGATTTGTGGGCCTGTTGTGTCCAGTTGGAGTGTGACTGGATGTTTCAGAGTACAGCAGTGTAAAGAAATAAACACACATGCTGTTCTATCAGACTGCACTGTCACATTTGAGCAATGTGTGTGCGTGTTTTCCGACTGGTTTGCAGTTAGAAGTTTCTATTGCAAAATATTGAAAGTTTAATTAACTATATAAATGAAGACATTACATAGGCTTCTGTTGTTTCTAGATACAGCTAGTTATAAATACTACAACCTAAACCTAACAAAAAGCAATTTTACTAATGAGAATGTCCCTGAAAGAAGATTTTGTCAGAATTAATTCACTTCTTGGTAGAAATGTGTGTACAAAATAAGTGCACACATATACTTAGCCACAGTAACTGGTGCATTACTCTGATGCCATTTTGAACACAACACAACTGTGCAAACACTGTCCTGTTGATGTTCCCAGGAATAAATATAGGTGTGTGTGTGTGTGTGTTTGCCATTTGTGTTTGTACACATGCAGTGACATACTATACTGCATCTAAATATGTAAAAAAAAAACTGTCACTGCTATTGACGCTACTGAAAAGTGAAACAAAGTTAGTAGCATCTCTGTGTAGGTCATTACTCTCTGAAATTGCTCTAGAATGAGTTAGTTTTTGTGCAGGTAGTTTCATCAGTGATAATAAAATCACCTGTCAGTCATATGACTGTAACTCAGGTCTCTCATATATGTGTTAAAGATTAAACTGCTGAATGTTTGAAATGTGAATATTAACTCTCACATCCAATTCATTTCAGTTGACTGGACAGTGTTTCTCTGCTATTTTCTTGACAACCCATTGGAAAAACAATTCCTCTACCTACAGTTTTGCAAAAAAAAAAAAAAAAAAAAAAAAAAAAGGAAAGTACTTGTGCATACAATTCACTGCAGTTTCCAGCTGAAATGAGCACTAGTAACAGTAAAACACCAACCATTTTTATTTATTTTCTCACAAATAATGATTACGGGGGCAGATTGTCAATTAATAAAGACCTATTTTTGTTCTATCTTGCACAATACCATATTATGACCTCAAAACACTTTTACCATAGCGCATGATTTGTAAACTAATACATTTCAGTGTTCGCATCACATAAACAGCTCCATATGTATGGCTTTTCTGCCATAGTAAACTTGCTTGGTTGCTCACCTGGTACAACTTGTGATGCAAAGTTGGATACAAGCCCCATGAAATATAAGTCAAAACTTGCAGAAACAAGATAAAATGGCTTGGTTGCTTCAGCAAATACATTTTTGTTTTAGTGGTAAATTATTTTCAGATGCAATAGTGTTAACCATTTAATGTTGTTTGTTTGATGTTTAATTTTTTTAGAACTGCATACGTATATTCACGTTCAGCTGTTTCAGATAAAACTGAACACACGTTTAGCATCACTCACTGGACACTTGGAAAATGTGCAAAAGCAATGTAATATCATTTTGAAGAAATGTCACCACATGCACAAATTTCCAGTGAGTCTGACTCAGCCTGACTTTGAGAATCTGGGTTTGTATGCTCATGACACACACACTGCTGGGATTGAACTTGTTGATGGTTGTTTTATATGGTGTCTGGAGGCTTTAATCTGTTGTACAGTCAGTGGAGCTGGTGTTCATGGTGTTTGGGTGAGATTCTGGTCTTTGATTGGTCTATTCAGTTATGATATCATCATCAAAACAACCATGTCTCCTTGGAGATCTGCATCTGAGGTCATTTTGCCAATATCACTCCCAGATGTGTGAGTGGACTGTGTTATCTCACTTAGTCTCTCTCACACACACACACACACACACACACTCCAAGATTCCTTCTATATAAGTGGAAACCTATTACCAAGATATATTCTCATATTCTTTAGAGATCACCATTTATTTTATTACAGAAAGAGTATTAGCAGAGTGAAAGTTATTATTGCCGCACGACATTTCAACTTTGGTTTTAACATTTTAGGTAATTTTGTATCATTAAATCTCCTTTTGAAATGGACTCTTGAACTCTTAATGGGCTCAGGAAGTTTCTTTGACTTTTTAGACAATGTTACCATTGAACACTATTGAGTCTGTTTAGAAACGGGTACAATCGCAATGGAGTATCTTAAGGTGCTTTGCTTGAGGTTTTCAAGAAGTAATATTTCATTGGACTTTACAGATCAACCCTTGCCTCATTTGATTGTGCTAATTCAGTTTTTTTTTTTACCTCCTTTTCTCCTCTAATTAGTCAATGTGAGCACCATCCTATAACATATTGCAATATTAGAATTCTGATATCTGTAAGATGTGCTGAATTTGTGCATGTGTGTTTTCAGGTGAAGCCGCGTGTGGTGGAGCCTCTGGACTATGAGAGTGTGCTGGTGCAGAGGAAAACTCAGATCCTCAGCGATGGACTCAGGGACATGCTGCAGTTTCCTTTGGAGGATTTTCAGGTCAGATTATCTATGACTTTCCAATTTTTTTTTTTATTGTGGTATCCTATCTGACCTAAAAATGTGAACAGTGGTTGGTCACTTTACACGTCACTCTGATGTCCTTTCCTGCCTTAAAATGTGGTCACACTAGACTTTAAACACTGCAACAGCTGGAATACAACATCAAACTCTGTGGTGTCTTTTTTTAAAAAGCATAATTCAGCATATAACATATAGGCATGTTATCTACTACTAGCTAGGTTGTAAAAGTTTGTACTTTGTTTGGTTGCACCATTTATTTTTAAAAGGGTCATTGGATGCCCATTTTCCACAAGTTTATATGATTCTTTAGGGTCTTAATGAAAAGTCTAGAACATACTTTGAGCCCAGCTCACACTGTGCGATTTTGGCCACGATTTGCTCGTCTGAGACAAATTTTGAAAATCCTAAAATATTCCTATAATCCTAAGCTAAAATCGGTTGTCTAGATCGCTGATTTGACATGTTCACCGACAGCCGATTAATGGCCGTTGCGATCAATTTTTTCCTCCGATTAAATTCTGGCAGTGTCAGAAGATTTCAGACACTTTCCTGCAGTGTGACATCTCCTACGACGACCGTCAAACCAAGAACCAATAGGAGCACTGAACCTGATGACGCAATTAGCGCGACAACTTCAAACTTCAACTTCGTTATTTGTAAAAACAATATATGTACAAAGTAAAGTTTACTTAAAGTTTATTTATTAAGGGGCAGGATGTTTAAACTCGAATAACAAAATTACCTCAAGTTCGCTCTGTAGAACTGGAAGTCCATAAAGTCCTCTTTTGCCCAGCCATGACTTGCTCCACACACGTCGTCTTTTTCGTTTGTTTTTTTTAACATCAAGGCATGTAAGTAATAAAACTAATGCTACACGTTGCTGTTGTTTGCTAGCTAGCATTATATCGAGAGAACGCGGGTCACGTATTGATGACGTAAAACTCCGGACAAGTCTTCTTGAGTATGTCCGTTTTTGTCGCGTCTTGACTGTCGTACAGTCTGACATTAAGACAACTGAGATCCTACAGTCTGACATGGGGATCATGTTCGCAAAAGACTATTAAAAATCGCACAGTGTGAGCCCGGCTTTATTTAAAATTTCTCAATGGCAGTGTAAAACAACACCCTTTTTATCCAAGCTCTTTTCCCAGCAAGCCGTTTCAGTGCATTTCCCGTTAAATGCTAATGAGCTCTGCTCACCCTGTCCCTCTCCCTCCGTGGGGTGACGAGCCGTTCTCTGAGACTGTAAACTTTAGCCGCATTCATCATGAAACTTGCTAACTGGTACATTATTAGGAAATGCTATTTGCAAAATTCATTAAGACATCTTAAGCCAAGTTCACACTATACGACTTTACACGTCGGCAGACCGCTGTGCTGTTCAGACTACATGTCTGTCTTTTAGTCGTTGTGGCGTTCACACTACATGACTCAAACAGGGGTTACACACTACACGAGCTGACAACAACTCTGTCACCCAACTACTCGATTCGGTCCCTAAACCACGTTTTGTCATGAAAACACGCAAGAATTGACCGTTCGCAAAGAGCTTGATTGAAAGTTCTGACCAATCAGAACACGTATATTATGTGCTGCCGCTGCTATCCGCCATCTTTCCCGACAGCTGGCCAGTCTTCATAGAAATACATGTTAAAACGGGGTGAAAAAAATCGACTGAATTGAAACTTTTTCAATATAACTAAATATAAATATGTGAGGAGGGTTAAGCTGTGCTGTTGTTGGCTGCCATGGTAACGGCAATAAGCTGAGGTATTTAAAAGTGCTTGTTTTGCTTACCAGAAAATCTGGTCATGCACTGTATGCATGGCTTGCAGCGCTAAAGTTAAATGCTGAGTGTTAAATAATAAAATAACATGTTAAAAAGTGTGCTCTTATCATTCTGTGGACAAAATCCCGTGAACTTCGCGCCGATCAGGAGCTGTATATGCACATGCAGCTCATCTGTTTTCAATGCAGGTTAACCGCGAGCTTCATGTCATCTTCCACTCAATAAACTATGACAGGTCCTTTACTGCAAAAAGACGGTCACTGCGACACTCGCAAAGTGATGAAACTATGGCGCTATGTGCTTTTTGTGCTATGTGCTATGTGCTGGGGAAGTCGTGGCCTAATGGTTAGAGAGTTGGACTCGTGATCCAAAGGTTGCGGGTTCGAGTCTCGGGCCGGCAGGGATTGTAGGTGGGGGGAGTGAATGTCCAGCGCTCTCTCCACCCTCAATACCACGACTGAGGTGCCCTTGAGCAAGGCACCGAACCCCTAACTGCTCCCCGGGCGCCGCAGCATAAATGGCTGCCCACTGCTCCGGGTGTGTGTTCACGGTGTGTGTGTGTTCACTGCTGTGTGTGTGCACTATGGATGGGTTAAATGCAGAGCACGAATTCCGAGTATGGGTCACCATACTTGGCTGTATGTCACTTCACTTTTTAAAACCATTTTCATAGGTTTCACGTTATATTGTGGGCTTGGAAAATATGTAAATGCGCATGCCCAGTAGCCGCAGCTGTATCTCTTCTAGCCTTAACCCCAAATCAGACAGGAGTAGATTAACTTCGGTGGACTTAAAATGGTGTGTTCCGCGGTTGAAATTAAACACCTTCTGATGTTTATTCATGTCCATTTCGTGAATTAAGTAAATATGAAAAGACGATCGGTTCACGTGTTTGAACTGAGGCAATACAGTGATCTGTCACGACACATTGAAGAGCCACAAAAAGGTATTTATTGTTTGAATTTCTTTAAAAATGACTCGATTTAAAAGCTGAGAGTCCTGAGACCTTGTTTCATATCAGCAGTAACCTGCTCTGTCTTCTCTGTCAGTGTGTGTTTCCTCTCTGCTCTGAGATGTGTTTTTCACTGCGTGAGATAGAGTGTAGTGTGAGTGTTTGTCGGTCATGGCAACAGTAACTATTGGTGGTTAATAAAAAAATATAGCAGCCAAAAGCCTGTGAAAGATGCTTATGTGCAGAAATATAAGCCTTTTCTTTAAGCGAAGTTGCTGGTGTTTTTCTTCCGGTGACCTCAACCCATGCCTTGCTCTTTCATTGGCTGTAGCTCGTCACAACACCTGACACCACGTGATGTCGAGTCGGCCGACCGGACCAGATATTTGGCATGCTAGATATTTATTTGCCGTTGGCGAGGTGTCGGCGACGCGTCAGCGAGCGTCTTTGATGCATCGTTGAGTAGTTCACACATAAAGATCGCGGAGCGCTGATCACCCGCAGATTTTCCCCCGATTACAGCCCGACCTGTCAGTGAGCTCATTAACTTGCAAATCGGGCTTAAATCGGGCTTAAAATCCTGTAGTGTGAACTAGCCTTTATACTCACTTCTTCTGTAGGTGAATCACAAATGATTTGCGCGAACACAGACACATTTAGGCAGATCGAAAAACAAATGTAATCCACTGTGTCTTCAGTGGATCAGATGTCGGGAGTAAATGACGACTGCCATGTTCATTATTACATCCATCAACAGAACACCTCAATCACTTTGGAGCCATTCTTGTCTACAACCGCTTCAGCGTCGAAACAATGGCGGACTGTTACAGCTCACTCCTGGTGGGTCTGATGTAAGACGGCCGTGTCAATCCACAATCATGGGAGGGGCCTGAGTCCGTGTGACATCACACAGCTAAGAATCTGAGAATAGCTTGATTTGAAAAAGGGAATATTATTTATCTGGATTTAAAAAGAAAAAAAAAAAAAACACTGGTTGGATTTTTATCATTATAGGTTGGTTGTATACACATGCTGCCAACACATTTTTCGCAATGTCATCTTTAATGAACATTGTAATGTCTCTTTAATTTAATGCATAGTTGCATATGACGTTTACTCTCAATTATCCAATATTAACCTTCAAATACATGAGCAGAAATTGATAAAAAGCTGTTAATTTCAGTTCATCTTTAATTCTAACTTTTGTCTCACATAACTAATAATAAAATAAACATATTTCCATTCAAATGTGTGTTGAAGAACCATTAACAAAGTAATTTATACACATAATGTTCTCTTTCTTAAAATGTAAATGTCAACATTTTCATAAACGGTATGTGTACAGGATTGGCATTTGTCAGGTAAAACATAAGCTTATTGATGCAGTTCAGTCAATCTGATATTTTTTTCCAAGTGTTACTCCTGGATGGAAGCGTTCATAAATATTTAGTTTATACATATTTATGTTTCAACAAGTTTAATGGTGCAACACAAAAACATATTTAGTAATGTGTAAATATGAAAAGACTGGGCTTGGAAAATATGTAAATGCGCATGCCCAGTAGCCGCAGCTGTATCTCTTCTAGCCTTAACCCCAAATCAGACAGGAGTAGATTAACTTCGGTGGACTTAAAATGGTGTGTTCCGCGGTTGAAATTAAACACCTTCTGATGTTTATTCATGTCCATTTCGTGAATTAAGTAAATATGAAAAGACGATCGGTTCACGTGTTTGAACTGAGGCAATACAGTGATCTGTCACGACACATTGAAGAGCCACAAAAAGGTATTTATTGTTTGAATTTCTTTAAAAATGACTCGATTTAAAAGCTGAGAGTCCTGAGACCTTGTTTCATATCAGCAGTAACCTGCTCTGTCTTCTCTGTCAGTGTGTGTTTCCTCTCTGCTCTGAGATGTGTTTTTCACTGCGTGAGATAGAGTGTAGTGTGAGTGTTTGTCGGTCATGGCAACAGTAACTATTGGTGGTTAATAAAAAAATATAGCAGCCAAAAGCCTGTGAAAGATGCTTATGTGCAGAAATATAAGCCTTTTCTTTAAGCGAAGTTGCTGGTGTTTTTCTTCCGGTGACCTCAACCCATGCCTTGCTCTTTCATTGGCTGTAGCTCGTCACAACACCTGACACCACGTGATGTCGAGTCGGCCGACCGGACCAGATATTTGGCATGCTAGATATTTATTTGCCGTTGGCGAGGTGTCGGCGACGCGTCAGCGAGCGTCTTTGATGCATCGTTGAGTAGTTCACACATAAAGATCGCGGAGCGCTGATCACCCGCAGATTTTCCCCCGATTACAGCCCGACCTGTCAGTGAGCTCATTAACTTGCAAATCGGGCTTAAATCGGGCTTAAAATCCTGTAGTGTGAACTAGCCTTTATACTCACTTCTTCTGTAGGTGAATCACAAATGATTTGCGCGAACACAGACACATTTAGGCAGATCGAAAAACAAATGTAATCCACTGTGTCTTCAGTGGATCAGATGTCGGGAGTAAATGACGACTGCCATGTTCATTATTACATCCATCAACAGAACACCTCAATCACTTTGGAGCCATTCTTGTCTACAACCGCTTCAGCGTCGAAACAATGGCGGACTGTTACAGCTCACTCCTGGTGGGTCTGATGTAAGACGGCCGTGTCAATCCACAATCATGGGAGGGGCCTGAGTCCGTGTGACATCACACAGCTAAGAATCTGAGAATAGCTTGATTTGAAAAAGGGAATATTATTTATCTGGATTTAAAAAGAAAAAAAAAAAAAACACTGGTTGGATTTTTATCATTATAGGTTGGTTGTATACACATGCTGCCAACACATTTTTCGCAATGTCATCTTTAATGAACATCGTAATGTCTCTTTAATTTAATGCATAGTTGCATATGACGTTTACTCTCAATTATCCAATATTAACCTTCAAATACATGAGCAGAAATTGATAAAAAGCTGTTAATTTCAGTTCATCTTTAATTCTAACTTTTGTCTCACATAACTAATAATAAAATAAACATATTTCCATTCAAATGTGTGTTGAAGAACCATTAACAAAGTAATTTATACACATAATGTTCTCTTTCTTAAAATGTAAATGTCAACATTTTCATAAACGGTATGTGTACAGGATTGGCATTTGTCAGGTAAAACATAAGCTTATTGATGCAGTTCAGTCAATCTGATATTTTTTTCCAAGTGTTACTCCTGGATGGAAGCGTTCATAAATATTTAGTTTATACATATTTATGTTTCAACAAGTTTAATGGTGCAACACAAAAACATATTTAGTAATGTGTAAGTTGTAACATACAGCCTAAGTTGTAATTTAGCCCACAGCTGGGGAAACCTGTCCCAGATCCACAGTGTTTATACTCTTCAGAACATCAGCCTACTAATGGTCCATGCGTCATTGTCTCTGTACATTCAACTGGGACAGGAAGTAACATTGAAATATGACACATTTTAGCTTTAATCTATGAACAATGAGAACCACAGATCTCATGACACCAGGCTCTGTCCATCCTGATCTATGATCGGCCGGCACACTGACACATTCCACAGAGATCCTGACCGGCAGAGCAGATGTTCCCGGCCTCTTCTCTCTCAGTGTCTCGTGTTGTTTCTCTGGGTCACTGGCTCGGATCACACTGTACAGCTGGAGTCATGGCTCTCAGAAACAAGGTTCAAGGCTGTCGTACAATAAACAAGTACAGTAAACAGCTGTCTGACGGTCACAGCTGCACACAGAGTCCATTTGACAGCATCAAATCAAAAAGCACACGGTTTCTGATGTCCATAGACGTGCTACATCAAAAACATCATCTCCCACCCAACAGCACAGAGATCCAGGCTGCATCTCAACTTATGCTACATATTAAATTGGGATTCATTCATAATATTTAAAAAAGTGTAGTTGAAAGGTACCTGGATGATCTACTACTTATGGGAAGATTTAGGATTGCACAATTAATGGACAATGTACGATCCCATGAAGCCACACAAAGGGTTTATGAATGCCAGTCAAACGATGCAACTGATGCTGTAGGTCACATGACAATGACAACATGACAAATGTAGTTCATACTATGACAAACATACTTTTATAAAGGTCACTATAAGTTTCATAGTACTACTAAATACTTTATTTTTCAGATTCTCTCTATTTTTCAACTGTAGAAAAACTGTAAAATATAAGGCTAAGGGGCCATTCACACAGAATGTGTGACTAAAAACGTGAGACAGTGCTCAAGAATGGTTTTAAAAAAGCGCAGTGCTCAAAGGCTCTACTGTAAACAAAAGCTTGCAACGTTTGTCTCTGAGGTCTTCTGATTGGTCCACTGTTTTAGAACTGACATTGAACGGTGCAAAAGTAAAAGTAAAGTAAAAGTAAAAAAAAAGGTTAACTTGACACGACATCTTAAAAGGGCAGCGCTTATGTACGAGATGCTGCAAAAGATATGAACGCAACAGTCATACAGGTTCTGTGTGAACTACCAAAAGTATACAGAAATTCCCCTGGTAATCCCTCTCAGGATGAGACTGCAAAAGTGGGTTTTTGACAGCATGATGGTTAATTAACCCGGGCTGCAAAAGTGCACAGACTCATTTCCCAGTTAACATAACCCAGGATCTGAGATCACAGTACTGCTCTATCACCAAATCACTTGAACTGCTCCAATGGGACAGCCCTTACATCCGTTTGCAGTGCTTAAAGCTCCTTTAGATGAAAAGCTTTTGTCAAACGTGAGAATAAATCTCATTCTCTCACTAGAGCTATTTTATTATGCTTATTGTCACTAACAGGTTAACAGGATGGGTTTAGTTTGTTTATTTTCCTTCATTTCCTTGCATTCCTTCACTTTTAAATAGCATGCAAAAGCACTGTGTGTATTTTACTTCCACTTTCAAATTAGCGGCACTTTGACATCAAGCAATTGTTTGTTTGAGTCTTGTCTCTTTTCCTCGCTTTCATTCGCTTTTAAATAGATTGTAAAAGTTTACTTTCACCTTGAAATTAGTGGCAATTTGGTGTCGATTCAATTCAAGAAACAACAAAATATAACGTCAAACTGGGAACTTTTATTAACAAAATGAATAAAAATACACCATAAGCCCTATTCAGACGGTAATTTTCTCAGGGGGACATAAGTGATTTTCACCATTTACAGGGGGTAGTTGGTGATTTTAATGCCGTCCGAATCCAGAATGCCGGTGTTTTTCTCTCACCACCCCTGTAAAAATCCCCAGCCAAATTACCTACTGTTTTTTGACAAACACCAAGGTCGTGTGGTAATTTAATTGCCGTCCGTATCCACATCTCTGAGTTTACGAGAAAAAATCCAGTCAAAATTCAGTGTTTAAACCCTTTTTGAGCACTCCCGAACACCGTAAAGTTGTACTTTGGTATAATTTGCATGCATATTTATTTCTGAAGTGCTGGAAAGTATTTAAAAGAACAATACTTCATAACTGCTCCATCACAGCAACTGGGAGAAGAAAGAGAAGAAAAGCACGTAAACATTTGAAATGGGTCATTTATGGCAGCAGCAGGTATGCATTACAATTTTAAAATGTGTATTATAAACAGATATATATATATTAAGTATAATTATATAATATATAGCGCGTCTATTTTCCTATTTTTAAACTGGAGATTTAAATAATCAAATAATAAATAGGATTATTGTAAAATATGCTTGGAATAATAAGAATACATTTTACATAAGATAAGCATTTTTAAATACATTTTACACATTAATCAGAATACATTTGTAAATAAAATACATTTTATTTACAGCAGACAATCATGTGACTGGCCACGTGAGCAGCGCGTTCTCTGGTTCGCAGGATCACAGAACTCGCTCCTCCACTGTGAATAATTCGCCATCCGAATCCATGAGTTTTATCACTGAGGTGATATGTAAATTTATTTTTACAGGCGTCCATATGAGAAACAATTACCGTCCGAATAGGGCTATACATGTCTATATAAAAGAACAAAAGTGCCGTGGTGGGCAAATGATGTAATTGGTGTTGCGGCTTAACACCAGTAACACCGTAAACACAAACAGACAACAGACAAGCATTACCCAGTACTCACTAGTCCTGCAGATTCAGACCTTTCATTAGTGTAAAGTCTGGTCCATTTGCCGCTTATTCCTGCCTATAAATGCCTAAGGGAGGCGTCACACTGGCTTTTTTGTTTTATTTTCCTTCATTCAAATGCACGCAAATGCAGGAGACAGGAAACACAAGACCATGCAAATTTCACTGCTTTCTAAAGTTTGGTTAACTCTGACCTACAAATGCATAATCTTGTGAAGATGTGACAAATAGGAGATCTTTGTAACCTCAGCTGAATTAAAACAAAAAATGCAAACTTTAAAACTGCAGCACTGCATAAGCCATTAGTGTGGAATTTATGTTCCAATTTGAGTAAGAATAGTTGGTGCAACCCTACCCTATAGTGCTTTAAAAACATAGCTTTATTTATCTGACATGTCGATTTCTGGCTTAACCAGTGAGTTTGAGGCAGGACTACCAGTTTGAACAAATAAGGGCAATGTTTGGGAAATCTGCTGGATATCATTCATTTTTGCAATTCCCATTGGTGCCACTGTTAAAAATGTGCAAAGCTATACATTTACTAAACTAGTTGGTGGGTTGCCTTAATGACTTGATAATAATCAGGTTTTAGATGGCTGTTTTCAGGTTCACCTGACTCTGCTCAAACTTGTTTTTTAGGGGAGCATTTACATAACACACATTGTAGTGTTCAGAAACACCTAGATAACACACAATGGAAAGAAACAGAATTAGAACTACTCAATTAACCGTATTTAAATCGGGATCACAATTAATTAACAATAGTCATCTGTGCAATTGGCCAACAGGTTATTTAACCTGAGCTTTCATTTGACATTTTCCATCTTCATTTCGATATTCTTCTCAAATGAAAGTGCTGTACAGCTGGTCTGTCTTCCTTCACAAGGCTGCTTGTGCAAAATCTGCAAGTAAATGTTCTCAGTGGCGAACAGTAATAAATCCGAATATGAATCTGGACTATGTTGTTTGCGATTGCAAAGGTTCATATTTATGATTTATTATTGATTGAGGTCTTTATAGTGGATGAGTATTTTGCTGCAGCACTGTTTCGCCTGCTTGTTCCTCCACAGACCAACATGTTTACCATCTTAAAGTTTCTGATGTGCTACTAATCTGCTAATCTCGTGACATCAGATGTGCCTTTTCCCACGTGTCCCTTAGTGAGCTTTCCTTGAACCTGTGACCTTTCAGGTCACCAACCCAGGTCTGCCTTAATCTTCATTAGCTCTTAAAGTTTCGCTCACACACTGCTGTCCTGTAGTGGTGTGCTCAATGTATTTGGGAGTGTGTGCGCCGCTCCTGGATGACTATGCAGTGTTCCTCCTCTTCTCACCCCCTGCGATTAGCATCTTTTCCAGGAAGAAGTGAGGGCTTCAGGAAAGGAAGTTTGGCAACAGGAGGACTCTATTGTGTGTTTTTTCTTTGGAATGCTATTAACGCTATTTTCCGCTGGTTCTGAGACCCACTGACCCTGGTGACATAGAGACACTTTCCGTTTAAATATAAAACATCAAGAGCATTTGTAGTAAACAGACAGTCATTTATCAATTTCGTCTCATATCTCAGTGAGCATTGTTTAGGGCGCATGACATTTCATTTGGCATGAAGTAAAAAAAAAAAAAAAAAGGGAAACACAATATTGTGATTTTTGTTTGTCTTGTTTCTCTCACGAGAAAACTCTCATCAGGGGGAGTTATACTGAACAAAAGTCATTCTTTTCAAATTCATACTGAAACTGTTGAAACTGTACTGAAAGTGGAATAGTAATTTAGTGTCAGTCATGAAACAGGTGTGATTCATGCTGATGTGTTGAGTACTTGTTTAAGATTAATTAAAGTGATGGTTCACCCAAAAGTCGTGGCCTAATGGTTAGAGAGTCGGACTCGTAATCGAAAGGTTGCGGGTTCGAGTCCCCGGCCGGCAGGGATTGTAGGTGGGGGGAGTGAATGTACAGCGCTCTCTCCACCCTCAATACCACGACTGAGGTGCCCTTGAGCAAGGCACCGAACCCCCAATTGCTCCCCGGGCGCTGCAGCATGGCTGCCCACTGCTCCGGGTGTGTGTTCACGGTGGTGTGTGTGTGTGCATTTGTTCACTACTCACTGCTGTGTGTGTGCACTTGGATGAGTTAAACGCAGAGCACCGATTTCGAGTATGGGTCACCATACTTGACAATACGTCACGACTTAAAAAAGTGTTTGATGTTAATTAAAGTGATAGTTTACACCTAAACATCTAAAAAAGTAATATGATTGCTTCACATAATCCAGTAATATCAGGCATACGTCAATCTTAAGAGTGAACGAACACTGGCAAACTGAAGCGCTTTGCTAACAAGTTAATTAACTGCATTATATATAAGATATGCAACATAAATGTAATATTACAACTTGCATCTGCACAAAATGGATGGAAATGCACATGTGATCTAGTCCGCACTAGTCAGAATGTGTAACACTCTTGTGGATGTGCTTTTCACATAACAAGTCAAAACATGGTCTGGACGACATGCTGCCCCAACACTAACCAATCAGACCTCAAGGCATCACCCAGGATGCTGCCATAACCAGTACTCGTGGCCATCCTTAATTTGTTGGTGGTTGTTGGATCAGATGTCAGGTTTTGTATAGATTTGATTATAGATAGTATAGATTTGATTATAATAGTGTTTTTCTTCTTCAGGTATGTACACTGCCAAGACAGATCCGGACGTTCTACCCCACCATACCTCCACACGCGCTGAGAGAGGCACAGAGTCTGTTTGTGCAAGAGGTAAAACACACACACTTACAGAGCACTTTCTTTGAATTCATAACTTTACGGTCTCACATTTACTGACTTACCTTCTCAGTCATACAGTGTGTGCGTGTAAGACAGAAAAGCACAGCACCTATTGTTCTTTAACAGTATTTGAGCATTTGACGTCCTCACACATACTGCACTCAGAGGATTTCCTCTGTTGTTTATAGAGAGGGCTTTGTCTGAGATTGACCTTCATTTCATGTAACACACTCATTCCTTGCTGAGAGGAGAATAGTGCTCCATTGTTCCGCAGATATTCCCAATTCTTTATAAGACTCACTGCCAGATAGGTATAAACTCATGGGATACTCCCAAACTTTTTGAGTATAGTAACTAACACACACATACACACACATACACTGATGTTACTGGCAGACACATGGTGGCTCTCCAGTTGAATTTCATGAACAGATGGTTTAATGTGAGGTTTCAAAACCTAGTGAGCTTCAACTCTGTCTGCTGTGTCTACATGAGAAGCTGCCTTCAAAAGGAATGCCTAATAAAATACATGACACCTTTTAACATATTAACTCCATAAAGCCTGACAAATGAATTAATAGTTTTTTTTAAATGCTTGGTTTTATGATCAAAGCTCTGCAGTTTTTATTGTGACAGCAAAACATAATATAATACAATACAATGATCATTGAGAGATGAACAAATAACAATTCCGATAGACAGATATGTATCACACTGCTATGAGAAGCGTTAAACAAGGACATGCGGTTCCAGTGGTAGCGAGCAATACTAGCTGGCGAACACTTCTTACTGTTACAAAAATGCTACAACACAATCATGAATTCTGCTGTATTAAAGCTTTAATCAGGATAAAACCATATATTAGAAGCTAACAGAAGCAGTAGCATATACTAATTACAGCGTATCTAAAAGTATGAGACGACAACAAACAAAAAACATACCATTAAGAGCCGTGTACTTGCCAGTGTTGTGCAAGTTACTTCCAAACTGTAATACATTACAGATTACTTGTTACTGTTATTTAAAAGTAATTCCTTACCTTACAATATTACTGTCTCAGAATTGTAATGCGTTACATGTCTCCTGTATCACTTTTGAGTTACTTTCACCAAAATATCTACAAAAGTAGAACTTAACATTCTAAAATGACAAAATGTACTAGAGCCCTGCCCTAATGGCAAAGTATTTATATTTCGTTCCGTCTTTTTATTAAGTTCATTTAGAAAAAACCTTTGGAACGTTTGTTCATTAAGTTTTTTATTTCTTAAAGTAATGGCCAGCGGCAGACCGGCAGGCTGATCATAGCTTATGTTTGATCAATTTAGCCTTCTCAAATTATCATGACTTGCCTAAAATAAAATCTATAGATATACTAACACAGTTCAAGCATATAACAATGTTTAAACGCTGCTAAAAGTGTGTTGTAACGCAAGCATTACTGAACATGTACCGAGTAAAATATTACTGAAAATTGATTAGTAATGCCTTACACTACTACTGCGTTACAGCAAAAAGTAATACGTTACTGTAATGCATTACTTTTGTAACGCGTTACTCCCAACATTGGTACTTGCAGAGGTTCTGCGTGATCCTCTTCACTAATATTCTCTGTGTCAATCAGACTCAAATTGATAAGCAATATTGACAACGCTATTGTTTACAATACAAACGGAGCACATGCCACTGAGCTGAGGGGCGTGACATTTAGACGCGCACTGGCGGTTTAGCGAATCACAACGCACTGGTCCAGCTAACCAATCTGAGCCCATCGCGTGTTTCTGAGGGAGGGGCTTCATAAAACCAGGAAATCATCAGTGTGTTCCTGAAAGAGGGGACAGAGAGGTGTAGAATAAAGGTAAATTATGTGAAAAATTATGTTTTTTTTTTTTTTTTTTTTTTTACTATGCATTAACACGTTAAATTGCACCCCAGAAACACAATCAAGCCAAGGAAAGAAAAAAGTCAACCACCCCTTTAATAGAAAACTAAATGACAAACAATATCTTAAGTACAGTCCTAAATTCAGTTAAAATGACAAATATACATTCATACATGGTTATTCTAATTACTAAAGTTCTATCATCATATAATGCTTTTTTATTATAACATCATATTATAATGCTTGACTGACTGATGTTAAGTGTACTTCCAGATATTTAAAAAGCTGTGCAATTTTGCGAACATAACCTTTATATATCAAACTACAGTTGGATTATTTTAATTAGGTAAAAAAATAACAAACAAATACAGCTAACTAACACAATAAAAACATGGTAACAATAAAAAACATGATTTTCGAAAAAAAAAAAAAAAGTTTTTGGATAATCTGTATTTGCAAATAAACTCCACATATATATATATATATATATGTATGTGTATATGTGTGTGTGTGTATGTATATATATATATATATATATATATATATATATATATATATATATATATATATATATATATATATATATATATATATATATATATATATAATTAGTATAGAAAATATTTAATATTAGTCTGGCAAGTAATCTAAAAACATTACTAGCCAATAGTGATTCTATTGCCAAGGTGTCCGTAGAGGGTTGTTGAATACATTTTAACATGATTTTTCTAAAAAATGATGAATGGATAATCAAGTAAACCTAAGCTGCTTCCGTCCAGTAGATGTTCGTCTTGTAATATTACTAACAATTTAAGAGTTATTATTATGTTTACTTTAAAAATCATTAAAGATTTCATATTTGCCCATTTTTACAATTGTATTACAAGGGATTTTTCTTTCTAAAAGGTATAAACTATCAGTCAGACGACAGAAGGCATGTCGTAGATTGTGTACAACAGGACTTTTGGCAAAGTTTTGATGATGTTGATCATTTAGAGACCTTAGAAGTTTGTGTTTTGAATGTAACACTTTATTGCTTTTTGAGTTAATGATAGTTTTTCGCTGAGCATGCATTGCATTATGGAAATAGTTTTTTGTGAAGCATAAATGTGATGTTTCCTTACAATTTGGTCAACATGAGATAGATAGAAAGCAGCACCATTTTTCTGTAACAGCTTTTATATTTTTATATAGTGTATCTATGATGCCTAAAATCTTGCATCTTACTAGGTATTGGTTGTTGGAGTATATGTGAGTGTGTTTTTAACATTCACCATCAGCTTTATGCAAATATTGTGCTGATGTTGGGTGTTTAAATATTGAGTGTTCCTTCTGTTTCACTTTTTTTTCTTTTTTCTTTTTGATCTATAAAAAAATAAAAACTATTTTTCCTTTGAGAAATGGGTTTTCCTGCCCCTGCCTTTCATCTCCTTTCTGCTCTTCCTAAAAAAAATCAGATTGGAAAGAGAGCAAAGGATTGAGGGAATGAGATCTTTTTGAGCACAGGGTGACTTTACATAAAACAGTGACTCAAAAATAGTAATGCTGCTGCATTTCCTTTCTCGTCAGAAAGGGGAAAAGCAGTCAAGGATGTGGTGGAAGTTAACACTCCTGATCATTTAAGCTGTGGTGCTTCGGGTTTGAATCCGGTTTGCGATTCGTTCTGATCCTATTTCACCCTCCTTAAATAGTTTCCACTCTTCGTTATTTTAATTAAGATTCAAAACGTACATTGCTAACATACATATTAATACATTATAAGTGCCCAAATAAAGTCATTCTCATTGATATTGTATTAGTAAGAGATAATGCATGGGTCGGGTACTTGGCCTCCACGTAGTGCATTAAAATCGTTTAATGCACAGCTAGCCATGCATTATCCCACTTTGGATAATTTAGGATTTGCAATCATGGTCATTTGGTTAATGATGTTTCCAGCACAATGACCAGAAGATCTCAAATCTAATTCACTTTAGCTTTCAAATTCATCCTTTTAATAAAGAGAGATTGTGTTAATAATTGGACTTGTATATGCCAAAGGTAATGCTAATGATGTTAATGCTATTGTGTTTGTTCTTACAGTGCATCAAGTCTTACATCTCTGAATGGCATGTGGTCAACTACAAATATGAGGATTATTCCAGTGACTTCCGTCAGCTTCCCAAGTAAGAACTTCAATTAGACCAAGACATGTTACAGCCTGTGTGACTGATTATAGCTGTAGGACAGAGGACTGCAAGGTATCATTGTTACAGTGTCCTCCTAGGCTGCTTTGTGTGTGTGTGTGTGTGTGTGTGTGTGTGTGTGTGTGTGTGTGTGTGTGAGAGATCGTCAGCTCTTGGAAAGGTGTTTGTGTTGGCGAGAGCAGGAAATGTGTTTTGCTGGGTAACAACAGAGCAGAGGAACAGTGAGTGAGGTCATCATCTCCACATTGCCACATATACATTTACAGAGCCTTAAACTGTTCAAATGGCCATCTGTTTTTTTCATCTTTTAATGAGATAAAGTTGAGCAGGATGAGAGTGCAGCCAAGAGCTGATTATCTGGAGAAAGAAACATAAAAACTTTCATTAAAAAGTCATTCCAATCATTATATAAGGCTAAACAGACATGAACATAAATTAAATATGTTCCAAACAAACTAATGAAGATGCAAAATATATCACAGATATAGGTTGAAATCCTTTTTTTCTTGTAGGTCATTTTAATTTTGTCTGTAATCTTTTTATGGACGCTACTGTGCAATTAATTGATTAAAAACACAGTGAAAACAGCAATATTGTGAAATATTCTTATTTAAACTAACTGTTGTTTCTATTCTACTGTTTTAATTTATTTTAAAATATAAATCTATTGCTGTGATCAAAGCTGAATTTTCAGCATCATAACTCCAGGCTTCAGTGTCACATGATCCTTCAGAAATCATTCTAATATGCTAATTTGCTGCTCAAGAAACTTTATTATTAATGTTGAAAACAGTTTTGCTGCTTAATATAGTTTTTGTTGAAAACATGATACTTTTTTCAGGATTCTTTGATAAAGAGAAAGGTTGAAAGAACCACATTTATTTGAAATAAAAATCTTTTGTAACTTGTTAAAGGTCTTTATTGTTAGCTTTGTTTAATTGAATGAATCCGTGCTGAATTAAAGTATTGATTTCTTTTGAACGACAGTGTAAGTGCTGTTTTTCCTTTGAATCTGGGTGTTAATTTGTGTTTGTTTTGTACACAGCAAAGTGTCCAGACCTGATAATTTAGCCCAGCATGTTTTTGAGGTGGATGAAGACGTGGATAAAGATGAGGTAAGTCAAATTCACACACAATCACACCTTCCAGCATTGTGACCCTCTTGTTAAACGCTGAAACTGTAGTCAATCTTAAGTGATATTTTCCCTCTTTAATAAATAAGTCCTACAGGATTGTGCGTGAGAGATGCTGAATATTTTTCCCAAACCACTTTAACACAAATCCCGCCCTGCAGCCAATTTCATTGGTTAAGGTTAGGATTAGGGTTAGGGTTGGCTGTAGCATTGTGTAGGTACTCAACCCTGTGATCAACATGACCAAGGAGTGGAGTTAGTGCTGAAATGGTTTGGGGAAAAAACACACCTCTGCTCTAAAAGCATGTGCTTTAATAGTAGGTTCATAGTTTTGAGTATGAAGTAAGTCAGTGCACTAGTATTAGGACATGCTGTACTAACACTTCATAAAACTCCATCCCATTGTCTCGTAATGAAATACTTTCCATTTTTGTACAACTCAATTTATCCAGACCTCCTCTTTATTGCGCAAGGAATAGTAGGCAGCATTACTTCAAAACACATTCACAGATGCACAAAGTCATTTGGGACTTTTCTTTTAATATTTTCAACATGCTATGAAATAAGATGCACTAATGCTAACACCACATACTATTTAGGATAATATGTAAACTGGGCTACAGCCAGGCTCTGTGAGTGGATCAGACTTCCAGGTTTTCCCAGAATGGACATGGTCAAATACAATGACCTGACATTAGACCTACAACCTTACTCTTCCCAGAATAATTTTTTCCTTGAAGGCTGCCCACATCAGCTTCCTACTCGAGATTGAGTCACGTTTCTTATTTTAGCCCAAATTTGTGCTGTACGACAGACTGATATGTAACTTGGGTTGTAGGTTTGAGGAATGCAGTATAATTACTATGCTGAGTTTTGGCCTGGAATGTGGACTATGAATAACTCTTGAGTTTCAGTTAGACTCATTTGTCTAATTTGGTCGCTGATTGATTTCTTGTATTTATAGAACGTTAGTGTGGTAATGAGTGTGTTTTGGCATCGCAGTAAACACAGCCAATCGCTGATGGCCGTCCAATGGCACAGCCAATCATAACAGCTTGCCACATTGAGATTTTACATCACAGCCCATCTGAATCATTAAGGCTGTTTTCATGAATGTTAACAGTTATAAGTGATGCTTGCTGATGTAACTGGTGCTCATATTTAAACTAATGTAAACAAATTTTTAAGTATTAAATTATGTATTTGAAGGCTTCTGTTGGATCATTAAGGGTAAATATCAGTTTAGTTTTGCACAAGCAAACTCGGCTCACATTTTCCTCAGAAATCTTAAACGGTAGATTCCTTGACTGAAGTCTCTTGGCTAAAACAGCCTTCTGAGATTTCACAAGAGTCTGGACTGTCCAAGACTGTCCAGTCACTCTGACTGGGTTTTGATATCTGCTGACTGGAAAGCTCAGATAGTGTGTGTTTGTTGAGAGAACGCAGCTCTGTGAGGTCTATGAAGCATCCAGACTCCCTATGCCCACCCACACAATCACAGCACAAGCATTTCATCTGTTGAACGCCATTGTGTGTGTGGTTTGTTTACATCTGCAGAGTGTCAAGATTGAAGTGGTGATAAGGAGCGTTTAACTGGTGATTCAGAGACAAACAGACCCATTGTACTAAAGTTTAACCTTTTATTGTTCTTAAAGGGACTTTCAGGCCAATGCTCTCCTCATCTACACCTTGGAGTGAGAGGTCTGATGCCTCTTACAAAAGAGCAGTTTACACCAGCAAGCTTGTCCAGGCTGGTTGATGCTGGTCTAGCTGGTGGACCAGTCTAGCAATATTGTCACCAGCTAAACTGTTAGTTTTTATAATAAATTTGCCTCATCGAGTCTCGCTGGTTAAGCTTGTTAAAAAGCCTGATGAAATGACCAACCGACAAAGCACAACATATGCTATACTGTTCTTGCCAGCATGAGTTCAATAGTGTGGACCATTTCACACCTGAAAGACATAAAAAATTACATTCGAGGTAAAACACAACAGAAATATTTGTATTTTTGAAAAGTATTTTAATGCATCTTTTTTCAAAAAATCTGAATTTTGTTTCTTAGAAAGAATTCAAATTGTAAATGCCTGCATGTCAAATAAATAATTTGGCAAATTCTTATAAATTTGTACAATTTCATTTGTATGTTTTTGCATAATCTGCTTACACCCTAGTGAGGGTATGGTATAGGAGTGGACCACCATACTTGATTCTGTTTTCCCTTAAACAAATCATATGTTTTTAAACAAAATAAATTGTAGTAAAATCTAATTCATAGCAGGCACTTCTCCAGATCTGGAAAATAAACTAATATCATGTCTGTTGTCTCTGGGGACCTTGTGTCACTATTACAGGTGATCCAATATTTATGAGGTTTTTATTCATAATAATGACTTTTTCACATTTGAGAATAATAGTAAAGTCATCAAAACTATGAAACACAATAAAAAAATTAAGTTAAACAAAACCAAAAATGTTAAACAAAACTAGATTCTCTTATACTGTATCTGACCTTCTTTTGTCTCGACTCCAGATCTGTTCACTCTGAACATTTACACAACCAACGTCATGAAGTGCATCCTGGGATGATTTTTATTTTAAAAGAGATGTTATTTGTCAGATAATATTTCGGATGGCAACAGGATGCTCAGTGACGTTCATACATCAGGGTGTGATTGGCCTGGGATATCACAGATGATATTTCTGTTTTTCATCAAGTTATGGAAATAAAATTCATTATTGTGATCACAAAACCGCAGAGGGACTAGGTGGAGTAAAATGGAGTCATGAAGACCTCGGCTACATGTTTCTTCTGCTACTCGCTTTAGGCGAGAGCTGATTCATACTGATGAGCATTGTGTACTTTGCAGGTGATTAGATACAATACGGATGTTCATGTAAGTGTCCAGAGACAGGAATGGCGTTATCAGAGGTTCTGTTGAATCAGGTTTATCTGAGGTTCTGTTCAGTTGTGGAGTCTGGATTCTGTTCTTTCTCCCTTACGTATTTGACTCCCACTTTGTTGAACTGCAGGATCAAACAGACAAACCTTGGACTGTCATCACAAAACTATTTCTTGTTTTTTGTGTGTGTGTGTGTGTGTGTGTGTGTGTAAAGGACACGGCCTCCCTGGGCTCTCAGAAGGGTGGTCTCATTAAACAGGGCTGGCTACATAAGGGCAACATGAACAGCGCCATCAGCGTCACCATGAGGGTGAGACTCTTCTTTCCTGAGGAGATGTTATGTCTATGCACATGTTTGTTTTTCATGTCTCATTTACACTCTTCTTTTTTTACACGCAGTCATTCAAAAGAAGGTATTTTCACCTGACACAGCTGGGCGATGGGTCGTACAATCTCAACTTCTACAAGGATGAGAAGATCAACAAAGAGCCCAAAGGAACCATCTTCCTGGACTCCTGTATGGGAGTGGTGCAGGTATGCAGACAACACAAACCTCTCTCTATCTTGTTCAGAAATCATCGTGGTATTGATTCACATTTCAATAGAAATGACATTTAAGTACATTTTAGTTGACTATAAATGCTTGTCAGTACATTCACTTTAACCATATTTCAATAGACAATAGGAGCAATTATGAAATTGCATAAATAGATATACTTAAGTGGGTCAAAGAACACTTAAGTTCTGCTTATTCTATTTAATATAAAGGTAATCTGTAATACATTTTCACTTAATTGCAATTGGCATGCAGTTAAATATCTGAAAACATTGCATTCAGTTCACACTTAAGTATATTATTTCCATAATAAGTACTGAGCATGATGAGAAGGCAAAGAAACCAGAGAGCCAACTAGAAATGGCTGTCCTCCCTGTGTTGTGATAATTGATAAGCATTGTCTCTGGGAGTGAATTTTCCCCATACACTCCCAAAATAAAGCGCTACACCCATCCCAGCCCCCCGAGCTATTTTTGTGTGGAATTTTCTGGAACCTGTGGCCGTAATCACTCATAGGTATGGTCAGCAAACCAGCGTCACAGCCTACATGCGTTGTTTCGTCATTATCTGTAATGAGTTTTGTCCATTTAATTAGCCCTCTTTCTCTGACCTCTTGACACGCCCCTCACCTCCTCACCCCCCATCTGCATTAACAGAGCACTGGCTTTTTTTTTCTTTCTTTTTTTACTAATAAGAGTTATAAATTACAATAACTAATAAAAATGACAAAACACAACAAAATTACTAAAACTTTAACAGAAATTAAGTTAAAAAAAGGAAAATTAATTTAACAAAAAAAAAAAAACTATGATAGTATTTCAGTGTTACTAAAATAACACTTCTGCAGACAGACAGACAGAAACAGAGAGAGAATGAGGGAAAAATAAGCCAGTTGCTGAAACACAAATAGGAAAGGAAAGGTTAAGGAATTACAGCTCTATAATATGTACCTCCCCCTTTTCAAGGGACCATAAGTAATTGGACAGTTGATTCAAAACCATTTCATGGACAGATGTGGGCTATTCCTTTGTTATTTCTACATCAAGGATGCCCATCTACTTTTCAAATGAGAAACTTGACGAGATCTAGCAACTGAAATATAAATAAATAGACTTAATAAAATGCATTTAAAAAAATAAATAAAACAGCTTTGCACCAATGCATGTATCTTTATATTGCATTAATTTATTAAATTATTTTATTAAAAAATATTGGTAATTTTAACATTACATTGAAAACAACCACAGAACAATAGATTATGACCCTTCTAAAGCCAGGGTGTTTACCTTATTCTGATGACTTGCACTGTATGGAATCGGACACCTGGCAGATTAAAAGTATAAACATCACTGATCCTCACAAACTTCTCAAGAACACATGAGCATCCATCATAAATCAATCGCTATACATCAATTTTGACCACTATGTGAATATACGGAACTGTGTTCAAACAGAAATGTTATAGTGATCAGTGCGCCGAGAGTGCACATTCGTTTGTGCATCAATAATAACAGACAAATGCGCGCTTTGTTACGACTCCTACATGTCACTTTAATCGTCTTTGGCTTCTTTTATCCAGCTGAGAGCTGTAGTTTGCTTATCTCATACAGCGGTTTTGTATTTCACACAGCGCAATGAGAAATGGCTTAAGCTGCTCCGAAACACAGAATATCACAAGAGAGGTGGTGTTGTTATTTATTTATCTATATATATATATATTTATTATTTAACATATTAATAATAAAATTTGTGAATTTATTATATTTTAATATTAAGTTATCTTGCTCCTCCCCGGCTGATATGCGATCTACCAGCATTGCCTTTGCAATCAACTGGTAGATCACAATCGCCCTATTGGGCACTCATGTTCTACATCAGTTAAGCAGGTAAAAAGTCTGGAGTTGATTCTAAGTATGCCATTTGCATTTGGAAGCCGTTGCTGTGAACCCACATTGTGCGGTCAAATGATCTCTCCATAAAAGTGGAACAGACAATTGTTAGACCTCAAAAACAAAACAAATCCATCAGAGAGATAGCAGGAACATTAGGAGTGGCTAAATCAATAGTTTGGTACATTCTGAGAAAAAAAAAAAGAAAGCACTGGTGAGCTCAACAACATAAAAAGGCCTGGACGTCCACGGAGGACAACGGTGGTGGATGATCGGAGGATCCTCTCCATGGTAAAGAAAAACCCTTTCACAACATCCAGCCAAGAGAAGAACACTCTCCAGGGGGTAGACGTATCACTGTCAAAGTCTACAATCAAGAGAAGGCTTCACAAGAGCAAATACAGAGGGTTCAACACAAGGTGCAAACAAGGCCAGATTAGACTTTGCCTAAAAACATCTAACAAAAACAGACCACTTCTGAAAAAGCATTCTTTGGACGGCTGAAATTAAGATCAACCTGTACCAGAATGATGGGGAGAAAAAAGAATGGAGAAGACTTGTAACAGCTCATGATCCAAAGCATACAACATCATCTGTGAGCAGTGTGATGGCATGAGCATGCATGGCTTCCAGTGGCACTGGGTCACTGGTGTTTAGTGATGGCGTGACAGAAGACAGAAGCAGCCGGATGAATTATGAAGTGTATAGGGATATACTCTGTGCCCAGATTCAGTCAAATGGAGCAAAGTTGATTGGGTGGCGCTTCATAGTACAAATGGACGATGACCAAAAACATACTGCAAAAGCAACCCAGGATTTTTTGAAGGTAAAAAAGTGGAACGTTCTGCAATAGCCAAGTCAATCTCCTGATCTCAACCCGACTGAGCATGCATTTCACTCTTTGAAGACAAACTAAAGGCAGAAAGACTCACAAACAAACCACAACTGAAGCCAGCTGCAGTAAAGGCCTGGCAAAGCATCACAAAGGAGAAAACTCAGTCTCTGGTGAAGTCCATGAGTTCCAGACTTAAGACAGTCATTGCCTGCAAAGGATTCTCAAAAAAAAAATAAAAAATTAACATTTTATTTATGATTATATTTATTTGTCCAATTACATTTGAGCCCCTGAAAATGGGGGACTGTGTATAAAATGGTTGTAATTCCTAAGCTTTTTATGTTATATTTTGTTCAACCCCTTGAATTAAAACTCAAAGTCTGCACTTCAGTTTCATCTTAATTGTTTTATTTTAATTCTATTCTGGTGGCATACAGAGCCATTTTTTTTTTTTTTTTTTTTGATCTGATCTCAGTGCATTCTTTGTGGCAAAAATACACAGCTCTGCCAGCTGAGTAAGCAGCCGTGAGGAGCTTCACAGGAGAAATCCCCGACTGCTGAGGGGTCAAAAGTTGGATTCCTGCATTTTTCTCTGGTTGTCTTTGCCTGACCAGATGCTCTTGCTCTTATGTTTTTAAACCCATCCCTTTAAAGACACTTAACCCCTCTGTAAGAACTGCCCCGGGCAGGGTTGGGAATCTGTCGTCCTCCGTATGGAAATTATCTCACTTATTTCCCAGGCTTCTGGGAAGGTTCTACAACATTACATGACTCAAGTTGTACAAATTATCATCTGAATCTTGCTTATGTAGCATTCATGATACACCTCAAAAGTCATCTACTTGAGAAGTTTGTGGCAGTTTTTACTGTGGTAAATGTATCATCGTGTGAGTTCATTTAGAATTTGTTTTGTATGTGCAGAACAATCGTGTGCGGAGGTTTGCGTTTGAGCTGAAGATGCAAGATAAGAGTGGCTATGTTTTGGCCGCTGACTCTGAGAGCGAGATGGACGACTGGATCAGCACCCTCAACAAAATCCTCAACAGCAGTTTTGAGCTCGCCATGCAGGACAAGAGGAACGGAGACTTACACGATGGTGTGTGTGTGTGTGTGTGCAGATTATCAAGAACCCTTAGTCATCTGTTCATTTTAGACACATTTAGATGCACATTCCTGAAGAAAAACACACACAAACCACACTGACCTCCACACATGGGAGTGACTGTATACACAATGACAAAGAGACATGACTGTCCCTCAGAGAGTTACTGTGGTTACTGTGTGGTGTAATGACTTTCTTCTGTCTGTCTCTGTTGTAGATGATGAACAGGCGAAAAGCGATCACTCCTCTAGCAGTATGGACAGTTTTCAGGTAGGTCACACTTGTTCAGAAACAGCGTTGACCCTCGAGTGTGAGAGAAACTCAAATCTGACTGAACACAGAAATCATCACACTACAGCTGAGATTGAGTGGGATTTTTTGTGTATTCTTGGTCTGTAGCTAGACTTTTGACTGTCATTTTAAAGTCTGGTCCACTTGGCATCTTATTCTGGCCAAGAACCACCCACTGAGACTGGAAGGGCTGTTTGATAGACTTAATTTAACATTAAGGGATGGAAAACTGAAAATCTCGAAGTAAAGCAGAATATAAAGGTGTGCAAGAGGAAATCTTGCTTACTTGTTACTAAGGCTTTCAGAACAACTGTGAATATCTTGTGAAGTTTTAATGCTATGAGCACCAGCAACTTTGTCCATTTCAGAAACCAGTTCTAAAGGCTAAAGGTGCGGTCACATTTATCATTGTTATGTGAAATTTCACAGGTGAATTCCATTCACTTCAGTAGCAATATGCGTTGAGTTTGGAGGAAATTGAATTTCGCCTGGGGGCGAAAAAGTTCCCCATGTAGATTTTACTCATTTTCAAATTGGTCACGTGGATTCGCTGCACTGATGTACAGAAAGCTGCTTGGTTTGAAAATGACTTCTGTGTGAGCTGTGCTTTGTACATCACTACACTATGGAAAATGGTCATATTTTATTAAATGGCCACTCAGACCGCTGACTTGTGAGATAATGCGCTTAACATAGCGCTGGATGGTTTCTATTCTCCATCTCCGGCAAAAAAGTCCCTTTTTTAAAATAGTCTTTGATCTCCGGTACATTTGAGCGTATTACCTCAGTTTACGCAGTCATTTCCCTCGAATCACCACATCTTGATGAATAACTTCAAAATGACAACATTTATGACCAGATGCACATTTTTCCAAGAATACATTAAACAATTCTCAGTCCGGTTGAAGCATACTAAACTCAACACAACAACGTAATCCCGATAGAATAGGAACAAAGCCATGAATCCGAGTCATCTCTCGTTTATTTCCCAAGGCACATTATACAACGTACATTTACGCCATCACATTAATAATGCAAAGGAGAGCAAGTAGAAAATACAACATTACAATAACAATAATAGCAGAAAAAATCACGCGGAGAGTCAAAATGCACAGCCAGCACCAAACGGACAGAATGGCAAAGCTAACGTTAACTGAATTATAACTGCCACTTAGAATTAAACAAACTTGTATTTGTGATGACCTGAGCTGGCCTAACAGTTAATTGTGAAATGTTTGCACTTTGTAGAGTACAGTACCGGCAGTTCAAGCATTTTCATAGGATCTAATTTGCAATAAATATTTTATTCTCGAATTAATTCTTGTTAAGTACGGCCGCTGTTTTCACCAGAAAAACATTTACCCTAAAAGCGCCAATCCGGAGGCCAGAAACGCGGAAGTGTGAAAAAGGCTAATTCAGCTGTAAGCAGCTCTACAAAAGAAAACAGTGTTGGTATAAAGCACAAGTCAGTTCAGTGTTGATTCAGTTCAGTTCAATAACAGTGTCAATGTTGCAGAGTTCATCAATTGTGAAATTAATTTAAATTGAGTGATAAAACGGCTCTACAGAAGTATTGTCATTATCAGCACAATTTAGTTTCAAGTTTTGTTCTCATCCAATAGTGTGAGTGCTGTCAAATCATTAATATTGCTATATATTAAGAGTCTTTAAAAGCTCAACTGAACAAACCAAATGCGACAAGCAAGAAACCCAAACTCCATTAGGTGATACTGTAGTAATGGAGGAAAAACTTTTGTTGGCCAAAATTTAGAAACCAAACATTTTTTCAATAATCTCTTCATACTATCAAAATAATGCGTTTGGGAAAGGGAAGTGGTGACCCATACTTGGAATTTGTGCTCTGCATTTAACCCATCCAAGTGTACACACAGTAGTGAACATACACCCGGAGCAGTGGGCAGCCAATACTGCGGCGCCCGGGGAGCAGTTGGGGGTGCCTTGCTCAAGGGTCTCACCTCAGTCGTGGTATTGAGGGTGGAGAGAGTGTTGGTTATTCACTCCCCCACCTACAATCCCTGCCGGACCTGAGACTCGAACCCACGACCTTCAGGTTACAAGTCAAACTCTCTATCCATTAGGCCACGACTGCCCTTAATGTGTGATCTCCCAGAAAGATGTTTTAGTCCAGATTGTACAGTCATCATCAAACACAACTTAGAGAATATAGCATGTAAATGCACATATGAAAATATCTCTCTTGCTCTGTTCTCCAGAGTGCCAGAGACATCGAGAGCAAGATGAGAAATGATACACGGCTAAAACTCTTTACACTGGACCCAGACTTACAGGTACAGCAAATCAGCATCTTACAATGAATTCTGAAGGATCATGTGACACTGAAGACTGGAGTAATGATGGAGTAAAATTCAGTTTTGCATCACAGGAATAGAGACTGTTTTTTCAAAAAATTTCCTGACCCCAAAGTTTTGAACGGTAGTGTATGTCGATAGATGAATCTCATGAACTCATCTTCCACAGAAACTGGATTTCTCCAGGATCGAGCCAGATGTAAAGCCTTTTGAGGAAAAGTTTGGGAAGCGAATCTTGGTGAACTGTAACGACCTGTCCTTCAACCTGCAGAGCTGTGTGGCGGAAAATGAAGAGGGGCCAACCACTAATGTACTTTACCTTACTAAATATGGTTTCCAGCCATTTCCATCACAGTAAACCAACTTTTGAGAGTTTCTGGTTTGCATTGCAGGTCGAGCCCTTCTTCGTCTCTCTGTCGTTGTTTGATATTCAAAGTGGACGCAAAATCTCCTCAGACTTCCATGTGGATATGAACCATCCGTCTGTGAAAGTGCTGCTGCCCCCGTCAGGAGCTCACAACAGCACCGCAGTGCCAGACAGTCCACAAGCAGCTCAACCGACAGCCAACAGCCTGACAGAGAGCGCCATTCAGTTTCCACGACAGGTGAGGACACACTGAACAAGAGATCCAATCTCTGTCAACAGCAACTGTGACCTGCTATTGATAAACACACAAAATCATTTTGGTTCATCCCTCAAATGAAATCCATTTACATTTACATAAGCCACTTTTTTTAACATCGGTTTTGATCATAATGACCACAAATCCATTTATTTTTAGGATTCTAGCCCTTTAAATGCCACATTGTTTTTTTTATGGAAAAACACGCACAAAATATCTCACATTTCCAAATACTAAAATGCTGAATGTTTTATTTTTCTTTTTTTCTACAGTCTTTGGATAAATCAGAGATTAGAAACAATAATAATTTTAATACATGTATTATTTTTTTTGTGCCGTGTCAGACCTTTTGGAAAATAGTATAAAAATTAAGATTTTGAAAATAGTACAAGTTTTCAAGCCTATTAATAAAAAAAATATATTTTTATGCTTAAATTGTACTAGAATTAAATGTTTTAATAGGGACATTTTGTTGTTAAGGTCCTGAGTGTAAATGAGGGTGAAATATTAAAATTCTAATAAAATACACATTTTTGGGATGCTAAGGACGCTCCTGGGGTAATGTTTAACTCTCTTCTGCTCAACAAGGCTGCATTTATTTGATTATAAAATACAGTAAATACAGTAATTTTGTGAAATATTATTACAAAAATAATTAAAATATATATATATATTTTTTTATACATCATAAAATGTAATTTATTCCTTCAGAAATCTTTCTAATATGCTGATTTGCTGCTCAAGAAACATTTCTTATTATCCATTATATTTCTGTAGAAACAGTGTTGCTTTTTCCCCAGTCACTTTACTGTTACTGATCAATTTAATGCATCATTGCTTTTAATGCATCATTGCTAAATAAAAGCATTTCATTTAAAAAATATTACTGACCCCAAATACTTGTGTACATTAAACATTACAATCCTTGTTTGTGGAAATCTTTTACATTCAGTTTTTTTTAATAATTTCTGTCTCTAGGGAGTGTTTTCGGTGACCTGTCCGCACCCTGACATCTTCTTGGTCGCTCGGATAGAAAAGGTCTTACAGGGTGGAATAGCACATTGTGCCGAGCCTTATATGAAGAACTCAGACTCTGCTAAGGTACCGCTGCTGTGTGTGTGTGTGTGATATCACTTTTAGGCCTCTGGAAAAAGCCAAAAAATGTGGATAAAACCAGATGTAGGCGAGTGTTTTTAAAGCTCTCAGATTTCTGGATCAGATACTCAGATATACTAGCCCTTCTCTGCCTAGAGACCTGTCATGCTCTTTCCATTCTGGGTGTGTTAGAGTAATATAAATCAGATACAAATAATGTGAAAGGCTTTTGACAGTGCCATTTGAAATTACATGCTTTTTGCAAACCTAATTACAGACCTGCATTTCTTTAAAAGTGCAATTCTTTTCTTTCCCCTCTCCTTAGGCTGCTCAGAAGGTTTTAAAGAACGCTAAAATGGCCTGCAGCCGGCTGGGTCAGTACCGAATGCCGTTTGCATGGGCCGCTAGGTGAGACACACTGACTTTTTATTAGAATAAGCTCTTGAAAGTCAAACACAGATGGTGGAAGTCACTTATTCTGGTGCAGATATTTACATGCCATTAGCAGGACAGTTTTGATTGTGAGATTGTGGAGGATGCGGATGCATCACTGTATCACTGTGGAAATCCAGGCAGCTCACTTACTGAACTACACTGCGCATCTGGATAAGTGCCTCTTTTAACAACAAAACTGTTAATAAGTGTCATATTTTATACCAAAATCTAAAGAAATCAGAAATTATATTTTGCATGAAGAAATTATTAATCTATTTTTAAGGCCATTATGATTTTTTTTAACATTGTAACATAATAAGACTACTGCAATATATTACTTAATTTTTTTAAATTGCTTAAATTATAAAGTATAATTTGTAAATGTACAATGTGGTAGTATGTATTGTACTGAATTTAATTTAATAATAATAGTAATAATAATGCAAGTATTTTTTAAAGGGGTAATCAGGGGACATAAGTTGTTTGAACTGAAATGTGTGTTGGCAGTGTGTGTACACAACGACCCTATAATGATAAAGATCCACCCAGTGTTTTTTTTTTAATCTCGTTAAATCATTTCCCCTTTCTCATATCGAGCCGATCTCAGATGCCTGTATGTGTGGCGTCACACAGACCCAGGCCCCTCCCACGATTGTTGATTGACACTAGCGTTTTACCTTAGACCCGCCCTGAGTGAGCTGTGATCAGTCCGCCATTGTTTCGATCCCGGAGCAGGAGTAGACAAGAATGGTTCCTAAACGATTGAGGTGTTCTGTTTGATGTAATAATGAAAAGTCGTCATTTACTCCCAACATCTGAGCCACTGAAGATGCAGTGGATTACCTTTGTTTTTGAAGGGAATGTGCCCCCGATCTGCCTAAATGCGTCTATGTTCGCGCGAATCATTCGTGATCCAGCCTCACCTACAGAAGAAGTGAGTATAAGGTTCTTTTATGAATCTTTGCAAATCGCTTTTCCTAATAACTGGCTACTTAGCAAGTTTCACGATGAATGCGGCCAAAGTTTACCGTCTCTCAGAGAGCGGCTCGGAAGAGTTTTTGTTCCTGTTTTGTTCTGGTAAAGGGTGTCGGTTGTAGTTTTTAAGCCATACCATTAAGTTTATTTTTCCAATAGGATGTTACAGATGATCTGGGCAGGATGTGTGTGTCTGTGTGTGCTGTTATCTCTTTACCCGAGTGGAAAAATGGCATAACACACCAGCAGGATGAGCTTTGTGTTTGTTTCTCAGGCCGCTGTTTAAGGATGCCTCTGGGATGTTGGACAAGAGCGCTCGATTCTCGGCTCTCTACCGGCAAGATGGCAACAAGCTCTCCAACGAGGACATGTTCAGACTGCTCACAGACTTCAGGAAGTCAGTTCTACAGTCATACGCTCCAATAATAACACTCTTGTAGTGTTTCAGGTGTTTAGTGTTTGCATGACCTGCAGAATGATGTTGTACACACTCTTGTTCAGCTCACTAGAAAAATGGTATTGTTTTTCTCTCTTCTGTCAGGGGTGTTGATATTTTAGAAACAGAATAGCCTCTCTTCGTCTCCGTCAGGCGTTCACGCTTGTTTATTTTCCCTCCTTCGTGCTTTTTCTTCTCTCAGACCAGAAAAGATGGCCAAGCTGCCTGTTATTCTGGGTAATTTGGATGTTACAGTCGATAACGTCGCACCAGATCTCACAAGTAAGTCTTTCATATGCTTTTCTAAATGTCTCTCTGCATCAAACGCCCTTTTTTAATGTTTGGATTGTTTCAGGTCGCCTACCTGCTGCTTCTCACTGATTGGTTGATCTCTTGTGTGTGTAGATTGTGTCACGCCCTCCTATCTTCCTCTTCGTCAGACGGAAGTTGCAGACTGGGGCAGGATGGTGTTTGAGGTGGAGGAGTTTGTGCCATCGATCGCTAAATGCTCCCAGCCTTTCACAATTTACAACAATCACCTGTATGTGTATCCACGACATCTCAAATACGACAGCCAGAAGAGCTTCACCAAGGTAAAAACCATGCTAAATTACTCAACTCACTGCCCAGACTTCCTTTTCTGTAGCGCAAGGGTGTCAGACTACTGGAGAGCCACAGTCCTATTGAGTTTATGTTGTCATTCATTTACCTCAGAAGTCAGATATCAGAGCTGGGAATGATTTAACACCTGAGTCAAGGTTATACCGTGATGGACGCCTCCATTGTTACCAATACCAATACTGCAAAAAAATATTTTCTAACTTAGTATTTTTGTCTTGTTTTCTAGTATAAATATCTAAACATTCTTGAATCAAGATGCATTTACTTGACAAGTAAAATGACTTAAGATATTAAGTCTTTGTTTTCTAAAAATAAATGATCAAAATTTAGTTTGTTTTTGCTTAAAACAAGCAAAAATATCTGTCAGTGGGGTAAGACAAATATTCTTAATTCAAAGGCTAAACAAGATAATTTTTCTTGCCCCATTGGCAGATATTTTGACTTGTTTTAAGCAAAAACTAACTAAACTTTATTTCTTTTTTATTTATTTTTTCAGAAAATATAATTAAAAATATTTTAAGTAATTTTACTTATAAAATAAATGCATCTTGATTCAAGAATTTGTAGATAATTTTATACTAGAAAAGTAAAAGTAGGAAAATACGAAGTAAGAAAATTACTTTTTGCAGTGAATCGATAAAACCATATAAAAAACTGTATTTAGCACAGATAATGCAGAATTATCATGTGCACTGATAGCAGTTGGATAGTATGTGCACCACTGAGTTTACTGAGACGCAGACAAACAGAAGTGCTAACAAACAATGTATTGCTACTGTTTTATGAATGTTGACATGCTGAGTAGCCTTTTGGGATTCTGAACTCAGAGTTTCCAAGTGAGAACTCTGACTTGAGGAGACGTTCCAGTTAAAAGTTCCTTTTGGGAAAAGGAATTTCTAACTTCTGAGTACAAAAATGGAACACAGCAGTACTTCCAACACACATAAAATAAGCCTGAAGGACTTGATTAGCTGCATGCATTTAATTAAGGTTGTCCCTCCAGGAACTGAGTTTAAGAACATTATGGGAAAAATGCAGAAATTGATCTGAACAAATATTCTTCTCAATATTTAAACATATGCAGTGGAAATTACAGGCTTTAACAAGTGTAATGAGACATTAGGGAAATCTGAAAAGTAAAAAAAAAATTAACAAGCTACGGGACACTAGTGCTTTTCTGTTGCCATCAAACAAGAGAAGGACTTTGATGTATCTCAGGAATAAATCAGTCAAACAGTCACTGGCAAAATCACTTCAAGTATGCAATGGAGAGCTACATCCAAAACACTAATTTGGCTTAAATACAGGATGGGGAGACCAGCTTCAGCCATTTATTTTAATTGTACTTTATTAGCTTTTCATCAACACATTTATGTAGTGTCATATAAATGTCCAATACACAATGTTTTACTAATAGATTCTGTTTAAAATTCACAGGACTTGTGTAGCAAAAGTATGTAGGATAAGTACAGTTGCTAAAGTAGGATCAGTATCCTCGGTGAAGTATTAGTTGAGTGTATTTCATGTTCATGTTTCTTGTAATTCCAGGCCAGAAATATCGCTCTATGTCTTGAATTCAGAGATTCGGATGAAGAGGACGCTCTCCCACTGAAGGTAATGTCTCACACAAACACTCAGTTCAGTGCTTGGAGTGATTTTACAACAAAACTCCATTTGTTTTATAAGATGACAGCAAGTCATATGTTGCCATTAATGCCATATGACAGGTTCAATATACAGTATGCTAACTTTCAAGAGTTTAAAGAGGTAGGTAAGATTTTTGATAGAAATGAATACTTTTATTCAGCAAAGAAGTATTAAATTGATCAAGAGTGACAGCAAAGACTTACATTGTTAGAAAACAAAACAAAAACATTTTAAATAAATCTTTATGAATGTTCTATTCATCAAAGAATCCAGAAATAAATGTACCTCAGTTTACACAAAATTTTATATATAATATATATATAATTGTAATATTTTAATATTTCACATTGCTGTTTTTCCTGCATTTTTGATCAAATAAGGCCACCTTGTGTAGTTTGTGTAACTGTAAGGAGTGATCCTGTAGCTGTCTGCGCTCTGTTTTGTTAGTGTATTTATGGGCGTTCAGGAGGGCCTCTGTTCTGTAAGAAAGCATTTGCTCCCGTCTTACACCACCAGCAGAACCCAGAGTTTTATGAAGAGGTGAGATGTTAGATATCTACATATCTACGTTTGTGTTTTCTTATGGTCATACTGTTGTGTTGTCTGTGTGTTTGAACACTCGTTTTTAACATGTCCAGTTTAAGATAGAGTTGCCGGCTCAGCTGACGGACAGACATCATCTTCTGTTCACTCTCTATCACATCAGCTGTGACAGCAACAGCAAAGCCAGCACTAAGAGACGAGAACAGGTGGAGACACAAGGTGAGATACACACTCACATACGACCTTCTCCACTGGACTGAAAATACACAGTGAAAGAGTAAAAAGAGAATCAATATTTATATCCATTATAACTAATTAAGCGCAATGTGTGGGCTGCATATGTTGGCCCTGTTTCTTGCTAAGTACCATTCCACCCACTCATTCTGTTTCTGCGTTGTGTGTGTAGTGGGTTATGCGTGGCTCCCCTTGCTGAAGGATGGCAGAGTCATCATGAATGAACAGCAGGTGGCAGTGGCTGCAAACCTGCCATCAGGTTATCTGAGTTACCAGGACAACAGCAGCAAGGTGAGAGATTTTTTTATTCTTAATGGTGTTTTGTTGTGTTTTTTTGTTGATTTTTGATGTTATTGTTTTGTGTTGATTTTTTGTTTAGTTGTATTATATTGTTTTGTTTTGTTTGGGGTGTTGTTTTTGTGTTTTTGTTTTGTTGTATTATGTTGTTTTGTTTTTATTGTTATATTGTTTTGTTTTATTTTTGTTGTTTTTTTGTTTTTTTGCATTGTGTTATTTTTGTATTTTGTCACTTTGTTTAGGGGTGTCCCCGACTAAGGATTTTCATAGTCGAATCAGAATCTTGCCGATAGTCGACTGATAGTCCAATCATATGTTTGGGGGCGGGGCAAAATACATTACCAAGAGTCAAGTCAGACACTCGACAGTCATAATTACTGATTTTAACAGGGAAAATGTGTTAGTGATGCCTCGCAGATACAAAAATAATGTTTTATGTTTTGATTAAAAGATAGCATTAAATGTCGGCGAAACCCTAAGAATTCACACATTTTTTACAATTGTGCTCTCATTATAACGTTATGTATATGACAGACGTTATTAATGTTCTACCTTTCTGTTTTGAGCTGCGCACGCTGAAGATGACCAGTATAATGAAGCATTTGATTGCAGGTTTTTAATCAATGGGATTTAACTCATCATATCTCATATAGAATATGCTTCATTATTTATACAACATAACATTATATTACGACATATGGGCTATCTGCACAAAATGTGCATGCATGAACGTGTCTGAATGAACTGCTTTTGTGGATGCGTTCTTCAGAAACACGGCAACTAAACTATAAAAATAAACAGCCCTGGACTGCAGCCCATGTTGCCCATAAGGATAATGCGGCCCTGATTTAAGTATTCAGGCATGTATGCTTGAAGTCTGAAATGTGCATCAATGTGTATAAATATTTCAATAATTAATCAACACATATTCACAGTTGCCGACATGTTCGCTGACATGTCGGTTAATGGTCATGTGACTTTCTTTTATAGTAAGCGTTACGTTTTGAAGCATAAAGGCCTTTTCAGATCCATGTTTCCTGTGCATTAATTAAATGTGTGTGTGTGTGTGTGTGTGTGTGTGTTACAGCAGCACACTGGTCAAGAGGTGAAGTGGGTGGATGGTGGGAGGCCACTGCTCAAAGTCACCACACAGCTGGTGTCCACTGTATACACACAGGTATGAAGTGTCCACCTGCACATCTCAGATCAGAATTTTTACATAGTAATCAGATCCAAAATGCTTATTTTTTACTTTTCTTTCTCATCAGGATCAACATCTGCATAACTTCTTTCATCACTGCCAGAGTATTGAATCCACAGGCCAGTCAGGAGGAGAACTGATCAAATACCTGAAGGTACTTGCTGTTTGTCCTTCCTGAGGACGTTTGAGGCCTGGAGGCCACCCATCTCATCCTGAGATCACAGATCTATCTCTCTCATCCTCTGTAGAGTCTGCATGCCATGGAGGCTCATGTGATGGTGAAATTCCTCCCCACCATTTTGAACCAGCTGTTTCGTGTGCTCATCATCTCCGGTCAGGATGATGTTGCTGTGAACGTCACCAGGTCTGAGCTGAGCAGCTTTCACCTGCTGTAGTGTGTCTGTTACAGTGTTATTTTAGTATGGTTAATACACTATTATATTTTTTTTAATTAATACTTTGTATTAATTTTTCTTTTTATATTTTCAATTTTCATTTGCATAGTTTTACTTTTAGTAATTTTATGTGCTTTCTGTTTGTTTGTTTTTTGTATATGTTATATGTTTATAATGCATATAATATGTTTATTATTCTAAATTTAGATTTTAGTTTTATTGTTTTTTTTTTATTTATTTACAGTTAGTCATTTTATTGTTTCACCTTAAAGGGGTCTTATTATGCATTTTCACTTTTTGAATCTTAGTCAGTGTGTAGTGTGCATGTTTGGCCATAAAACGATCTACAAATCTCAAAGTCCACTCCAAAGGGAGATATTTCGTTTTTAAAAAATCCGATTAATCCAAATAATGCGATTTTCGAACCACCAAGCATGAGAGCATGTTCTAGTACCCCCCCCCCCCCCCCCACCCCAAAAAAAAAAAAAAATCAAGACTTTGTAAAAGAGCATAATAGGACCCCTTTGAACATATTTTGTTTATTCGCCAAGACAACATTTCTAATTTTCGTTTAGCTTAAGATTTTCCATCTAATAATTTAATTTAATTTAATTTAATTTTTGTTTTGTACTCATTTTGTCTAACATTTTGTCTCTTCTCTCGTCAGGGTGATGATTCATGTTGTGGCTCAGTGTCATGAAGAGGGTCTGGAGCATCATTTGCGTTCTTATGTAAAAGTGAGCTGCATCATGATACATCACACCTTTGCCTTTGTGATGTAAAACAGGTATTTTTGATTATAACCCTGTGTAATCAACATTCTGGTTTTCTTGTTTTTTCTTTGTTTTTTGAGTAGTACGTTTTGAAGGCTGAGACTAACTTAACCAATGGTAAAACTGTCCATGAGGAACTGGCAAAAGCCATGACCACCATCCTGAAACCCTCGACTGACTTCCTCACCTGCAACAAACTACTGAAGGTACAACCAGCGAATCAGATTCAACATCCCTCACAATAAAGAAGACCTCAAGTTTGTTTTATGAACTAAACTTAAGTTCAAGTATATTTTATTTTCAAGTTTACATTATGTAGTAAGTATACTAAAATCAGTGTACTGGTAGTAAACTTGTAAGTGTATTATTTCAAAACTTTCTAGGTATAAATTGTCCCACTTTTTAGTTGGAAAGAATACCTTTAAGTGTACTTAAAGTGTAGCTGTGGTAATTTTGTGTACACAACTAGTTTTTCTTCCTATTGCAACTATACTGCGAATTATACTACAAGTGGTACTCTGTTTAATAGCTATGTACTTCTAGCTGTCTTTTGAGTTTATGAAAGTACACTGTATAGTACAGTTTGATAGGTTTTATATTGAAAATATATCTGCTTTTGCTAAAAAAAAAAAAAAAGTTTGAATAAACTTCAATTTTTTTTATTACTTATTATTACTTAATCAAAACAACCCAACTGCAGTTTGATTAATATTATTTTGGAATGCACAAAAAAAACATGATTTATGAAAATTAATAAAAACTTGGTTATCTGTTTTTTCAAATGAACTCTTCGTATATTCTCTTTCTCCTCTAGTACTCCTGGTATTTCTTTGAGGTTTTGGTCAAGTGTATGGCTCAGTACCTGATTGAGACGGGCAAGACCAAGGTGAGGATGGGTAGCGTCACCGCATGTTCTTTTATGGGCAAACACCACTTGTGTTCTCACACTAAAATCTAGTTTATTTCTGAACTTCTTCATATGGTCATGTCTATAATCACAAAAAACTCAATTCGGATGTTATTTGCATGGCAGATGTAAGGTAAACCCGTGATTTGACCCCTGCCGTGTCCTTTAGGTGTCTAGGAACCAGCGTTTCTCAGCTACATTCTATCACTCCGTGGAGACCTTAGTGACAATGCTGACGCCTCATATCACACAGAAATACAAAGACAACCTGGACGCAACACGAAACGCCAATCACAGCCTTGCTGTCTTCATCAAGGTGAGCCGAGCTGCTGGTCTCTTTTCATGTTGCTGGAAGACATCAAGCATCAAATCTTCCCTATTAAAAAATAAAACTATAAAATATATTTGAAATATTTATTTTGTACTAAGTATACTACAAATACATTTACATATTTATGTACATTTACATATTTACTTAATAAAAGTATCCTGCAATTGTACTGTTGGGATCAAAGATAATCTGCACAAATTTCCATCATGATCTGACAGAGATAAGGAACAGATATCGGCATCACGAACAGCTGAAGATAAAGAAGTAGAAATGAAAATACAGTCAAGTCGGGAATAGGATTTATGAGTAGCAGAAAAGAAAGTGAAAGACTTAGCAGAAGGGTTTAATAAACGCCAACTGTCCACCAACGAGGATGAGGTTACACATTGCCAAAGTCTGTCAGAACACAAAGCTTGAGAGTGCGATTCCTTTGGTCCAGATCTATCTAGGATATGCGATATTACAGAATTCATATCTGCACCCAATACGATTTCAAAATCTGAAAACTTCAAGAGATAGGTTGACAAAACAGAAAAAAAGTAGGGTCAGGAGTACCTGGGGCATAAACTGAGAGAAACACAATATTCCTATTCTCCACTATTGTTTTTATATGTGTTATTCTACCATTTGTATCACAACCTTTCTCTAAAATAGTAACATTTAAAGTCCTCCGCACCAATATTAGGACACCCTTGGTTTTAGTATCCGAAGATGAGAGAGATACCACTTCATAAAACTTATTATTACACCTGCGTATATCCTCCTCTTTCAAATGGGATTCTTGAAATAACACTATATCAATCTTTCTTCTTCACAAAAAATCCAGAAGACCTGTACGTTTGTGAGGGCCATTTAGGCCATTAATATTACAACTCAGAATATTAAGGTCAGTCATAGGTATCCAAAATAATGACTGCATAATAAGACAAAATACAAGTTTGAAAATAAAACCAGTTGAGTCTACCATTAAACCACCCCTCACCCTCCCCGTTACCATTCAAAAAAACATAAATACATTCCCATGAACTATGGCAGATCAAACCAAGAACAAACCTTGATCTGCCAGCACCCCTTAATATGGTCCGTGGTGTCAACAAAAACCTGCACATTACTGTAGCACCAACATTTGGCCCCATAGTCACATATTGACTAGGTAGTATTTCTATTTTTTTTTTTTTTTTTAAAGAGAAGAGAGATAAAGAATACAACTAAAACAAATAAAATATCATAATCAGTAAGCGATACTGTATGCACAATGAACTATGAATTAAGAAGTGAGCATTAAAATGAAAAGTGAAAGACACATCACCTAACCAATTAGAGCATCTCTTCTCTGATTAGACAGCAAATGTCCAGCTGGAGTTCACTGAGAGTTTGTGGATGAATGGGATCTGAGAAAATCTCTTGCTGTTTCTGGGGAGTGTAGCATTTTAGGTTCATCTTGATTGAGAATGACCTTCAGCGTTGCAGGATAAAGGAGAAAATTCTGGATGCCAACGTATCTCATCTCCTTCCTAATTGGCGCAAATGCACTTCTTCTTTTTGTGGTAACCGTAGAAAAATCTGGAAAGAAAGACAGCGTTGCTCCATCTAAAGTTTTCACCTGGGCGTGTAGTCTGGCAGAATGAGCTCCCTGTCCATGTACTGCAGCAGTTTAAAGATGAAAACCCGTGTTTTAGCGCGATCTGAGGAGAGCCTTGTGTACACACAATGCGCTCGCTCCACTTCAGTCTCTTTGCCCATCGCAGAGCCATGTCGGTAGTGATCTTTTTAAAAAGCTCATCGGGTCGTCCTTTTCAGAACCTTCAGGCAATCTAACAGACACAGATTGCTGCGGCTATTGTGATCCTGCAAGTCCACAACCTGTTGCTCGAGCGCGGCAACTCGCCTATAGTGATCTGCAAAAACTTTCTTTTGTTCTCTCATCTCCCCTGTAAGAAGATCCAGTTTAGAGCATAGTGACTGAACAACTAACATGTGAGAAGCTAACTCGTTCCTCATCGCCGTTAACTCGGTTCTTAGAATGTCCTCAAAGTGTGTAACAGTGTTCGCAATCTTGTCCATCATATCGCTCGCGGTCGGTGGCTTGGATTTCTTCTTAATCGGAGAAGCCGATGGAGACAACTCTTGCTCTTTACGACTGCATGCCATCAGGTAAAGCACCACCAATGAATAAAACTTAAAACGAAAACTCAGCAAAAAGAGGCCAAACGTACGGAGCGCTACTCGAGTGTGACTAGGTTCATGAGCACGTCACGTGACTCGTAAAATATTCCTTTTGGTTTGATTTTATTTGTACAGTAGTTCAACAAAACTATTTGTGATATATTTCAGCAAAATGTACGTCATCAATAGCAGCTTACTTCTGAATTTGGTTCACATCAACCACAAACCAAACACTTCTCACAAAAGCACTTAAGTGTGTTTATGTGAAGCGCTCAGTTCAGATTTCACAACCTTATGATAAAATGAACGTGGATCTGCAATAATCCAGTAATCCTAAAAGACTTTTTTACAATCTCAGAGTAACAAGTTGTACATTTGTCTGAGGCAGTGTTATTTTTCCATTTTAATTTTAATAATGTTATGTTCTTTTGTCATTTGTATTAATTTATGTTTTTATTACTGTTTAGGTGAAATTTTTTCTTTAGTTTTGGTTTTAGTTACAAGTAACTACACTTGGTTTAAAGACAAAAAAGACACATCAGGTGTCTTGAATCAGTCAGTAAACTCAACCATTGTTTGTTTTCACCAGCGCTGTTTTACCTTCATGGACAGAGGGTTTGTCTTCAAGCAGATTAGCAACTACATCAACTGCTTCATGCCCGGAGACGCAAAAGTAATATGCTTCTGCTTTTATATCTCCATTTACACCCATATATGAGATTAGGATTTTTCTTTTTTCTAGTATACATTCCATCTTCTATAATTTCCCATGATGCAGTCTGATGCCTGTCTCTCTGTTTCTTCCTCACTCAGACGCTGTATGAGTTTAAGTTTGAGTTTCTGAAGGTGGTCTGTAATCATGAGCACTACGTTCCTCTCAATCTGCCCATGCCGTTCGGGAAGGGCCGAATCCAGCGCTTTCAAGGTAATCAGTCATTAAAGAGAAGAGAAGAAACACTTATAGTCAAAGACCTTGTTGAATATTGATTGAATAGGACTGAATCGAAGGCTGATGTGAGTTTTTAACATAATTAGTATATTTTATTGTGGCCTTCAAAATAGCCATCTTCCTATAATCCAGTGGTTCTCAAACAGAAGCCTTCAGCTAACATCTAAGGGGGCCTCAAGATTACCTTAATGATTTAAAATAAAACAGAAGGAGCATTAAAATAAGCAACAACAACTACAAATCAAGCCCCCGGTTTCATAGAGAAGGCTTAGTCCCAGACTAAAATGTAAGTCTGAGCTGTTTCAACTGAAAGAAACTTGCAATGACTGATCTTAAAATATATCGGTGCCTTTGTTTTGTCTCAAGATTCACACCAGTAATGTTTTCTCTAAGGCACATTTATACAAATTATTTAAATGTCCTAATTGAACTATGGCCTAAATCCTGGCTCAGTCTAAGCCCAGTCTGTGAAACCAGGTCAAGATTTCTTATTTACATTTTTTCCAAGGTCTTGAAAACCCTGAATATGTTATGTATAATATTAAATTAGACTAGCCAGTATATAACATATTGTCTGATTTCTAGACCTGGAAATGTAATACAAATGATTAAAATCTTATATTTTATATTTTATTTGGGACCTTTGCATCAAAAAGATGAGAACCACTGCTCTAATATAGACTACAGTCAAAATACAATTTTTTAAATTGTATAATATATTTATATTAATCAATAAAGTTTCTAAAAAGTAGTCTATACTTCGACTGCATATTCCAAGACTGAAATTTAGTCACATTCTGTTAAAACATTTATAAGTGTGAAAAACAATTTAATCAATGCTTGTTTTTTGTGCACATGCTCTAAATCAGGGGTCTTCAACTACAATTGTTTGAGGTCCAGTAATGAACCCTCCTCACCAGCTGAGGTCCGGACAATTATGTAGCCTACCTAAAAACATGAATTGATGGTTTTTGCCAGACCATGGTATCTGCAGGATATTTAAATTGAAGACTTTTTAAGACCTGCACAAATAAAAATGACTGTAAAAAAGCATGATTTAGAGATACAGGTTTTCACCAAAACAAAAAGATTTATAAAATGATAAACTTGAAAATTGAGTCATTATTAATTATTATATTTATTTAAACAATTATTATCAATCATTATATTAATTAAATAACATGTAAATATATTTTACTGTCTTATTTGCTTACCTTTATATAATACATTATCTTCTTGTCGATCCACCAGTTCACTTTACAACTCTTTTGTACAACTGTTTGCTGCGTAAAAACATGGGTTGATTTTCGCAATGGTCTGAACAAAACAGCGGACGGGCTGATTGTAAATGCACATTTATTCTCTGCCAGCAGGTGGCGCTTTAGGAACAGCAGAAATAAAGCGGTTTCTCTGGTAACGGCTAGTGATGGGAAGTTCGGATCATTTTACCGACTCGGACCTTTGAGTCTCGTTCAGCAAAATGAACGAATCTTTTTTCGAGTCATTTCGTTCATTTCGTTCATTTTAGCAAAATATAATTCAAATGTTATGTGTTACTTTCCAAACACATCTACTACTTATGCAAACGTTTATCACACTACAAACAATACAAAACTATGCTATAAGAAACAGAAAATATTACTTAATTGTTTACCTGGGTCTTTAGTCTATGATTAGCGCACCACCTCTTATCTGACAAGTGTTCGGGTTTGAGTCGTTCGTTCATCACGTGACAGCCCCATACGCTTAACTAATGCAGCGTGAGCCGGAAAGAGAATTGATTAGTTCTTCGATCGAGTCTCGGGTTTGAGTCGTTCGTTCATCACGTGACAGCCCCGTACGCTTAACTAATGCAGCGTGAGCCGGAAAGAGAATTGATTAGGTCTTCTATATCGAGTCTCGGGTTTGAGTCGTTCGTTCATCACGTGACAGCCCCGTACGCTTAACCAATGCAGCCTGAGCCGGAAAGAGAATTGATTAGGTCTTCTATATCGAGTCTCGGGTTTGAGTCGTTCGTTCATCACGTGACAGCCCCATACGCTTAACCAATGCAGCCTGAGCCGGAAAGAGAATTGATTAGGTCTTCTATATCGAGTCTCGGGTTTGAGTCGTTCGTTCTTTTGTCACGTGACCACTTGCCGGATCAGTACATATCAAATAGGCTACCATAAAGTAAAACTGTATTTTTTTGTATGTTGGATCATATTTAAGAATTATCATAAAATTATCAAAATATGTGTAATAAGCATTTTCCTAGAAATAAAAATGGTCTGTTCATTTTTTTTAATGCAAACATGCCTTAAAGCATGTTCTAAAATATAGCCACAGTGTTATTTTAAAGCTTATTTATTTTTTATTTATTTAAAAAAGGCCTAGCTTGTTGTGCAGTATTTTGTTTTAGTTTTTTAAGGCTCTGTGGCTTTAGTATGTTTTAATTTTCTTGTATTTTTTATTTAAATAGTTTAAATTCATTTTGGAATAGTTATCTTCTTTGCTATAGCTTTTTCTGGCACAAAAATAAACAATAAAAAACAATTCAGGAGTGTGTACAGAGTGTTAATGTCTAAAGTGTCATATGTTACAAAAGTATAGTAAGTAACACTATAGTCCAATCTAAAGGGTTAACTCAAAAGACATAAATACAACAAGGTATTGTATTTTATGAAGATTAGACTAAAAAAATAAAAATAAAAACAAAGCATAACAAGTCAAGTCTGCTTTATTGTCAATTCTTCCACATGTACAGTACATACATACAGAGAACTGAAATTGCGTTACTCTCAGACCCTTGGTGCATACAGTTAACATTAAACACTGACAGTAGACGTTCAAATACAGATAAATACAGTTTAAACATATGCACATACAACTATACAAATGAGGACGTTTGTAGAAAAATAAAGAAAGAGATAAAGTGGCATAAGGCACATGGCAGAATAGATAGAGTGCAAACCAGTTAAATAAAACTAAACTAAATGTGCAGGTATATGTGTACTGCAAGAAGAGGTTAACCAACTCCTTATCTTTTTTTACCACATGGTGTTATGGAAAAGAACCATGTGACAGAAATTAAAAGCAATAATTTGAGACCAGAAAAGCATCACATAACTGTAAGAGTAAATAATAATACTAATAATTATAATAATAATAATAATGACTATGCACCCGTTTGTAAGGAAGGTTGTAAATTAACTAATTTCTCTGTCCAAAACTGTCACGTCACGTGACAAAAGAACGAACGACTCAAACCCGAGACTCGATATACAAGAACTAATCAATTCTCTTTCCGGCTCACGCTGCATTGGTTAAGCGTACGGGGCTGTCACGTGATGAACGAACGACTCAAACCCGAGACTCGATATGGAAGACCTAATCAATTCTCTTTCCGGCTCAGGCTGCATTGGTTAAGCGTACGGGGCTGTCACGTGATGAACGAACGACTCAAACCCGAGACTCGATATAGAAGACCTAATCAATTCTCTTTCCGGCTCAGGCTGCATTGGTTAAGCGTATGGGGCTGTCACGTGATGAACGAACGACTCAAACCCGAGAATGCTGTGCAATGCGCATGCGCGACTGAACGAATCACTCCCCGAGACGACTCGTTCTTCTCGAGTCACATTAAAGATTTGTTCAAAATGAACGAATCGTTCAAGAACGACCCATCACTAGTAACGGCAGTACACAAAGCAGCACAGCAGACTTTGAAACGTGCAGTGCTCATATTTATTCAATTAAATCATTGCCTTTTGAAGTTTGATCGCAATTCTTGTCTTTCCATCCCCAATTTTAAGACCTCCTGAAATCATAATTAAGACGTTCTTGTACCATTTAAGACTTTAAGGACACGTCAACTTTTCAAATTTTTGAGAATGCTGTTGTTTTTCACTTACTGAAAGTTTCATCTGTCTTTGCGCCACTCTCTTCACAGCTGCACCCAAACTGCTCTATTGAGCTGACTTGGATGTGCTTGATATAAATTTGATTCTATTAGAAATTAGCGTTTGGCATTTATTTATTTATTTAATTATGTCAAAAGCCTTCATAGATTTGGAACGGAGTCTGCCTGTTGGCGAGCCCTGCGCTAAATGATGACAGAAGTTGTATTTTTTGGTGGACTATTCCAATATAATTCCTGTTTCTATGGTTATAAAGCCTGTTGTTTCCGTTCCTATAGTTCAGGATTGTGTTTTCGGCTCTGAACTCACATCCTTCTCTCTGTGTCTCTGTCAGATCTTCAGCTGGACTACTCTTTAACTGATGATTTCTGTAAGAATCATTTCCTGGTGGGGCTGTTGCTAAGGGAGATGGGCGGAGCTGTACAGGAGTTCAGAGACATCCGTCAGATCGCTGTACAGGTGCTGAAGAACCTGATGATCAAACACGCCTTTGACGATCGTTACTCCTCCAAGGTGAATGAGCAGCATAGTGTGTCACACGCACGTGTGCTAAGAGCACTGCTTTGAATATAATAAATATAAAGTGTGTATTTTGTATGTTTTTCAGGGTCAGCAGGCTCGCTTGGCTACGCTTTACCTGCCTCTATTCAGTCTGCTGCTGGAAAACGTCCACAGACTCAACATCAAAGATGTGCCGCCTGTCATCAACCAGACTAACATTGTAAGACTGACACCTAGTGTTTGTTTCAGCCTGTGCAGCCATACAGAAGCGCTTGCCACCAGATTGCAGGTTAAAGGGATAGTTCACCAAAAATGGCAATTCTGTCATAATCGACTTACCCTTATGTCATTCCAAACCTGGTTTAGTTTTTTCTATAGAATGCCAAAGAATATATTTTTTGAAAATGTCAGTATTTTTGTCCATAAAATGAAAGTCAGTAAGGTTCAATGTTGCTTAGGACACCTTTGTCTTTAATTTTATGAAAACAGTGACATTCTTCAAGATATCTTCTTGTGTGTTTCTCAGAAGAAAGAAGTTATACAGTGTCAAAGCATTTCATTTATTGGATGACATTTCTATTTTTATTACAACTGAAAATCTGCCCTGATTTGACATTTGATTTGATTCTGATTTACAGGCTCTTGATTCGTTTAGATTTTGATTAGATTTTCTGTTATTAAGAATACTTCACTGAAATCATTGATAATAACCGATATTAATAAGAAATATTGAAAATTCAGCTTTGCATGACAGGAAAAAATGACATTTTAAAATAAAATAGAAAGCTGTTATTTTAGATATTAATTATATTTGACAATATAGCATAAGAGACTTTTTTCAAAAACATAAAACAATTTTACTGTCCCCAAACTTTACACATCCATTGAAAAAAAGGTGAACATTAAATGATCTCAATAATTAATATCAGTATCAGATTATTTGAATTATTTTTATCAGAAAGCAATGTAGTTGCAAGTGTAGTTCTCAAAGTAAAAAAGTCATGAACATATATTAACATGCAAACAAAATGTATAGTAAAATACAAATTGCAGTACAATGAGTGACCAAAATATAGTGGGTTAACAGGTTGCTCTTGAAACAGACTTCTGTTTGTATTGTTTCAGAATGGCCGTGATGATCATGTCATGGTGACACCTACAAAAAATATGGCCAGTCCAGTGGACAGCAGCCTGCATAAAGAGGTGTTTGGAGTAATTTCAGGAACAGGTGAGACACAGCGTCATAACCAGCCACTATCTGACAGTTTTACAGAAACAAGCTCTTTGTTTGTTCCCATTGAAATGCCTTTTGACTATTATGTCCTATATCAGGCCTTACAGAGTTCAAATAATTATGTTCAGATTATTGAGAAATATCATTTGAGAGTGATTATGTCCAGTATATTGATGTGTTTTGTGTTTGCCAGTCTCTCCTCACACTCCGACCGTGAGCTCTGTACGGCACACTGACTCACGCACCTCTCTTATCAGCACAGACTCTGGAAACGGCCTATCAGAGCGCAGCATTGAGAAGCCACACCCCCCAGACAAGGTACTGCTCACCTGACCTGATTGTCATTTTTGTGTACATTATTTATGATGGACTGTTATCATGTTTTATGTTTATGTGCCGCAGTGTGTGTTTATCCCAGTAGTGTGTGGGTGTGGGTGTGTGTGCTAACCTATGGTTGTGTGTCTCTTGCTGCCGCTGCGTTCAGCGGGAGTGTTTCTCTCGCCGTCACTCTGCCAGCGTACTGCGTTTCTTTACTGACTCAGAGGAGATGCCGCTCTCTGCACGTCTCAAACGACAGACCATGGACTTCTCTCTGCTGTCTACACCGTCTGAGCAACACACACACCCTACACAAGTATTACATCAGCGCTGACCTTTGACCCCTGCCTTGCAGCCCTGCTATTACCACTCACCTCTGACCTCTTACCCTACACGGTCCCAATTTGGTGTTTCTGTGTGTGCATGTGGCTTTACTGATCCTCTGTTCCCTTAGCTAGACAATAATGATTGACTGTCTTAAAGGGGTCATATTGCATTTTGTTTTCCCTGAGGGTCACTTTCCCTGAGGGTCACTTGTACAAGAGATAATTGATCAGTTTATATTCAGATTCAGATCATTCTGCTTCAGTTCTGTGAGTTTATGATGTAATTGAAAAATTAATGTAGTTTGTGAAATTAGTTCTCTGTTACAGCGTTATGACATCATTTCAAGGAAATTTGTTATGTTCATATGTGTTTGATTATTAAATCAGGTTTATAGCAGGTGTTAACACTGATTAACAAGCATTAATGTAAATGAAGGACAGGGTTGGGTGGAGTTGCTATAAACCAGTTATGCTCATTTACTTAGAGAGAATAACAACCCTGTCCTCCTCCTGTCAATCACTGTATCACCCCCTGCACCTGCCCACCACAGTCCTGCAGGGGGCCCCAGAGTCATTCAGAGCCTCAGCGACTCAAGACCAAAGACACAGTGATTGACAGGAGATGAACAGGGTCGTTATTCTCTCTAATCAATTGAGCTTTACTGGTTTATAGCAACCCCACACGACCCCATTATATTAATGCTTGTTAATCACTGTTAACACCTGCTATAAACCTGATTTAATAATCAGACACATAGATAATAATCAGGAACATATATTTCCTTGAAATGATACCATAACATTGTTAAACAGTGAACAATGAATGACGTTTACAAAGCCAATTAATATTCAGTGCCATAAACTCACAGAACTGAAGCTGAATGATCTTGTGTTGTTGTCTTGATTGAAGCATGTCAGTGTGATGAAATAAATCAGACCTGAATTGACGCTTCAAATAAACTGATCACTGATGCATCACACAGCAGTTGTGTGGAGTTTGGTGCCACTACTGAATTTAAGGTGTTTGTGTTCGTTTAGTTGTAAACCTCTCTTTTATTAAGAGTATTATTGTGTCCTGCATCATAAATGTGTGTATAATAATTAAAATATGTGCAGGTTGTTTGGGAACGCTGTCCGGTAGAGGCTTTTCAAACCATTATTTGAGTGAAAAAAATGCTAGAAAATAAATAGCATTTGCTATTTGGTATACACATTTCACACAATAACATTTAACAAAATTTGATAGTGTTACTGTTTTTAGCTTAGACTAAAGCTGAGAAACGTTAGATCATCTACAATTGTTTGATTCTACTCACAGTCTTAGTGTTAAAGAAATAAATGGATACATAATTGCATGTGGAAAAACTTAAATTTCCATAGAAACAGATACTTTACACCCCCCGTTGCAAATATAACTGCATTTTAATTGCAGTCACACCAGAACACATTATCTTATCCTCTCGTTATCTAAGTCAGCCAGGTGCATTAGTTGCACATTATTTAGATATGGATATTGAATGAAATAGCTTTGTGGTGACTAAATATTTGGTTTATTTTTTATTTTTTCATCAATGGTCTTTTGGACTACAGTTAGACTCTGTTTAAGTAACTCTGTGTCATGATATGACCTCTTTAAGATATCTTCCAGTGGAGAGCAGACATTTCTGTCAGCACGTCTGTATTTTGTAGACGTAACAGAGCAGATCTTGTGCCTAAATCCATAGCTGATGCTTCCAGTCACAGGAAGCTGAGTCAGTAAATCTGTTGATTGCAGGAATGCTGTGGCGCACTGAATGATCTCTCTTTGATATTATTTCCTTTTGTTGCATTTCAATTAGTACAAAAACAGTCCTTCAGTCTCCATCTGTGTAGCCACATGATAAATTAAGTGAATAAACAGACGCAGTATTTTGTGGGTTTCATAGTTTCCACACCCTGCTGTCTCAGTGAGGATCTGCTGGCAGGGGAACATGGGAAATATTCTGGCCAGTGCTGTGCTATGGTAGATACATTAGCATGTTAGTGTAGGCCTGTGTGTGTGTAGAGCTGTGCTGTGCTCCTCCCTGTCTCGTCTGTGACATCCTGTAGGGAAAGAGCTGTGAATGGCCGTTTGGAGTGTGTGCAGTGCAATAATGCTACTATATCATTGTCCTTTTTTTATGAAAGTGTGCATGTGATTTGAGGTGGATGTGTGTTAATAAATGTGCATGTGTATGTGAGTGCTTATAATTTCCTGAGTGTGTATTTATAGTTGCCCCAAAAAGTATTTGGACACTTAAGCAACACTTCAGTTGATCAAACCAGATATCATTTAATTTAAAGTGAGAGCACAAAAAAATCTTTAAAAAATATTGGTTAATTAAAATATAACTGAAATAAAATATTATATATTATATGAAAATTAAACTGTAAAAACTTAAATGAAAATAAAATGAAATTTAAAATAAAAGTCAAGTTGAAGTGCTAAAGTTACTATAACTGGAAAAAGTAAAGCTAAATACAAAAAAAACCCTAAAACATTTAAAAATCACATAACAAACTTACTAAAGTGAATATAAAAACTGAAAATATAAAACTAGAAGCTAATTCAAAATATTAATAAATATTAGAAAATATAAATAACACTGATATTGTTATATTATTTTAATATATTGCAAAGATATTCAGACAAGTGTGACTTAAGTGTCCAGAAATGTCAATGGTTTTGTGGTCTGTGAATGTCTGATCTTGTTTTCTCTGTTTCAGTGTCATGTCGCTGGGGTTCTGGGCAGCTCTTTGCTTCGCTGTGATAAACTGGACCAGTCTGAAGTGAAGAACATATTAATGTGCTTCCTGCACGTGTTAAAGAGCATGTCTGAAGGTACACACACACACACCTGAGATTATATAAGCCTGCTTCATTGTAGTTGTCTGTTGTTTGACCGTCGCATTTGCTGCGTGTTAGATGCTCTGTTCAACTACTGGAATAAAGCTTCACCCACAGAACTGATGAACTTCTTCAGTCTGCTAGAGTAAGTGTTGCACTTCACACCTGCACCTCCACAGCACATACACACACACACACACACACACACACACTCCTGGCTCATCATTCATTTCTCATCTGATTTTAGAGTGTGTCTTCATCAGTTCAAATACATGGGAAAGAGACACATTGCAAGGTAATGTCTTTATTTCTTTATATCTTTTTTTATAAACATATTTATTAATTTTGCACATATTTATAATAGTAGAATATAAATATGTCATAATATATAGAAATATAGGTAGCACTTTACAATGAGGTCCTAAAAAACTAACTTTAAATGAGCAATATATCAGTGTTTATTGATCTGCATTAATGTTGGTTAATAAAAATACAATTGTTAATTTTAGCTCAGATCCATTAAATAATATTAACAGATACTTTTGATTTTAATCATGTTTTTGCGAATGTCGACACTAACTAAGATTAATAAATGCTCTAGGGGTGTTTTTCATTGTTTTTCATGTCTAGTTCATGTCCAGTTGTAGTTAATGTTAACAAATGAAACCCTATTGTAAAGTACCCCAGCGTATAATGTTATAAATAAATAATATATAAATAATGTTTCATAATAGTATTTTTTGACCAAGTAACTATCCAGAAAACTGATGAGTTAAGCACCACTAAATATATGTTTCTGCTGTTGGCCAACATGTTTTATAGATATGTTATATATATATATATATATATATATATATATATATATATATATATATATATACATTTTATAGAAAGATATAAAGATTTTATAGAAACTCGTATTAGACAACTACTACCAATTATCACAGAAGATTTATTTTTTGTCAGTGAGTGTTTAATGAGCTCATAATAGAAGCTTCTGAAGTTCATGTTACATTTGACTCTGTCATCAGGACTCTGGAGGGATCCGGGCCGGTGGTTCACGAGCGCCGCTCTCAGACTCTTCCTGTGTCCCGCAGCAGGACAGGAGCCCTACATATGAGACTGCAACAGCTCAACAGCCTGGACAACTCCTACACCTACAACCACAGTGAGACACACACACAAATCCAGCTATTACATCTGCAGCTCTCTTTAGTCTTTGAATAAAAGACAAGAAATGAAAGCTTCCTACTATTTTAACATTTAATGTTGAAAGAATTGGACTTAATTTATGAGATCAAATGAAATAAAAAAAATTTTTTAGACAAAATTAATGAAAATTAGCCAAGAAATGTCTTCAGCCTCAGGCCATCCAAGATGTAGATGAGTTTGTTGCTTCATCAGAACAGATTTGGAGTCCAAATAGCTGATAAAAACATCACAATAATCCACACCACTCCAATTCATCAGTTAACATCTTGTGAAGTGAAAAGTGTTGTAATAAAGCTTTGTAATAAACAAAACCATCATTAGGATATTTTTACTTCAAACTGTCGCTTCTGGCTGAAATATAAATCCATAATAACACTTCCTCCAGTGAAAAACGTAATCCCTCGTTGTTTTATCACTGTCATGTTTGTTTAGAGCTGTTTTCGCTCTAGACAGTGCTTGATCTGAGAAAATGTATCTTGACGAGACGAGATGACTTTTCAACTGGAGAAAGCAATATTATGGATAAAGTATTTTAGCCGGAAGCAATGGTTTGAACTTACTTATACATCTTAATGATGGATTTGTTTAGTACAAACAAACAGCTTTTCACTTCGCAAGATGTTAATTGATGGACTGGAGTGTTGTGGATTACTTGTGGATTATTGTAATGTTTTTATCAACTGTTTGGACTCTCATTCTGACGGCACCCATTTACTGCAGAGGATCCATTGGATGAGCAAGTGATGTAATGCTACATTTACATTTTACATTAATTCATTTAGCAGACGCTTTTATCCAAAGCGACTTACAATTGGGGAACACATCAAGCGATACATCTTAAAGAGGGAAATAGACACAGGAAGTGCTCGTAATACCAAGTTTCAAGCATTGTTCAAATAAGTACAAGCTAGACAGGGAAAGATTAAAGAAAAGAGAAAACAAAGTTTGTTTGTTTGTTTGTTTTAGGATGAAGTCAAATAGTGACGAAAGAGATTAGTTTTCAGCTGTCACTTGAAAATTGTCAGGGAATCATCATTCCGGATAGGGGTGGGAAGTTAATTCCACCAGCCAGGAACGGTGAACGAAAATGTTCTAGAAAATGATTTTGTGCCTCTCTGTGATGGTACCACGAGGTGTCGCTCACTAGTGGATCTCAGACTTCTGGAGGAAATGTAGCTGAGCCTGTGGCTGTTCTGTATGCAAGCATCAATGTCTTGAACTTGATGCGAGCCACAACAGGTAGCCAGTGCAAGGAGATAAAGAGAGGTGTGACGTGGGCTCTTTTGGGCTCGTTGAAGACCAGTCATGCCGCTGCATTCTGAATCATTTGTAGAGGTTTGATTATGCATGATGGAAGTCCAGCCAGAAGAGCATTGCAGTAGTCCAGCCTAGAAATGACAACGGCCTGGACAAGAAGTTGTGCAGCATGCTCCGTTAGGAAGGGCCTGATCTTTCTGATGTTGTGGAATGCAAACCTGCAAGATAGAGCAGTTTTTCAATTTGGTCTTTGAAAGTCAGCTGGTCATCAAAGATTACACCAAGATTTCTGACCGAACATGATGGGGTAATTGTTGATTAACCTAACTGGATGGTGAAGTCATACTGTAGAGTTGGAGTGGCAGGGAAGACAAGGAGCCCAGTCTTTGCCAGATTGAGCTGTCGGTGATGTTTTTTCATCCATGCCGAGATATCCGGCAGGCAGCCTGATATCCGTGCAGTTAATGTTGGATCATCTGGTTGAAATGAAAGATAGAGCTGTGTGTCATCAGCATAGCAATATTAGGAGAAACCATGTGCCTGTATGATGGGACTCAGTGATGTAGTGTATATGGAGAAGAGGAGGGGTCCAAGAACTAATCCCTGAGGAACCCCAGAAACCAGTTGATGTGCTTTGGATACCTCCCCTCCCCAGGCCACCCTGAAAGACCTACCAGTGAGAGAGGATTCAAACCAGCGAAGTGGAATCCCTGTGAAGCCCAGTGATGAGAGGGTGGACAGGAGGATCTGATGATTCACCGTGTCAAAAGCGGTAGATAGATCCAGCAAAATAAGAACTGATGATTAGTAATCAGCTTTTGCAGTCCGCAAAGCTTCAGTGGCTTGAGAGTAGTGCAGTCTCAGTTGAATGGCCACTCCTGAAATCTGACTGGTTAGCTTCCTGTTGGCTATTCTGTGAAAGAAATAATGATACCTGGTTAAAAACAACTTGTTTGAGTGTTTTCACTATGAATGGAAGGAAAGAGACAGGTCTGTAGCTATCTATAAGTGAAGTGTTTCATGTAGGATTTTTGAGCAGTGGGGAAAGTGCTGTGAGGAGAGATGCTAGAGTTCTCCAAAACTGTTCCAATGAAGAAACAAACTCATCTCTAATAATTTCTTTAAGACAAATTTAATGGAATTTATAGGCAAATCTCAATAAATTCAAATGTTAACAGCATTAAATCTATTGACAGCCACTCAACATTCTCATTTAATTTCATTCACAGTTATTTGTTTTACTCATTTATTATAATTCTGACCTCACAGCACATAGAGCAGCTCTCAGATCAGCTGATATAAGACCCTTCCACATTTGTTTGTGTGTGTGTTTCTAGATTACAGTCATTCAGATGCTGATATGTTGAATCAGTCTCTGTTGGAAGGAAATATTGCCACAGAAGTTTGTCTAACAGTTTTGGACACACTGAGCATCTTCATCATGGGCTTTAAGGTCAGAAATCAGCCATAATCATCATCATCATCACAATCACCTGCAATCATGAGTGGTGTTTGTTCACTTTATTCCTCACTGATAACAGTGTGTGTTTATATGTGTGTTTGCTCTCAGACTCAGCTGAGTTTGGATCATGGCCACAATCCCCTCATGAAGAAAGTCTTTCAGGTTCATCTCTGCTTCCTACAAATCAACCAATCAGAGACGGCCCTCAAACAGGTCTTCACTTCTCTTCGCACTTTCATCTACAAGGTGAGTGTGACAATAGAATAAGCACATAAATCAATAGCTACTAAAGGGACAGTCCATCCAAAACTGAAAAATCTGTAATCATTTAATAAGGCCCTATATGATTTTATATGAGTGGAAAATACAGATAGAATCCAGTCATAAATTGCATAATGTCACAGAATTTGGCAAATTTTGGATGAATAAATCAAAAGTGGGGTTGTACAATTAATCAAATTGCAATATGTACTATTGTCTGTGAAAATTAAACTGTGAAAGATTGATATTTAAATCTGGAGTGTGCATTTCTGTATGTCTCTGTGTGAGTGTTGCAGTACAATAATATTGTACTACTATACAACATTACACAATGATAATAATAATGAAATTATTAAACCCTTTTTTAAAGGAATATTTTAGTGTTTTAATTTTCATTTTTAACAGTAAACTTCTGTTGTTCAGCACTTTGTTTGCCAAAAAATAAAACAACTTGTTGAATTTTCATTGATAATATTTGAAAAGGTTAAAAGATTATTTAAAAAAATTAAATTGTTAATGTTTTATGCTTTCATTTGATTACCCCCATTGTTGATACTAAATGTGTATTAAATCCAAGTAAATTAAAACTGAAAATTAGAATTTATTTTTTTAAATCTTAATGTCAAAATGTTAAGTTTTATAAATTCAATTTATTAGTCATGCTTTTTGATCTGACTTAATTGAAATCCAGACAATTTAAAACAGAAAATAAAGAATTTGGCAAAAAATAAAACAATTTGGGGGAAATAATAAAATCCAATTTGTAAAAAAATAAAATGCATTTCATAGGGCTCTAATTTACTTACCCTCATGTCATTACAAATTATGAAGAATGTTCATGCTGCTGTTTTCCTGTTTTCTTTCATGTGTGTGTCCAGTTTCCATGTACGTTTTTCGAGGGCCGTGCGGATATGTGTGCATCTTTCTGCTATGAGATTCTGAAGTGCTGTAACTCCAAACTGAGCTCCATCCGCAGCGACGCAGCTCATCTGCTCTACTTCCTGATGAAGAGCAACTTCGACTACACTGGACGCAAATCCTTCGTCCGCACACACCTGCAGGTGGAAAAATGCCACATTTATCATATGACGCTGAAGTCACAGTGTTTGGATATGTCTGGATTATTTCATCCCGTCTTTACAGATTCGATGTTTGTGATTCCTCAGGTGGTGATTGGCGTCAGTCAGCTGATCGCTGATGTCATCGGAATAGGAGGGACGAGGTTCCAGCAGTCGCTGTCAATCATCAACAACTGTGCCAACAGTGACAAAACTATCAAAGTTGGTTCATTTTATGTACACTCACATGCAAACACTAGATCCTGAAACAAAGATCAGATGTGTCTGATTACAGTAGAAGTGATTTAGTTTTTGGGGACAGACAACATTCTATTATGCTTGATTTTTCAAAGAGTAGGACCCAAAAGTATTGACATTTATTGGTTGGGATTTAAAATGTAACGTGTCTTGGAAATAAACAGGTAGTTTTAGGATTTAGGAAAATCTAAAAATAAATTTTATTTTGCCACTTGCGAACTCTTTTGTACAAATGGTCAGATATCCGAGATGATCCTTTAAACGGACTAATAAAAATAAGAAATATAATATATTATATTATAATGTTAAAGTTTGAGGTACGATTTTTTAAATGTTTTTGAAAAGAGCCTCTTAAGCTCATCAATTCTGCATTTATTTGATAAAAAACAGTAATATTGGAAATATTATTACAATTTAATTGTTTTCTGTTTTAATATATGTTCAAATGTAATTTATTCCTGTCTTGCAAAGCATCAATTACTCCAGTGTTCAGTGTCACATGATCTTTCAGAAATCATTTTAATATGCTGATTCACTGCTCAAGAAGCAGTTTTTATTATAGATAATAATAGCTGTGCTGCATATTTTTTTGAAAATAGTACTTTTTTTCAGGATTATTTGAAAAAATGTTTAAAAAAATTGCATATATTTAAAATAGAATAAAAAACGAATTAACCCCAAATTTTTGAACTGCAGTGTTCAAAACTGCAGTATTATAGATAATAATAGCTGTGCTGCATATTTTTTTGAAAATAGTACTTTTTTTCAGGATTATTTGATAAAATGTTTAAAAAAATTGCATATATTTAAAATAGAATAAAAAACGAATTAACCCCAAATTTTTGAACTGCAGTGTGTGTGTGTGTGTGTGTGTAACAACAAATATTACATTAGCAGATTACACAATATAAGCGTTGTCTGTACTGGTCTCAGACTTTTGGACCTCACTAATAACATAAAAAGACATTTTTATGCTTTACAGATTCACTAAAAAAGGGTTTTGGATCATTAGATCCGGATCTAGATGTAGCTTGTTCTGGGGCAAATACAGTTCTACACAGACTCATACTCTGACATTTACACATTCACACACAGTCACTCATCCCCTTGCTTCTCCCTCAGAACACAGCATTCCCATCTGATGTGAAAGACTTGACCAAGAAGATCCGCACTGTTCTGATGGCCACAGCTCAGATGAAGGAGCACGAGAGAGACCCCGAGATGCTGGTGGACCTGCAGTACAGTCTTGCCAAATCTTACGCTAGCACTCCTGAGCTCCGCAAGACGTGGCTGGATAGCATGGCCCGTATCCATGTGAAGAATGGAGACCTCTCTGAGGTACATCACACACAGCCACACACATCGTCATGTATGTTTAACACACTGTGAAGCTCATGTTCTCTGGTTTGGTTCCCTTCAGGCAGCCATGTGTTATGTGCATGTAGCAGCGCTGGTGGCCGAGTACTTGAGGAGGAAAGGTTAGACACACACACACAAACTCTTGTGATGATGCTATTATAGTCTAGGGATTGTCAACTTTAGTCGTATATTATTTCACATAAATCACATAAAAATACTTGTTTATCACTTTAGTAACAGGGTTAAATATTTGCACTACAGTTCAAAAGTTTGGGGCCAGTAAGATTTTTCTATTCATTAAAAAAATCCTGAAAATGTATTACTCTTTCTGCAAAACATTGGAAATAATTAAAAATGTTTCTTGAGCAGAAAATCAGCATATTATATTGATTTCTGAAGTATCATGTGACACTGAAGACTAGAGTAATGATGCTGAAAATTCAGCTTTGATCACAGGAATAAATTTTACACAAAATTTCTGTCTTTACTGTATTTTTAATTAAATAAATGCAGCATTGGTGAGCATAAGAGACTTTTTCCAAAAACATTATCCTTACAAACGATAGATAGATAGATAGATAGATAGATAGATAGATAGATAGATAGATAGATAGATAGATAGATAGATAGATAGATAGATAGATAGATAGATAGATAGATAGATAGATAGATAGATAGATAGATCTTTTTCTCACCTTCTCACCTCCTCATATCTCTCTCTTCCCCATATCTGATGAAGTCCCTGATGATATCAGTTATCACTCAGTATGTTACTCACCTTTTGCTGCAGTTTTAAGAATTAAAACGCTTTATGACCGGACTCACTCCAAACAATTATCTTTCACCTTTTCTACCGGTCATTATCACACATCTGGCTGTTGTCATGTGTCTGTTTTTTAAATGGCATTGCTTCAGGAAAACTCTGTCTCTCCCAGTGTGAATTGTAATGGTTGTTTGTGTGTTTGTGTAGGCACATTTAAACAGGGCTGTACTGCATTCAGAGTGGTCACACCGAACATCGACGAAGAAGCGTCCATGATGGAAGATGTGGGGATGCAGGATGTTCACTTTAATGAGGTGAATATCTGTCTTAAAGCCAACAAACCATTCGTTCAAATCAGAGGAGAAACAAATAGTCATGATGCTGAGCAAAAACAAATTCACACAGTATAACAGATGGAGCAATGAGAAGCCACCTTTTACAGTAGCTGGTATCAGAAGTAGAATGCAAGAGAAGCCAGTTCAAGACTGAATTTGAGAAATTAAAAAAAAACGTAATTGGGAGGGCAGAATGTCACATTCAAAGGTCAGCAGCAACAACAGTGATAAATTAAGTGATATTAGATCCATAAAGTGCTTGATTCATTTTGAGAATGACTGAATTTGTATTTCTTATGCGCATGAGACGAGTAAAGAGCACTGCTGCAGAAATATATCTCACGAGTCATGATTTCCTACATATATATATATTTTACTAATACATACCGGTAACCTCGGTATGAATAACTCCATTATTTTTCATATAATTCATAACCCATTCTATTAAAAACACATTGAATATCCATATCTGATTCTCCAGGTACAATGTGAATTGTCTGAATGCAAAACTGCTGTGTGGCGTTAATCAATCACGGCAAATAATGTATTTGATGTTTAATATTTAATTTTGAAGTGGAAGATTTTAGACCAGTAAGATTTCACTTGAGGCAGGGCTATCATATTTTGATCAACAAAATGACTTGCAGGTTAAGATACAGCATTATAGAATGTCAGTGTTGATTTAGTTTAATATTAGTACAGTAAAAGAGGGAAGCAATAAACTAATGTCCATGTAACTGATGGTGGTTATCAGTGAGCTTATCTCCACTTTGACTGATACTCAGCCATCATTTCTGCACTTTGACTGAGAGATAAAACAGTAATAAGATTAAACAACAGGTTTATTTAGTTAACCAAAACATACATAAACATTTCCATAACTGAAAATAAAATCAAATATATATATAAAAAATTATATATATTAATAATTATTAATATATATAAATAATTATTATTATTATTATTTCAGCTAGTTTCCAAAGGGAAAGGGAAGTGGTGTGTGGCCAAGTATGGTGACCCATACTCAGAATTTGTGGTCTGCATTTAACCCATCCAAGTGTACACCCAGTAGTGAACATACACCCGGAGCAGTGGGCAGCCAATGCTGCGGCACCCGGGGAGCAGTTGGGGGTTTGGTGCCTTGCTCAAGGGTCTCACCTCAGTCGTGGTATTGAGGGTGGAGAGAGTGTTGGTTATTCACTCGAACCCACGACCTACCGGTTACAAGTCCGACTCCCTATCCATTAGGTCACGACTGCCCACAACGCTTCACATTTTTGTTTAGTTTAACTTGATGTACTAAAATGACTAAAACTAAATCTGAAATGTAAAAAATAATAAAAATGACAAACATAAAAAAATAAGTGAAACTTTTAATAATAAAATGAATAAAAAATGAAAAGTTTAATAAAAAATTCAAAATACAAAAACAGAAACAAACGCAAAACGTTTAATAAAAAAAATTGTACTTAAATGATACTAAAATTACACCTGAAGAAAATGTGATTAATGAGCAAAAATTATGAAGAAAAGTGAATTTAGTCACAAATTGAGCATAGATTACATTTGCATTTATGTTATGTGGAGACATTCAGTGAGGCTTAAGCAAAACTAAATACTTTTGTTTTCACTGTATGCTAAAATATCTTTGTATGTATATGTATGTAAGCATGTGTTTGTCTTTGTGCGTCATAGGATGTCCTGATGGAGCTTTTGGAAGAATGTGCTGATGGTTTATGGAAAGCAGAGCGTTATGAGCTCATCTCTGACATCTACAAACTCATCATTCCCATTTATGAGAAACGCAGAGATTTTGAGGTACAGCTGTAACACACACTGCAGAATAAAAAGGAGTGTATTTTAAATGTCTAAGGGTGTGTTACCTGACACTTAAGTTTATCCAAGCTTTTACTAAAAGTATACGCATCAGTACAGAAATTGAAACTCCGATGTTTTTTGTAAACACTGTCGTCTGTTTGTGGCAGAGACTGGCTCACCTCTATGACACCCTGCACCGTGCCTACAGTAAGGTCACAGAGGTTATGCACACGGGCAAGCGCTTGCTGGGAACATATTTCAGAGTAGCGTTCTTCGGTCAGGTGAGTCTCATCAGCTTCACTCATCATTTCTTTATCAGGACGAGCTTTGTAATGACTCTTTATTGTGTCTTTATTTATCTGTCATATGATTCATGTTTCTTCTGGTTTACCGTCTGAAGGCAACGGTAAGTCTTGTGTGTTTGAGTTGAACATTCTGTGGCCCAACACGGACTACTGGATTTCTATGCTCATATTTTATCTTCAGCTTTGGGTGTAAAAAAAATTATTAATGGGATTTCGAAGCCTCCAACGTATAAACATTACAATCTGGTATGGTAAATAAAAAATAAAGAAACAAACAGTATTGCCCTGCTGACAGAAACTTTGAGTTTAGTTGCATTGCTGGCTCTTGGTGTGCTTACTTGCATCTGCAGCTGCTGCACTGATTTTCTTAAATCTGTTTGTGTGTGCAGATATGCGTGTTTTGCATTTGGTTGGTAACCCATAACACGTCCATGAACTTTTTTTGATCAGCATCAAGATTTTTAGGTTAAAATTGACAGCATATGAATACATAACCCTTGCAAAAAAAGAAGTAAAAGACTGAACTCGCAGATAATATACTATTAATGAAATAAAAGGCCATGAATGATTCTTAACTTTAAGTAGACTTTTTTAAAAAGTGCACTTTGCAATATCAGAGGTTTACTTCAAAGGACATTTTAAATCATTGTTTTAATAATCTTTTTTCATGACTTCAAGTGCACTTATTTTGATGCGTGACAAATACCAATATTAAATTTAAATTATTATAAATGCTTGTCAGTACAGTTATTAATTATGAAATTAAGTCCTACAAACTTAAGTGGGTCAAAAAAAGTTTAGCTAATTGCATTTAATATAAATTTAAACTATAATACATTTTCATTTAATTGCAATTACATTTGGTTAAGTGTCCAAAATTTTATGTATGTATATTATTTTTTTATGCTGAAGTCCATTACTTTTACTTTTTCATGGTAAGTGTATGTCACAACTTTTTGGCCAGTGATAGGCTTAGATTCAGTGATTTGGATACAAAAAACATACTTTTAAGGCCATTTTTGTAATGACTTTCAGTATTTACTTATCTGCCACAATATGTAATGTCTTTTGGCAGCAATAGCTGGCATGTTGTGCTATCTGATTGATTTTTTTTTATTTTTTTTAGAGCCCTAAAAAAAAGTTACTTGCAAATGCATTTTAAAACAGTCAGCTTCCAAAATGTATTTTAAACCAACTGCCTATATTCTTTTATGTGAAATGATTACCAGTACTTAAGACTTACACAGTATGTCCTGGTACTCCTGTAACTTTGAAGATTAGCTATAACACCATTTTCTAAACCTGTTTCTCTGTTCAACACAACTCAAGAACTGGTGAAAAATGAATTTCCGACTAAAATGGGCACTTAGTTAAACAACTGAAGTGTGTTTCTGACTGTGTGCAGTCATTGATGAGTTGTTTCTGTCGCTGTGGTGGTTTGTGTCTCTAGCAGTACCAGTGTAATGACTCTGAGATGAACGAGGTAAACTCAACATTAGTTCTGCGTGTGTGTTGTGCTGTGGAAGTCATCATAATCCCTGTTTAATAATTAGGATTAATGATCAACACTCTACAGTTTTTATACTTTTCAGTATTTCCAGAGGAGTGTTGAAAATAGTTGCGTCCTGTGACTAACTTTGTGTTCAAAAATTAGTAGGCGTGTAGCCTAATTTGGTTTCAGTGGATTCTTCTGATTGAGTCAGATTTGCTTGTTCTTTTAGGGGTTCTTCGAGGATGAAGACGGTAAAGAATACATATATAAGGAGCCCAAATTCACCCCTCTGTCTGAGATCTCTCAAAGACTCCTTAAACTGTATTCAGACAAGTTTGGAGCTGAGAATGTCAAAATGATCCAGGATTCTGGCAAGGTACGAAATGTCCAGTTACGGTTTTATATAACCTGACTTTTGATTATCAGAAAAAAGTCTGATTCACATTACAACTTCTACCAACTTTCTGGTCAAGAAACACCAACTTAGACAGGAAGAGATTGACAGATCTGTCAAACATATTTTTATGTAAAGTTTAGGGGTGAGTAAACCTGAAATCACATACAGTATATCATATATAAATAACACATATACAGTATATGCATTACCTTTCAAAAGTTTGGAGTTAGTAAGATTTTTTCTTTTTTTATAATTATGACGTATACAGTCATGGCCAAAAATATTGGCACCCTTGGTAAATATGATCAAAGAAGGCTGTGAAAATTAATCTGCATTGTTAAAAATTCACAAAAATCTAACCTTTCATTTGATAATAAGAATTTAAAATGGGGGGAAATATCATTATGAAATAAATGTTTTTCTCCAATACACGTTGGACACAATTATTGGCACCCCTAGAAATCTTATGAGTAAAATATCTCTGAAGTATATTCCCATTCATATTCACAATTTTGAGCACTCCAGGGTGATAATGAACATGAAATTATCCAGCCATGGCTTCCTGTTTCACAGAAATATAAATAGGAGGGAAAACAAAGCCCAAATTCCCTTAATCATCCATCACAATGAGAAAAACTAAAGAATATATTTCTGATGTGCAGCAAAAGATAATTGAGCTTCACAAATTAGTGAAGTGGCTGTAAGAAAAGAGCTAGAGCAGTGAAAATTCCCATTTCCACCATCAGGGCAATAATTAAGAATTTCCAATCAACATAAAATGTTACGAAACTGCCTGGAAGAGGATGTGTGTTTATATCATCCTAATGCACAGTGAGGAGGAGAGTTTGAGTGGCTAAAGACTCTCCAAGGACCACAACTGGAGAATTGCAGAAAAAAAGTCTCGGGGTCAGAAAACCTTAAAAAAAATTGTCAAGCAGCCCCTACATCACCAACAATGCATATTAATTTTCACAGCCTTCTTTGATCATATTTACCAAGGGTGCCGCTATGTTTGGCCATGACTGTATATGTGTTTTTCTAGAAGATTTGAGAGATTTTAAGATGGGAATATTTATGTTTGCCATGAGATGTAGAAGTCCAGACATATTTAACCAGCATTAAACAGTGTAGTTTAACTAGCACTACAACTATAACTGCCTTTAAGCTAAAGCTGCATTACTGTTCGGTGTAGATTAATCCGAAGGATCTGGACTCTAAATACGCCTACATCCAAGTGACTCATGTCACCCCGTTCCTGGAGGAGAAGGAGCTGCTGGAGAGAAAAACAGACTTTGAGAGGAGCCACAACATCCGTCGATTCGTCTTTGAGATGCCATTCACCGTTTCAGGCAAAAAACAGGGCGGAATAAAGGAACAGTGCAAACGCAGGACTATACTCACCAGTGAGTACACACACTTACACACTGCATACTGAATAAACTGTTTTACAGTTATTCGATCCTCCCAATCACAAAGTACAGGCCTGATCTTCACAGAGCAGATCCAGACAGCCTTTGTGTCTCGGATTTAATGCTCAGCGTACATGTCAAATTTTTCAGGACTGTTTGAAAACATCTCGTGAATTCATTTGAGTGAATGTCTAAAGCGAGTAAAGCTGGAGTCTTGACAAAGAAGCAGCTCAAATATAAGAATCATATTCATACACTTGTTAATTATTTAATGGTTTTCACTTAATGGTTTCACTTTCACCATTTAATGAGCAAAAAATGACTGCATTTGTAATGTGTTAGCTTTATGGTTGTTAACTTAATGTGTAAATCTTCTGTTCTTTCTCTTCATCTCTCAGCCACGCATTGTTTCCCGTATGTGAAGAAGCGGATCGCGGTGATGTATCAGCACCATGTGGATTTGAACCCCATTGAGGTGGCGATTGATGAGATGAGTAAGAAGGTGCTGGAGATCAGACAGCTGTGTTCCTGCAGTGATGTGGACATGATCCAGCTGCAGCTCAAACTACAGGGCAGCATCAGCGTGCAGGTACACACACAAACACATGACCTTATGCACAGTGAGTTTTATAATGTCATGTGACATCTGTAAACCTGTCTTTCGCTCTCTCTTCAGGTAAATGCTGGGCCTCTTGCTTATGCCAGAGCTTTCCTGGATGACGCCAGCACTAAGAAATACCCTGACAACAAAGTCAAACAGCTGAAAGAAGTTTTCCGGTAAAACACACACTTCAGTCTCTGAGCATGAGACTTTCTGAGCACCTCTTTCATCTAAAAATATTTTAAACAACATTGCATACCTGTACAATGCAATATATACAGGGTTTTTTTTTTTTTTTTAAGAAATTCATATTTTTATTCAGCAGTGTTACATTAAATTAATCAAAACGGACAGTATAGACATTCATTTCAAATAAATGCAGTTCTTCTGAAATTTGTATTTATCAAAGAATCCTGATAAAATGTCACAGTTTCCACAGAAATAAGCAGCGGTTTTCATTATATTTTAATATGTATTGAACAAGAAAACAGTTATTTTAAATTGCAACAATATTTCTCAATGTTACTTTTTTTGCTGAATTTTTTTTTTTTTTTACTTTTAATCTTACAGACTCTTATATGCAATATATAATAATGAGCTCACATTAAACTACTATTAAACTTCAAAACAGCTCAGATCCTATGAAATAACACAAAAACACTAGTATGTGAACATGGGAATTATGTTACCTGAATTATGCAATTTTTAATTTAAGTAAATCGAATCTTAAATCTAATTTTTGTGCTTTCTCAAAATAGCCACCTTTGTCTAGAATCTAAAGACAAATACACATTTGATTCTGACCTGAGGCGGCTGTCGGTTACTTTCGTTTTGTTGTTTATGTTGTTTAGTTGCTTCTTTCCTGAGTCTTGAACTGGTTACATACGTTTTCTTTAAATCATCCTGGCGACTCATTTTTTAAGTCTCGTCGCGACCCAGGGTTTGAAAACCACTGGTCTAGATTACAGCTCTGCACTAAATTATTTTGTCAATAAATTCATACATAGAAAAAAATGTATATGTGCCCACACATTGACTGGTATTTCAATTGAAATCTGCGATTGTGTGTATTTGTGTGGTGTTTTGCAGGCAGTTTGTGGAGGCGTGTGGTCTTGGTTTAGGTGTTAATGAGCGTCTGATTAAAGAAGATCAGCAGGAGTATCATGACGAGATGAAGGCCAACTACAGAGATCTCACTAAAGAGCTGTCCGCCATTATGCATGAGCCTGTAAGACACACAAACACACTGACCTAAAAGGCATAGTTCACCCAAAAATGAAAATCATGACAGTTTTGATTTTTGGGTGAATCCCTTTAAACTTTCAGATACTTATGTATAATGTCTTTTCGTGCTTTTTTTAATCTCTCCATTTCTTTTCCTCTTTTGCGGTCATGGTCAGACTGAATGGTAAATTATTTGTTACTGAAATATTCTTAAAACCTGGAATCTGCAGTCACAGAAACCCACAGGATTCACACACACATCATTAGCACTGCATTCTACACATTCTATTTTACATAATGCTTTCTGCTATCTATGAAACGCTCATCTCCATTTAAAATGATGTTTTTTTTCTGAATTATAAGAAAGCTCCCATTTCATATAGGGGGAAATCATGAAAATGCAACAAATTATGTCTGTTTGATGTAATTTTATTATAGCTACTGTTACCTGATGCTTTTTTGTTGCTTCAAAATTTAGTGAATAATATTCAGTAGTATTTTCATTGTTAACAACAAACCGCACATGTATCCTTAGAAATGAATCATGTAAAATAATATTGTCTGATAATATGACTGATCACAGTTACTATGCAGGATTGGTTAGTAAAGTTTAACAAAAGGAAAACTGCAACACTATGAGAGCACAAATTTCTGTAGATTTGACCCCACAATCATTGAAGAAAATGTGAAGAACCATTTCAATTTGTGTTTGTTTTGTCCTGTCCTGTCTGTATTTATATTTTTTATTTGAAAATATTATTTGTTTTGTCTTGTTTTTGTCTTTTTTGTTTTGTCTTGTTTTTGTCTTTTTTTGTTTTGTCTTGTTTTTGTCTTTTTTGTTTTGTCTTGTTTTTGTCTTTTTTGTTTTGTCTTGTTTTTGTCTTTTTTGTTTTGTCTTGTTTTTGTCTTGTTTTTGTCTTTTTTGTTTTTGTAAATGCAAAGCACTGTTCAGATTCCATGTGGCTTTCATACTGAAGTGTTGCATTATGATTTTTGATCATTCTTCTTCTTCCTCTCTTTTTCCTTCTCCGTCTCCATAGATCAGTCCAGTGGATGATGGGATGCGCAGTCCTCTTCCAGATTCACTGCACATCTTCAATGCCATCAGCGGGACGCCCACTGCCGCCACTATCCAGGGCCTGCCAAACTCCTCCTCAGTGGTGTGAACCTGACCCCTGCAGTGACCTTATTACCCTTTCACCTTTCATTTCACACCTCCACCCGCACTACACCTCTCCAGACGTCATGAAGATGTTTCTGTATGATCTGTATGTTTCTGCCTCATCAAGGGGATTTCACCTACTGTTTCCTGTGGAGACTTGATCAAAAACTGTATTTTATTTTTGGCCATTTTGCCAGTTTTATTACTAGCCGTAGTAAAGAGAGCAGATAAGATAGGGAGAATGGGTCCGAAAATGATGCAAGCCTGATTCAATCTTGCGCCCCCCATGCAAGCACTGCATTCAACGTGTGCTAACATCCAAACTATGACTCTGACTGCAACGGCTTTTACATATTATAAATATCTGCATCCTCTGCGTCATTCTTTATTGTTTTATTTTGTATTACTTGTTCAAGCTCAGATTTTCATTTTTTGAATGACGGACTGGAGTCTATTTGCTCTGCTGGCTCGCTGTCTGAGACGCGCCTGATGTTGCGCATCGAGTTTAAACCGCCACCAGCATCAGACGGGTTTAAAGCTGTCATATGTGAGCTATGTGTCTATGAGTGTGTTTGTGCAGCAGACGCACATTGAGTGGGTGTGGCATTCGAGTGATGAGGTCAGCTCTTTCACGGGATGTGCGGCGGAGCTTGTGCAGACACAAATGATAATGTTCAACTATATTATCAGTTATCAAATATTTTTATACTGTGGGACAGCTGAATGTGATATTGTTTTGTATCTGTATTTAACAGTCTTTGCTCTGCTGTATTTAAACTGGTATTGTCCCTAATGCTTTGAATAAAATCTCACACAATTCTCAAATACTCGTTCAGTTGTTGTTGTTTTATTTTAAAAAACATTGCCAGATTTTTAGCCATCATTAATTACCATAATTATATTGTGTTTTATCTAGGCTTTCGAATGTTGTTTTGTCTTTTGGTTGTTGTTTTGTTAATGTGTTTTGTCTTTTCGATTCTGTTGTTTGTTTTGTCTTGTTTAGTTTTGTTTTGTCTTATTTTTATTTTATTTTTATTTTTTTGTCGACTTATCTTGGGTATTGTTTTTTTGTTGTTTTGTCTTGTTTTTTATTGTCACGTTTTATTTTTTGCTTTGTTTAGTTTTTTATCTTGTTTTTTTGTCTTGCCTTTAGTTTTTGTTTTGTCTTTTTGAAACTCCTATCGGTGACAGAATGGAGAAAAATACCTTGGGAGAACCAGGCTCAGTCGGGGCGCCAGTTCTTCTCTGGCCAGACGAACCAGCAGTTTAATTCCAGGCTGCAGCAAAGTTAGTTTGAGCAGAGGACTGGTTCCTGTAGTCTTATCCTGATGGCCGTCTAGAAGACAAGGTCTTCACTGGGGATCTGTCTCTGGGGCTCATCTAGTTGTCCTGGTCTCCGCTGGCATTCAGGGCTGTAGAGGTCATCTCTAGGTCCTGATCCACCATCTGGGCTGGATACGGACTTGTGTATTTTTTGTTTTGTTTTATCTTGTTTTTTGTTAGTCATGTTTTATTTGTTATTTTTTTATCTTGTTTTTTGTCTTTTCTTTATTTTTTTGTTTTGTCTTTTTTGTCATTTCTCAATTTTTATTTTTTGTTGTCTTTTTTTTCTGTTGTTTTGTTTGTTGTCTTTTTTTTCACATCCTATTTTTGGTTAGTCTATTTTTGTTGTCTTGTCTTATTTTTGATTTTTCCTTTTTTGTCATGTCTTATTTTGTATATCGTCTTGTTTAATTTTAGTTTTGTCTTGTCTTATAGTTTTGTTTTGTCTTTTGTCTTCCGTTTTTTGTTTTGTCTTTTATGTTTGTTTGTCATGTATTTCTGTTTTGTCACTTTTTTGACATTTTTTGTTTTTTATTATGTTTCTTTTTTGTCTTTAGTTTTTTTTTTTTTTTTGCTTTGTTTTTTGTTTGATCCAAAGATTTGAATTGATTTAATGTTACTTCTTCTATAATCCACTATAAACGGTGTAGAAACACAATGTGAGCAGATGTTTTACCCTATGGACCCCTGAGTATTATCTATCACTCTTGCTCTTGTTTATGTCATAAAGCAGACAGGACACAGTCCGTGCTAATAAGACACACACCTGTTCTAGGTGCCCTTACTCAGATGTCCTGTCCTGGCCAGGTCTTTTCTCACACAGGTGTCCAGCAGGTCACACACACATACACACACTCCTGCTGCCAGTATGCCAGGTGAGGGTCTTGAGTGTGAAAAACTGTTTACATCCACAGAAATGATCATTACTATTTGTGTGATGTTGCATGTGAACTAAAAGATGATAAATCCCACAGACGAAAAGATGGACGAGACGAAGAAAAAAGTAAGATTTTTTTATATGATTTTAATTTTATGAAATAATCCTGCAATGATTAAGGCCTTTATTTTCTAATAACTGTTATTTTATGGACTACATATTTCTCATTTAGACAGCTACCGTGAGTAAATGTATTAACTTATCAAAGTGATAATCTCAATGACTCTGATAATGCTCTTTACATCTTGAATAACGCCACTATACGTTTTTTTTGTTGTTGTAGTTTGTTTGTTTTTTTTCAATCCTGGCTTGCTTCTTGCATATTGCAAATATGGTATATTTGAGCAATTAATAATAGCAACAAAAAAGCTTGCACAAAGAAATAATATTAGCCTACAACATATGTAATATATACTCTGTACTCTATACTCTGTAGTAGATATTCTCTCTCTCTCTATATATATAGAATATTCTATAGAATGTAGTAGATATTCTATATACTACAGAACTATGTATTCCATATTATGTATACTACATAAACTATACTGTATGTACACATATATACATATATGCTTACAAATGTTTGCATCTCATGTAGTGTATGTTTATGTATGCTGGTACAGACGGCTGAGGGTTGTGGATATCCAATCAGCATTTTCTTTATTGTGGTCAATGAGTTCTGTGAAAGATTTTCCTACTATGGCATGCGAGCTAAGTGTGTGTGTGTGTGTGTGTGTATACCTGTTTTTCTATTCAGGTGGGGACTTAAACCTGAATACACACAGACTCATGGGGACTCGTGTCATGGTAAACAAGCTAATAAAATCACACAGAATGTAATTTTTTGACAATTTAATAATGCAGAAAGTTTCCTGCGAGGGCTAAGTTTAGGTGTAGGGTTGGTGTAATAAAATACGGTCTGCACATTAGAAAAAGCATTACGCCATTACGCCAATCATTCATTTCTTACTAGTTGAAATTCCAATTTCACATATCAGAAATACAATTCTTACTAGTAAAAATGTATATTCTTGATATCAACAATTTAATTCTTGATATCAAAAATTTAATTAGTGACAATGTTCATTTCTGATATCTGAAAATTAAATTCTTGATATCAGAAATTAAAACTTTTTTTTCTTCTACATTTTTTATATGTGTGTGTGTGTGTATTGTGTGGGGAATGTGGCCGTATCTGCATGATTATCATATGTATGGACGGACATCAGCGTGTTTATTACCGACTCTATGACGGCTATCATTGTGATTCAATGATCAGCTATTATTGATTATATGGCTCATCTGTATGATTATCATCTCTATGGAAGCACATCAGCGTGTGATTACTGACTGTATGACCATGTCTGCCAATATCACTTCATGTCTGGCAATCAGAATACTTCAGTATACATACTATATACAAAGCATTTTTTTCCCATTTTTTTCCTTTTTTATTGCTCAATTATTTTTGTATTTCTTTGTGCTCAAATAAATCACTTATATGATGTCTAAACTTCTGTCTATTATTTTATAATTGAAAAACTATACAGGAATATGTATAATGACTAAAATAGTTTGTATAATTCTGCAATACATTTGGTGGCTATTATTCCTCAAACAGGGAGGTGGGAGGACTATAAATAGTTTCAGAAAAAATATTGCAAGAATCTCATTTTTCATGGTATCTTCTTCCAATTTGAAATATAAACTCATGAGACATGTGGCTTTCAATCCATTACTTTTCTGGATTGCTCCAGGACTTATTTCATGTATTTGTATATGAAATAAAAAAACATTCAGTGTGGAAAAATATTTTTCAAGGCACGTCAGTGTCTATAACTTTTTATCTTTTTGAGCATTATCAACTCTGGATGATAGATAGTAAAGCCAAGAGTGTCTTCTTTCCAAAGATACCTAATTTGTTTGTGTAGCACACTTTGTCAGGAACTGTTACCGTTTTAATTTAGGTAGGTTATTTTCACCTGTGAGGCCCAAAATGGGGGGCGAAGGTTAACAGGTTAAAGGTCATGATGCTCAAAACTGCTCTGCTTTTGGCCCTAACGTCTGTCAAGCGACTGGGTGACTTGCAAGCCCTATCTGTCAGTACTTCTTGTCTTGAGTTCGGACCCAACGACTGTAAGTTCATTCTTCGGCCGCGCAGCGGCTATGTACCGAAATTGCTCACAACTCCGTTCAGAGCCCAGGTTATCTCCCTTCTAGCACTCCCCGCATCGGACGGTGAGCAGGGACCTAACTTGATATGCCCAGTCCGGGCAATGCAAGTGTACTTTGAGTGTTCTAAGTCATTTAGACAGTCCAAACAGCTCTTTGTGTGCTTTGGAGGCTGCTCTAAGGGGCTGCCGGTCACAAAGCAAAGGCTATCTCATTGGATAGTAGAGGCTATCGCCCTGGCCTATGCCTCAGCGGGCATACAGTGCCCTATAGGTGTGAAGGCCCACTCCAAGAGCGGAATGGCCTTCTCCTGGGTGTGGTCCAACAGAATCTCTATTGGGGAGATTTGTGCGGCCGCCGGATGGTCGTCGCCATCAACCTTTATCAGATTCTACAGTTTGAACGTCCCTGCCCTGTAGGCAGGGGTGCTATCTGCTTAGTGCTACTTTTCTCCCTTCGGGTGGACAAGGCTTATGACAAGCATAGCTTGGACTCACGAGGCCCACTCTGAGCGTGCCTGAGCTGAGCTCGCGGAGCAGGCTTAGTTCTGCTTCTGCTTATAGCACACCACTTCTGGATGCGTTCCTCATTAGCACTCGTCAATAAAAAATTATGATGCAACAGGAGTTCCCTTTCGATAGAGAACCTCGGTTCCCTGAGATAAGGGAACTAGCGTTGCGTAACTGGCCGTGCTATAGCTGCACGCAATTCGAAGGCTGTCGTTTCAGTCATTGATTCTGATGAAATGGCTCTCTGGGCTGACTTATATAGCAAGTGCCCCCCCCCCCCCCCCCCCCCCACTGGCGGGTTCAAGCACCATTGGTTTGTGCAGTACACAAACGTTAACCAATCTGGCTTCAGTAACAGAGTAAACAGGAGTTTCCCCATTAGCAGTCATCAACAAAAAATGACGACGCAACGCTCGTTCCCTTATCTAAGTGAACCGATGTTACGCTACTAACTGGAGCGTTTTATTGGACAGAATCAAAACATAATAAAATAGATAAATAAACACTCTGCTAATGAATACTATGTTATGCATGCCAGGCCAGTAGTTGGCGATCAAGAAACACCCTGCAAATGCATACTACGGATGCACATGACATCACCTTTACCACGACTGAGGTGCCCTTGAGCAAGGCACCGAACCCCCAATTGCTCCCCGGGCGCTGCAGCATGGCTGCCCACTGCTCCGGGTGTGTGTTCACGGTGTGTGTGTGTGTGTGTGTGTGGATTTGTTCACTACTCACTGCTGTGTGTGTGCACTTGGATGGGTTAAACGCAGAGCACCAATTTCGAGTATGGGTCACCATACTTGACAATACGTCACGACTTTTTTCATAAATTCACTTTTTCATTTTTGTTGATTACATGGAGGTGATACAGGCATAGTGTTCAAAAGCTTGTGTTTTCAGGCCCCCAAAACAGAGTTATTAATGACACTTGATGTTAACAAACAGAATCACTGAAGGAGAAAATATTTTTTTAGGTTACCATTACGATGGTCAGTGTTTCTTTAGTTGGGCTCTTGACCCTTGACTTTTTAACACTAGATTTTGTTTGACTTCTGTAACTGAGTTATAACAGCTAGACAAGCCAAGTGTAAAGTTGATTGGGTGGTGCTAGTTATGTTTACATAATCATTATTTGACCTGAATCACTGAACTCATTTAGAGCCTAATCTCTGAGTTAGATTTGCATTGATTATGCAAATTATTAATTATTGATTATTCTCGTTTGGCTCTGTTCGAAGGCGGTCGCATTTTTCTTCCCTCCCTCCCTCCTGAACTTCCCTGCTTGCTCTCTTGTATTGTCCTGTCCTTCTTAAGAGACTCTCGCTGCACTATTTACAAAACCGAAATTATGGATCTGATCAACTGGTCTCTTAACGCAATTGACACCATCTTCTCGACTAGGAAAGCGGGATCTGGAGAACCGGAATGTCCCGCTGGGACGTTTGCTGCTGGCTACACGATGGACGCATGGGAGAGATGGCGGGTCGTGTGTCTGGCGGCTCTCTCCGTGGAGGACATTGAAGACATCTTCTTATTCGGAACAATGATAACTGGGTTTCTGCTATTTGGATTAGGCGTTGCCCTAAATTATCAGAAAATTAAGGAGACGGGACTGGCTATCCAAAACCTCTCAAGGCTGCCCGTCATGATGGAGGCTGTAGGCAGAGATGGATTCGATCACGGCTAAGCTCTCGGCTTTGGAAAGAAAAATTGATGGACAAGCAGATCAGAATGGACAATGAGAATAGCTGTGAAACTGGAAGACAGCTGTTCGCCCTAAGACAAAACAATCTTATCTCTTTCCGGCTTCCCACAACAGAACGGCTTGGCAAGGCCGCTCTGGTATCAACTCTCCGGTGAATACTGCAGGGAGACGCTCTTTCTTCCATTCCCTCCCCCCATCAAACACCTTGTTATTGTCGGGCGCTTGTGCTCTGTCCAAGGTCGTTTCCATGGCAATTGCTATGTCGCATCACAACCTGCGAACTGAGTCGACTGGTTTGGAGTGCTGGCGAAACGGATTTCAAGGCATACGAACTCACACGAACTTACACATACACACACTCATACACCTCCCTACCCCCATCCCACGCCTTCGTCGCTTCATCCTGTCAGTGATAACGGGTCCGTGTGTTTGCGCTGTGGCTGCTGGCCGGATGGCTGTTTCGTCTGAACTAGGATTACTATGCAAGTTATGTTCCTGTGTTGACTGTGCTTTATGCTGAGGTTTTTGTCTGTTCTCACACTGCACTCTCGTCCAGGAGCGTAGTGTGAGGACAATTTTTTTCTCCTCTCTTTCCTCATGTTATGCTGTATTTCTTCTTCTTTATTGCATTTCGTTGCCTTGTACCTACATGTGCAATGACAATAAATTGAATCCAAAATCCAAAATCCAAATCCATTACAGCAGCCTTGTGATTCTACTGTATAAAACCTGGAATTTTCAGTATAATCCAAAGGGTTTCTTAAAAAATGTTCTGATCAAAAATGCAGTTGAAGAAACACTCTTTTAGGCATACAGTGACATCAAGAATCAGTGTATGAATCTCAAAAACGGCATATGCAGATAAAGAGATAAACTCTAAGCAACACAGAACAAGCTACTAAAAAATCACATAAAAACAGCAAAAATAAAATAATAAAATAAATTGTCACATGTGTTCGATCTTTGAATTCACTTGACATATATTGGGGCTTTTACTGGCCCAAGTCAAAAGATCCCACCCCAGAACCTCTGGCAGTGTACGTCTGTGGCATCTGCCCAGAAGTATACTTTTAAAGGGGTCATGAACTGCCTTTGTTTTTTGTTTTGTACTATACTCTCTGGTCCACTTATAATGGTATCACAATTTTTACATTAAAAAACTTTTAGATTTAGAAGTAATAGACTATTTTCTGTCCTGTTTTAACCCCCCTCATCAGAACGCTCTGTTTGAATAGGCGTGGCTGATTGTCAATGCCCACTGCTATGATTGGCTAATAGTTGTGTATGTCTGACAGCCTACATCCTGCACAGATTGACGCTGCTGTGATTTAGGTTTAAAACACATAAATACTCATATCAAAAGATGTTTTTAACAGACAAAGCAATAGTGACCACGAAATAACATCAGTTACTCACACTTGTGTGTTGCGAAATTACTGTTGGATCCAATATATTCAGCACAGCGTAGTCTTTTAGTTGCGCTCTTTCTGAAAATCCTGTCAAATTGTGTCTTGTTTGTAAACAAATCTGCGGTAAAATGAAGCGAACAAAGCACCAAGTTCTTACTGACGCAGTCTGGATCTTCATTAAAAATAAAGTTCATTACTCTCCCCTAACATTGGAATCAGAAGGAAGGCAATGCAAATATTATTTTTTTTCCACAACTTGGCACTGCACAGCATCCTGTTGTCTTCGCAGAATCTTTATCATTTGGTTTCTGCGTAGACCTACACATTCGCCTCTATCGTAAACGCTACATGTGCAAATTGGTGGGCGGGGTTAAACAGGCAGCGATGTAGAAGCAGGTGTTGATCTTCTTCTGCAGAGGAGGTGTTTGGCCACACTGTTACATCACTGAGTGGAACATTTCACAAGCTGTCGGTTTGGCAGACTGCCAAATATAAGCTTCAATATAAGCAATATCCCTTCAATATAAGCTGTTCTTAAACTAACAAGAAAGTTCTGAAACTTACAGGATATTCTTATAGTACAATGACCTCTTATATGTCAAAAGATCAAGGGAATTTTGGTTTCTCAGTTCATGACCCCTTTAATGAACAAACAGGTTCATGGCCTGGTAAAAACATTACAGTAAAATATAACTGAAAAATATAATTTTCCTCCAGGAAGTCTACGTCAAGTCCAAACCAAGGGAAGGAAAGAATGCCATTTGGTAGGACTTTAAAATTGGTTTAACTGCTCCTTAAAACCGAACTTTCACTGAATGATTTCATGTCACACGGGTTTGTGAATGGCTGGACAATATATCTGAATATCACTAACCTGGATTCCATTGAACCATCAGCCAATACAAACTACACACTGGTGAATCAGGGGAAGTGAGTAAATTTTTCAGATTTTTCACTGATGTTTAGTAAAATACTGTTTGCCAACATGCTTTAACTTGTTAACAAAGTTGATAATTGCTTGTATCAAATTACTTTTTAAAGTCACCATGGAATCATTGTCTCTTCTTACTTACTAATGATGTTTTACTAACTCTTAACATCCCCATTCATCTCAATAGCAGTTGCTCAGCAGGAGCATGCAGCCCTGAAAATGCACAACCTAAATGCTGACATATTATCAGAAATTTTCTTTTTGAAAAAACAAAAAGAAAAAGCTGCTTGTATACATTGTAATTAGAGGAATTCACTAATTTCACTGTTTGCACAATCAACACTTATTATTTTCTAAAGTTGTTTAGTAATCAAATTGATAGTCTTGGTCCCGGTTTCTGATTGGTTAATACACTGTTCTCGCCATGCTAAAATACATGGTGTAGTTGCCACATAATGTGCCCAGTGACATCCAAAACTAGAATAATTTCTAAGTGAAACCAATTGTTGAAAAGGAAGAATTGTTAGCATTCCCATTCATCTCGATAGCAGTTGCTTGGTTGGTGCATGCAGCTCTTAAAATACACAACCTAAATGCTGCCATATTTTTAGTCCAGTCAGTTCCTGAAGGATAAAAGTGTCATACTACATTTTTTTTTTTTTTTTTGGAAAAAATATTTTCCACATAATGGGATTAAAATGGGTTTTGAATACCACTTCAAGTTGACTTGAATAAATCCTTGTGTTTTAGAGTCATGCTGTCTGACTGTTGTTGTGTTGGCTTCTCTCCTAAGGCGGAATTTCATGCTCAGACATGGTGAACAATGGTGTGAGTTTTCCTTGAAGTTTGGATTCGGTGCCTCATACACCTTCCTCATCACCAGCACTGTGTTCTCCTCTGATGTGTGTTCTTTAATAGAAGTTGAGGATATGAAGCCCAACTCGGTCCACATGGCTCTGCAGATTCCTCAGTACTTCCTCATAACTACAGGAGAGGTCATGTTCTCAGTCACTGGCCTGCAGTTCTCATACTCACAGGTACAACAACAGTACACTTCACCGGATTGGTTAATACAGCATTCTCGCTGTGCTAAAATACATGGTCTAGATGACACATGTTGTGAATTAGATACAGATTAGAAGTGATACGGATTATCAAAAAAGAAAAAATGTAGGCTGAGGACTTGGTTCAGTCCATTTTTGATTGGCTAGTTTTTTGTTTTGTTTTGATTTTTTATTTAGACGATAATTGAATACAGAATATAGATTTCAGACCACAAAAAAGCCAAGGGGTAAAATCAATGGTTTCAAACATAGCTAAACACAACACATAATGCCTAAATAAATAAATACACGATTCAGATCAAACAGTTCATGTTTTAATAGTTTTTTTTTTTTTTTTTTTTTTTTTAGATTGCTGGAGGCAGATTTGAATATACATTTCCAATCAATTGCAATTTGCTGTAAGACCCCACTGAGTGAATCAGATATAGCAAGAAAAGTTTCAAGTCATGATATCTTTAGATATGGTTTATAATGCAGATGGACTATAATAAACAATACTCTACAATGAAACAATGGTCTTTAGCCTTTTGAGTTTAAGTAGCCTAGCAATTATGCAGAAGGCATAATGCATTGCAACAAGCTCAGTGAAAAAAAAAAAAAAAAAATCATCCAAGATGATATCAAGTTACGACCAAAATGGGTGTCCAATTTGCCAAACATAAACCCATGCTGAATTAGCTCTGTAGGCTGACAGAGAAATTGACATCATGACTAAACAGCTCATTTGAACTAAATTTTCCAAGGGACCGTCCAGAGTCAGTACATACTAGTAGCTACTGATGCATTAGGACATCAGTAATTAGAAATGTATGAATATTTCTTCTTTTAATACCGACCTACCACGAGATGAGCAATTGTTAAGTAGTGGTATACAGCAGAGGTCTCCAGTCGTGCTTCTGGAGAACTACCATCCTGCAGAGTTGAGCTCAAACCCCAATCAAACACGCATAAACCAGATAACTGAGGTGTTTAGGGCTGCTTGAGGTGTGTTTGATTGGGGCATAAACTGAAATTGCAGGAAGGCTGTCCAGAAGCAGGGTTGGAGACCCCTGATATACATGTATGCTTCTGTAAAAGCCACAAATGCCACAAAATGTGATTTCAATTTAGGGTTAGGTATACTACCAATAATCCTGAAGAGAAATCCACCAGCAAATCTGTCAGGTTTTTGTCATGAATTCGGTAAATGGAAATGTATTGTTTGTTGAAACAGTTCAGCAGCAATCTCCTATGCCTGTGAATGATGTAATTGATTTGGTTTCCCTATACTATTTTAATCTACTTATATTTTTGTATGCAGTATATCTGATTATTTTAGTAATAAACTGTTTATACTTCTAAATTATTTCATGGACAATGACAAGTCAACAGTTTTATATACATTTTTATTCAAATATTGAATATTTGCGATATTCAAAAATGCTTTTAAAGTTTATAAATGAGTTTGTGACTCATCTAAGAACTGGTTGGTTTGGTTTATGACTTAGAACATTCATTGAGCACTTTTGAAAGCCCAGCTGTTGTGAAAGTGGTCTAGCAGCCATACAGCTCTCTGGTAACTGTGTGAAGGTAGGTAGGGCTGAACCTGGTCAGTACCTGGATGAGGAAAATGACTGCTGGTAGTGGTGTTGATGAAGCCAGCAGAGGTGCTCAGTCTGTGTTGGGCAAAGCCTGGGCATTTATCCACAAATAAATGGGAGTGTTAATGTAACTGTGGTATTGTGGCCCAAATTTACCCATTTACTTTTATCAACCATATCCTGCTAATAACTGTGTGACTGCCCAGTATACCCAACATTTCACCAAGCTTCACAAAGGACAGATGATCACTTTATCACCGTGGTTACTGTGAACTGCTAAATGGAAACAATTCACTATTTCATAAAAAAAAAATAAAAAAAATAATCAATTTTAAATTTTAAATTAAAGAAAGAAAGTATTACAGGCTTGGAACAACATGTGGGTAAGCAAATAATGGCAGCATTTTTTTTATTTTAATAAATATGATTACAGTTATACTCGTGACGGAAATCACTTTTCATCACATGGGTGGAATTATTTGTATTTAGCCTGTATTCATAATCATTAGAAGAGGTATTCTGCTCTTTGACCCCATTACTGTGGTAGAGAGCGGCCGTGTCACCGCCCCGTTACACCCACATGATAAAGAGCCCTGATGGACTGACTAACACATGAGTATGAACAGCAGATTCAGGAAGCAGCAGCCATAGTCATGGACACTGAAGGATCAAAGGTACTGTGTGTTTGAGTGTGAATGAGAGTTTTCTGGTTATTGTTATTTGTTGACAGCATGGTCCTGATGCCAGACAATTGGAGAATTTTTGAACAGCAGATGTATGAAGAAACATTAAGTGTGTGAAGTTAATATTTGTTCAAAAAATGTCATTGAAAAATTGCTTTAACAGCAGAAACATTTTATAAGTAAATTACTTCCATTGAATTTGCCACAGTAAAAGTTTGTAATTTTTTTATAATTTCAGAACCACCCAAGAGGGTTTTTCTTTTTTCTTTTTTTCATAGGGTCACATAATATCTGATGACCAAAGTGCCACTGTTAGTGGAAAGGCCGTGACTGTGGTTATTGTAAATGACGTGTGAGAGATTAGATTAGCTGTGTATCTCTTCTGATTCACCATAAACTTCTTTTAACATTTATAGAGTCATAATGTGCTTGTCATTGCTTTGTGCTGAAAGTTCCTCTTTTTCAAAACATTAACGTTTTAACACTGCCTCCATTTGCAAGAATATGCTAGCATTTGTAAGATTATATAAGGCTAGGTGCTGTCAAATTTCTGAAATGTTGGATAATTTGTGCCTCAATAATATTTGACACTAAAGTTAAGGTATGCAATAATGCCTTTGAGAATACAGGATGCACCTGCCACGTTCCAGCAACTCATGAGAATTGCACATCTTATTTGGATGACACTGTGATTTATTTGGATTGTCAAGATGAACATCTGGTAACTCTAGCAGTGTTTTAATTCCTCTCTCATATTAAACTTTTGCATAATTGGTTTAGTGCATTTCTAGACACCTGGGGATTCTTCAGGAAGCCATTAAAACATAAACAATGTCATACATAGATTTTTCTTCAAGTTTATTGCCAGAAATGGGCATAGGGTGTTATGTAGATAAGAAGTAAAACAGGTTCACTTGACTGGCATTGTTGCCATATCTACACCAACTTTAAATTATCCATAGTGTTTGTTTTACACTATTTGAGTTCCTAAGGTCTAGTTTTTTGTACGGACTCACAATTTATGATTTACTATTTTCCTTGAAAAGATTTCTAGCATTTCAAATGTTTAAATGTTTTCAATCTACAACTAACTAGAGTACTTCTCATTAGTTTTTCTTTCTTTTATAGAATTTAAAAGTTGACCCGGAGAAGCTGTTTACCAAGCAAGAGAGGATTGGGAAGGGATCTTTTGGAGAGGTCTTTAAAGGCATTGACAATCACACACAACAGAAGGTCGCTATAAAGATTATTGATCTGGAGGAGGCTGAAGATGAAGTGGAAGACATCCAACAGGAGATCACAGTCCTCAGCCAGTGCGACAGCCCCTTCATCACTAAATACTATGGCTCTTATCTGAAGGTGAGGCCCATGTACTGCTTCCCTGAAGCAGTTCAATGCGTATCATGCAGCTTATGGTGACTTAAACTGGATTTAATCTGTAAAATGTATGATATTTGGGGATAGCAGAGGTCCAAACTTTTGTGTGCTGATAATTTTTTCTTTGGAAGAAGTAGAGTTTATATATGTAGATTGAACATTGAGATGTACTTATACTTGACCTAATTGCCAATTGCCAATACCTTAGTGTGAATAGGCCTTTTGGGAGTTGTCCTATATAGGCAAATTTCACCATAACATGACTAGAGAGCTCCCACAGAGGACTGGCTAGGGTTGTAAGAGTGTCCCATATGTGTGTAGCCCCACTGATCTGATACCCTGCTCCTGAAGGGCTAGCATCTGCAGAGCTCAACTCCAACCCTAGTCAAACATCTGAAGCAGAAAATCAAGGTCTTCAAGATCACGTGAAAATAACAGGCAGGTGTGTTGGAGCAGGGAGGTTTGCAGGAAGTCAGTCCTCCAGGAGTAGGGTTGGCTACCCCTGCTTTACAACTAATGGGAACATCTGGATGGATGAGTGACATTCGCAGAAAATTGGTCATTTAGCTCTTTAGGTTTGGAACATGGTTTTAGAGATTTTAAAAATCACTGCTGCTTGTAAGACAATAAGACAATAGTGACATGTAATAACGCAGTCCAAACTGGAATTATATAACTCAACATCTCTTGCAGGACACAAAACTGTGGATCATCATGGAATATTTAGGAGGGGGTTCTGCTCTGGATTTGGTGAGAATTTTAATTTCCTTAACTTTACCGACTAGTACAGTCTATATTGATGACAACCTGGTATTATAATAGAAAAGTCAATGACAAGTTAAAAGTGTATAATTTAAAACAATATTTACAAAAAATAAAGTTGCAAATCTCTAGGGCATGGGTGTTTAATCCGTTTCCTATAGATTTACCTTCCTGCAAAGTTTAGCTATAACCCTAATCAAATATTCATGAATCAGCTATTTAAGATCTCCAGAAACACTTGGTAACTTCAAACAGGTGTGTTGGTGCAGAGTCGGAACTTGTAGGGAAAGTTAACCCAAAAATTAAAATTACCCCATAATTTACTCACCCTCAAGCCCAGGTGTATATGACGTTCTTCTTTCAGTCAAATACTTAAAAAAAATTTCCTAGTTCTTCCCAGCTTTGAAATGGCAGTGAGTAGTGGTCCAGATTTTGAAGGAAAATAAAAAGCGTCCATCCATCATAGTCCTCCACATTGCTCCAGGGGGTTGATAAAGGCCTCCTGAAGCAAAGCAATGCGTTTGAATAAGAAAAATATTCATATTTACAACTTTTATAAACCGTAATCTCTAGCTTCCGAAATTGTGAGAGAGAGAGAGAGAGAGTGGCGTCCAGCGGATGACATAGGACAGAGGCAAACACGGTGATGAACACAGAAGTGATGAACTCAAAAGAACAGAGGAGAGAGCAAAACAAAACACCGGTCACAAATTAGAAGTACAAAACGAGGGTTTGTAAAGGAAAATGCCTGAGGATTTTGATATTAGCCAAGAGGAGACTGCTTTTCCTTTGCTGTTAATAAAACTTGGTTCTCGCATGACTAGGATATTCTCACTGGAGCTAATGCTATGCCTCCGTTCTACGTCATCCGCTGGAATTCCACTCTCTCGTTAATGTGCATAACAACTATTAACACTTTATTTTGCTTCAAAATGTGAACCAATACCCACTGCCATTATAAAGTTTGGAAGAGACAAGACATTTTTAATATAACTCTGATTGTATTCATCAAGAAGAAAGTCATATACACCTAGGATGGCTTGAGGGTGACTAAATAATGGGGTATCTCATTTTTAGGTGAACTATCCCTTTAAGTCTGCAGGAGCGAGAACGAGCACCCCTGCTCTAGGAGGACTACAAATAATTTAGGCCACTGCTCCTCAAACCTGTCCTGGAGCCCCATGACATGAGCTGATATGAGGAATTACTGTGGTTATAGTCATGTAGTAAATAATTATACTTGTGTTTTTCCAGAGGTTTATAGTCCCACACATTTGCTAAGTTCCTCTAACAGGTTTGTTCTTTGATCTACAGTTGGGACCTGGAGCTCTTGATGAGTCCCATATCGCCACCATCCTCAGAGAGATCCTGAAGGGTCTGGATTACCTGCACTCCAAAAAGAAAATTCACAGAGATATTAAAGGTACCTGTGACGAATTACCTACAGTTTTCTGCCATTGAAATCTATAAACGTTCTCCAGCATTTCAAGATGGCACTTCTGTTCTGAAAGCTATGATATGATTTGTGCTTGTTTGTTTCTCTAGCCGCTAACGTCCTGTTGTCAGAGCAGGGTAATGTGAAGATAGCTGATTTTGGTGTGGCCGGGCAGCTCACAGACACACAGATCAAGAGGAACACGTTTGTGGGCACTCCATTCTGGATGGCACCAGAGGTCATTAAACAGTCAGAGTATGACTCAAAGGTCAGATCCGTTCACTGTGTAATGTACATAACAAAGTTTTAATCATGGCATGATGGCATAGGTTAGTAGCTATCCAACCCTGCTCTTCTACCATCATGTAGACTTCAGTTCCAGTCCTGCTCCAACACATCTGACTGTTATTTTCAAGTAATCCTGAACACCTTGATTAGTTGGGGCTGAAGCTAAACTCTGCAAGAGGATAGCTCTCCAGGAGGAGAGTTGGCTACGTCTTATTTAGCCACTCTGTTTCCATAATTTGTATGTCTTTGTTTAGACCTATTGATCTTTAGAAAACACCAGATTGTCCAGAATCTGTTGTATATCATCAGTTCTCAACAAGAGCAATGAAATTTGTGTTGCACATTGCAAGTTTTAGCACATGTAGAATAGGTCACTAAGGTTTGTGTGTTTTTTGCAGGCAGATATCTGGTCATTGGGCATAACTGCAATCGAGCTAGCAAAAGGAGAGCCACCCCACTCTGATCTTCACCCCATGAAGGTGTTATTTCTCATCCCTAAGGAAAACTCACCCGCACTGGAGGGAAACCACAACAAAGCTCTCAAAGAATTCGTAGATGCCTGTCTCAATAAAGACCCCAACTTTGTAAGTGCTGCCTACATGTTTATAAGGATTAACAAGTTCCATGTGTTTTGAATTAGGGCTGGAGCTAAATTTTGCTGTAAGGTGGCCCTTCAGGAGCAGGACTGGACACCTCTGATAAAGCAGGGTTTCTCATTCAGCCCTGTAGGTCAAACCCTCAACCAAGGGTCTTCAAACTAAGTCTTGGAGGGCCGTTGTCCTGCAGAGTTTAGCTCCAACTTGCCTTGATTAAACCTTGATTAGCTGGTTCAGGTGTGTTTAATTAGAGTTGGAGCTAAACTCTGCAGGACACCGGCCCTCCAAGACAGCTTTGACTGCCCACTCCTGATGTATAGTCATGTATAATCAAAAGACAATGTCTGTATTGTCTCTGCCAGAGGCCAACAGCTAAAGAGCTTTTGAAACACAAATTTATCACTCGATGTGCCAAGAGGACATCATTCCTGATGGATCTTGTTGACAAGTACAAGAGATGGAAAGAAAAACAGGCCCTCGATGAGTCCAGCTCTGATTCAGAATCGTAAGAATCATAAAAAAATATATTGGCACAATTAGTTATATTAATAATATAATTATTTATTCACTGAGAAAACATTGTGTGTCTTCAGAGATGACAGTGAGGCATCTGGAGAGTCTGTGGCTGATGAATGGATCTTTGGCACTGTCATAGGACATAAGCCCACAGTGGAACAGAATGGAGTCATAAAAAAAGAAGAACTACACAAAGAGGTGACATATGCCATTGTCTAAAAATATCAAAGCAAATCATTTGTATTTGTAAGACAGCCTTAAGTACAATTATCAAGAAAAAGATGCTCATTGGGTTTGGAGTGATAAACAAAAAATGAGTGGTTTTTAGATGTTAGTGGATCATCCTTCCATCCATCAATTCTCTTGCTGCTTATCCAGGACCAGGTCACATTGGCAGCAGGCTAAGTAGGGCCGCCCATATATCCTTTTCCTTCCACAGCTCGTCCTGGGGGATCCTATGGCATTTCCAAGACTTCCAGCATGGAGGTTTCCCCAGGTTCTATTCTCAATTGGACATGCCTGGAACACCTTCATTGTGAGGTGTCTGAGAGACATCCTACCACATCAACTTGTTTATGAGGAGTATCAGCTCTACTATGAATGTCTCCAGGATGCGATACCTGCGATCTCATTCTTTTGGTCATTACCCAAATGGCATGACCGTAGTTAAGGGTGAGAACATAGATTGACTGGTAAATCAAGAGCTTCACGTTTGTGCTTAGCTCTCTCAATGGTCTGGTACAACGACTACATTACTGTCGCCACTGAACTGATCTGCCTGTAAATCTCATGATCTGACCTGCTCTCGGGAGCAAATCACTCCCTATCCCAAATGGGAAATCCACCTTTTTGCAACTGGGAACCACTGCCTCAGATTTTTGGAGCTGCTGACCCTCATCCCCCCTGCTTCACACTCGGTTGCAAACTGGACACCCTTCACTCCCGGCTATGCTTTGAGATACTGTCCATGAATATCACAAAGGGTATCAGGGGCAAGGGACAGTCCTGGTGGAGTCCAGAAGCCACTGGGAACAAGCTCTGTGGATTATGTTGATATTTAAAGGGTTAGTTCACCCAAAAATGAAAATTCTGTCATTATTACTCACCCTCATGTCATTCCAACCCCCAAGACCTTCGTTCATCTCCAGAACATAAATTAAGATTTTTTTTTTTATTAAATCTGACCCTGCATAGAAAGCAATGCAACTGAAACTTTCAAGAAAGGTAGTAAGGACATCGGTAAACAGGTCCTTGTGACATCAGTGGTTCAACCATAATGTTACAAAGCTACAAGAATACTTTTTGTGTGCAAAGAAAACAAAAATAACTTTATTCAACAACTCTTTCATGTCAGTCTTCGACGCAGATTCACAAGAGTAACACGAGTACTCTCGTGAATGTCTATGGAGGGTCAGATTCAGAAAGCTCTTGGATTTCATCAAAAATATCTTAATTTGTGTTCCAAAAATGAACAAAGGTCTTATGGGTCTGGAACGACATGAGAGTGAGTCATTAACGACAGAATTTTCATTTTTGGGTGAACTATCCTTTTTAAATGTATGGTTCCTCTGATAGGACACCTTGTGAATTTGAGTGGAACTGAATTCATACATTCACTAAAACTCGCCAAAACGCCACCTGATTAAAAATCGAGCAAAAAAAGAAGAAATAGTGCTAAGAAAAGTTTAATTTGAGCACAGATATTCGGACATGTACTGTATATATCAGATTTGCACGTCTGCCTTTCTCTCATTGTGTAGGTTCCAGACAAAGAAGCAAAGAAGCCTTCACTCAAGAGAAAAGAGTCCAAGTCCTCTATTATTTTACCATTGTTTTCAGAGGTAAGAATTTAATCCAGAGGAGCCTTCCAACGTATTATGTATTTGCAAATGTTTATCTAGAGTTGAACTTTGCAGTTCACTAATGATCAGGCAAATGAATGTCAGTGCATACTGAACTAACAATCCTGTATGTATTCAAAGTCTCAATCACAGGATGCATGTGTTTGTTCTTCTGTCAGCTGAAGCAGAAGCAAGGTGTTTATAAACTGAAGCAGGCCATGCTCCTGGCTGAAGAGACATGTCCTGGGATCACTGACAAGATGGTGACGGGGGTGGTTCAGAGATTAAAGAGGTATTTACAGCACCCTGCCTGCATTGCCCAATACGTGTGTAGAGTCTGATGTGTGTTTTCTGTGTTTTCAGGTTTTCGTCTCAACACTAACTGACGCTCAGTGCCTCTGCATGAAGAATCTTTCTGTCTGTCTGTATTATGTATTTACTGCTGTTTTATTATGGTGGGATTTTGAATAAGCCATTTACAATCTGAGTTACTTGCTGTCTGTACATAAGTGTAGTATGTGGACTGGATTTGTTTAAGGACCCCATGGAATCATTTAATAATTTAAGTTTTCCTCGATAATTCCTGTAAGAGAAAGACTGTAAATTTATTTTTATTTGTCAGTTTAGCATATAAATGCCTCAAAACTCTTTTAAAACACATTTTGTTTTTTACAGAGCTTTCATTTTCCTTTTGCTAGCATTGCTCTTAGAGTTTGAAAAAAGACTGTAATATTAAAATAATTTAGCACTTTTTTTGCCCTTGAACATATTTGTAATTCTTTAGATGGCAATTTATTTTTTCCGTACCTGTACAAGGCTGATTTCTACTCTATTTCTATTCTATGCTGTGGCTAGTCTTGGCTTTAGAGGTTATTTTTTCCAAATATGAGTTTTCTTGCTGCTTGTAACATTATTTTAGCACTATGCTAACATGCTCATGTAGATTCTTTAGATTTAGGAAGAGAGACACAATCTTCATTTTTATGGTCAGTGTTTTCCTATAGGAACATTTAACTCGTTCAAGTTAATTACGGTACAGCAAACAAATAGAATTTTCAAAGCTGAAATGTGTCATTTTTAAACCACTAGCATTAGAATTGCAAAATAACAACAAAAATATAGGTTTTGCAAATTCTACCCCAGTCTACCATTGCTTGCCGATAGCCTACAATTGACTTATAGTTGATTCTGTATAAACCAGAACAGGAGTGTTTCAACATCAAAAATAGAAAAAATACTTGCACTCTACCCATTTACTAACTGCTTGTTTTCTTGAAAAAAAAAAATAAAAACACTAGCTTCTCTATTCTGTCTTTTTATTTTATATATATATATATATATTTATATAAAAACCTTGCTACGTGCACTGCGTTAGGCTAATTGAGACTTGTCATAGCACTTTCATATCATTGCTCTTCTGTTGATTTTGATTGCTGCTTGTCCTCATTTTTAAGTTGCTTTGTCATTTAGCAGATGCTTTTATCCAATGTAAATGTAAAAATAATACACGAGCTTTAAATGATCTCATTCTGTGTAAAATCCATTATATACAGTACTTCATTTAGCTGTAAACCATTTTTGTTGTCCGACGCTTCGGAGTTACAGCACACTTGATTGCACCTGGATGATAGCAGCAATATAATGTGTTAGGTAACAGAAGAGCCTATGGGATTATAGGACTATAAATCTGTGCTAAAGTTCAATTCAGACTAATGTGAGTGTTCACTGCTATCATCGCCCTTATTCAGACTAATGTACAACTCTTGAGTGTTCACTGCTATCATCACCCTTTTCAGGAAGCACCTGCTGCTCAAAGCCGACTGGTCCTCAAGGCAGATGAATGTGTAACGGTCAAACCAATCCAAACAACTGTAACAATCCAACAAATTCACACAATTTTAATTCTTACATCCAAAAACAAGATCAAAATTTGTCACTCTATATACAGATATTACATACAATGTTTATACACATATTACAGTTTTTACACGAGAAAAATATACATAAAAATGTAAACTTTTGTATACAAAAAAATACCTTAGACAAATTAAAGACCAATAACAAAAGGTGACTAGATTATCCTATGAGTTTTAAAAACCGTTCTACAGTACATTCAGTGAGTATAGGAATCAGTCAGCCATCTTAACGCAGAGTGCAAGCGACTTTTGTCTGGGGGTTTCTCTGTGCAGCGGACCTGCTGTCATTCACACAGGACACACAGTAGTAACACAGTAAAAACTTGGACTGCACACAACATTTCAGCTTTTGTCACAACTGATGAACATTGGTGGGGAGAATAAACAAAGACGACTCGTTCACAAGTAACAACTGAAAAGTCATTTAGAACCTGTGGAACAGTGCAGGTGAAAGTGCAGCTGATCGCAGGAGGTTTAAGGGCGATGACCTAGAAAACGAACAATGTTTTGTCACTACAAATGAATGTCGAGATTGACTTGAGGATGCCTCCAAATGAACTGCCTGTGATCATTCTGCCACACAAATGATCTCTTTCATGAAACAGAGCAGAATGAATGTGTAAATCATCATAACCATTATCACGTAAGCTGTTGCATTCAATATAACGCCACAACTTGTACAAGAATGATTCTACGAATGATTCAATCAGTTCAATGCAACAATTGATAACGGTTTTACAAACGATTCCATTCAGTGTGAAAATTATGTAACAGCAGTTTTGTGAACTGTTCTATTCAATGCGACAGTTTATGCAAGAATAAATCTTTTCTAAAACCATTCTTACATAAACTCTCACTGGTTTTTAGAAATTATTAAATGTTATTGCATCAAATGATTTTACACAAGTTTCGTTCTCCTGGTTTTTCATGAATAAGACCCATTATTTTTTTCTTTTCTGACTAGTGAGATTGGATTAGACTAAGTGCATAAGGGCCACGGCTGTGGTTTTATGTCTTTCAGCGACCACTGACTGTTATTTTTTTAATAGCCATCAAAAATACTGTTGCACATGATCACAGTCTCTTTGTCCAAAGAAATGACACAGATACACAACATCAATCAATAAAAAATGATTAATCACGACAATTTTGATAGCCATTAAAACTACCAAACATTATGTCACTAAATGCATCGGTTCCACCAAGTATGTTGCAAATGACTAGTTTTCTTTCAAATTTCAATTCGACCAATAAAATCCAATCTAGAGGATTCTATTCTATAAATATATTTAATACTTAATAGATAAGATAATCGTTCAGTGTGTAAAATCAACCAAAACCTTGGTTTTACGGTCTTAACTTGAAAAGAGAGTGAAATCTGCAGGGAATATTGGTCCCACGTGGCATAAGGCTGACTGACGGTGACTAAAGATGGCTGAGTTTGAACCTGACACTTCTGTGGAAGTCTGGAGAAGAACCATCAGGTTGCACAAACCATTCTCCATAGAAATTGCACCAAATGTCCACAAAACAAACGCAGGGTTATTTCAGTTGACATCAACTCTCCCGCCACCAATTCCTTCCATCTGCCAGCTCTACTGTACTCGGAAACCATGCCAGCAAGGGCTCTTGTATTAGAAAGACCAAACGAGTTCCTAAACTGATTAAGCACCATGAAGAACAACAAACATTTGAACCCATGTATTTGGCAAAATATCACCTCAAAGTGTCATTGTTCTGTTTACTCTTCGCTGAAAGAGTTCCATGTCAGTGTTTCTACAAGATTAGCAAAGTTGCAATCTTTGCCGTGAATCAAACAGTTAAGCCATAAATGAAATCCGTTTAAGGAGAATGAGATCCAGCTGTTTGTCACTGAGGCTGCTGGGAGTGAGCCGCACATGAAGACTGGTATGAGAGACTCTGGTGAGGAGATTATTGCTTTAATTAACCTTGTGATGTGAGCAGTCCAGGCCTGGTCCACAGAGCATGTGCAAAGACCCATCAATGAATCATGCTGTTCAGTCATACAGATTTGTGTCCTGATTACAAGTCGTATGGTGAATTCCCTCGAGACCACATCAAGTTTAGACCGGTCCTGTTTTATAGAGACAGACTGCTGAATGACAGGAGTGTTGTTGGCTGTGCTGGCGTTCATTCTGGGCTACTGTCTGAAATCAGGCTGAAAGTTGTACAACTTCAGTGCCACTATGACAATGTTGACATTTATGGTTTGTTTTTATACTGGTATGCATCTTGGGTGATCCAATCACATGGATGCCACATTGCATTACACTAATGCATCCTGGACCACCTTCTCATTTTATACTTAATCAATATGCTGTAATTTTGCAAGCTATGTACAACTATAAAGTTGACCTCATTGCAACTAGATTTTCTGCTCTATTGTGACATATCAGAATGATGGCTTCTCAAATGAGAAAAATTGTAGAGCGGGATTTTATTTTGTCAATCAGGAACTGATTGGATCTGTCATTTGCTAATTGCTGCAGTCTCGTGAGTGACAGCTTGCTCAAAAATAAAGCGTAAATTGTGTAAATCGTAAATTTCTCATATCAACAATCAAGTTCAAATATGAGGGCATGAGTGTGCCGATTTATTTTTCTTTTTTTCTTTTTGTACTTCATCAATAGGGCTGTCGCGATTAATCGATTTTAGTCGACTAGTCGATTTTTAAAAATCGTCGACTTCATTTTGCTCGCTTCGACTAACCGCCAGAATGGCGCATTTCACGGACGAGAATCCATAAAACACATTTTTAGACTATTTCCCAAGGCTGCATGATATATTAAACCCAGTTAAAAATCATAATTGTGAATTCGCAAACGCTATGATTGAATTAAATAATTATATGCGATGCAGTTCACACAGTATATGCTCTTTAATTATTTACATGCGTGTAGGTTAAGTTTGTGCGTCTCACAGCGGCTACTCAGAAACTGTTATCATTTACATGTGGAGCATCTCATACTCATCTCTGCATGTTGTTGAGAGTTTGTGTTTATTATAATGTTCATCTGGGAACGCAATGCGCGCCATTTCATCAGATTTGTAAGGTAAATCATTTATAAATCTACACAAACACAGGAGAATACATCGAGATTTCAAAATAAAAGCTCAACCGCTCACTCTGAGTTTACACGGTTTGATGTCCACATATTCATTTAATTACAGTGGCTGTGGCATTTCTGTCCTAAAGAAATGGCCAAATATTAAAGATTAAGTGTACGTTTGAATTAAATGGTGCTTGGACAATATTAAACAGTAATGTGTAAAAACAATCTGTTTAACAATCCCTGCAAGCCTTTGTCGTAATGCTTAATCTACATTAGCTCCATTGTTTAGAATACATTATGTATTTTAACAGTTTAAAACCATATGATTTCTTGCTTTTGATACTTCATTTAAACTAATTATTATTACATCATTGCTATATGTACCTTAAGTCATTTTAAAAGCTATTGTTCAATTAAATCCATTTTTCTAACCAAAAAAGAATAATTATGATTATAGGGCCCTATGAAATCCGTTTTATTTCCAAATTCTTTTTTAAAAATTTTATTAATCAAAAAGCCTGTCTAATTAATTGAGTTTTACAGTTTTATCATCTTTACCAAATTCTGTTCTCCATTATTTTCTGGATTCCATTTTAATTGTTCCATTAAATTTTAATAATCAAAAGCATCTCCAATTAATTGATTTTATATTTAAAAATTAAACACATTTACTGACAAGCTATGCAATATCACGTTCATTATCGAAGGCGATATATCAGCGATAATGAAAGCGATATTGCGTAGCTTGTCAGTGAACTACGGCTCCGTGTATTAAATGCCGCTCCATTTGAAAACAGGTGATGGAAATTTAGCGCTAATCAAGGAACCGGCTTTACTGATGAGATGCGCATATCGCATGCAATATATCGCCCAGCCCTAATAAAAACCCATCATAAGTGGTGGAAATGCACGTTAACACCATGTGTAAATGATTATTCCTCAGCTGACTACTTGTGATCAGATTACCCAAGACTGATGCTAATACCAAGTATAAACAAGAGTCTTGCCCTGCTCTTTCTCCAGCCAACACACACCAGCACATTCCTCTCACAAGGACTCTACAGGACACAAGCCAACCAACAACCTGCTACTCTCATTTGAGGAATATTATACTAATGGAACAAGTAATATGACAAGAATATGATTCACTAGCCTTAGTACAACAGACCACCACCCCTTTTCCACTTACACGGTGCTGGTGCCTGTTTTTGCACGTTTCCACTGAAAAAAGGTGGTTTTGTGCCTTAGCTCCTAAACCTGCAGATCTCAAAGATCTAGTAACATTAGAGTCACTGGATGGTAAAAGAGTCCTGTATAACGTAAAAATATATGTTGCACACAACCTCAGTTGACATTTCTATTTTTAATCGTGCTGCACAGCGTCTCCAGCAACAATATAGTCCCTGTCTGTCTGAAATAATGATTTATTTACAAACTGGAATAAACTAAGACTGTAATGCACATGATCAGGTAATGTAGTAATGTTGTCAGTTAGATCACTGTTTGGCTCTCAAGAAATATGGGTCGGCTCTGAGACAGCTCCACAGATCACTGGCTCCTGCACTAGCACCATTTAGTGGAAAAGGGGCATATGAGGGTAGAACATAACTCTTGGATAACAGCAATAACAAACAGAGAATGGACACTGCTGACAGACCAAGCAGAGATACGTGTACAGAATGATTCAAAATCTGCTGCAGATCTATGGTTGGTGATGAAATTCAAGAGTTAGTTCACCCAAAAGAGAAACCCTTAAACCCATACTTTCTTCTGAAGAACACAAAAGGAGACGTTTTCAAGAATGTTCAGGCTGCTCTTCTACATGCAATTAAGATGAATGGACATGAAAGCACCATAAAAAAGGGCCATGTGACTTGTACACTTTATTCCAAGTCTTCTGAAGACATACGATAGCTTTGAGTTAGGAACTGACTGAAATTTAAGTAATTAAAAGCCTGTTTAGACAGATTTGATTTTCTGTTAAGACCAATGGGGAAAAAGGCAGATGTGTTGAATGAAAATGCAAATTCACTCCATGACAGTAGGTGGCGCTTACTGAAAAACAGAAGTACTGTGCTAATTTCCACTTCTGACACGCACTTATCACAAAGAAGAAAGGAAGTCGATCAGTATTTTCATGTTTTCAAACGGCCGTTCAGACTTTTGTATTTAAAAAAATCCAGAGACAAGAGAGCCAGTTCTGGATTCTTCCTCTGCTAATTACGGTCACTTTGATCACAAAATAGTATTAGTGAGCGCCATCACATCATTGTTTTATGCAATGATTTTTTGTGATCAAAAGTGCAAACTACCGGTCGGCCAGTTTTCTTTGCAGTTTGCCAAATTAGCACTGACAGTATGAAAATATGTGTGTCGGTCTGAACAGATGCATTAACAGCCATTCATTCAAATTAAAATGTTTACTAAACATCTGTCTTGGTGTAAACAGGCCTTTACTCACTCAAAGTCGTGTGTAAACAGGCAAATATGCCACGGAAAGACATTGCTAAACAATCCTGGTCATCACACGCCATAACTGATTGTTATACACCAGTTTAAATGTGTAGAAATTTAGAGTGCCTTTTTAGAGCTTGACAGCCCTTATTCACTACTTTTTTCTTTTTTTTTTAAGAGCGAAAAGTGAACATAGTTTAGAATTTCTCCTTTCTTGTTCCAAGGACGGTGAGTAAATGATGACAGTTTTCATTTTTGAGTGAACTATCCCTTTAAAATGTGAGATTGGGTGGTCTCTCTAACCAGACTCAGTTGCTCTGAGGGAACGGGGGAGTGGCCGCAGTGGCACTAGTGATGATAAAGCCTGTAGGTGGTGCTGTCGAGCTATGGCTAGGCTGCAGGTCTTTGGGGATCCCACTGTGGGAAGCCAGTTGGTGGCCGAAGGCTGCACTAAACTGTGGGAGCTGTAGTTTAGGTTGGGTGGGGGTGAGAAGGTCCCGTGAAGAGGGCGAGGATGAGGGTGAGGTGAGGCCGGTCAGGCCCGGTTGGGGTAGAGCGGAGAGAGCAGCAGTGGGCTGCAGGATTATGGAGTGGGACGTGGAGGGCGGGGTGGACAGAGCGGTGGAGAGCAGGTGAGTTTCAGCAGTGAGGAGGTTACCGAACTGTGCCGGGTCTGTGAGCGAAAGCGGGAGGTTATTCCAGGAGGTGCGCGGAGGCCCGGGCGCTCCACTCAAAGGCACCTCCAGCAAGAGAGGCGGGTCGGTTTGATAAGAGGCACCATGTGGGGGTGAGATATGATCCCTGTAGGGCGATGGCACATGCTCGCTGCTGTAATGACTAACTGGTGGGGACGAGTCCGGTTTGGGAGCTCGGGAAAACGTTCGTTCTGTTAACCCACCACTGAGATTTGTAGAGGGTGCGGTGGCGCTGCTCTGGGCTGGCTGGGGAGAAGGGGATGTTGGGAAATGATGGTCTGTCGGGGCGTGGAGGAGATTTCCCTCCAGCTCTAGATTGGGAAAAGTCTCAGAAGCCATTCGGCCATTTAGAAGGTCTCCGATGCCAGTCGCTGTGACCCCTGATCCCGAGAACACAGCCATGGTTCGGTGGTCTACCCCGTCTGCTGGGGTCAGTTCGGCCATTGAGGACAAACACACCAGGGAGTCAGGATATGACCCCATGGCCTGCAGGGCTCTGACCAGCTCCTCTGCCTCCTCTGTGGTGGGCAACAACTCTCCATTTTTACCTGGATCCACAAAGACAACTCAGACAAAGTGCAAACCAACCAACGGGCAAGTAGATTTTTTGAAGAAAATTTGAGTGTTGATTGGCAAATGCTAGTCTTTGTCATTTCTTGCTGGCCCAAATCAAAAGAGGCTACTCTAGAGTCTTTATCATATTTTGTTGTCATATAATCAGATGTGAACGTACCCTCAAAAAGGTCAAAATCCTGAAGATCATCGGGGAGTCTGGGCAGCACATCAGAGAAATCTTCCTGATTCAGCTCAAGATCATTGGGAATGTCAGGCATTTCATTTGTGATGTCGTCAGGAAGCTCGTCTGCGCTGAGTTCAGGGGTTGACGGACTCCTGCTAGAGCGACAGGCAGAGAGTGAGTGCCAGCTAGACTTAAGTTGAATGAAGTCAGAAACATACTCTATGAAATACATGAATATGAATGGTTGGCCAACACATTACAAGCACAGATCCTCTTGTGTTGTTGCTGTTGTGGTAACCTAGATACTCGCGAGGTTGAGTTCCCTTCCTGCCTTTCATTGAACTGGAAGTGTTACATTTCAGGTAGCTAGCTATCAACATAACGACAGACTGTCTGACATTAACTTCCTCAGCAAGATAATCTTTTATGACAGTAGTTGTCCTACTCTACTGGCTTTTACAGTATCCTTGCGACAACACTGGCAATACAACATGTGTTTGTCAGATTTTTTAGTATTCAAAACTAGACTTGGCCTCAAGACCATATTATCATAGTCTTGGTCTTGTCATGGTCTCAGCATAACACTGTGGATACATTTTGTGGTCCATGCCAACTAGCATTCTGTGCTGTCGTGACAGAATTGTTTATATTTACTGTGTAACTCAGGGGTGCCCTGTCCTGTTCCTGGAGATATACCTACCTGCAGAGTTCAGTTCCAAACCTGCACCAGCACACCTGTTATATTATTTTTAATTATCATGTGCTCCTGAAAAATAAAAAGTGCACCTTAATTAATTACCTGGACTTAGAATTGGGGATGAACTTTGCAAGAAGGTATATCTCCAGAAACAGGACTGGGTACCCCTTATTTACACGGTATGGATCATTCAGAACCTCTTCTAGTCTCAATCTTGACTTGAACTCAACCTACTTGGTTCTTGAGCTAGACACCATGCTGGTTTCATCTGGCCAGAGGAGAACTGGTCCCCCAATTGAGCCTGGTTTCTCTCAAGTTTTTTTTTTTCTCCATTTCTGTCACCGATGGAGTTTAGGTTCCTTGTCGTCGCCTTTAGCTTGCTTAGTTGGGGACACTTAATTTCTGGCTATTTGACACTATTTGAAGTGAACTGAACTGAGCTGGATGATGACATCACTGAATCAATGATGAACTGACTTTAACTGAAAAACTGACTTTTTATTATTGTCCTCTTGCATTATCGACATGCTATTTTGCTCTTTTATATTGTAAAGATGCTTTGACACAATCTGTATTGTATAAAGCACTACATAAATAAAGGTGACTTTACCTCAAATGAGCTGGTCTTGACTACAACATTGGTATTTCCAATGTGTAAGGACACATTTTGAAATGCAACAATGAAACATTTGTGAAGCAAGACTGTGATGCATTTGAAAGCAGTATATGCACCTGACATGGGCGTGGTGAGTGGGGAGTGAGAGGGTGGGCATTAGCAAGTTGCCCTGTGGCACAGCGGGAGGAATGGGCTTCTGCGGTCTGCGTGGACCTCGTCTTCTTTTCTTTTTGTGTTTCTTCGTCAGTGCAGGTGGTTTGGTCTTCTTACGTGGGCGCCGCAGCTGCTGCTGCTGCTGACTGCGTCTGTTGCCATCCCCGCGCAGGAAATTATCCTGCCACACACACATTTACGTACAACTTACAACCAACGCTGTACTGTGTAAAGACATCCCTTTTTATGGTTATCAAGATAAGTTGTGTGGTTTATCACCATTTTCTTGGCATGTTCGTCACAAAGAGGTGTCTGGTGAGTGATGTCAAACACAGGAACGGAGCACTGCTGTCCATCAGCGAACCGTGCCGTGCAACTGGAGAACAGCTGCTGAGAATGATTCAACAGGATATCTGCGTCAACGTGCTGTCAAGAACATAACACACTGGCATCTGACAACTGCACGCAGGTGTTGCTTGTGACTTGGCCATTGTTCACACTGACAATTCATCGTTTCATCACTAGGCCACCACTAATATCTGGTCATTTTAGTTAAAGGATACGTTGAAAACAGTGACGTGAAAATGGCAAAGCTATGTTGCTGCAGCTTTGACCCTTCGTGGTTCCTGTACACATTGTCCTTTCATACTTGTGTGGTACTGCAGACCTTGAACTGAAGAAATAAAATCATTTATACAGACATATTAAAATCACACACAGCCCTGAAATGCGCACAATTCTTGCAAACATGTCATGTTCAACACACCAGGTTGAGATCTGTGAGCTCTTGCTGAGTTTCTGAATGAGCTGTGCAGTGCAGTCTGGGTCTTTGCTTGCAGCATGGAGCAGAGCTTTCCGGAAGGCGTATCGGTATCTGCTGTGACGGGTGGCTGCCCTGTCCTGTCGGCACAGGTGTTTATACCTCTCCTGTAGGTATGTACATAGCTGTGCCAGACGTGCCCGCCGGGAAAGCGGCTTTTCATTGGAGCTGATGCACACAAACAAAACAAATCAGTCTGGATAATAACATGCTTGTTTTTCTCTAAAACATTTTGATCTCGTGGAGTACATTAATTATAAATGGCATTATATTTACCATCTCAGAAGTTGTGAGGAGCAAGTGAGGAGTGAATTTCTTACCTTTGATGTGAGCTTCTTTCCTGAAGTCTCCAGGCCTGAGGCAATAAAGGAACAAGCTCCTCTGAATCTTCATCATCTGTACTGTCCTCAGACCAGTCTAGCCCTATGGAAACACACATGCATATATGATTAGACATCAAGGACAAGGACATTGCATATTGCTACATACATTATAAAATATTACTACAATTTAAAACAACTGCTTTGTAATTTAGTATATTTTAAAATGCATTAAAAAAATAATTTAAAAATATTTCTGTGAAGCAAAGCTGAATTTTCAGCAGCATTACTCGAGTCTTCAGTGTCACACGGTCCTTCAGAAATCATTCTAATATACTGATTTGCTGCTCAAGAAATACTTAATATTTTAGTGGATTACTCATGACTCTTTTATGATATTATGGGAAATAGAAAGTTGAAAAGAACAGCATTTAGCTGAAAAAGCATTGCTTTTGTAACTTTATAAATATACTGTCACTTTTCATCAATTTAATATCATCCTTGCTGAATAAAATAAATAATTTCCTTACTGACCACAACGTTTGTGTGCGTGTTTGTGAATATATGCATAGATACAAAGTGCACATTAAATGTAAGTAAAGTGTCTACTTTTAAGGTTTCAAATAAGTTTTGGGTGAATAAAATGTCAAAATGTGGGTGAAAATGTTCTATTGTTACTCAGTGTAACACTTATATGCATGTAAAAATATAAACAACATACTTATTCTGACCTGTACGTATTAAAATATGTAAAAGAAAAAGTGAGCAAACTAAATTTGATTGCATTTTAAATTAGTAAAAAATGCTTTCAGACAAATGGCCAAAATAGGATAGAGGCAATGTTTAAGAATGTAAAATTACAAGTAAGTAGTATTTGGGGTAAAACTAGTTAGTCTTTTAATATGTCATAAACTGATTCTTGTAGTAAATATGCTTGACAAGATTGTTAAACCCTCTTTCGTCTTTGACACGTGTATATGTGTATATATACACACACATACAAACATACATATATAGTTTTGATGCTTGAAAACTCTCTTTCGTCTTTGACACACACACATATATATACATATATATATATATACACACATACACATACACACACAATTAACGCATAACCAAAACTTTCCAGAATTTTTGGAAACTTGTAGAAAAGTTTTTTTTTTACCCCTTTGCAACCCTAGTTTTTAGTTTGTGCATTTTGTATTGTGTAGAACAGAACTGCTTAATTGTAACAAGTTGGTCGTACCAAGATGTGGGAACAGGTCTCCGTGTTCTCTCTGTCTCTGAGCATAGAGCTGCACAAGGTGCTGTAGTCTGAGCAGGCAGACAGGGGGTGCTGTAAAGGCAGTGGGGCGCATGGCCACTGTGCGGGGCTGTGGGAAGTCCTGGGCAGCAGGTGGGCGGGGGGATGCAGCAGGGACAGGTCTCCGGCTAACAGGCTGGGTCTGAACCCCAGCAGACGGGAGCAGACCAGATAAAACAGAAGGCCCAGTCTGAGGTGGAGCTGGCTTGCATAGCAGAGTCTGCACTGCCCCATGTTGGGCGTAAGCGGGCCGATCTGTATGTTGAGGGGGCTGGACAAGCCTCGCCGAGGGTTGAGGCGGAGGTGAAGCCGGTGGTGGAGGTGGTTGTGGTAGGTGTGGGGAGGTTGGGAGTGTGCAGGGTTCAGTGACGGCGCTAAAGTGCTCAATGTCTGGCTGATGGTGCTCTGGGTCCCGAGCGGTCACCCTCAGGCCAATCACTGGCCTGCTAGGCAGCTTCCGCTTGCTGGAGCTCTTCTGCGCCACGCTATCCTCTCCATCCGTGTCCTCCTCATAGAAGGCAAAGGGGTCGAGGAGGTCAGAGTCCGAGAGAGGCATCGGGGTCAGACGGGAGCACGGCGGAGACGGAGGGAGGCCATCTAGCCCATTAGTGTCTCTCAGAGCCAGAGAGGGAACGGTGATATTCAAAGCGACAGACTCCACGTGAGCACGGGCACGAACCTCCTCCAGAGCATCCTGCTTCTTCTTACGCTCCTTCTTCGGGATGAAGCCAAGCACCTGTAGGTGGCTGTTACAGTATCTGCCAAAGCATCAGTACATGTTACAGTATCTGTTCAAATCACACAAAGCGCATTTTAAACATGAATTGAGAAGAACTGTCAAATGCCTCCATGCTACTACTGGCGGAGCTCAAATTTTAGTGCCTAATTTCATTGATTCTCATGTTATATTGTTGTAACACATAGGTTTTAATGTAAAATATGGTTGTTAGGCCAGGCACATATCCACACATAGGGGTGGGTAATATGTAAAAAATATATCACGATTTTATAATTTTTTTTTTAATATCACGATTTCACCATGATTCTTTGTCATGTTGGTTTTACTATTTTGTCTGCACAGTACAGCCAAACTAATTTCCCTATTATAAAGACAAATCCTTTCAAGGTAACCAAATATAAAAAAAGAATGGTGGATATTTAGGCCAAAGTGGGCGAAGATGAAAATCTTTATCATTATTTTATCTTTGTTATTAAATATATAAGAACAATGATAGAAATTACAAATACACTTAATATACAAATAAAACAAACAGTGCTTTATTTTCAGGTACAATAGGCATATTTAGCAGGAGCATTCAAGAAATTGAATGAACAAATATAAAAATAAAACACTATATAGATTGATTCCTATTATAAGTAACTATTATTTTTTCAGTCAAGAGTAGAGAGTTATTTTTTTGTGTGTTTTGTTGTTTTAACATTAAAGAATAAAAATTCTGTCATCTGTTGATTCTGTCATAGTGTTTATAGTTATACCATCATTTACTCACTCAAAATTAGTTTTAAACCTGAATGAGTTTCTTTCTTCTGCTGAACATGCATGCTATTTTGAAGAATGTGGAAAACCAAACAGTTGCTGGTCCTCAGTGACTTCCATAGTATTTTTTTTCCCTGCTATCAAAGTCAATGTGGACAAGCAACTGTTTGGTTACCCACATTCTTCAAAATATCTTCTTGTGTGTTCAGCACAGAAATTAATACAGGTTTGGGACAACATGTGAGTGAGTAAATAATGACAGAAATAAAATTTTAGGGTGAACTATCCCTTTAATGACAGTCGGCTGCATGTTTCGTACAGTCCCTTTAAGACCTGAACGCATCTAATATACAGGCACGTATCCTTTTTTCTCTCAACTTTACTTTAATTTTATACATAACCAACTGAGTTTATATGTAAACCTTGTGTGTTTTGACAGTATTAGCTCAAAAGATAAATTAGTTGAGTAATCAGGTGCTGTTAGACAGGGTTTTTAGTGTGCGCGCTTCGGGTGTACGGGCTAAGAAAAAGCACACGTCAGACCAGCGAGTGAATGAAAAGTTTAACCGGCAAGGCTTTAAAACACAAATAATGTACTTTTGTGATTGCAAATAAGTGCAGTGTCCTGTGAGAGTAAATCTACCGCTGAGTTAACACTGAATGGATGTGGCGCTGTAAAGTACATACAGACGGCGGTGCCAGAACTGTAACTGATAGAATGTGTGCTGTAGCACGATACTACGATATTTCTTCAAAAGCAGATCGTGGAGACATTTTTATCATCCACGTTCAAAAATCGTCATATCGCACACCCCTATCCACATATAGGGATGAGAATTAGAAAGGAAATTCTAATTGTGTTTAATAATTGTGGTTCTTTAACAAATCCACTGATAATTTTGAAGAAGAAATGGACAAAATTCGTATTGTATTTGCTTCCATCAGCAGCCTGTTGTCAAACAAGATATTTTCAGATTTCTACACAACAGAAACTACAAATAAGCAATAAATTATAATGTGATCCTGGACCACAAAACCAGTCATAATGGTCTTTTTTTTTCAGAAATTGAGATTTATACATCATCTGAAAGCTGAATAAATAAGTTTTCCATTGATGTATGGTTTGTTAGAATAAGACAATATTTGGCTGAGATACAACTATTTGAAAATCTGGAATCTGAGGGAGCAAAAAAAATCTAAATATTGAGAAAATCACCTTTAAAGTTGTCCAAATTAAGTCCTTAGCAATGCATATTACTAATCAAAAATTAAGTTTTGATAAATTTACAGTATACAGTAAATTTGCAAAATATCTTCATGGAACATGATCTTTACTTAATATCCTAATGATTTTTGGTATAAAAGAAAAATCAATTTTGACCCATACAATGTATTTTTGGCTATTGCTACAAATATAGCTGTGATACATATTACTGGTTTTGTGGTCCAGGCTCACATATACAATTCTTTTTTTTTTTAAATTGGTTCTGGGTTAGTAGCTAGTTATTACCCAGTTACTGTAATTACTTCAGTAACTACTTTAAGTATATTAGTCTGGACTTTGACACAATACCTTGAAAAATACTGATATTCAATACTATTGTCAATAACACTAGAATAAAAAATGTCAAATATTATTAAATTTGAACAGTATCTAAATTATTATTATATTTTCTTTTTACCTTTTTTTCTGAAACAGGGCGAGGGATATAATCCCATTATAAATGTACTGTAAACTAAATGTTTTATAATAAGTATATTCAGTATTTCATACTACAGTAGTAAATTAGTTTCTTCACTTTTATTTTTGCAGAAAACTGGGAAGCCTTTAAGATTCTGTGACAACAAGATGACAAACACTTCTCATTACAAATCTAGCCAAATATTATCATCCTCCGTCCACAAAAATGGAGATTATGCAAATAGAAATAATGCAAATCATGCAATTACGTGAAAATTAAGCATAACTGGTGCACTTTGCATTACCAAATGCACATTGAATTTACAGAGTTAGAGTTCGCTGCAAACTAAGAAACATGTAGTGCTGTACAGTGATATGACCACAGACAAGGTTAACTGCTCTTTAGCTTTACCATTAACCATTAAGGGAAACAAGTGTAATGTGCAAAAAAAAATTTAAAATCTGAAAAAGCACCAGTTGTTAATTCCTGACACTAAACACTCAACTTAGAGTGTACAAACCATGACCCTCTGTAAGCCTCTAATCTGCTGGATTCCCTCTCATTTTACCTTCGCTCTTCTGCTTTGGGGATTGGGTTGGTGCATCGCTGACTGTTATACTTGGCCACATATTCGCACTGTTTAAACGGAGCGGTTTTGTCCTCCAGAACATGACGAATGCAGAAGGCGTATCCGTTCAATCTGCGCTGCTTGCAGAGTTTGGGGCTGTAGGAGCACAGCGGCTTATTATCCACCTCTGAGAAATGGATGTGTTTACCTTCGTACATCACGTGACTCTGGTCCCTGAGAACATCAGCTGATCCGAGACAGAAAAAAGTGTGCATTACACCACATAAATAACACACACTAAACACACAGTATATATTTCATTTATAAACGCAAAACGTATATTACACAAAGCCTATGAATGTTATGTAATATCTATTATATTAGATGTTATATGCTTTAATCATGAGCATGCAATAAAACACTGGCAACATTAGCTCTTGTGTCTCGGTTTAATATTTGAAATAAATGCAACCCAGAGTCACAGCTAGATGATGTGGTTATAGGTTAACTACAAAGATCTCAACACAAAGATAGAGACCGGTGCAACAAAAACAAACAAGCATGTGATAAATATCATATCCTCAGATTGGGTTTGACATAACTGTATTATGATTAACAGAATGGGTCAGGTCACTGTGAGAAATTGTGGTTTTGAGAAGAGTCATGAAGAAAAAGCCTAAGTAAAATTCAGTGAATATAATATTTATTATATTACATACACTAAATTATTAGCAAATTTATGTATGGGGTCATATACATGATAAGTCAAGGTACCTGACAAAGAAAACCACGAAAATAAAATGGCACAAATAAAATAAATCAAAACTTTTTGGTTTTATTGTGACACTGAATTAATGAACTTAAACGCTTCCGCAGATATTATAACGATATCCATATAACCCTTTCTTTAACCTCATACTTTACAAATGATCGGTTTCGTTAAATAAACATCGCTGTCATCAATTCAATATGCTAAATAACTCCTAAAACATTACATACAAACATATTGGGTCAGTATGTTGACACTTTTGCCTCTGTTAAAGCAAATTTATATTATTATCAGTTTAAAAATTAGTTTCAGCCCCTGACTGTCAATATCACACACTATTTTGACATCTAACTCGTTAGCTACAATGCTAAAAACAAACCCAGGAAACAGAAACAGTGCTGTGACACTGCGCTAATGTCATATTTAGAATGCTAAAAATAGAAAAATAAGCTCATGCATGCGCGAATTATGTTATTAGATTTTATTAAATACGTGAAACTTGTGCATATTAATCGCAGTAAATGTGGCTATAAACAATGGCGTATGTGGCCCGTTAAATCAGGCCGAAAGAGCGGGTCGCTTCAGCCGATTAAGCATTAATAGTAGATTATTTTTTAGAAACCTTTTGCAAATTAATCCCTTTAAAATTAATAAATTATTGCAGCCTTAATTTAATCAGGATTAGTGATCGCAACATGATACGGTTTGTTGAATATCCATTCTAAGTCAATGTAAACATTGGCCTACAGTAGCTACCAAGCCTCGGTATTCGAGTAGCGTTGTGAGGGAGTTAGAGCGCTCATGAATCGGATAGAGCAGTACTCGAGTCCGCTCACCTGCAGTGGTTTCAGCCTCTACGGGTTCTCACTCCGGACAGACTGTATAAACGCCACAGATCATCAACTGCACCGAATATTCATCGGAATTCCTTATGCTACGTAATATTATTCCCCGTTGAGGTGGTGAACCGTTAAAGCGATTACTAATGTACTTTCAATATTATGTTATCGTCTGCTCCCATTGAACAGATCTGCGGGGGTTTAGAGTTCAGTGCTCGGCAGACTCACAGCACCACTACCGGCGCTGCGGGGACATGACAACTGCTCCACTACCATGATGAACTACAACACAGTATACAACAAACTTACTACCGTGATGATGAACTACAACACACCATATATTGTATGTTACTGGTGTCTTGAAAAGAAACGTCCCAGTCATCTAGCAGTGTTGTAATCGGTAATTAGAATACTTTATATAAAGCTAATAAGATAAAGCTGAAATTACATAAAATATAAATATTTACTATATTTTTTAATAGAATTTTAACTAAAACTTAAACTAAAAAATGTAAATAAAAGTGTAAGTTAATTAGTAAAATTACCAAAACCAAACAACAATTAATTCTGAAATAAACTGAAATTAAATCTAAACAGAATTAATATTATTAGTATTAGTATTAGTATTAATGACAAAATCACATAACAAAATTACTAAAATGTAAAATAAAATATAATATAATAACACTGCTCAGCGGTTGTTTCTTTTGAGCAAACTGGATCCTTCATGCAACATAATCAGAGTTAGAAACATGATAACCTGGTTTATTGGGTGTAATGCATCAATGCTCTTTCCAACCCATAATCTATTTTATAATCTATAATCATAATACATGAATTGAACAGGTTTTCAATCTCTGTTTCACTTTTCATACAATAATCTCTGCACTTGTACATCCCAAGGGTTAATTTTTAAGCAGATTTTTGTTACATGGACGGTCACGTAATAATTTTACACATTACAACTGGCATCTTTTCATCAGGCCTTCATAATTTATTTTTGCTACATTTATTAGTATATAGTTTGTAGATTGTATCATACCAGACCCAGACATTCAGTCGTAAAATATATAATTAAAATATATTTATTGCATGTTACGATTATAATAAACTATGACCATAAATTTTTTTTTTTTTTAAATAGTACAACACTCCAGTTTAATGTAATTTCCACCACAACAATGTTGCCCCTAAACTTTCACCTCTTTCCCAAAAGTTACTGTACTTGTTTACCAAAAAGAAAACAGTGGCAATAAAACACTTGAGATAAAACATAGGACATGCTTTGTAAATAAATAAATAACCTGTGAACAGAATATTTTTGTTGCGCATATTTCCAGTAAAGTTGTTACTGTCAAATTATGCGAAAGCTGTGATATTTTATTTGCTTGCGTGCATTTTGGATATTCTATATAATGCTGACTACGAAATTAACCTTAGCAAGACAAGGGAGTTAACTAGCTGAGATGTGGTTAAAATATCCCTGACATTTTGTTTAGGGGGAATAGGAGGCATTTACACGCCAGAGGGCGACAGAGAGAAATACACAGAATGACTGAATCTAGCTAGTTCATATCATAGGCCTACATTAGGCTATGTTTTAGAATAATGATAGAAAGCACTTTTCACCATACAGCTGCTCAGTTTGAACAAATCAATCATCAGAGGATGAGGAACATGTGATTCCAAGCAGCTAAAATGCTAACTAGATTCTAAGTGATGCTTGTCGGTGCAACCCGTTGCCATGAAACTCGACCTTTGTTAGTGGTTGCCAGGACATTGCTCTGCGATTGCTAAGGGGTTTGCATGGTAATAGCATATTGCTTTTGTTAGGGAAATGCTCAGTCCTGCTAGAGTGTGCTGGGTAGCTGCTCACGGTCCCAAGTCACACATTTCCTTCTTAAAAGTCTCCTGATGATGTGCATGTTACTTTTGAGTAGAAAGTCAAATCTTATGAATATGCTGCTGGGAAAGTCTACCACACCTCTCATTATGAGGAGCTTTTTCCTCATAAAGCTTTAGAATCAAAACATTTTTGTGAGGTGTCTTTCACCAGTAAATGATGAAGCCATCTGCCCCCAGCAGGAAGAGCACTTTGGGTGGAATATTTTATTCTTTGGGTGGAATATTATATTCTCAAGGCCTCTTTCCCTGGCCTATAGCCCAGATCCAGGGCTGCTTGCTGACTGACCTTTTTGAGCATAATTAGGAGAGCGTGGGGCACAAACTAACGCAGGGTTAGTTGTAACACACATAGTTTAAACATTTCCACACATGCTAGCACAACAGAACTTACGATATTTATCAACAACATATGGTAAATCATTTATAAAAATGGAAAACAATAATGGACCTAAACAACTATACCTTGTGGTAGACCACAATAGATGTGTTTAGCCTCCGAGAAAGACCCATTATGAAACACTATCTGTTTTCTATTATAAAGATAACTTCCAATCCAATCAAGAGCTGTGAGTGAAAAATCCATTGATTCTAAAATATTGTAAAATTAGCTTAAAAATAATTTTCTCCAAGAGCTTGCCCAAAATAGGAAGAATACTAATTGACCTACAATTAGATCCTGAAAAATCAGTTTTTCACTTTTTAAGTAATGGTATAATTTTAGATTATTTCCATAGATTTGGATGTACACCACTAAGCAAACATCTATTAAATATATGATAAATTGGTTGAGCAAGCTGATTAGCTACAGTTTTATATAATCAACTCCACAAGATTTGTCATCTGGAAGTAAAAAAGCAACATCTGTTCTACTGTGTTTTGATCAATAGGACTCAAATTAAAACAACATATTTTATCTTTTATCACTTTAACAATAGGATTACGCACTAATCGGGAGTCATTAATATAAATGTTAGATTGTAAATTGTTCACTTTATTAATAAAATGAATAATGGGTGGTTGTTCTGCACACTTAATAAACAAACTCCAGCTGGTCCAAATTGCAGCAGCTAGAGTCCTTACTAGAACCAGGAAGTATGACCATATTAGCCCGGTTCTAATACTGCACTGGCTCCCTGTTAAATATTGTATACATTTAAAAATCGTGCTAATTATATAGTACAAGCTTTTAATACACATTTTACTAATATAAGTTCAATCACTTCATCTGGTTTCTCTGTAGATTCAGATGGTAAGGATAATATGACCATCTCTTCAAGTTGCATAAGAAAGTTTTTTTCTTTCTTTTCTACCTATTTACCTGTCTCAGGCTCACAAAGCCTTGACAAGTCTTCAATATAAAAAGTCTGCTGGCCCTGATCAAATAGAGCCTTACCTTTTTTTTAAAATATCTGCAGACTTAATAGCGAGACCTATTGCTTCTATTTTTAATTTAAGTTTAAGCAGTGGTCTGATACCAAATTCTTGGAAGTCAGCAACTATTCGGCCATTAATGAAGGGTGGAGATTCTGTATTGGATAATTATCGGCCTATTTCAAGATTGTCTGTTACAGCTAAAGTGTTTGAATCTATGGTAAATTAACAGTTAAAGTATACTATTTGTCAGCTAATAATATTTTATGTCAAACTCATTCAGGTTTTAGACAAGGACATAGTACTGTAACTTCTGCAATGTCAGTCACTAATGATATAATAACTGCATTGGATGATAAAAAATCATGTGCTGCACTTTTTATTGATTTATCAAAAGCATTTGATTCTGTGAATCATGATCTTTGGTTGCAAAGGCTTAAATGTGTAGGTTTTAGTGATATAGTGTTGAAGTGGTTCTCTAATTATTTGACTAGAAGGACTCAATGTGTGTCCATAGATAATGATGTTTCTGCTCCTTTAATAGTGAAGACAGGTGTTCTTCAAGGATACATTTTGGGGCCGATTTTATTCTCTATCTATACACCTGGATGAGCCCCGGGGACATATCCCCAGTCATCGTAGCCACCCGATCCGGTCCGTATCCAGCCCAGATGGTCACTGCAGTCACCAGATCCAGTCCGTATCCAGATCAGATGGTGGATCAGCACCCAGAGACGACCTCTACAGCCCTGAACGTCAGCGGAGACCAGGACACCTAGATGAGCGCCAGAGACAGATCCCCGGTAAGGACCCCGGCATTTAGACAGCCATCGGGAAAAGACCACTGGAACCAGTTGAGCCTTTACAATCTGACTTTGCTGCAGTTGGAATTGAACTGCTAGTTCGTTTGGCCAGAGGAGAACTGGCCCCCCGACTGAGCCTGGTTTCTCCCAAGGTTTTTTCTCCATTCTGTCACTGATGTAGTTTTGGTTCCTTGCCGCTGTCGCCTCTGGCTTGCTTAGTTGGGGACACTTAATTTCCAGCGATATCGTCGACCTGATTGCAAAGACACTATTTAAACTGAACTGAGCTGGATGATGACATCACTGAATTCAATAATGAAATGCCTTTAACGGAAAATCTATTTTTAATCTTTTCATTTTACATTATTGACACACTATTTTCCTTTTTTGATATTGTGCAGTTGCTTTGACACAATTTACATTGTTAAAAGCGCTATATAAATAAAGGTGACTTGACTTGACTTGACTATATAAATGAACTATATAAATGTACACTTTTATGCAGATGATACTATTCTCTACACTATTGCTCCATCTTAAAAAGTAGCAATGGACTCTTTACAGAATGCTTTTAATTCATTTCAGACTTCTCTTGGCAATTTAAAATTAGTGTTAAATGCTAAACAAACTAAATACATGATTTTTATACAGTCCAGATTACCATTAAATGATTTATACTTTAAATGGTACACAAATTGAAAGGGTTGAATCTTACAAATATCTTGGTATCTGGCTCGATGATAAGCTGACTTACAGTTCTCATATCTATAGTCTTTTAAAGAAATTGAGATCAACTCTAGGTTTTTATTTTCGTTTTAAAAAATGTGTCACCTTTGTTGCTCAAAAACGTTTAGTAGAAAGTACTCTTCTATCAGTATTGGATTATGGTGATATAATTTATATGCATGCATGCACCTCAGAATGTTTTGAAAAAATTGGATGTAGTTTATCATGCTGCTTTACGATTTGTTGCGGGTACAAGTGTCCGTACACATCACTGTAATTTATATGAAATGACAAACAGGACTTCATTGTGCTTAAGGAGAAAAAAACATATGTTTATTTTTTTATTTTAAAAGCTTTAGTGGGTAAATTACCACAGTATTTATCTACTTTGTTGCAATACTGCACAAATATTTATAATACCAGATCAACAGATAAACTTTTACTTAAGATGCCGATTTTTCATACAGAGATGGGTCGCTCTGCTTTTTCTAATTATGCTCCGTGTGGAATGAGCTTCAAGGTATATTACATATGGAATCTATACCATCTCTTGCGATGTTTAAAAATATTTTAAAGTGTTTATATAGAACAGTGTACATGTTTTAATAACTGACTAGGATTTGCATTGTTTTTTTGGGGGTTTTTTAGAAAATTTTGTTTTATGTTTCTTCATTGTGTGGTTGTCACGGTGCACACAGCAGGAGGAACGAGGAACACGGAGACGAGGATGTAAACTCAAATAACAGTCTTTAGTGACTCCAAACAAGGCAGGGCATGACAAGGCAAGCTAGACACAGACAAGAACACCGGGGAGTAATGAGTAGACCAGATAAACACTAACAACGCAAATTCATTTTTACTGTATTTTATTTCTGTAAAGTCTGTTTTGCCAAAGTCCCCAGGGAACTGTGGTGGTGCCCTTTTTCAGCTAGCGCATGCTAGATATGAAGATTTGTAATTTGTATTTTTAAAAAGAACATGTTCAACAATTATAAATAATATTATAAAGACACATGCTAATGAGTTATTGTGATTTTTATGGGGTTGGGGTTGTAAAATAATATGGTATACAGAGTTTAACTGCAATTAGATATAATGCGCTGTTTTGGCGGCATAAACTCAGAATCTTCCGACTGAACCAACAGCACAGCAGACCTGAGCAGCGAACACGGCGGCCCACGCCATGTCTTGTTCCCGTATCTCAGGGAACCGAGGTTACGATAGTAGACGTTCCCTCTCGAGAGTGCTCTCTCGACATGATCCTCTATACAACCTAGTCGAAACCACCATCACAGTCAAACGGTTAGTGGTTGCAGGTAGAACCATGGGTCGTACTCGCCGACAAGACCTGTGAGGCTAATGACCACACGTCCAAATTGTAAAATCTGGCGAAGGTATTCTGCGAAGTCCATCCAGCCACCATACAAATATCTCTGATCGAACTGCCCTTAGTCCACGCCCACGAGGAGGCAACCGCCCTCGTCAAATGGACTCTGTCACCAAAAAGACATTCCGTTCCCCAGCTCGAATATGCCAAGGCAATAGCTTCAACCACCCAATGTGTAGCTGCTCGGATTGCCGAAACTGAGCCGTGTGGTCGATGTAAACTTGCAAAGCCTGCACCGGGCACAACACCTGATTAGGAGTGGCATCCGATGAAGCCGCCGACTCTGGAGTGAAAGCAGAAAGCGCCACCACTGAACAGTGTCGAGAGCGATTTAGGCACGTAGCCAAATCTCGGCTTGAGTGTGACGTTACAATCACCCAGTCCAAACTGCATGCAGTACGCATTCACCGAGAGCGCTTGCAAATCCCCCACACTCTTGACCGAAGCAAGGGCGAGCAGCAGTGCGGTTTTAAGCGACAGCTCCCTCAAGCTGACAGTCTGAAGTGGCTCGAAGGGCGGGAGGGCTAGCGCCTCCAGCACCAGAGCCAAATCCCAGGATGGAACTGTAGGAAGGCGAGAGGTTCTCAGTCTTCTCGCACCTCTCAAAAATCTGATAACTAGATTGTGTTTTCCCACTAAGCGCCCGTCGATAACGGCATGAAATGCTGATATAGCTGCAACATAAACCTTAAGCATGGAGGGCATACTGCTGTCATCCATTCGTTGTTGCAAAAAATCCAGACTGTCAGACACGGGGCAGTTTTCCGGGTCTCGACCATTCGATTCACACCATCTCTCAAACACTGCCCATTTACAGGCGTATAGGCGTCTTGTAGAAGGGACTTGCGCCTCCGTAATCGTGTCCACCCCACGGCGAGACAACGAGCCCTGGTTTACCGGTTCCCGCACACCATCCACACATTAGGTTTCCACCATTCGGGATTGGGGTGCCATACCGAGACGTCCGCCTGAGACAGTAGATCCCGCCTCAATGGGATCGGCCACGGGGGAGCCGTTAGTATTTCCAGCAGATCGGGAAACCAAGGTCTGTTCGGCCAGCACGGAGCGATTAATAACACTGACGCTTTCTCCTCTCTGATTTTGTGTAGCACTTGTGACAACATCTTCAGCGGGGTGAACGCATACAGACGGGCATTTGGCCACGGCATCGTGAGTGCGTCCTCGCCTAGAGGAGAGCATGACAGAGAGAAGAACAGAAGGCAATGAGTGTTCTCCTCGGTCGTGAACAAATCCATCCTCACTGTCCTGGGGTTCAGTCTCCATTCTCTGTGAGGAATCCCGTCTCTTGATAGCATATCCGCGCCGCTGTTCAGGCAGCCCGGAACGTGCACTGCTCGAATGGAGAGCAGACAGTGATCGGCCAACAGCAAAAGGCATGCTGCCTGTCTATAAAGGGCTCCCGTGTGTACTCCGCCCTGACGGTTTATGTACGATACCACCGACATGTTGTCCGTGCGAATCAACACGTGATGCCCCCGGACTTGCGTGATGAAGCTCCGAAGAGCTAAAAATACTGCCCTCAGCTCGAGGCGATTTATGTGCCACGTTCTCTCCGACTCCGTCCAGTAGCCAGAGGCCGGTACGCCGTCGCAATAAGCTCCCCAGTGAAGGAACCACGAATCGAGCTTGCTCTTAGTCGGTTCGTCAGTGGACTCCCACTCTAGACCGAGATCGCTCACGGCCTTGGTGAGAATCCTAACGAACTCATCCTGGAACGCGGCGTCTCCTTCCACTTCAGAGTACTCCTCTGGAGTGTGGGCCCAGTCCTTTTCGGACGTTATTAGGGACAGCACCTCGTCAAGATCATCGTCATCTCCGCACCGAACGAGATAATCTCCGAAGCGCCAAAATCTCGGCTTTCTGCGCGGTTGCCCACATGAGGCTGTCATCCCATCAGCGGCTCATGGGAGGCGGTGGGACATTGCCGAGGGAAATCACAGAAGGCGACTCTTCCCCGGGACCTAAGCACCCGCACTGAGAACTCCTCGCAGTGCGGCAGCCCGACCCGTTGAGTGCTGCCTCATCATGGGCGAGACCCATGCATAGGATGCAGAACTTGTGAGTGTCAGGGTCCTGAACACAGCGTGCAAACGTTGGACATGCTGGAACGCCGAGAAGGAAATCCGTCTTCTTGCATCTTCTCCACAGCTGTCTTCAGTAGGATGTGTGAAAGAGGAAGATTCTGAGTTTATGCCTCCAAAACAGCGCATTGTATAGCGATGGGGCCCCGCCACTATTAGCCGTCTTGGCTGGCATTGGCCAGTGAGAGTTGTAACTTCAGTGGAGTTGTGCAATAAGATTTCAGGTAGGTTAGGAAGGAAGTGAAGGAGTGAATGGCAAATCTACAATGGCCTTCATTATAATATTAATTATAATATTTCTTGAATAATTATTAATCAAAGTTACATTTAGACATGTTAGAGAATAAGTTGATTATGGCTTTAGTCTGCCTTTCTACTCTCTAAGAAGCTGCTCTCATTGTGTGTGTAACCATGCCCGATAAGGTTTAGGGCTGAGGAAACCTTGAAGTAAGATAAGTGTTTCTCTGCGTATATGTGTTAGTATCTGTCTGTACAGGGAGAAGCTCAGACAGTCCAGGACAAACATTCCGTATATCAGTTTATCAGATATGCATCTTTGGAGAGACGTATTGCGTCGGACCTCTGATCACTTGTCACTAAAATAGTCATCAGAAGATATGCTTCAAGCTTGCATCCATATGTGGAAATTGTCTAAGTTTATCTAGGTTAGAATTTTGATGACTTAAGCATTGACACAATTAGCAACCTCTGTTAGGGTATAATTGCTGGGGTTTTTGAATTGTAAAGCAGGTCGGCCTACAAACTCCATCACGAGTGTTGAAGCTGACTTCTGCGGATGAAACTCCAAACTATTTCTTCAGTAAATTTCTTTAATTAATAGCAATCTGACTCCTGGTCTTTGTTCATCATACCTGGTCCATAGGTTTTAACTGTTATTGCCCAACAGAAGGGAGTCCCCTGGGCGTTTACGCCATGTCGAGAGACCGCTCTCGAGTGGGAACTACAAGTTTAGAACTTTTGTTTGTGGCTTCAAATTTACTGATACATGTGTGGCTATTCTCTACAACTACAAATTCCGCTCTCACGGACGCTCAGTTGTTTTGCCTTTATTTTTAACAGTGAATGAATGCTGCATTCACACTGATGGACTCTGAACTAGTCACTCATCTCACCAGGCAAAAGCACTAAAGAACACTTTATAAGAGATCAGTGCATGTAAATTTTTTCTCCACCTGGTTTTTCAGGGTCAGGAGGTGAAATCATTAGGTTTGGAGGTCAGTGTTCCTACTGGGCAGATGTCAACAACATTCCCAGACAACGCTGACACGAACATTTTTCTTCACATATATAGCGATCTCCATGGCATTTCCTCTCCTGTGGTGCTAAGTCCCTCAACGCCAGCAAAACTAGACACAACACAGAAAAATGTGTTTTCTTTAGTCTGATACGCCTTCATATTTTCATAAAGTTGAAGATAAGATTGAAATAGCTCCGTCCTGCTCACGTCAGACACATCAAGTGCTTAAATACAGCATATAATAATGGATTCGATGAGTGGACTGTTGTTTTTGTCCTGCTCTCTTTGACTGTGAAACAACTCGGATCGCTGCCAAACATCACGGACGGGTCCTAAACCACAGGGACGGTAAAATGAGCTTAGTCAGAGGAAGATGGAACGTCAGGAATGTTTTCAGGCAGAAGACACAAATGTCTTTGTTGTGCTGGTGAAAATATCCAGGTGGTTTTTATACTTCATGCTTTATACTTCATTATAAAATATATCAGTAGAGACTCAAAGAACTGGATGAAAGACAAAATAGAAGGCAAGCAGCTTTTTAGCTACCCTAAATAACCCTGTAAATAATAGTCAGAAAAATTCTTTTTTTTTTTTTTTTTTTTTTTTTTTTACATTTTATGGGACTGATTTTCTTTCTTACTTTTCCTTCTTTTTTTATCTCACTTTTATGGCTCATAATATATCATAGTATGATATATGAGATGTAGAACTCCTTAAACTCAAGGAAGAAAAAACAAGTTAAAAGAAAAAACACAAATTTATTTATAGGCCCAAACTGGGAAAAAAATATGCAATTTGGTGCAATTGTTGATAATTATATAGCCAAAAAGATTAAATACTCATAGCTTGCAATGTAAATAAATTAGATTTTAAAACAAAATAACAGACTGCTTACGTAAACTAAATATAAATATCAGTTGTCATTCTATAACTCCCAATAAAATGTCTTAATATGATATTTAAATGTTTTTTTTCAAATGGTATTATCAACGTTCTGTAGTTTTTATTGTGGGGGCAAAACATACCATTTATATACAATCATGAACGAGAGAAGACCAAATCATCATTCTTCAAAAACCTGATGAATAATATTTGATACTCACATTTTAACATGATTTTTCTATCATGTTAATAATCTTGTTTGTTTGTTTTTTGGTGGGCAGATTATTTTTTACTATGTACTACTTAGATTGAAAATCGACAGTTCACCCAAAAATATAAAATTCTGTCATCATTTACTGACTTTAATATTTTGCCAAGTGTTTAATTTTTTTTATCCATCTGTCAAACACAAATGAAGACAATTGTTTCAACATGTCTTGTGTTTTGTGTGTGTGCATGTCCAATGAAATAAGACCCATTGTTCTTTTGGACCCCACCAACTTTCACTGTATGGACAAAAACATTCTTCATTGGGTGAACCTATATCTCAAGTCTACCTATTAATTTAATTGGTAAGTAGCCATGTAATAAACAGAATAATGTACAGTTAACAACATTATCACAAAACTACATTGTTAAAAATATTATTTATCATTCAAAATAATTTTAGGAAAATTCTTTGTGTACAGCAACTTAACGGGAACCATATGGCAGCTCTTTGTCTGCACCAGCTGACGGTGATTTGAGAAGATAATGCTTTATGATGCTGACCTGCAGGTCAAATTCCCTTCATGATCACCAGCGGGACAGTCCAGAGGCAGATCGGCCAGATGCACCTCTCTCTGCAATGAACCAAAACTCATGTCTAACACAATCTCCTGAAATAACTGTGATCCAACAGAATTACCAGAGGTCCTGCAGTCTCTGAGATTTCAAACATAAAAGGCAGACAGATAACTTAGTAAATACTAAAAGAGCACAGCTGTTTGTACATGTCACAAAAGGCAGTGCAAATGTTATACAACCAAACATCAAAGACAGGTTAATGCTTTTGAACACAGGAATGATGTTTCAAGGTTTATTTGGTGTTTTCAAAGTGCAGTGACTCCCTAGTGAAATAAGCACGCTTTTTTTGTAAGAAACATGCTTTTTGTCCACACCAAACTGACAGCCATGACATAGAGCAGCAAACAACAACACAATGATTCACTGTGAAGAATGACTCACAGTTCATACAAAAAAAATCGAAATCGCTCATGCTGTTCCCAACCAGCATGACAATGTTGATTTAGATCTTTTCTACGCAATGAAACTGAACTGTGACCACAGGGCTTTGGAGCGCTAACAATAACAAAAAGCACAATAATATGTTTTGGAATATACGTTTCAGAACAAACGTTAGTGGATCATGCTGATAGTTAATGTGATTCTCTACACCTGTGATTCCTCTGATAGGACACCTGTGTGAACTTCATACATCCACTAAAACTCATGAATCAACATTCACATACAATTTCATACTTATACAGTACATCAACATTCAGGTTAAATTCAGCAGTTTTCAACAGCAGAAGTACTCATTAAAGACATGTTTACAACATTTCTGTCTCTGAATTGGTGGGGCTTTAGAGATGTGAAGAGACTTGCTGAAAGGACCAGTAATTTTACATGCCACATTGATACATGACAATGCATAATGAATTTTAAATTTCTCCATTCTGTCACCGATGGAGTTTTGGTTCCATGCTGCTGTCGCCTCTGGCTCGCTTAGTTGGGGACACTTCATTTCCAGCGATATCGTCGACTTGATTGCACAAATACTATTTAAACTGAGCTGGACGATGACATCACTGAATTCAATAATGAAATGCCTTTAGCTGAAAATTGAGTGTTTAATCTTGTTATTTTACATTATTGACACACTATATTCCTATTTTGATATTGGAAAGTTGCTTTGACACAATCTGTATTGTTAAAAGCGCTATATAAATAAAGATGACTTGACTTGACTTGACTTAAAGACAAGTCTGCTTATCTGTAGCAGACTAACAGGAGACTGTAGTACCTGCTTGCAAGGTTTTCCATCAACAAGCACCTCGGCCAGATGATCGTCAGCAGCCGCTCCACACATCATCGAAAAACAACAACACTGATAAAGTTCTGTGTAGGTTAGTGATCACCCTTCAACAGCAGCTACAGACTCACCCTTCAAAGAGAAGTGCGTTCAGTGTGCACTTGTAGTATACTTCAAATCTTAAAAGCATATTTTTAAGAAAAACCGTACTTGCAGATATTATCGTATTAATTTAAAGTTTTCTTGAAGAAAGTTCTCTTTCATGACTGTTTCTTAAGTACACTTAAACTTACATTTTAGTACTTTTAAAGTACTAAAAATGCATTTTGTAATAATATATTTTTATTTTAATTCAAAAGTAAAAGTTTACTTACCTAATAATCTTTGGTTACATTTTATTGGAATGTGTCCTTGTTACAGTGTAATTATACATTTAAGTACTGAGTAATATTAATTAACTACAAACAGTATAAATACTTAGGGTTAGGATTAGGGTTACTTGCATGTAATTATGCATCATTGATTTTTATCATAATAGTAAGTACATGTAATATGTGTAACAAGGACACTGAAATAAAGTGTTACCGAAGTAACATATAAACAAGTCCTATAGTGGATCAAAACAATAATCTTAAATTCATCTACCTGCACTTACTATAAATACATGTTGAATTCATTGCAATTACTGTAACATGCAAGTAAGTGTCCAAAAACATTGCATTCAGTTTGCACTTAAGCATATGCTTTAAAAATTATATTATTTTTGTAAAAAGCACTCATTTTATATTCTTCATTTTTTATTGAACTACTTCACTTCATCCTAAAACCATACAAAATACCCAGGGCATCACCCCATGATAGTTTACTAATGTAATGTTTTTTATTTATTTTTGTAAAGCAATAATGCTTACAATGCTCTTTACTCAGCATGCAGATAATCCCACAGTAGAGATACCAACACAGATTAGACCTGCAGTACATTGAAATGCCCTCATGTTGAAATCATTACCAATGCTTGGGGTCGCGGGGGTCACCACCCACAGCGTGCTTCAACAAATGTAACATGATGCTGAAATCACAACACAAAAAGAATTTTAGTTCAAATAAAGTGAAAATTACTATCATTCTTTTTTAACATCTTAAGCTTTTTTATATAAAAAATCTGGGTGCAAATATTTAAGCAGTTTGCTAGTAGAAAGCTGAAGCACAACACCAAATTAATAATTCTCAGTAAACTGTGGCATTTGTGGTCCATGTGTGTCTCATGACTTGTAGTACTAAAATTATTTCTGAGAATAAACTTCTATTAGTATGAACATAACACTCCTCTGACATTCACTCTTAATTTGATCATCTGGTTTAAATGTATGTGTTATGCAGTGTTTAAGTGAAGTATGTACTTTATAGCAGTAATGGACAGTGAGGTAAGATGAAGCAGTTTTCAGCTTTTATAAGCACTGAAATTCTAACCATCAATAATGGCGAGCCATGAAATCCGACAAAAATGTGGTCCATCTGGGGTAAATTAAGCAATTCACGTTAAAAAAGAGGGGTGAAATTACAAATAAATTAGATGCATTGTCCAATTCCAGATCTTTCTGCTGTTCTCATTATTTTATTTTATTAACAGTATCCATGAATCAACCACAAATTATTTATTGTAATGTTTGTAAGTACTAAAACAGCTTACAGATCTGTGAAAGTAATGGAAGTTATGATATTTGTGGACAGTGAGCAAAGATTCAAGAAGCCAACACAAAACAAAGAACACAGAAACAAGAATTCTTAGAAGGAAACAAAGAAAGTTCAAATTAACTGCACATTCCACAAATATGGTACACAGCAGATGTTTTGACCTTTTTGATTGGATCAGTGATGAAAATCATACAGCATCATCATTTTGATAAAAACTGCATTTTGCATGCAACCCTGTTACTGCATGATTTTCTCCAGTACAAAAACTGTAACATTCCTTACCCAGAAATAATATTATTTGGACCACTTGCACATTTCTGTATTGTCATAATCATTCAAGCCTGTAAACCAAATAAGAGTAAAAGTGATCAAACCAATTCTTTCCTTTACCCACTGTTTCAATTTATGGTGAATATTAAGTTATGAACAAACAGAAAATTACCAAACTAGCTTTACCCTATTAACTTCATTTAGGCAAAAATTCACAACGCTGTTACTTGTGAAGATTGGTTACAGGTTTGTAAAAATAGCAAACCCCTTAAAAAATAGCAGACAATAGAACAAACAATACAATATTTAGTTTGACCTACTGAAGTTAATGATCAACATTTTCTAAATATTAAGAAATTCTTGAAGATTAAAAACTTTTTAAGCCCTATTTTGTAAAGCACCAAAGATCTATTATAAGACTGAAAACTCCAATTAAGACAAAATTTGTTATTTGTTAAGACTTCGGCACATAAATTTGTAGGAAAAATACTCGAATACTGCCTTGAAAAGCCTCCATTTCGTTGCCAGATTTCAGTCAAGCCAATGGAATGGAATGTCCTGAATTTGGTTGCAATATTCACTGGCAAAGCCAATCTTGGTGAGGCTAATGCATGTAGAAATTATTAACTTAATCTTAAAGATTTAAATGAATTCATTTCATTGCACGGCACACACACTCTTTTTCATAAGGGTGAGGAGATGCAAACTCTAAACAGATGTAAATCTTGTCACCATATGTGGCATGAATGTGAATGTGCTCTTTAGGGCCTCTTCTGTAGAGTGCAAAACCTGGCCGCTTGTTGAGTTTTGTTTGTCTAATGTTATGTATGGCACAGTGTCGAGTGGCTCTTTGTGAATGCAGGTTTTGTATGTAGTGTATTTTGTCATTCATGTAATGTTTTTTTTTTTTCTTGTTAAACCCACCATTGCTGCTGCCCCATTTCTAGCTTCATTCCTTGGCTTGTGTCTTGGCTGTTTGGCTCTTTTTCTTCCTCCTTTTAAATTTGGCTAACATTCAATGATTGTGTAACTCCATAGAAACAAGCAAAGGGGAACCTCCACAATGAACTAATGTGTGGATATTCAATAAACTTCTATATGTATCAATAGCAACAATACAAACTCTGTTTGGGACAGGACTGCAAAACAGGGATTGTTCAAGATTTTGACAATTCTGTTGACGCTACTTACTGAAACAGACATTTCGGCTCCAAAAAATAAGCAGAAGTGAAAATTCTCAGTAGCATCAGCAGTCCCAAACAAGCTTGAGAAAAATGACATACTTCAAATGTTTGGCCTACTTATTGTTGTATCTTTGACTTAAATAGTGATTATTTTAAGGTATTAATGTATCAAACATGCAAGAACTGAGTGTGGAAAACTGGTCATTGTTTAAATGTGTCTGAATCTTTTTCAGATATGCTTTAGTTTAGTTTTAATGTAAACAAGACAAAACTCTACATCTGTAAACAGTTGTTTTTCAATGGAAATGTTTTTGTGTTCCTTTGGGTGTAGCCATTGATTAAAACATTATAGGCTACATTTTTACCAGCTCTGTGCTTTTTTTTTACTTCTTCTTCTTTTCTTTAATTTTTTTTACTGTTGTCAGCTGCTTTTTGACTTTTATATAGTATATATTTCTATAAGTAAAGAGAACTAAATTTGACTCACATGATGAATCATCATACAAAATACTGAGTGTGGTAAACTGTACTGTAGTTTCCAAATGTCAATTTTTACTTACAAGAAATATACAGAGTTTAATACATATTGAGCTCAGTCAACAACATTTGTGTGATAATGCTGATTACCCCCCCCCCCCCCCCCCCCAAACAAAACTTGAACTAAAAAACACACATTTTTGACTCATCCCTCATTTTCATAAAAAACCAAGGCTATAATGAGGCATAATGGAAATGAATGAGGCTTAAAGATTTTAAAAGCTGATAAAACTTCAATTCATTTTTGTAGTTGTTTTAGAGTTTTAAGATTCATCGTCATGCCAACAAAGTTAGGATTAAATTGGATTTAACTTTACATAGAAAAGGTTGGTAAGTGATATTTCAGACTAAAAACATGTCAATATGCATACTGTTTACATATTGAGGCTATACTCCTGAAACACTGAGTATTTTAATGTTTAAGGGTCGATCCAACTCACTATTCATCAAGTTCCTCACTGTAAAGGCCATTGCACACTGAGTCTGAAATTTTTGCATGTTAAAAAATAAATACAACCTCCCATTGTGTCAATCACATTTACACACTGCCTCCAAAACTTTCTTCCATCATAAAAAAATTTGGATCAGGTTCGATTTTCTGCGTTTTCGCATTCGTAGCATGCATTTTGATAGGAAAGGATGGCGAATACGAAAAAAATGGAAGAACGCATGCGAAAATTTCAGACTCGGTGTGTAATGAACTTTACTCAGATTTTTGCTTTTATTTAATCATTTATAGATAAAGCAGTATAATTCTAAGACATTAGCATTAGCAAGTTTATTGATTCAGTGGAGTGCATCCAAACGACATGATAAGTAAAATGAATTTAAATTTAAACAAAGTCCTTTCAAACAGAGCTGAAATATCATTCATCTTACCCTCAGAAATACTTTGCAGAGAAAAGTGTATTAATTCCTTTCTTATGGTTACAGGTAAAGCTATATATGTTTTAAATTGTACGACATAAAATAGATGATGCATTAAATATATGTTTACTGTAATGTGCTATATAAGAAATGAAAGCCAGTATTTCCCAACCACTTTGTCAAAATCTACTTGAGTCCAGTTGGAGCTCTAGAAGTTTCATATCAAAAGCTAAAAGCCCAAAGCTCATTGAGTTCAGGGGTGATGGTTGAGCTGATCAGACGGAGGAGTTGACCGTAGGTTCTTCAGGAGAACAACTGGGCAGTTGCGAGTCTAACTCCGTCGCAGACAGAGACTGACTCAGCTCCCTCAGTGAGCTCTTGGTGAAGTTCAAACACGACCTCCTCACCAGTTTACGCACCTTCTTGGTAAGCAGTACGTATAGAATCGGGTTGACGCAGCTGTTGAAGAAGGCCAGACTGGTGGCGAGTGGGAAGCCCACGATGAGCACAGAGTGCAGGTAGGAGGTGTGATGGATGCTCAGCTCCATCAGGCTGAACGTGTGAAACGGCACCCAACACAAGAAGAAAGCAAGAATCACGGCAGAGACGGTTCTGGAGAAGCTGGTCAAGCGTACTGAGTCGGATCGGCGCATCTTGATAGCCAGCAGAACGCCGCTGATGGTGATGGTTGCAAACGGAAGCAGAAAGCCCACGGTGGTGCGCATCGACACCATCGCAATGTGTCTCACCGCTATCATGTGCCTGCTCTCATCATGAAAGTTATTAAAACACACAACCTTCCCGTTATGCTGGATCACGTCACGGAATATCAGAGCCGGACAGCTTAGACAGCAGGACGTACTCCAAATCAGCGCACAGACCCACCAGGCCCTCCGGATGTTTCGATACCTTTCCGACCAGCTCAGGTGGACAAGTGAGATGTAGCGATCCAAGCTCAGGACGGTCAGAAACAGCACACTGGCGTACATGTTCATGGTGCACACGAACGAGTTCAGCTTGCACATGGTCTTCCCGAAGAGCCAGTGAAAGTCTCGCAGCACGTAGTCAATGGAGAACGGCAGGAAAAGCACAAACACAAAGTCAGCGATGGCCAGATTCTGCAGCCAAACGCTGTTCACGGTCCGTTTGCATTTGAAGGCGGTCACCCAGATGACCATGCCGTTCCCGATTACTCCCACAGTAAACGCCAGGCTGTAGATGATCACTGATATGATGTGAAGAGCTTCTCTCTGAGTGTAGCCTCCAGCCTTGGTCTCCTCCACATATCCATAGTCTGCGTATTCATAAGTGTCGTTTACATAGTCCCCGTCTACCTGGGTCATCATTCTATAAACAAAATAGGAAAGAAAAGTCACAAATAATATTTCTTTAATATCTACTGAAAGATAAATGAGATTAAATGGAGAGCAAATGGAGATTTTTGTCACACCAATTGTCACACCATTGGTTGAGCCAATGCTACTGTGTTGGGCTGCTTGGTTATCTGCTGCAAACAGATAACCAAGGCTCATTCGAGAACTGTTGCGATATGTCTGTGGCAAAATGATATGAAGAGTTCATTTGCAAAAACAGATAAAAATTTTTTTTTTAAATTTTCAAAAATCATGTTTTTTTATACTGCATTCCAATTAATATAACTCAAACTGCAGTTGGGTCGTTTTAATTAAATAATAATAACTAAAAAAATACAGCTAACTAACACAATAAAACAATAAAAACATAATAACAATAAAAAAACATGATTTATGAACATTAATAAAAACTGAGTTATCTGTTTTTGCAAACAAACTCTTCATATAATGTTTCTTCTTGCACGTTTTCTGACACCTTCAAAGTGAGTGACGCTAAAAAACAATTATGTTGGTTGTTGTACGCATTGTAAAATTTGGGAAAAGTAAATGTGAGTGTGCTAGAAGTTTAATGCTCTATCACGTTTGAAAATAACTTAGCAACACCTACTTTAAACCCTAACCGACAGTGTTAACAAATGCAAACGTGATGTAAAAATTCATTTGCTGAAGCAACCATGCCATTTTAGCTTGCTTCTTCAAGTCTTTGTGCTCTTTTATCATGATTTGTGTTTCACAGGACAGCACCAGGTGAGCTGCTGAGCAAGTTTACTATATCATAAATGCTTACTTCAAAATGTATTCGTTTACAAGCAAAAGAATAAAAGTTGTTGGTATTTTACTGGTTCTATTGTTAATTTCAGCTGGAAACTGCAGTGAATATGTATGTTTTTAGAGTTTTGCAAAAATGTTGGTAGAGGCATGTATTTCCAGTGAGCCTATAGGTTTCAAACAGGGCAATGTTTTGATAGCACCACAGAGTGTTTACTCTTTTCAGGGGACTCGGCTTACAAACTTACAGTTGATACCGTTTATACTGTTTACAGTAATATAATCATTACTGTAATACTGTGTAAGTATTAACCTTTACTTAATAAACTGAGTTTCAACATTAAAAATACACATATCTCAACAATGTTGCAAACTGCGCTCATATTTACCAAGGTACTAAAGTCGCCAATCAAAAGTAAGAGATTACAAAATGTTTAGTTAAAATAATTTTTAGCTCAATTCTTTTACTGTATGTCAACAACTGTCTCATTTGTATCTATTCTTATTCCTTCAAAGAGATTTTAAGAATGTAAAGGAAAATATAAGAAAAGGTTGGCACATAGTCGACTCGAAACATAACAGATCAAGTCACTTGAGTTATTAAAGAGCCACACCTGAGCAACAATTTTCCTCTGTGAATTGCACAGAAGTATTTTAACAGACACAAAGACCTATAACATAGTCTCTCTACTTTATGTCTACAACATGAAAATATTGAACATGTTATTCTCTCGGAGTAGGCCTAGATCGAAAATTATCCCAGATTTTGCAACTATCAAGGCGCCTCAATTCAAACACACTCTTTGAAAGACATTTCAGAGTTAGTGAATTACCTGACAGCGTCCTGCTCACAGACTTCAGCTCCTCTGCAAGAATTCCTGTGTTGATTTCACAAAAAGATTTATGATATCCCTGATGGGTGTTTCCTTGTTATTGTTCCCGCGGTAGAATGAGAGAGAGAGAGGGAGAGAGAGGGTAAGATAGGTGAAGAAGAAGTGAAAAGAAAGGATGTGGACTGAGTATGGCACTTCCACACACACACACATTTTTGTCCCTTCATAAAATAATTCCCATGTTTTGTTTTCTGTGCCGTCAGGAGCGCTGGGGTCTGTTGTCAGAGTTTTGCCAGCATGTGCACAGAAGGTTTTTATATCACAAACTCAAACCTCTCAATCAACAAGAATGTTTCTCTGCAGGATCTTTCCATGTGCTTCCAGAGGACTTTATGATCCTAATGAGAGATGTATGATTATTCTCTCTCTGGATATATGATCTATTTTCAGAAACGTGACTACAATAATGATGAGTTCAACACAAATTAGCTCATGTCACAACTGAGCTGTCATTGCATGCAAATAGTGCAATGAGCAACAACTGATATAGTAATTATAATGACACACAGCTGCAGTATGAATCAAAACTTGAGCAATAAGGGCAGAGAGCCTGCCCTGCCAAATAAAATAGAACTCAAACAAGGTTTTATGCTGTGATACCATTGAAGCACCTTTTTAAGTCTCTCAAATAACTTTACATTCAGTGGGAGCTCTTTACAAAACCATTATGACAAAAAAAAAAAATCCATAAATCAACATTTAATGATTCTAAACCATCAAGAACTTTTAAAACTCCAAAGTAAAATCAAGTTGAGAAATATGCTTCGTTATAATTTTTTTTTTTTTGCCAAACTTAAAATGATATAAAAAGAGCGACTGAATAACTTTTATTATTTAATGAGTTTAATGCATTTAGGTAACAGTTAACTGTGGCGAATGTTAACTTACAATAAACTGGAAAACGTTAGCCTAACAGTTTGTATGAATAAAGAACCAGAATTCAGTTTTAAAATAAAGTAGTGAAATAAAATAAAATAGGCTTATTCTGTAATAAAAGTGTTACCATACCTTGTTTGTTGTCGAGGATGTTGTTCACTAGAGTAGGTCACAACCCCCAAAACTTTACGCAAATGCTTTCCCCATTTGTTGGAAGCTGTAAAGCCGTGTAAATTGTGGTCATATACTACAGTCGTTTGGTGGAGTTCAGTTCACGCAGTTCAGAGAGCTGATAAAGGAACTAATGCACTGAACGGAGCCGAGGTTATAAAGAAGTGACTGTGCACACGTCTCTCTCTCTCTCTCTCTCTCTCTCTCTCTCTCTCTCTCTCTCTCTCTCAGCACAGGAGCTTTCATTTTTTTACACAAATACTTTATTTTGTGACAGTACGTATATTTATAATGTACTTACAACTTCTATACTTCTTTTGAAAACATCCTGAATAAAATATATCACAGTTGCTACAAAACATAGGCCTATTAAGCAGCACATCTATTTTCAACACTGATACAGTAATAGTAAGAAATGTTGGTTACACTTTATTTTGAGGTGTCCTTGGTACAGTGTAAATATACATTTAAGTAATATTAATTAATTGCATGTACTTACTTACTATGGTTAGGATTAGGGTTTGGTTTAGGGTTACTTGCATGTAAACGTGTAATGTATAACACCTTAAAATAAAGTGTTACCGAAATGTATCTTAAGCAGCGAATCAGCATATTAGAATGACTTCTGAAGGACACTGAAGACTGGAGTAATTATGCAGAAAATTCAGCATTTCATCACAGAAATGGCCCAGTGACAAGCTATTGTACTTAGTTTTGCACATCTTTTTCTGACAGTCTAATGACAGGTTAATGCATTTTACAGACCTATAGTCTCTTACATTAATAGATATACAGCAGTCAGAGAATTCACTGTTTTTTAGTGTATACAAATGACCTATATATGTCTGTGGTTTGTAATTAGCTCTAATATTTGCAATCTGTCAGTAGACAGATCTATATTTTGGGCAACCACTGCCCCCTGCTGCAGTTCAATATGGTCTTACTTTCAGGATGTATTTAATTCAAACCTTAAAGGGGTCATCAGATGCAAAATTCAGTTTAAGTTGTTTGAACATAAATGTGTGTTGTAAATGTGTGTACACATCCATCCTATAATGATAAAAATCCACCCAGTGTTTTTTCCCCCCTATTTTAAAATCCCCCTTCTCAAATCAGGCTGTTCTGAGGTTCCTGTCAGAATGACGTAGTTCTGCAAAGACCGCTCCCATGATAGTTGATTGACAAGGCTGTCTTACCTTAGACCCGCTCTGAGTGAGCTGTGAGTTGTCCGCCATTGTGTCGACTCCAGTGCAGGGAAAGACAAGAATGTCTCAGATTAAGCGATTTTTTTGTTGGCTGTAATAATGAATGTAACAGTCGTCATTTAAGGCCAAAGTATACTTCGGTCGTTTCCTAATATGTGCTAGTTAGCCAGTTTTGCGGCTGAAGTTCACAGTCAGCTCGTCACGCCACGGAAGAGAGGGGTGGGGTCAGCAGAGCTCATTAGCATTTAAAGCGACATGGACTAGAATGGCTTGCTGAAAACAGAGTTGATTTTGACAGGGTAAAAAAGGTGATTTTTACACTACCATTGAGAAATTTTAACCAAAGTATGTTATAGACTTTTCAATAAGGCCATAAAGAATCATATCAACTTGGCTTAGGAACTACAGATGTAGAGCTAAATGTAAATGTTGTTGATTAAATAGCTCATAGACCAGTGGTCGACAACAGGCGGCAATAATATCTGGCCCACGCCCGTAGCCAGATTATTTTGATAGCGGTTGGTTCTGAAATAGATCTGTCATGACAGCAACAGTTACTCACAATCAGAGTATGTGAGCGGAGCGGTGAGATTTTGAATGGAGCAGGAGCGGATTTTTTAAAAGTTGGAGAGTAGTGGTTTTCACTCGCTCCAAGAGCACTCCATCACAAGTACAATTCATGCCAACGACCCGTAATATAACTGTGTCACGTTCCCTCTCGGGATACAAGGAGCGAGGAGACGTAGGAGTTCCAATAATCACATTTATTGAACAAACACTGAGACAAGGAGCTTGGGGAGAGACGAACATCACTGACGATAGACCGGACACAGGGGCTAGGAAACACAGGGCTTATAAACACAGGGAAATAAGGAACAGGTGTGGACTAATCAAAACACAGGGCTAGGGATTAATTAAACTAATGAAGACAAATGAGGACAGGAACAGGAAGGCCAAATATGGGCACGGGAGGAGGGGAAACACAAGACAAGGACTGACATTACGCCCCCCTCCGGAAGGCGTGTCCTCACGCCTAACACCATCCAATGGGGAGGGGGGGGTGGGCGCTCTGGAGGCCTCCAGGGCGGTGCCCGTTCCAGGGGCCATGGCGGGTCAGGGGACTCGGGAGGCCAGGGCGGGTCAGGAGACTCGGGAGGCCAGGGCGGGTCAGGGGACTCGGGAGGCCAGGGCGGGTCAGGGGACTCGGGAGGCCACGGCCTATTTTTTTCGGGTCGTGTGGCCTTGGCCCTTGGCCCGGCCACACAGGCTGTGACCCTCTTACCCCCCCCCCAAAATTTTCTTGGGGAAGCTCCCCCCTGGGAGCCACAGAGGAGCGGACTCTGTCGGGCGCTCCTGCAGCGCGGACTCTGTCGGGCGCTCTCGCAGCGCGGGGCTGGACGGAACCAGCGGGAACTCAGGAGGGCTGGACGGAACCAGCGGGAACTCAGGAGGGCTGGACGGAACCAGCGGGCACGTGCGTGGAGCCGGCACGGGAGGGCGCGTGCGTGGAGCCGGCACTGGGGGGCGCGTGCGTGGAGCCGGCACTGGGGGGCGCTCGGGAAGCGCGGACACTTGGGGGCGCTCGGGAGGCGCGGACACTTGGGGGCGCTCGGGAGGCGCGGACACTTGGGGGCGCTCGGGAGGCGCGGACACTTGGGGGCGCTCGGGAGGCGCGGGGCTGGATGGAACCAGCGGAGACGAAGGAGAGCCGGACGGAACCAGCGGGAACTCAGGAGGGCTGGACGGAACCAGCGGAGACGAAGGAGAGCCGGACGGAACCAGCGGGAACTCAGGAGGGCTGGACGGAACCAGCGGGAACTCAGGAGGGCTGGACGGAACCAGCGGGAACTCAGGAGGGCTGGACGGAACCAGCGGGAACTCAGGAGGGCGCTCTTGAAGCGCGGGGTTGCGGGGGTGCTCTGGGCTGAGGACAGCAGCAGTGCTGGGAAGAGTTGGGTGGACGGAACATTTGGCAGGGCATGTGGAGGGTCCTGGCGAGCGGTGAGCTGGTGAGGCCGGGTTGTTCTCGGGTTGGGTTGGACGAAGATCGGTTTGACATTCTTCGACTTCGAAATCAATGCCATGTACATTGAGGACATAATTTATCAGCCCGATAAGGGAAAAACTGGACGTGGGGATATCGCAGCTGATGACATCTTTGTCCAACCCAAACCGAAAACACACACCGAGCGAGGCGTCAATCCAGCTCACCTCGTTGGAAAGCTCAAGAACTCCTCAACATACTCTACCAACTCCCGACCATCCTGCCGCAGACACCAAAGCCTGTCTTCAGCCATAGTGTTGTTGTAGGTCCGGTCTTCTGTCACGTTCCCTCTCGGGATACAAGGAGCGAGGAGACGTAGGAGTTCCAATAATCACATTTATTGAACAAACACTGAGACAAGGAGCTTGGGGAGAGACGAACATCACTGACGATAGACCGGACACAGGGGCTAGGAAACACAGGGCTTATAAACACAGGGAAATAAGGAACAGGTGTGGACTAATCAAAACACAGGGCTAGGGATTAATTAAACTAATGAAGACAAACGAGGACAGGAACAGGAAGGCCAAATATGGGCACGGGAGGAGGGGAAACACAAGACAAGGACTGACAAACTGCATATTTAGCAAGAATTCACATGTTAAACATATTTAGCTAGCTAGATAGAAAAGGATCACTCAAATCAGAAAGAATGTGAAGGCTATGATGACTGCAGTGGACATGAGCGGGAAGTTATATTTCTCAAGGAATTTATTTGTTCCTTCTAAATATTTTCAGCTGACAGCTGACTTTTTTCCTCCAGAATTACATGATATAAACTCGCAATTGCGAGTTAAAAAGTCATAATTGAGAATTATGACTTAAAGTCCCCTCAAAACTGGACTTTAACTCTCAATTCTAACTATATAACTTGCAATTGCTAGTTTATATCTCACAATTCTGTGAAAAAAAAATTGTGAGATAAAAAGTCGCAATAACCTTTTTTTATTTTTTATTCAGTGGCGGAGACTGGCTTCCGTAGAACTGTGATATTTGAAAATTGCTGATATACTTTAGACGCAGAGCTGTGTTTCTGATATCAGTGAGAGCGGAGTGATTATTAAATGCTCAGAGCGTGGAGGGGAAATTGTTGATGCTCCACTCCGCTCACATACTCTGATCGGACACCGCCACACAAATGTGGCTTTTTATTAATGATTGTTGCAGGATTTTACACAGAGTAACAGCTCACTTCCAGTTACAAAATACACTGTAACAGTCAGTCACAGGCAATTCTGGTTGCATGTTTCATCAATTCATATCGTAAATTATCCTTTGACTATGTTCTGACCCGCCATCTAGTCAGAACTTACTTGCCGACCCCTGTCATAGCCCTTCTTGAATACCACTATTCATAAAAAAATTCTTAACATTTGTAAAATATTTTGCCTTATTGTTTATGCTTTCAGCAACTATAAGTGTCTAATACCATTTTTGTTCCCCATATTACAACAAGCTTTTGTAGATTTTCCCTAAAAATCAGCCCTAAAATAGCTGCTTATGTTAGAAAGTGACTGCTGTTCATGAGTAACCCAACATAAATGTCACTTATAGTAACTTCCACACTTCAAAGTCTGGAGACAAAGAGATGTGAATGCCTGGCAGGTAACTAGTGCAGTTTTGTTGTGACTTGTTTTAAATCATGTATTAATTAATAATCATTATGTGTTAAGGTGTGATGATGACTGTGGCTTGGGGGCACTTGTGAATTAAACAGTCTGTTCTCTGGAATGAGGTCATCGCAGGCGTATGAACTTGGAAGGAAGGGGCTGGTTAAGGGTCATAGTTTAAGGCCGTGGACAGTGTCTTAACACAAAAGTCTCAGGCTGACCATCCAGAATATGTTTTCAGCATCGCCTCAGTGGCTCCACTGGGGCCAATAATTCTAACAGGATATCCTGGAATGTTTTAATGTTTTGGGACGGACCGTTAGAGAAAAACAAAACCACTATGAAATAACATCACTGGAATGCATTATTTATGTATTTTTTGGTTTTCATCTATGAAAACATTTTAAACTGAATTTTGTTTTAATTCTTTTTACATTGGCTCTTGTTGTCTTGCATATTTTATGTAGCCTATGGTATATTAATTCATTAAGTTTCATAAGGATTGAAACCCAAAAATAAAAAATGATTATTCAGGCTTAAAATGACCAGAAAAGTTAGCTTCAACTCTTTATTGGTTAAGCTTATGCATACACATAAATTGTATTGCCTACATCTAGAATATCTATAATAGTCTCATAGTCTATACGTTTGATACATTATAATTGTCACAAATCCAGTCCGCTCACCACCAGATGTCATCTTCTCTTTACATTGACTCTCACACCACACAGACTTTTACATGTCACTCCGGACTACAGTTCCCATGATCCATTACACTGATTGCACACACACAGCTGAAGGCACTGATCAAGCATACACAGCTGAATCCATTCAGACACGCTTTATAAGCCTTGGACTTCCTCTTCCAGATTGCTGAGTATTGTTCTAGCGTTTAGCGCTCTCCTAGTGTTAGCGGCCTTACTGAGCCATTCTGTGTTTCTGTTTAGTCTCTAGTATTGTATAGCGTATATCACTCTCCTAGCAATAGCTACTCTACGGAGCCCACTTAGTTGTCATAGTCTTGCCTTGCCTGTTTTCTAGTGCTTTGATTCTTGCCCGTGTTTCCTGGATTAACCCTTTGCCTTGCCGTTCGGACTCTGTTTGCACCTTGCTTGGACAATTGCTCGTGTACCTGGATTATCTCTCTGCCTTGCCCTGTTGGATATTGTTCGCCGATCGTAGACCCACGCTTGCCCTAGGATTACTCTTTGTCTTGCCTGTGTTGTACCTGTTTGCCATTGCATGAACCTTGCTTGTTTTGTGACCACTACCCTGAATAAAAGCCTTGCAAATGGATCCGCTCGCCTCTCGTCTCGCCGGCTCCGTAACAATATTACATAACATAATATAACACATTTTACACATAATCTGATATGATTATGCATATTTTTTAGATATATGTCACATGAATAATATATAAGGTGAATAAAGGTAAAAGTGGACACTTTTTAAAATTGGTTATTAGCTTTATAAAATACAATGCCAAATGGTTTAGACTCACAAAAAATATCATTTTAAATAACTAATTATCTCCACTCTACTATTTAGATAAAAAGGAAGATATATTAATTAAAATAATGTTGACTTAAAATTATTCATAAACCCCAATCATTGTTCAGACTATTTTTTTATTTTTTATTATTATTATGCCACAGCAGTATTTAATTAATGAACTGCATGCAAACAAACTGTATTTTTTATTCATGGTTTTACGTCTTCCCTTACTGCTAATCTGGCCTCTTCTTCCCTTTCCCTTTGCTGTCTTTGTTCCCTGTCATTGGATTCAGAAGTTAATGGTTCATTATTGTAATGAATGAGTCAGCATGCCAACAGAAATAGCTAACAACCTTAAATATAACACATGGTTTTAATCTTCTTTACCCCACTTTAAAGGGCAAATTCCCTATTCAAATTACATAAATATATGTCTCAATAAGACACCATCGCAGCTGACCAACAGACGGTTAAAAAATCAGAACAATGTCAGCGTTCTTGTCCTAAAAAAGGTTATGATTTTTTTATCCGATCCATTGTCGCATCATAATACATCACAATCACAAACTATGCATCACTGTCATGGGCTGGGTTTGCTTCCCTGTCTCTCTCTCTCTCACACACACACTCAGGTACGCCCATGCTCATTCTAGCTCTCATCTTCACCTGTTTGTCATCACAACCAGCGCTTGTGCTGATTTGCCATGACACCTGTTCCCTTTGCCCGTGGATCCTTTATATCATCCCTGACAGAATAATCTGACCAACATGGATCCAGCAAAGGAGGAACCTTTTCGATCAGCAATGGAGATTCAGGGAGTCATGCTTGGCAGACACGAGGAGGAGTTGTCTGCCGCCCGTCACGCAGTTGAGTTTGACCGCACAGTTGATAGATTTATCTTCTCGTCTACTACAGCTTTACCAAGAACCATCAACTTATTACAGCCGACATCCTCCTCCTGAGCCACGTGTTAACAACCTGTCCTGCTATGCCGGTGAGCCCACACAATGCAGAGCTTTTTTGACTCAATGTGAGGTTGTCTTTTCTCTCCAGCCCCAGACGTATGCAGGAGACCCTGCCTGGATCGCCTTTGTACTTTCGCTTCTCACAGAGTGTGCTCGCGAATGTGGAACGTCCGCTTGGGAGGCACAGACCCCTTGCTGTGATAGTTTCGAGCTGTTCAAGGAGGAGATGATCAAGATATTCGATCGATCCATTTTCGGCCACGAGGCTTCCTGCCTTCTTGTTGTGCTTTATCAGGGCAGAAGGTCTGTCTCTGACTTCGCCATTGAGTTACGGACTGAATGAACCTGGAATTAACCTGCTCTGGTCGCTCGATTTCTGGAGGGACTGAATGTGGATCTTAAAGAGGAGATTTATGCATGTGGACCGCCGACTCAGCTAGATCAGCTTATCGAACTGGGCAATTGTTTGGACAAGTGTTTCGAGCAGCAGAGGCGGGTTTGAGCTTCTGATTCAAGACCACTAGAGACTCTTACACCAGCTGTGATATCTTCCCCTCTCAAATCTGATCCTGAACCTATGCAGCTGGGTGGGATTCGCATTTCTGCGGAGGAACGACAGCGGCGGATTCTGAACCGCCTCTGTCTTTACTGCGGCACGGCTGGACATTTTGCCTCTTTGTGCCTGCTAAAAGCCAGAGCTCGCCAGTAGACGGAGGAGTATTGGCGAGCGCAACTGTCATCCCCTCATCACCCAGGTCTCGTACAACTGTCTCTGCTGTTCTCTGATGGGCTTGTTTTACTATTACTGGTCCAGCGCTCATCGATTCGGGGGCAGAGGGCAATTTTATTGACGAGAGATGGGCTAGTGAATGGGGGATCCCCCTGCTGGACTTGGATGACACCACCACCGTCTTTGCCCTAGACGGTAGTGTACTGTCTTCAGTTCACCGTGTCACCAGTCCGGTGAGCCTTACTGTCTCAGGAAATCACAGAGAGACTATTTCCTTTTTCGTTTTCCAGTCCCCTTATATTCCTATTGTTTTAGGGCATCCCTGGCTTATTCGGCACAACCCTCAGATTGGCTGGGTTAAGGGCTCTATCCTCTCATGGAATTTGTCGTGTCATGTTAACTGTTTGGTGTCTGCTGTCCCTGCTGTTTCCTCTGTGTCTGTGTTTCAGGAGGAGCCTGGTGATTTGTTGGGAGTTCCGGAGAAGTACCGCGATTTGCGGGCGGTCTTCAGCCATTCCTGGGCTACCTCCCGCGGTCGATTATACTCTCTCTCGGCGCCCGAGCGGGAGGCTCTGGAGAAATACCTCACAGAGTCCCTCACCGGGGGGATCATTGTTCCGTCTTCCTCTCCTGCTGGTGCGGGGTTCTTCTTTGTTAAGAAGGATGGATCCTTGCGTCCCTGTATCTATTATCGGGAGCTAAACGGCATAACAGTCAAGAATCGTTATCCCTTGCCTCTTATGTCGTCGGCCTTCGAGATCTTACAGGGCGCAAAGGTCTTCACAAAGCTAGACTTACGCAATACCTACCATTTGGTACGTATTAAGGAGGGAGACGAGTGGAAGACCGTCTTAACACCCCTACTGGTCACTTTGAGTACCGGGTTCTACTGTTCTCAACGCCCCCGCGGTTTTTCAGGCCTTAGTTAATGATGTCTTGAGAGATATGCTAAATGTGTTTGTGTTTGTGTATTTGGATGACATTCTTATCTTCTCACCCTCTCTCCAGGTACACGTACAGCATGTCCGCCGAGTTTTGCAACGTTTGCTTGAGAACCGCCTGTTTGTCAAGGCGGAGAAGTGCGTGTTTCATGCCCAGTCTGTCACGTTTCTCGGTTTGGTGGTTTCGGCGGAAGGGACCAGCATGTACCCTGACAAGGTTCATGCTGTCGTTGATTGGTCGGTTCCAGATTCTCGAGTCGCGCTTCAGCGGTTTCTGGGGTTTGGCATTTTTACCGCCATTTTATCCGAAACTTTAGTCAGGTTGCCGCTCCTCTTACTTTCCTCACCTCGTCCCAGACTCGATTTGCCTTGTCCAAGGCTGCGCAGGGTGCGTTCTATCAGCTCAAGGGGTTATTTACCTCCGCTCCCATTCTTATTACCCCAGATCCCGAGAAACAATTTTTTGTTGAGGTTGATGCCTCCGACGTCGGGGTAGGAGCTATCTTGTCGCAACGCTCTTCCCTTGACGACAAGGTTCATCCGTGCGCTTTCTATTCACATCGCCTGTAGCCTGCTGAGCGCAACTACGACGTCGGTAACCGAGGGCTTTTGGCGATCCGTCTGGCGCTAGGTGAATGGCGACACTGACTCGAGGGATCAAAATATGGAATACATCCGCTCCGCCAAGAAACTTAACGCCAAACGTCACAGGGTTAGGGCTCCCAGGTATATTTGTGGTCAAAAAGTGTGGCTTTCCACCCGCAATTTGCCTATTCAGGAGTGTTCTCGCAAGCTGATGCCCCGCTTTATTGGGCCCTTTACCATTGTGAAGGTTCTCAGTCCAGTCGCGATCAGACTCAAATTGTCCTGTCAGTTGCGCCATGTTCACCCTGTCTTTCATGTGTCCTTCGTCAAACCAGTTATCCGCGCTGCCACCCGTCCCCCCTTCCTCCTCCTCCTATTGACGAGATGGCTTCTGTTTACAGAGTCCGTAAGCTTCTGGACGTCCGTCCACGAGGGCGCGGTCACCAGTTTCTGGTGGACTGGGAGGGGTACGGTCCTGAGGAGAGGCATTGGATTCCGGCTCGGGACATCCTGGATCGATCGCTGATCGAGGACTTCTACCGTTCTCGCCAAGCTTCTTCCTCGGGAGCGCCTGGGGGCGCTCGTTGAGGGAGGGGTACTGTCATGGGCTAGGTTTGCTTTTCTGTCTCTCTCTCACACACACACACAGGATTTCACACACACTCAGGCACGCCCATGCTCATTCTAGTTCTCATCTTCACCTGTTTGTCATCACAATCAGCGCTCGCGCTGCTTTGCGGTGACACCTGTTCCCACTCTGATCTAATCAGTGACTCTATTTCCAGTGGTTGTGTTTGCTGTTCTTTATCGGATTATTGTGTGTCATGCATACGCTATTGTTTCGCCCTTCATGTCAAGGTACCATCAGAGGTCTAACCACGTCTTGTCTTGCTTAGTGTTGCTGTGCTCACCTAAGTGTTATCGGTGTCCAGTTGCTGCTTCCAGTAAGCCCATCGCGACGAGCTCTCTCCAAGCTGGAAGTCCTCTGAACCGGACCATCTTCAGTTGTGTTTTGTGTTTCATCCAGTTCTGTGTTATTGTACGACAGACTGACTTGTTTTGTGTCTTCATTAAAGACTCTTTCTACTGACTGCCTTTGCCCGTGGATCCTTTATATCATCCCTGACAATCACATTTTACTGTTTCAAAACCTTAAAACGATTAGCAAAGAGGACTTTATCATCACATAGTGTGTGTATGACACCTCCCTAAACTGCTGTCACAACTGAACAAGCCCTATTCATCCCAGTTTAGGATGAACTGGGATGCATTTTTTTATAGTAGCCAGACCTTCTACAGTGTTGTTGTAACATGCTGTAAACATGAAGTAAACGATAGATGTGATATAAACATGCAATGCTGAAAGCCTGGAATTTCCCCCAAAATTTCAAAATATAAATCAACTGTGGATTTAAAAACAGTTTTGTACAGTGTGTAGTCCCTCAAAAAAAATGTATTATGAATGAGTCATTGAATTACTTACTCAACCGATTTGTTCAAACACACTGATTCTTTCAGCAACAAAACAGTATTATGCCAGGAATGCTGCAACAGTTAATTATTTATTTGTTTATTTTGTGGGAGTGGGGGGTTGTGGAACTAATTTCTTTTTGAACTGTTGAACTTGCAAATTTTTGAAGATTGTAATTTCCTGTGGCTGAATAATAGCTCAGCAGATATTAGAACAAACATGTATATTACAAAGACAGTGGCATAACAACTTCAGTTCAGACCTTCAGTGTAGGAATCTCAGGGTCTTCATGACTGAAACCCATGGTAGCTATACATACTTATACATGAAGTTATACATAGATCATGCATCTTATACTGCCGAACAGAAAATCTACAGAAAGTAGGATTCTTGAAGTAGTATGAAGAGAGAGAGAGAAAGAGGGGGTATCTCATCCTCTAAACACACTCGCTCTTCAGCTAGTTCATAAAACCCAACTCCTCATTGACTGACTTGTCGGCGGAGGCCGGGACACCTGGATGAGCCCCGGGGACATATCCCCAGTGAAGACCTAGATGTTAAATACAATAAAACTAAAACTAAAAGAAAATAACTAAAAATATAATAAAATACCTAACTACATAATACTTTTATTGTTAGAAACTGCAACAATATAAATAAATACATTTATACATTTAAATTTTTAATTAAAACAATAAGTAAACAATAAATAAACAATTATCTCCTGGCCAGAGGAGAACTGGCCCCCCAACTGAGCCTGGTTTCTCCCAAGGTTTTTTTTTTTTTTTCCATTCTGTCACAGAGGGAGTTTTGGTTCCTTGCCACTTTCGCCTCTGGCTTGTTCAGTTGGGCACATTTCTAGGGATTATCGTCAATTTGATTTTGCAGATACTATTTAAACTAAACTGTGACAATTACATCTCTGAACTCAATAATGAAATGCTTTAACTGAAAATTGAGTGTTTAATCTTATTTTTATACATTACTGACACTCTATCCTCCAATTTGATACTGGTAAGTGCTTTGACACAATCTGTATTGTTAAAAGCGCTATATAAATAAAGGTGACTTGACTTGACTTGACTACAGCTTCAACCCCAAAGCCATTATTAAAGAAATTGACAAAAAATTTAAAAGACACTCATGATAAATCTCTAAAAGTACACTTTGACCTTCAAAATAAACTCCAATGCTACTCAACCCTAAACAGAAGCACTAAATTTGTCAATTATTTATTGATTAAACCATTTAAAGAAAGACAAATCCTCTCCAAATACAGATTAAGTAACTATGATTTAGAAATCGAGAGAGGAAGACACAGACAAACATGGACAGAGCGGGAGCAGAGGATCTGTAGACACTGTGATCTACAGCAAATAGAGGACGAGAAACACTTTCTGCTGATTTGTCCTAAATATCACAATGTGAGGGAAACATTTCTCCCCAGATTTGAAGCCCTGATCCCATCATTTACTGAACTTAGTTATACTGAGAAAATGCCATTCTTACTTGGAGAAGATGATAACACAGCTGCAATAGCAGCAATATATGTATCAACCATTCACAATGTTAGATGTTAAACATGATTAACTTTTCATTTATTTAGATGGATTTTATTTATTATTATTTATGTTGTTATTTATGTTATATATATGCTAATGCTTTGGCAATATTGTGTTGCACAGTCATGCTAATAAAGCTGAACTGAATTGAATTGAAAGAGAGAGAGAGAGAGAGAGAGAGAGAGTATGGAACTCTGCATTATTCGAAGATATATGTTTATGTATATGACAAAAAAAAAAATACATGTATAATCTTATATGCAATAGCTGTAGTTCTTGCATACATAGAATTAAAATACTTTGAACTATGTATCTTATGCTAATAAGTGTAGACTGGATCAGCTGGTATAGTGGGCAGATGCACGGCACCTGCGCGGGCGCATCATTATCTGGAGCGCTCGCGGAGATCTGGGGCTGGCCACCGCCTTCACTCGCCGCAGCATCAGGACCATCAAGGACAATGAGCCCCGAGCGAATCACCGCATCCATGCGTTAATCTCGCGCTGTTCCAAAAATCAGCTATGAATCATGTATGTGATAGTACTTTCAAATCTGCTCGCGTGCATCCTCGCTTCCTGTCTCCAGCCTTCCGTGGCGTCAGCGTCAGCCGGTACGTACTTAACCTTCACTCAATCACTTTGCATTGAACTTGTTCTTTCCTCCAGCGCGGAATCTGATTGTTGCGGTGTGCTTTATAAAGGAATGCGATGTACTTTTGTAAGTGTCCGGTTCTGGGATGCGTTCTGTGAGTTGTGCTTCTGCAAGGACATCCTGTGTGGGCATGCGGAGGGCAGCAGCAGTGTCCTGAGAGCGAAAGAGACCCATGCATGCAAATGCTGCTTTACTGTGGCTCTGCTACTTGATATGGTCTGAGCTCACAGAGGAGAACACTGCAGATGTTCTAATGCCTCTGTTTCGTTTGATTTTATATAATTTAAATATGCATTCTATAGCCCATCACAAACGATCTTTTGTTTCTCCTAGACAAGAGTTAGGTTAAATGGAGAACAAAATGAGACTATTGCTTGGATCTTGCAGTGTCATGCTTGTTATTTTGAGAAACATGAGTAATCTCTCATGAGTCTCCTTTTAGAAAAGATCCCGTAAATGCCTCAAACTTTGCTCAAGACAAGACATCTTAATATAAGCTAAACATTTCTCATCAGACTCTTAGTAATATTATTAATATAATATAAAATAAAATGATAGGCCTACGTAATTATAGGTATGAAAATGTTCAAATCAATAGTATTGCATTTATATCGCATTATATATATATATATATATATATATATATATATATATATATGAAGAGTTCAGATGCAAAAGCCTCTAAGTGCCATTTGAAATTTTCCATAAAGTGTAATAACGGTACATAAACATACAGTAGCAGCCTGATAACACTAACTTTAGAAGAAAAATTAAAATGGCTCTTAGAGGCTTCTTCATCTGAACTTTTCATATAGCCTATATTAGGGCTGTCAATTTAACGCGTTAATTCATTAGTTAGGAAAAAAGTACGCGATTAAAATATTTTAAAGCAGTTAATGCACTGGCCCCGCCCTCGGACCTGTCCTACATCATCTTACATCAAAAAAATCATCACAAAATTTGTTTTTGTCTATATATCACAAAATATCACACGAGCAAGGAGCATGTAGCCTTTTGTCCCGAATTCACCCAAAACAATTACAATTCTGTCATCATTTACTCACCCCCATGTTGTTTCAAAGAAGGTATTTTGAAGACTGCTGGTAACAAAGCTGTTTTGGTTACCAATGACTTTCATTGTATCAACAAAAAATATTGAGATGTTTCTCCAATTATCTTCTTTTATGTTCCATAGTTTGTTAGGCCGTTGTAGCCTAAATGTTTATGTGTAATACATTTTCTGTTGAATCAAATAGAGAATATTTCTTTCTAAAGCTACAATTTGTAATGTCTTGATACTTTCTCATTAAACACAAAATAGCTTTAAATAATCTTTTGTGGGTATTTTCACAGTCAAATTTATTTTGTGATTAATTAGATTAATAATTGACACATCATGTAATTAATTAGATTAAACATTTTAATCAACTGACAGCCCTAATTTATATATGAAGTGAACTAAAAATGAATTAGTCTGCTTTATTTCTCAGATGGAATTATTATAAATAAGAGTAACTGTATTATAGTAAATAATATATATTATATAATTATATATAAAACTATATATTAATCTATATTCTATATTAATTAATATTTTCTAACTCTATTGATCCGCCAACACATTCTCTATTCCTTTTCTAATCTATGTACTTGTTTTCTTTTTATTTATTACAAAAAATGATCCTCTAACACTAGCGTTCTCTATTCTTTTTCTATTCTTTCGACTTTTTATTTATTTATTTTTTAAAAAGACCATCTAACACTAGCGTTCTCTATTTGTTTTCTATTCTATCTACTTGTTTTATTTTTATTATTACAAAAAAATCCTTGCTATGTGAACTGCATTAGGCTAACTGGGACTTGTCACAGCACTTTATATTGTTGCTCTTTTGTTGGTTATGATTGCTTCTATTGCCCTCATTTGTAAATCACTTTGGATAAAAGCATCTGCTAAATGACTAAATATAAATTTAACACTATATGAGTAAATAGTATCATATAAGAAAACAATCAATTATTATTAATTAATAATGAACTAACAAATAATTTTGGTAACACTTTAGATTAGGAAACACATCACTATTAACTATGTTCTCTCAAGAAACTCTCAATTTGCTCCTTATTGAGCTTATTGATAGTAGGTAAGGTTGTAGTAATATGGTTATGCAGAACAGTGTTGGGGAAGCTACTCTGAAACTGTAGTTTGACAAGCTACAAGCTACTCGTAAGTTAAAGTAGTTAAACTACAGTCAAGCTACCCTTTTGGAAAAGTAGTTAGCTACACTACAAGTTACTATCAAAAAGTAGCTAGCTACATTGAAACTACTTTTTATTTTTTTGAACAACGTATATTATAAATAACTGAATAAGTGTCTGAGGAATGTTTTAAGTAAAATATTTAGTGTTTAAAACAATGCAATACAATTATGATTTCAAAGAGTATTGTTTTATTACACACAACACTCAAATATCTCAGACTGTTACAAAAAGTGTAACCTTTATTTGTTGTTTCTTTGAGAGACATGAACTTGGACAAATAAGGCCATGGGTAATTAACGTTAGTTGTTTCTCCATCCTCCAAATCTGCCGGCACGTCTTGCTCCATCATGGATAATATGGGTGTGTCAACCCACTTCTGTACATCAGTGAACCGTTAGCCGCAAGATGCGTGATTAAACAACAGGTGGCGGTAATGGCAAAAAATGAGTTTGTAATCTAACAAGAAGAATATCCTTGCATCGCGCTGATTCGCGCAGGCTCGACAAAACGCAATGTAGCTTTTGCTCGCGCTACACCGCTACTTGCTGCAAAAAGTAGTTAGCTACTGGAAAAGCTATACTGTTTAAAAAGCAACTGAGCTACTGCCAAGCTACTGAAAAATGTAGTTAAGTTAGTAGCGTCGCTACTTGTAGTTAACTACTCCCCAACACTGATGCAGAATATGTACTTTATAAGTACTGATAAACAGTCAATATGCTAGTAATATACATGCTAATAAGCTGCTAGTTAATAGTGAATAGTGTTCCCTAAATTCCTAAAGTGTTACCACAGTTTTAATTTGAGTCTGGTTTATTTCTCTTTAGGGAATGTTGACAACCAGTAATGTTATCTTGTAGAGAGAGATCCCATTGAAATCCCTCAATAGTATAACTTATTCATAGGGCCCGATGCAAGAGAGAATGCACGGCATTGTTATCATTTCAATTATATTATTCATAGTTGAAATATTTCAAGTTTATACCGATTGTTTGTAGCTTGTGACGCACGTACTGTAGTCTGCATACAGTACACTTGACACTAAAGTTTAATTTGAGGTTACTCTGTGGTTAAGTGTCAGATTGGCCTAGTTTAGATGGCGTTAGCGTCAGGAGTGTTCATCAAGTGAGTTCATTCCATGTGTGTTGTCAGTGTTGGAGGCTGAGATCCCCGGGGAGGCCGTGTCATTGCTGCTACTGAAGGATGATACTGCAGCTGGACAGATGCACAATGCTAGCGGGCCGCAGGAATCAGAGCGCACACTCACATACCCATCTCGCCTCATCTACTACCAGAACGAAGCTTCGGAGAGCACCTACCATGACCTGAACACTCGCGCTAAGATTCCTGACCCACATGGACAGGTGAGAGCAGATTCAACCCAGCACCTTTTACAGAACATGATGCCTCAGGTTATATCATAGAAACCCTAAATCTAAATACAGCACAGCTGAGGCAGGATATGAGACGCTTTTAATTGAAATGTTTACCCAAACATTAAAATTTTGCTGATGGTGTACTAATCCTCAGGCCATCCAAGATGTAGATGAGTTTGTTTCTTCATCAGATTTGGAGAAATGTAGTATTACATCATTACTTACCAGTGGATGCTCTGCAGTGAATGGGTGCCGTCAGAATGAGAGTCCAAACAGCTGCTAAAAACATCACAATAATCCACAAGCAATCCACTCCACTCCAGTCCATCAATTAACATCTTGTGAAGTGAAACATTGCATTTTTGTAAGAAACAAATCCATCATTAAGACGTTATTAACTGCATTTTGAGTCCATATATACATAACGTTTTTTTCTCCAGTCAAGAAGTCATCTTGTCTGAATCAGGAGAGAAATAGGCACAGATCAAGCACTGTTTACAAGCAAAAACAGTCTAAAACGGCTCTATACAAATATTCCAGTGGATTTTGAGGTGAGAGGACAATATGGATGGACTTTTTCACTGGAGGAAGTGTTATTATCTATGGACTTGTATTGTGGCTAGAAGCGACATCTTAAAGTTAAAACGTCTTAATGATAGATTTGTTCATTAGAAACACTTTTCACTTCACAGGATGTTAATTGATGGTCTGGTCTGGTTTTGTGTGGATAACTTTTGGATTATAGTGATTTTATAGAAATTAAAATTTTTGGGTGAACTATTCCTTTAAGTAACAAAAATGGGCTCCTTCATGTATCCATGAAAGACTACAGGCACTTTTTTTTTAATGAATGACAACGACATGATTGTTCTCCCAGTCAGTGTTGTCAGTCGTGACCAAAGATGTGCATTTCAAGTCTTTAAAAATTAGGAGTGTGTCTAAAAATTATGGCACACTCTTAATTTTATAAATTAATAATTAAACCCAAATTAAACCCAAACCCAATTATAAATTAAACCCAAACATTTTATATATTACAGCACCGTTTGATAAAACAATTTATTTATTTTTGTTTTGATACTTTACATGATTTAAATACTGCATATGAAAGACAATTCATGCTGTGACCTCTCTTTTATTTATTAACTTAATGGAAGCAAGGCAAAAGATAAGTTCAAAACAACTTCACATTATGTACCATTTGAGATGAAAACAGACATACAAAATCGGACTGCGTGAACCATGTTTCAGCCAGTGCTGTGCCTTATCGTGATATGAAGATATGTTTGTGATTATGGCAGCTGCAAATGCCATGACTATGATAACATTAGGCAGATATTGCTGTGGAATTGCTTCACATTGTTTTGAGCGCACAGTAAAAATAGGCACATTTCCAATGATAGCTCAAGGGATTTGATCTGTAATCAGTGATGGTCAGTCATTCTAGCATCTGGTCTGATGCTAAATCTTGACTTTTTTCCTTCCTTCAATAGGAGGTCTATCTCACTCAGGCTTCATTTCAACTTCAGGCCTTTGGATCACAATTCATTCTGGACCTCACATTAAACAAGTGAGTATTGCTAATTTGCTGTTTCACTATATGTTCAGACTCTCACAGGCCTCACACACTCATGACATGCGTTTGCCTCTCATGACTGTTGCTGTGCCAGACTATCGATGTGTTGTGTCTCTGTCAATCTAACACATGCACTTATGGGAATACAGAGCCTCTCTTCTGTGTTACTGGAAGCAAAGTTTCTGCACTGGGATCCATTTCCATTCAGCTTCACGGAATTACACTGTAAATAACACCATATCTTTTTCTTTCTTTCTTTCTTCCGCTTTTTTTTTGTATTCAGTATCAAGTGGCGTTGGCCGCCTGAATGGTTATTGCAGGTTTTGTAACCATTCCAAAGTGCTACTTTTCCATAGCTAGACGTGTATGACCATTGCACTAGTGTCTTTTGCAGCATCACACACATGAGCGCCGTGTTTTTGAGATGCCATGTCAAGTTATAAGAATTTTAACTTTTACACACAGCGCTGCCCATCAATGACAGTTCCAAAACAGTGGACCAATCAGAAGTCCCTGAAGGTAGGGCAAGCATTGAGAGCTTTTGTTTACAGTTTTATGACAGCAACATAGCAAAGCATTCATAGTGGTAGTGTCCGGATATGATATTTTATTCAAGCGATTATCACAACCTGTTTCTTTAAAAAAGAGCCTGATATTCTCTATCTATTCTGCTGTTTGGCTATTTTCTGTTATTTCCGTTATTGCATCACAAAAGTCTCGAGACCTCTGCGTCCTGTGCTGTGCTTTTTTAAAAGCCATTTCTGAGCTCTGTGCCTCGCGTTTTTAGACAAGTTCTGTGTGAACGGCCCCTTAATGTGCGCTTGTGGTATACATTTCTGATCTTAAAAGTGTATTTTTTTTTAACTAAGTGCAGATAGCATAAATGAAAGAAAATATTTTTACCACAGATTTTACCGACCCCCCCAGAACACAATTCCGACAAAGGGAAAAATTTTACATTGGTAATTTTACATCCGATGACCCCTTTAAATGTAAGTGTGCTTTTGCACCAATTATTTCTCTGGAAATTACACTTCCAATTAGAAAACAAATGTGATTATTATTTAGTGCTTGCTAAAGCGCACTATTGCTCAAAGTTTAAAGTGAAGTGACATTCAGCCATGTATGGTGACTCATACTCGGAATTCGTGCTCTGCATTTAACCCATCCAACGTGCACACACACAGCAGTGAACATACACCCGGAGCAGTGGGCAGCCATTTTATGCTGCAGCGCCCAGGGAGCAGTTGGGGGTTCGGTGCCTTGCTCAAGGGCACCTCAGTCGTGGTATTGAAGGTGGAGAGAGCACTGGACATTCACTCCCCCCACCTACAATTCCTGCCGGTCGGAGACTCAAACCCGCAACCTTTGGATTACAAGTCCGACGCTCTAACCATCAGGCCACGACTTCCCCTAATTTGTGTTGAGGATATTGATGATGTTGCAAATCAAGTGCTATTACTTTTTTGAGCAATTTGATCTTTGAATTGTCCTTTTGATATGCTAAATCAGAAGAAAAAGTAATTAAATAGGTGACCCAAGTAAAAAAAAAAAACCTGGCTAAAGTCATTGTTATGGCTCCGCTGCTGCACCTTACACTCTGCCCTCGAGTTGATTGTGGTTGGCGATTCTGACCTGCGAGACTAAAAATACAGTAATTGTCAAAGAAGAGTGGTTTCTGTCTGTCAGACGGCTTTGATTGATATGCGGTTTGCCTCCCAGACTCACTGTCTCTCTCTCGCTCTCTCTCTCTCTCTCTCGCTATGCCTCTGTGTTTGTGTGTATGTGTTTGTGTGTGTGTGCATGTGGCCGGTGTTGTGGTTGTGCGACAGTCTTGATCTAAATATAGCTGTCCCACAGCATGCAGCCAAGCGACTGTAGCTTAGAGAATCCTGCTCCGGCTGCACCTGCAAAACATCACTTATCACATACCTCCATCCCAGCCTCAGCCTGCTCCATTGTCCTCCTCACCCCGGCAGCTGCGGGACACTTCAGCATGCACACTTCCTGTATCAGATTAGATTAATTGAGGTGACATGCTGAGGCGTTATATCGTCAAGTCAAGTCAAGTCAATATTATTTGTTTAGTGCTTTTAACAATGCAAATTGTGTCAAAGCAGCTTTACATCGGCTTGATATAAAGCTGGGTGGCTTTATATCAGCTTTACGGTATTTAGACGGGGAAATACTCTGGCCAGACAAAATCAGCAGTTTAAATCTAGGCTAAAGCAGAATCAGATTGTGCAAAGTACTCATCTAGTTCCTGTGGTCTTGTCCCGATGGCCGTCTAGGAGACAGGGTCTTCACTGGGGATCAGTCTCTGGGGCTCATAGGTGTCCTGGCTGTAGAGGTCATCTCTAGGTGCTGATCCACCATCTGATCTGGATACCGACTGGATCTGGGTGGCTACGGTGACCTCGGAATAAGAAAGAAACAGAAGAATGACATCTACGCTAATATTAGTCTAACAATGTAACAAGTACATCAGGTGTTTTGGGAAGTATTCCCGGTTCCGGTTGACCTAATTAATGCAGCCTAACAATCCTGCCCTGCTGCACGGGTTCTACCGGAACCGAACAATGTACAGGACTCCCTGAGCTAGTCGCATCCAAAGCAGTATCTACAGCCCTCACATTCTTACTGTCCTCAACTAAAGTTTGGATGTGTGTCTCTAATTCTGAAATCTTCTCTGTCAGCCTAACTATTTCCCTGCATTTATCACATGTGAATCCCTCGTCGTCGACAGAGAGAGATAAACTGTACATGTGGCAAACAGTGCAAACAACAATAGCAGGAGAAGAAGCCATTACTCACCGTGATTGGATAATGATTTGCTTACCATTGTTGTTTGATGAACTCGTGAAAAACGGAGCGAGAAAAATAAAACAATAATAGGCGCGAATAGAAACGCGAATGGAACTGCGAGTGAGAAGCTAACCGGCTAACGAATGCTAACTCGCTGCACGCGCACTGCACTCGCGGTTTTAAAAAGCAAACGATCAAATTAGTTTGATAGATAATACCAGAAATATGGTGCGAATTAAGTTATATATTATCACTTTAAACAACAGAGAGTGAAAGTAAGATAGAGATTCAAAAGAAAAGCAAGCTACACGGAGCTACAATCGCAAACCTCTGCAGCACGACAGACAGGGACAGGGATATCTTATAACTTTTAACTGTGTTTAGTTTGGTGTGTCTTGAATCTGGAGAATAGAGCTGGTCAGTTTGTATTCCTGATATTAGCATTTTAGCACGAAATTTGCATTTTTAGCATGGGTTCCCACTGGAATTTCAAATGGGTTTTAGAATGGCAAACAGTTCTGAATTTATAAATAAAATAAATTACTTTACTTGAATAGACTCAAGTATAAATTATGCACTTTAGACTTCAAATGAGAATTTTTAAATCATTGTGCTCTTTACAAATATACACTGAGTAAGCTATTTTTGTTGTTGTTGTTTTTGAAAGAAATGAATACTTTTATAAAGACACAACACCTTAAATAAATTTAAAGTAACAGCAGACTTTCATATTAATTTCAAAATTTCCAATAAATGATTTAAACTTTCTATTCATAATCCTGAAAAGAATACTGAAAGAATCAGTGGCGTGCCCCTGCCCTTTGAGGTCCCTGCAAGTGCCCTTGCGGTCCGGTTTCCCTGTTCTGCGATTTCTGCCGAGGGTAGGGGTGTGCGATATGACGATTTTTAATCGTGGACGATAAAAATGTCTCCAAGATCTGCTTTTTGAAGAAATATCGCTGTATTGTGCTACAGTGCACATCAGCTGCAGTTCTGGCGCCGCCGTCTGTACACCGCCACATTCACATCAGTGTTAACTCCGCGGAAGAGTTACTATCACGGGACACTGCACTTATTCACAATCACAAAAGTACATTATTTGCTGGGGTTACTTTATCAGTTCATGATGGATTGGTGTGGAAAACTAGGTCACACTGGGTCAATAGCATTATTAAATCAAGGCCAAACACAGAGAGAGAAGGATGTAGTACTTACAGTTCTTTATATCACATTGTATCCTGTTATTCCCTCACACAAGCCTAACCGGCCCCACACCTCCACTAATGCAAAAAGTAGTCTAATATTCTGATCCGAGCCTTCAGACGCTGCCGCAACCCTGTTTGCTCCTGAGCTAACCTGCACTGCGTGTAGAGTCATTTCCACAAGGTTACAGGAAAACGCCGTTCTGGCAGAAAGTGGCCTCTGTTGAAGTGAGCAGTCAGCTAAGAATGAGAGAGCTTGCGGTTTGTCAGTTAGAGTGCATATTTGTGTGTTCTGCCTCGCTGACTCAAGTCGAGGCTTGTGATGATTAAAGGACGCTGAAGGGGAATCAGTGTCACCTCCTGACACACACTGAACACTGCCTACCCTCTATTTTACATAAATACTCACACCGACAGATGTGAAGATTTCATTCTTAGTATAAAACACCTCTTAGATTGCTCTCTTTTGACAGAACGCATTAGACATACAGCTACAGTATGTAATCCCGGCAGTGCAGATGGTACAGTCATTCTGGGGTGCACACAAAATCACTGCTGTCCTGCTCCATGATTAGGGCTGCCAGGAAATGCTTTTGTAGAATATGCTGAAATGTCTCTATAGTTTCACTGGCCTACGTTCTCAAGAATTTGTTTCATATTTTGATCACAATTTATTTTAAGGTCCAATTCTCACTATTAACAAACCATTAACTATGCCTTTTCCCTCAATAAACTCCTCATTTGCTGCTTATTAATAGTTAATAAGGTAGTTGTTATAGAATACAGGGATGTAGAATATGGTCATGCAGAATATGTGCTTTATAAGTACTATTAAACAGCTAATATTTTAACAATAGGCATGCTAAAAAGCAACTTGGTAATAGTGAAAATTGGTCCCTATACTTAAGTGTTACCCAATTTTTTTACTGTATAATATACACAATGTATACAAACAACATATGGTAACATTTTAGATAAGGGAATAGATATTCACTATTAACTAGTTGCTTATTGGCCTTGGTAAGGTTCAAATTTTCACTGTTAACTATTAGCTACGACTTTTGCCTCAATAAACTCTTAATTTGCTGTTTTATTAACAGTTAGTAAGGTAGTTAAATTTAGGTAAATCATCATAAAATATGGTCATGCTGTCAGCAGATAGACACGGGACACAGAGGTAAGTGCAGTACAAACAGCAGGTTTATTGAAAAGCAGCAGAGGGGAATAAGATGAGCAGAAAGTCCGGGTAAGCAGGCGGGGAATGGGAAAGTCTCTTGGGGCTTATCTGAATGTTAATGTCCTTGTTTCTTTATCCAGGGGATCCAGAGGGAATAGCGGAGCGTTGAGATGGTGGAGCACAGGAGCGATGGAGAATGGGGATAGCAACACTGCCTGCTGGAGTTGGACATGAGCTGAGTCCCAAACTCTCTCGCTCACTCGGAACCAGTGGTCGACAGCTGGAACGTCGCAGGTCTCTTCTGTCCAGGGAAACAGAGGGGGTTGGTAGCCGAGTATGCACTGGAAAGGGGTGAGGCCGGTGGTGGTTTGCTTGAGGGAATTTTGTGCATACTCTGCCCACGGGAGGAAGCGGCTCCAGCTGTGCTGGTTGTCATGACAGTAGGCCCGAAAATATCTCCCAATCTCCTGAATCTTCCGCTCAGTCTGGCCATTAGTTTGGGGGTGATACCCTGAGGAGAGACTGACGGTGACATCGAGGAGGTTTGAAGAATGCCCTCCAGACACGTGAGACAAACTGTGGTCCACGGTCAGAGACGACATCTTCTGGGATGCCGAAGGTGCGGAAGAGATTATGGAAGAGGGCCTCTGCTGTTTCGAGGGCTGTGGGTAAACCCCAGAGGGGAATTAACTTGCAGGCTATGGAGAGTCTGTCGACTGCTCTGTTCTGACTTGGGGAGATCTGTGATGAAGTCGACTCCGACGTGGGACCAGGGGCGACGTGGAATGGGTAATGGGACTAATTTTCCGGCGGGTAAATGATGTGGAGTCTTGGAGATGGCGCAGACTGAGCATCCACGAACGTACTGGGAAACATCCCAGGCCATACTGGGCCACCAGTACCGAGCTTGGAGGAGCGAGAGAGTACGCTGGCTGCCTGGGTGTCCAGAGTCTGGGGAAGCATGCAGGGAGCCCAGAAGGGAAGTCCTCAAGGAGTAAGTTTTGTAAGTTTTGTCCTCTGGGCCTCCCAGCTGAGCGGTTTCGGTGATGGAGGTGATGCGGATCTGTTCATCCAGGGCCCACCGGATGGGGCTCACAAGGACAGCTGGAGGGAGTATGGGTTCAGGTGTGGAGGGTTCGTCGTGGGCATGGATATGTGAGAGGGAATCTGCCTTGACATTCTTATCTCCGGGTCGATACATGATGGAAAACTGGAACTGGGTGAAGAAGAGGGCCCAGCGAGCCTGCCGGGGGTTGAACCTCTTAGCACTTCGGAGATATTCCTGGTTTTTGTGGTCAGTGATGACCGTAAAGGGGTGTTGAGCTCCCTCCATCCAGTGTCTCCATTCCTCCAGTGCCAGTTTAATGGCGAGCAGCTCCCGATTTCCAATATCATAGTTCCGCTCCGCTGGGGAAAGCTTCCTGGAGAAGTAAGCACAAGGGTGGAGTCGGGGAGGCTCTCCGTGATATTGAGAGAGCACTGCTCCCACACCGGTGGTGGAGGCATCCACTTCCACTATGAATGGGAGTTGGGGTTCGGGATGTGAGAGGACGGGAGCAGTGCAGAAGGCCTCCTGGGGCTTCTTGTAGGCGGCTGGAGCTTCGGAGTTCCAGGACAGAGACTTGGGTTTCTGACGGAGCATGGAAGTGAGGGGGGCTGAGAGGAGACTGAAGTTCAGAATGAACCTCCAGTAGAAATTTGCAAAGCCGAGGAATCGTTGGAGTTCCTTTACTGACTGAGGCTGGGGTGTGATCATTGAGGGTCCGGTAGTCAATGCAGGGCCGCAAGCCTCCGTCCTTCTTGCCCACGAAGAAGAAGCTTGAGGCTGCCTGAGAGGTGGAAGGGCGAATTAACTGTTGTTGGAGAGCCTCCTTGACGTAATCTTCCATCGCCTTGTGCTCCGGGATGGGCAGGGGGTATACTCGACCCTTGGGGAGTATAGCTCCTGGCAGCAGGTCGATGGCACAATCCCATGGCCGGTACGGTGGTAACGATATCAGGTAGTCAGATGAGATCATCGGAACCTCACGAGGTTCGGGGCTCTCCACTAGGGTAGAATGAACTTGGAGCTTCAGGTTACTAACCAGGGGTACAGGGATGTTGGTGAGACAGTTTTGGATGCAGGTTTTACTCCATCGGAGGATCTCGCTGGTATCCCATCTGACTTCGGGGGAATGTTGAGATAGCCAGGGGCGTCCCAGGATGATATCGACGGATATCTATGGATCCAAGCCCTGACGGTAAGCAGTGAGTAGCGCTGCCTCGTTCCATCCACACGAGGCCGCCAGAGTCCGGAACTGCAGAGTATAGTCACTGGCCGAAGAATCTCCCTGGTGGAGGCGGATGAGTTGGTCAGCAATGGAGAGCGAGCTGGTAGATAGGCCAAAGACCTCCTTGAAGTGGGAAGAGAAAGCATCGAAAGAGTTAATTATAGTGGTCCGGGAGTTCCAGATGGCTCGTGCCCAGATCAATGCCAGTCCGGTTAGCAGGGAGATCAGGAAGGCAACTTTAGCCTGTTCGCTGGAAAATGTATGGGATTGCATCTCTATGTAGAGTGAAACTTGGAGTAAAAAAATTCTACATTCAACCGCCTCACCCAAATAGTTTGCAGGGATGGCCATGGGACAGGCAGAGGCAGACTGAGGGTGTGTGACCGGAGAAAAAGCTGTTCGAAGAGTGCTGACCAGCTCTTCGAGGGGATCCGCAGTGGCGGGGTTCGGGAACTCCATCTCCAGTCGTCAGTTCTGGTCTGGTCTTCTGTCAGCAGACAGACACAGGACACAGAGGTAAGTGCAATACAAACAACAGGTTTATTGAAAAGCAGCCGAGGAGAATGATATGAGCAGAAAGTCTGGGTAAGCAGGCGGGGAATGGGAAAGTCTCTTGGGGCTTATCTGAGTGTTAATGTCCTTGTTTCTTTAACCAGGGCGATCCAGAGGGAACAGCGGAGCAGGGAGACGGTGGTTCACAGGAGCGATGGAGAACGGGGATAGGAACACAGGAGCAACTGGTAGGTAGACAAACGGTAAGTGGGTCAGGTTAGTCAACACAGAATGTTTGAGACCAGACAGTGAGTGAACGGGAGGAGTGCAGGGATATAGTGCTGCTGATTAGTGCTGACAGGTGGCGGTGATCAGAAATCAGGGGATTGAGATCTGGTGAGTGTCGTTGGTGGAGACTGCGGTGACTGTGGTGACTCTCATGACACATGCAGAATAAGACATGTGATTTATAAATATTAATAAACAGCCAGTATTAATCTACATGCTAGTAATATACATTGGTCTTTTAAATAAAGTGTTACCGACATTCAAAAACCTTTAAAAAGATATCTACTCACTACCACAAGGATGTGTGTTTACATGTTTAATGAATCGCACAGCAGTTGTAGTCCTTCAGTTTTTCCCAAAAGCCAATAACCTGGTAATATGCTAGTAAAATGCATGCTAATAGGCAAATAGTAAATAGTGAATATGTGTTCACTAATTTAAAGTGTTATCATATACAGTATATGTGTATGTCCGATTATAATTATTATTTTGTTTATTTAATTTTTTATTCATTCTTTTATTGTATTTTGTTTATTTATTTGTTTTAAATAGCCTTTTGTGAACTCTATTTACAAATATAGAGATATATTATGCAAAAACATAATAAGTAAATTTTTTAATTACATCAAATTGTTCTGTAAATTCTTGCTACAGTAGGTCTGACTAATGCTTGTTCTGCCGCTTTCATTGAGTGAATTACCACAGGAATGATTAAATAGTAATTCTGGATCAACTGTGCATTTATATCTTCTAAATATATTCTCTTATTCTTTGTTTAAAATAAGTATACTAATATACTTGAATGTAGGATATGCAACAGAAGTGCTGAAAATATGCAGAAAACATGTGTTGCACATATGTTAAACTGAGTGCAGTGACATTTGGCTTGAATTATAGAGTCCAGTCCAAAAAAATTGGTTTCAGATACTTTCCTTTCAAAGCAAATAATCTACAGCCAAGGATATGGCTCAGAAAGCAGTCGCTATGTGTTAACTTGAGCCAGAATACTAGAGTCTTGTTATATCCAGAATCAACAGATGATCATGTGTTTGTGCCAGTTCATATTTGTGTGTGTTTGTGTGTTCCAGTGACCTGCTGTCCTCAGACTATGTGGAGATACACTATGAGAATGGGAAGCCCATCCTTTGGAAGGTAAATAATCTTTGTTTGTCATTTCACTCTGGACTGTGTGTACTTTGTAGAGAATAGGTAGTCAAATATAATAGCTATTTTAATCATTGCATTAATAATAACTACAGTATCATTTAATTTGAAAACTTTGAAAACTACTGTACCTCACACACCGAGATTGTTATTATAATTGAGGAACCAAAACAGTACAATTGCTTTCATACTTACCATACTGTGAGTCTTTTTTTTTTCAGTTTTCCTTGCAATAAATTCTTTTTTATCCTACCTGTTAATGATATCAATAATACATCTTTGGGACACAAACGGAAAATGGTTTTCGTGCCAGAAGTACAGTATAAACTCATAATTACACTACAAAATGTCAGTCTAAATTCATGGGTTCACTGAAAAAAAAAGGATTTTTCAAAGTTGTAAATAAAACAAAGACTACAGGAGTACATTTTACAAGAAAATAGTCAAATGTGTTTGTTACCAGTGATTATCTCCTCTAACTCAGTGTCGTGTTTTGGTTGAATATAATTTCATTAGAAGCTGTCATAACTCAAAAAGTCAAACCATTTGTTTTTCGAGTGTAACCGCCTGCAGTGTTGTGTGACGATAGAGATCAGATGTCTCTGGAAGATGACAGATGTGACATGAGGATTTTGAGAGAGAGGGAGAAACATAAAGAAAAGAGCATGAACAGAGAGAGAGAGAGAGAGATGCTGATAGGTGTTGAATCAGAAAGAGTCTGTGACTTCACTGCTGAATCAGCGTGGCTCAGTTCACCTGCAGATCAGCTCACATGACCTGCAGACGCTACTCTGCAGTAGCAATGCAGAGAGACACTGACACTCCACGCAAAATCTCTTTAATACATATAGTATTGAAACATTAGACTATTTATTGAACGCTGGCATTCATGCATTTATATACCAAAAAGTCCACTGTACAGTCAGTTTAAAACATCACTGGTTCTGCACAGTCCATCTGTTGTGGCAACAAATGCATTATGGGGAACAGGACAAAACTGAACATGTGTGTGTGTGTGTGTGTGTGTGTGTGTGTGTGCGTTTTTGTGACTAATGAGGACATATATTTGTATAATGACACAGGTATGACATAGGTATTACAAGGTGAAGGTTCACAAAAACAAACGTGTGTGTGTGTGTGTGTGCATGTTTATGTGGTTTATGAGGACACAATTTTGTATAATGACATGGGAATGACAGAGGTATTACAATATGAAGGTGGTTTATGAGGACACTGCCTATGTCCCCGTAATTTAAAAGGCTGAAAAAACACACTAAATTATGTTTTTTTGAAAATCTAAAAATGTCTCCTGTGAGGGCTAAGTTTAGGTGTAGGGTTGGTGTAGGGCAATAGCACACACAGTTTGTTCAGTATAAAAACCATTACGCCTATGGAGAGTCCCCATAAACCACAAAAACCAACGTGTGTGTGTGTGTGTGTGTGTGTGTGTTGTCAGGGTGGAGAGCACTGTTATTACCACGGCCAGATCAGAGGGAATGACAACTCTCATGCCGCTCTGTCTACCTGTAACGGTTTACAGTGAGTACAGAAGCCAATTCATCCACTTAATGCCTAAAAGCTTGCCCTACTATATGCTGATTTATTCAGCTATGTTTGTATTTTTTTTTTTTCGGATTTGTAAGTTGCTTTGGATAAAAGCAGTTAAATAATGTACTGTAACTGTTTGTCTCTCTCTCGTTTTCAGTGGCATGTTCGATGATGGAGTCCATGTGTACACAATTGAGCCACTTAAACAGAATCACTCTATGGTTAGTCTTAATTTCTTAATTTCATACACACTTTAACCACAGACTAAACATTTCTGTACAAGTCATGAAACTTAAGCACGTTGATGACTGAACATCTCATTATTTTACTATTATTTTTAAGTGAATTGTACAGATTTAACAAAATTATTATAGATTTTACCTGAAATGTGTGAGATATACTGTACATAAATAGTAATACGTGATAGGTAGTAAATTAATAGTACAGTTAGACAGCTTTCTGGCTCACGATATTTGGTTAAATTGATACTTTAATTTAATAAGGACACATTAAATTAATAAAAAATGAGAGTGAAAACACTTATTATGCACAATACATTTAAAAAGATGATCTTAGTCAAACTTTCCATTCATCAGAGAATAATCTAAAAGAATAATTCAATAATAGTTCACAAGATTACTGTTTTTCTGTATTTTTGATAATAAAAAACGCAGTCTCTCTGAACATAATAGTAGTGTATGTTTGGGAAATCTCATGAGAATGTTGAATATGTGTTTATGTCCGTACAAAAAAGCACAATTTTCCATGACTTTACTTGCTTGCATAACATTAAAGGTATAGTTCACCCAAATATGAAAATTCTTTCATTAAAGGTGCACTAAGCGATTTTTGAAAAACGCTTTTGACCACAGCGTTGGAATGAGTCCCAAAACCCACTTGTAGCCAATCAGCAGTAAGAGGGGCGTGTCTCGTAATGACAGAGAGAAGACAGCGCTCAGTTTGAGTGCACAGGATGGATATTAGTAGATCGACTATAGATATGGGCGTGTTTGTTTTGGTTCTTTCAAATATAAATATTGTTTGGCAAAAATCGCTCAGTGCACCTTTAATAACTCACCCTCATGTCGTTCCAAACTCGTAAGACCTTCGTTCATCTTCAGAACACAAATTAATTTTTAATGAAATCCAAGAGCTCTCTGACCCTGCATAGACAGCAACGCAACTACCACATTCAAGACCCAGAAAGGTAGTAACGGCATTGTTCAAATAGTCGTTTGAACGTTGCAGTTGCGTTGCTGTCTATGCAAGGTCAGAGAGCTCCCAGATTTCATCAAAAATATCTTCATTTGTGTTCTGAAGATGAACAAAGGTCTTACGGGTTTGGAATGACCTAAGGGTGAGTAATTAATGACAGGATTTTCATTTTTGTGTGAATTGTCCCTTTAATTTGGGCATATGAAGCCGGCAGTGAGAATATGAGATATACGACAGAACATATACAAATCTGCTGTTTTGTGAATGGCTCTGCTAATGTTACTAGCTCTAGTGTAGCCATTTCCTCTGCACAATGACTGCAATTGTAAACACTTTAATGAACTCCATTCACTCTCTCCCTACACACACTGGCTTTACACACTCTCAACTAAATCTCTGAACTTTAATTTTAAACTAACAAACCCTCTTCTAAAAAAAAACCCAGTCAAAAAACCAAACAGCACAATTCATTATAAACACTAATCAAAAGCACAAGGCCATTTAAACACCATAGCATGTGTGCATATAATTTGACATGCTCAGCTGAAGTCACTTTGGATGAACTTGGTAAGATCTGGCCGCCCATGCTCTGTGTTTTTCTTTAGGAGGGAACAGCGAGACCACATGTGTTACGCAGGACAACTATCCTGCAGCAAACCACACCTGCAGGAGAGGAAGGTACATACAGCACAGCTCTCACTCAACTCCCACAACATCAGATGAAGGAAGAGTTCTCACAAAAATACTAGCATCCTTGTGTAAAAGAAGTACACTAAATTGTATGTGCACATGTAGTGTACTTCAAATTTTAAAATTACATTAAAATCTGTACTTGTAGATAGCATTATAATAATGAAATAAAAGGCCACTTAAGTGCATTTAAAGAGAGACACATTCATGACTGCTTTTAAACACACTTAGGTACACTTTTAATAATAATACTATCAAACAAAAAGTTCTTTTTAAAGTACTTTTTAAATCACAGTGTTCATTTTAATATTAATTGACATTCTGTATGTAAAGTAAATTTTAATTGCATTGTGATATTCAGTGTTACATTTAAAGTTAATATATTTTAAATGTACTAAACTGCAACTTAATCATTACAAATGTAAGATAGATAAAGCCTATATATATATAACTTACATTGTCAGTACATTCAGAAATACATTTGAACCATATTTCAATAGAAGCAATTGTGACATTTTATTTATAGATGTGCTTAAGTCCTATTAAGTGGCTCAAAACACTTGAGTACTTCTTTTCACAAGGGGTTTGCGGTATGACTTTATTCTTCTGTAGAACACAAAATCAGATGTTTTAAAAAGCGTTCTTGCTGCTTTTTAAAAACACTGCACCAATAAACACTACTATTAACATAGCTCATATGATTTGTGTACTTTTTTGTATATTTATATTGCTTTTTATGAGACGGACTACAATTAACATCATTATTCACTTTTAAAATAATACAGTTCAAAATAGTAGTGTTCTATATAATACTGTCATTTTGAGGTTGAGTTTTTCTTTCAAAATTCATTCAAGTATATTTCAATAAATGTCTGTATGAGTCTGCTGGCTGCTTTGTAGACAGAAAAAAAGAAGAGCATTTAAAAGTATCTACTGCCACGGCTACAAACAAAGAAAAAAATCAGTGAGTAGTACGAATTACTTTGAGAGTCCTTTACCAATTTAAAAGATTTCACAGAACATAACTTTTAGCTGAGTTCATTATACCGCAGGAGCACTGGATGCCCTTTTTTTGGCAGTAAAATGATCTGCATGTTGTTCGGAGAATAGAGAATATGCAAATTTGTTCACTGAACACAATGTTACACTTTTGTTAGAGATTAAAATTATCTTTGGGGAGGGACTCTAAGAACTTGAATCCCTGAAGAGACCAACAAAAACCGTAGGTATAGCTGACAAACAAACACTTGTTTGTGTGTGCACAGGCATGGAGGAGGATTTCTCTTGGCTTCGACGGAGGAAAAAGCGAGCTGTAAGGGTTTGAGTGGGATGCAGCTGATGCTGGAAACAGGCCACAGAGTGATCCACTGCAGAGCAGAACAAGAACACTGTCAATGACACTCTATGCAAACCAGCACACATTCCATAATATCAGACAGATTGACTCAGACTTGTGCAATAGCATTAGCAATAGTACTGGCACTTTTACTACACAAAGGTTGCATCCCAATTTGCATACTATCTATACTAGACTGTATTAATATATTCTAAATTTTATTCAATTAAACACAGCATGATGGATTTCAGAAATATGCATCCGTTTATGGTTTCTGGGTTAAAGTTGCACACAAGCCGTGGGATTGCTGAGGAGGAGTAGTCCGTGACTCAACGTTTCAGTGTTAGAAAAATGCAGAAAAAAGGTCAAAGCTGCCAGTGTAGTTTTAAATGCATGAACGTAAAACATTGAGTAAGTATGAATGAATTAGGTAATTTGTTACATTCATTAATTATTTGATTTAGTTTTATGAACTAGTAATATTGACTAATAATGGTGTGCAAAAGGTTATGCTTCTGTAGCTATTATGGATCAATCAATCAGTTTTATTTGTCATGGCAAAACCCCATTTTGAAATAAATCAATAAATATTTGTAGTCAGAAAGGACGCATTAAGTTGATCAATAGACACAGTAAAGACATTATAATTTTACAGTACAAAAAAATATATATTTCAAATAAACAAACTTCATATTCATCACAGAATCCTGAAATTGTGTCACAGTTTCCACAAAAAAAAAAAAAAAAAAAACAATAAAATTAAACAGCACAACTGTTTTCATCATTGATAATAATAAGAGGTGTTTCAAATCATCATATTGGAATGATTTCTGAAGGATCATGTGACATTAAAGACCAGAATGCATTACATTTTAAAATATATTCAAATACAAATAGTTATTTAAAAGTGTAATACTATTTCATAGTATTACTGTTTTGCTATATTTTTTATTAAATAAATGGAGCCTTGGTGAACATAAGAAACTTTCCAAAACATAAAAAATATCTTACTGACCACAAAGTTTTGAACATAGTCTCCCTTTTCCATCTCTGTGAAAACTGCATGCTCTCCGTGTGCAGGAAGCAGACAGTCTTGAGGCCATTAATTAAATTGAAGCTCGTAAATCAAATTAGTATGTTGTGGAAGTTTGTAAATTGGGATCCAGCCAAGAACTTTGATCCAGAACAATGCACATTCTTTCCGAAAGTTACAGCATCCCATTATGAGGGTTTGTGATGTGAAGTGCAGGACACTTTTATCTGTTTGTGAGGAGCATTCATACAGCATTTGTAAGATGGGAAATAAGCTGAGCCATTTTTGTATTGTGCTTTTTCTCTTCCAGATGCCGAGGAATGTGTTTGAAGAGATGAAGTACATTGAACTGATGATCGTCATTGACCACAGCATGGTGTGTTTAAATAATAATAATAATTTGTTACATTTATATAGCGCTTTTCTGGGTACTCAAAGCACTTTGCATTGTGAGGGGGGGATCTCCTCAACCACCACCAATGTGCAGCATCCACTTGGATGATGTGACGGCAGCCATAGTGCGCCAGAACGCCCACCACACACCAGCTTACTGGTGGAGAGGAGACAGTGATGACGCCAATCAGAATATGGGGATGATTAGGAGGCCATGATGGTCAGATGCCAATGGGCGAATTTGGCCATTTGGGATTTTTAATGACCACAGAGAGTCAGGCCCTCGGTTTAACGTCTCATCCAAAGGTCGGTGCTTTTTTAGTGTCCCCGTCACTATACTGGGGTGTTATAGGACCCACACAAACCACAGGGTGAGCACCCCCTGCTGGCCTCACTAACACCTCTTCTAGCAGCAACCTAGTTTTCCCAGGAGGTCTCCCATCCAGGTACTGACCAGGCTCAACCCTGCTTAGCTTCAGTGGGCAACCAGTCTTGGGCTACGGGGTGATATGGCTGCTGACAGGTGATAAATGCTGTTTGACAATAATAACACTGTATGTGAAAGTATCATTGGGCTTCTAATTACCTTTGTGAAAAACAAGTACACTTTAGCATACTTTTAAACTTTTAGTACGTATAATGAAAATGATGTACTTAGTTAGAATTCACTTGCAAGTGTAATGTAATGTTTTCAGACACTTATTTGCATGTTAATTGCTATTTTTTGACACACTTAATTGTGACTTAAGTACATCTTTATATGTACTTTCATAATTTTATCGTTTTTGAAATATGGTTAAACTACTGCTGAATGTACTGACAAGCATTTATGATAAACTAAAATATACTTAATTTCCATTTCTTTTAAAACTTGTACGTCATGTATTTAAATATATTTGTATGCATATTTGTAATGATGGAGCTGCAGTTCAGTAGCCTACATTTTAAATATAATAACAACTTTGCTTACACCTTCTTTTAAGGTGTCCTTGTTACAATGGAATTATATTAAGTACTGAGTAATATTAACTAACTTCATGTACTTAAAATATGGTTAGGGTTAAGATTATGGTTTAGTTTTGGGTTACTTACATGCAGTTATGCATAATTTATTGTTATTATAATAGCAAGAACATGTAACGTGTTACAAGGACACCTTAAAATAAAGTGTCACCACTTTAAATATAATATTGAATAATACACTACAGTTCAAATTATAATCCAGTACTTTACATGTGCTTTAGTATGTTAGTAAGACACGTCAAAATAAGTGAAGGCCTACTTCTTTATAGCAGAACAACAGATTCTGATATTACTGATCACAACCTGATATCATGAAAGTGCGTATAAATAGTACGCCAAATAAAAACAAAAACTCGTTGTATTGATACACAAAAATTGACTTTGGTGTGTATATGCCACGCAGTGGGTAAAATTAGGGTTGTGGGGTAGAGGCGTATCATATGTAGGCTATACGCGAAAACTGCTTATCATATGCACGCCAACAAATTTCATATCACATGCACGCGAAAACTACATATTATATGCACGCCAAATTAATTTTTGTGTATCAGTACAACGAGTTTTTATTTGGTGTACTCCATTTTCAAGAGACCAGGCTCGACTGATACTGATATTTTTCTTTACATTTTTGACATTATTTAAAAAAGTTTACTTTTTAAAAAGTGTTTTAAGAAACGTAGTCATAAAATTGTACTCTCTTTATGTACATGTGGTGCCTTTGATTTCATTAATATTATCTGCAAGTACAGTTTTAAAAATATAGGCTACTTTTAAAATTTGAAGAACACTGCAAGTGTTCATTCAATACAATTAAGCACACTTCTTTTTCACAAGGGTTTAATGGCAGAGTGGTGTTTTTAGGATAGGAGTGGGACTATTGTTTGATAAGAATGTTTATCCAGTCTCGTGTATGTCCCTCTTGAGCGAGTCTTTTACGCTGTGTGTTCTCCTGATCGATTCTTTAGCAGTGAATCCAGTTTTATTGTTGCAAGTGATGAATGACTTTAGTAAATGTGGATTTAAGTGTGCTAAGTTTGAGTGTTTGTTTGATCTTTTGATTTAATGAATATTCTCCCACAGTTTAAGAGAGTGAGGACCAAGCAACAAACACGCAACCATGCCAAATCTGTGGTCAACCTGGTGGATGCTGTGAGTTTCAGTGTTATAAAAACAACCTTACTGATCAGTGAACAGTTTGTGTTAATAATTAATTTAACAATATAGAGCAGGGTTTCAGAAACCTCTAGTGGTTTGTGGACCTTGAAGAAGAGAGAGTGTGATAAAATAATGTATACAATTGTAACAATTAGCATACTAATTGTTACAATTGTATACATTATATGTATAATATATATATGGCAGATGGGAAAGTGTTGGAAAGGTGTTCAGGAAACCTGTTTGAAATAATCATTATTTTTGGAGTTCAATTTGTTGCAACTGGTGGTTCATAAAATTAACCCCTGGTAAAAAAAAAAAAAAAAAATTACTGATTTAACATACATTTATTTTTATTCCAAGTATACCTCAAACCATTAACATATTTATTAGTGTATGTATCAATGAATGGGAATTATGGGACAGTTCACCTTTACTTTTATTTATGGGTAGACAGGAAGTGATGAAGAATGAGGGGATTGCAATAAACTAACTTTCTTCACTCTTTCTGTCTGTCTGATGGAAGATCTTTAAAGAACACCTGAACACACGTGTGGTGCTGGTCGCTGTGGAGATCTGGACGGACAAGGATCACATTCCCGTTAGTGTGATTCCATTCGAAATGCTGCGAAACTTTTCCAAATACCGACAGCAGCACATCAGGCAGCACACAGATGCAGTGCATCTGTTCTCGTGAGTTCGTATTTGTTCATATTAACTGCTCAAATGCACACTCACATGTGTGGAAGTGAAGTGTTCATAATGGACCCTCCGTGTGTGTCTGCAGTAACGTGACGTTTCACTATGCTAGGAGCAGCCTAGCGTATTTTGGAGGTGTGTGTTCTGTCAGTCGTGGGGTTGGTATCATTGAGGTGAGTGAATCCCATGTAGATTGACTGACAGCAAAAAATATCAAAAGGATATTTTCTATATAGGAGTGAACACTACAGCTTGTTTGACACAGTCACCTTACTCTCAGTGTACCAAAATCACATAAAATGTCTATAAACATGACATTAATATTCAAAGGTTTGGGGTAGGTAAGATTTTTTTTTTTTATGTTTTTGAGTCTCTCAAGTTATCTTATAACTTGTACAGTAAGAACTGCAATTTAAAATAATTGTTCATAAAATAATAAAAGCAACATTTTCAGCATCATTACTCCAGTCTTCAGTGTCACATGATCCTTCAGAAATCATTCCAATATGTGACCCTGGACCACAAAATCAGTCTTAAGTCGCTGGGGTATATTTGTAGCAATAGCCAAAAATACATTGTATGGGTCAAAATGATCGATTTTTCTTTTATGCCAAAAATCACTAGGATATTAAGTAAAGATCATGTTCCATGAAGATATTTTGTAAAAATGTCTTACCATAAATATATCAAAACTTAATTTTTGATTAGTAATTAGCATTGCTAAGGCCTTCATTTGTACAACTTTGAAAGCGATTTTCTCAGTATTTTTATTTTTTTGCACCTTCAGTGCAAATCAATCTTCAGTGATTTTCAAATAGTTGTATCTCGGCCAAATATTGTCCGATCCTAACAAACCATACATAAATGGAAAGCTTATTTCAGCTTTCAGCTTTCAGATTATGTATAAATCTCAGTTTTGAAAAATTGACACTTAAGACACTTAAGTTTTGTGGTCCAGGGTCACATATACTGATTTGCTGCTCAAGAAACATTTCTTCTTATTATATTAATAATATTGAAAACAGTTGTGCTGCTTAATTTTTTTGTGGAAATCATGATATATTTTTCAGAATTCTATGCTGAATAGTAAATTCAAAAGAACAGTATTTATTTCAAATATAAATCTGTTTGTAAAATTATAAATGTCTTACTGTCACTTTTGGTCAGTTTAAAATGCCATTGCTGAATAAAAGTATTGATTTTATTCAACAAAAAGAAAGAACTTACTGATCCTAAACTATTTAATGGTAGTGCCTTAAATAACTGAATGTAAGGCTATAATAACAATTTTCAACTTTTTACCATGGCATTTAATCATCTGAGTGTGCATTATGAAAATTCTCAAATCACATCATATACTGTATATCCTTGAAATCTACATTGACCATTCTTATTTTTTAATCGATTTATTAATTCATTGTTTTTTTGGAATATTGAAAATGATTTATCCTTGCACATAATTATTTTGACAATTAATCTGCCCTTGTAATCTTTAATTAAAAAAACAAAAATGAAATTCCCCTCCCTTTGCAACAACAATGATTCAATGGTCCATTCAATTCCCAAAGTCCAGCCTTTCATTTTTTCTCATTTGAGAAGCTGTTTCACTCATACTTCATGATAGGGAAAAAGAGCAATTGCAACTTTTTTCATGCTATTTCATGCAAACTTTAAACTCAAATGAAGTGTATTCTTTCATAGCTGCTTTATTCGTGTGTGTGTGTGTGTGTGTGTGTGTGTGTGTGTGTGTGTGTGTGTGTGTGTGAGATGCAGTTTGGCTCAACGTGGACGATGGCACTACTGTTGGCCCAGAGTTTGGCTCAGAATCTTGGTATTCAATGGGATTCAGCATCAAAGAGAAGTATACACTCATTTAAAAGTCTTGTTTACGTAACTACTTTGATACTGACATAAAATATTAAGAAATGACTGATTGGTTGGATGTGTGTGTGTGTGTGCGTGTGTGTGTGTGTGTGTGTTCTGTTATTCTCAGAGGATTGTGGGTGCGTGAACTCCTGGCTGGGCTGTATCATGGAGGAAACTGGGTAAGATGATCCACACATACATTTTGTGATATATAGGTATATATAGGTATATATAGATACTCACTGCTGATACACACTGTGTGTTTTATAGATTGTGTGCATGTGTGTGATATTAAATTATCATCGAATGTGCAGAGTGTAGTTATTTCTTATTAATAATGAGTATTTTAAATATTATGCATCTCAGTGGGTTTATCAGTGGAATGTATGTCATTTGCATGACAGAACAGAAATAGAGTCTCTCAAACTTTCTCCCTGCATTTGTCTCTCTTCTCAGGGTCCAGCACCCGCGGACTTTCTCTAAGTGCAGTATCACCGATTTTAAAGAGTTCCTGTTGAAGGGAGGAGGATCCTGCCTCTTTAACAAACCCAGCAAGGTCAGACATCACCATTAACATCACCTTCATCAGTATTTATTTAAAAGTAACAAGATTCAGAATGAGAAAGTATACTTTTTTTTTTTTTTTCTGGTTTCTTTGTGCTTATTATTAAACTTTGTCAGGTTTACACGTCCATGACAGGAGTCAAGTCTCTTTCTCTCTCGAAAAATGTGTTTCTTCCATTGATGAACTGTATCAAATATTTTGCCCTTGAGAAAAAGAAGTACTACAAAAAGAATTGCAAATAATGTACTTTAAAAGAATATACTTGAGTGCATATGGAATATAATGAATATAATGTTTCAGACACTTGAATGAAAATGAAAATATATTATAGTTGAAATTGATGTTAAATGCTATTAGTTGAATTTTAGAGTGTTTTTTAACCCACTTAAGTAGGATGTACATCTTTATGTAATTTCATAATTACTTCTATTGTCTTTGAAATATGTTTAAAGTGCACTGCAGAATGTACTGGCAATCATATACTGTATTAAAAAAACTAAAATATACTTTAATGTCATTTCTATTGAAGCTTCATGTTTTTAAATTTATTTGTAATTACACATTTTTAATGATGAAGCTGCAATTTAGTACATTTAAAATGTAATATTGAATAATACAGTTCAAATTATAATCCAGTACTTTACATGTGCATTAGTATGTTAGTCAACACATCAAAATAAGTTTGCTTAACAGCAAGACAAAAGATTGTTAAAACATACTGATTTAAAATATACTAGTTAAACTTTTAATTGGACATTTTTACAAAGTGTACTTGAAATGTGTCATGAAAGTGTCTCTCTTTAAGTGTGTCTACATGCCTAATCTAAATGTGACCAAATTTTAATATTTGAATATTCTTGTACCTTTTTTTAACCATATCTATATCACAAAATCATATTTAGTTAATAGATAATCTCTTTATGTGACTCCATCCTTCCAGACACATTTAGCTGTAACTGAGTACATCTGCTGAACCTCAGGACAGTTCATATCACATCTGTTTGGCTCAGCTGTTTGCAAATCTCTTCATCAAGATTGTGATGCCTGTTTTTGCATGCGTGTTCTGCAGCTGTTTGAAGACACAGAGTGTGGAAATGGATATGTGGAAGTGGGAGAAGAGTGTGACTGTGGACCAAGAGAAGTGAGTTCACATGATACACTAGACAGCACTCAAATAACCTCTGTGTTTTACACATCAATATTATACACGCCTACAGTATTCAGTTGTGTGTGTGTGTTATAGGAGTGCATTAAAGAGTGCTGTAAAAAGTGTTCTTTGTCTAACGGTGCTCACTGCAGCGACGGACCCTGCTGCAAAAACACATGTCTGGTGAGAGTCATACAGTTTTGTAAATGTATATTAATTTATTGATAATGTATTTTTTAATATGTTTGTTGTAGTGCTGTCAAACAATTAATTGTGATTAATCGCATCCAAAATAAAAGTTTTTGTTTACATAATATATGTGTCAGCAGATAGACACGGGACACAGAGGTAAGTGCAATAAAAACAACAGGTTTATTGAAAAGCAGCAGAGGGGAATGAGATGAGCAGTAAGTCCGGGTAAGCAGGCGGGGAATGAGAAAGTCTCTTGGGGCTTATCTGAGTGTAAATGTCCTTGTTTCCTAATCCAGGAGATCCAGAGGGAACAGCGGAGCGTGGAGATGGTAGAGCACAGGAGCGATGGAGAACGGGGATAGGAACACAGGAGCAACTGGTAGGTAGACAAAAGGTAAGTGGATCAGGCTAGTCAACATAGAATGTTTGAGACCAGACAGTGAGTGAACGGGAGGAGTGCAGGGATATAGTGCTGCTGATTAGTGCTGACAGGTGGCTGTGATCAGAAATCAGGGGATTGGGATCTGGTGAGTGTCGTTGGTGGAGACTGTGGTGTGCCACGGCCTCTGGGTGCGGGATGGTCAGGGTGGTTCTGGTGAAACTCGGCCAGGAGAGAGGGATCCAGCACATAGTCCCGGGCCACGCAGGATCTTTCCTCCGGCCCGTATCCCTCCCAGTCAATAAGATATTGCAGGCGACCACCCCGTTGCCGAGAGTCCAAGATGTCCTGCACCCTGTAGACTAGGGGCTCCTCGATGATCTCGGGAGGAGTAGGTACTGCAGGCTCGTCCGGTTCTGTGACCGAGGGAGAGACAGGCTTGAGGACTGAAACATGGAATGCTGGATGGATACAATACCGTGCAGGGAGTTGGAGACAGAAGGTGACCTCATTTATCTGCCTCTCGATGGTAAAAGGACCGATATAGCGGGGACTCAGCTTCCAGCAGGGCAGGCTGAGGCGTAGATCCCAGGTGGAGAGCCAGACCTTATCTCCAGGACGATAGACAGGGGTGGCAGACCGACGGGCAACTGCATAGGCCTTGTGTCTCTGCACTGCCTGCTGAAGTTGGACATGAGCTGTGTCCCAAACTCTCTCGCTGTGGCCCACGGTCGGCGACGACATTTATGGAAGAGGCTTTGCCAACTACAACGAGTATGCAGGTTTAACCTTCTGACTTGGGGAGATCTGTGACGAAGGAGATCTGTGGAGTCTTGGAGATGCCGCAGACGGAGCATCCACGAACGTACTGAGAGACATCCCGGGCCATACTGGGCCACCAGTGCCAAGCTTGGAGGAGCGAGAGAGTACACTGGCTGCCTGGGTGTCCAGAGCCCGGGGAAGCATGCAGGGAGCCCAGAAGGAAAGTCCTCAAGGAAGTGGGCACATAGGTTTTGCCCTCTGGGCCTCCCAGCGGAGCAGGTTCCGTGATGGAGGCGATGCGGATCTTTTCATCCAGGGCCTACCAGATGGGGCTCACAAGGACGGCTGGAGGGAGTATGGGTTCAGGTGTGGAGGGTTCATCGGGGGCATGGATACGTGAGAGGGAATCCGCCTTGATATTCTTATTTCCGGGTTGATACGTGATGGAAAACTGGAACCGGGTGAAGAAGAGGGCCCAGCGAGCCTGCCGGGGGTTTAACCTCTTAGCACTTCAGAGATATTCCAGTTTTTGTGGTCAGTGATGACCTTAAAGGGGTTTTGAGCTCCCTCCAGTGTCTCCATTCCTCCAGCGCCAGTTTAATGGCGAGCACCTCCTGATTTCCAATATCGTAGTTCCACTCCAGTGCAGAAGGCCTCCTGGAGCTTCTTGTAGGCGGCTCGAGTTTCGGAGTTCCAGGACAGAGACTTGGGTTTCTGACGGAGAATGGAAGTGAGGGGGGCTGAGAGGAGACTGAAGTTCAGAGTGAACCTCCGGTAGAAATTTGCGAAGCCGAGGAATCGTTGGAGTTCCTTTACTGACTGAGGCTGGGGCCAGTCCCGGATGGCTTGGACCTTCCCCTGGTCCATCTGTATCCCATCCACACTGAGGATGTAGCTGAGGAATTGGACTGTGGGGCGGTGGAATTTATCTCATCTAACTCACATTTATCGAGCTTCAGGTAGAGGTGATGGCGATGTTCGGCCATGTTCGGGAGTAGATCATCAGTCTCATGCGTGAACCATATCTGGCCCTGAAGTGACCCGCATGTGCAGAAGAAGACGTGACGTCAGACGCAGTGTACTGTGTGTGCGGAAATAAAAATGGATGCTGCTCATGTTAGCGTGTGTTTAGCAATTTTTAAGTTAATGTGCGACCGGAGCCTAAATAACAAAGTCTTGCCCTTGTGATTTTAATCTTCCCGCCTCCTCCAGCGCAGAATTGTGACGTCTGTCACATTTCAATGACGTAAAAATAGCATGAAATGCAACATGGCCGTTCAGACTGAAGTTTAATTGCAAAACATTGGACATGTATCCGATTTAGGACCACATATGAAAGTGGCCTGTGCCTGATTTGAAAAAATCGGATTTGTGCTGTTCAGACTGTCATAAGAAAATCAGATATGGGTCACATTTGGGCAAAAAAATCGGATTTGGGCCACTTTAGCCTGCAGTGTGAACTAAGTCTTAGAGACCGGGGGGAGAGTGAACGGGAGGAGTGCAGGGATATATTGCTGCTGATTAGTGCTGACAGGTGGCGGTGATCAGAAATCAGGGGATTGGGATCTGGTGAGTGTCGTTGGTGGAGACTGCGGTGACTCTCTGACAATATGTGTGTACTGTGTATAATTAATCAAAATATATACTGTATGTGTGTGTATTTATATATCGATTACGATTACGACAATCACGATTAATCGCTTGACAGCACTAGTTTGTTGAGGTTGCACATTGAATATAATTAAGCAGACTTATTTTTCAAAAGGTGTATGTGAGAGCTGTCTCTCTTTCTCTCTCTGACTCAGTTCTATCCTCGAGGTTACTCATGCCGCTATGCAGTAAATGACTGTGATATTTCAGAGACGTGCTCAGGAGACTCAGGGCTGGTCAGTGACATGCAGCATCAGCACTACTTCAAACACATAACGGCCTGATTATCCATGTTTTTATTGAATCTTTCTTTATATGTGTGTGTGTGTGTGTGTGTGTGTGTGTGTTTGCAGTGCCCTCCCAATCTACACAAGCAGGACGGTCACTTCTGCTCCCTTGACCAGGTACACACACATAAAAACATAACTGCTACAGTGCCAGTTTACTCTGAAAAATGCCATACTTAATGCATATTTACAAGCTATCAATTCATTATTCATAAACTGATTATAATAGAAGGTATTAAAGCTGCTAGTCCACCTAAACATGATGATGATGATGATATTATTTATTAGTGGTCGACCAATAAGGATTTTTGTAAATGGCCAATGACAGTATAGTATCTACAGCATAAATCAGGGCGAGCGATGGCCAGTCCTCTCATGATCTCAAAGTCTTTCTGATATAAAAGCTTATACTTGAATGCTAGAAATTAGTTTTGTAGCCACATGTGTGTACACAAATAAAAATGTATTTACAAAATTATTTTTTTAAAGATATTAGATGATAAGAAACAAAGAGTTTTTATACAGGGTTATTTATTTATTTGTTTGGTCAATACATAATTCACCTACTTCCATGTGTGTAATTTAATCGCTTTGATGACTTATTCTACTATTACTCTATTGGAAATGATAATGGTAGAAGTTAAATAAATTGATGAAAAAGTAAACAAATACAATTGAAATTAAAACATTTATGAATAGTAAAATCTGTAGTAGCAAGTTGTTCATTAACTTAATAAAATTGATAATCAGACTAAATTAAATACGTTCTCAGAAAATTATATTAGCCCTTAATAATTAGCATATTTTGGTCAAGCAAGCACTGTTATTAATATTGATGTAGAATTGATTTTCTTAAAAAGGATGACTGATTAATCTGCCTGATTGATATGTCAATATCTTTTTCACTATTAATTAGTGAGATTGTGTTGTCTTTTCAGGGTCGCTGCTATGCTGGAGAGTGCAAGACGAGAGACAGTCAGTGTAAATATGTGTGGGGTCCAAGTGAGTGACCATTTCCTGTCGTCATTAACAGCCAATCAGCAGTCTGCTCTGCTATGAACTGCGTACACACCTTATTTTGCAACACAGATGTGAAATATTTTCTACAGAGCCCCTAAGGGAAAAAATGGCAAAAAAATATATTTAAGTGCTTTCCATTTTCTCATATTCTCATAAAACTTTTGTGTTCATCCGTTTTGCGTTCAGGGCCTTTCTGACAATGGAGTCTATGTGAATATCCCACTTCTGGGACCTGTTTGCTCTGTAGGTAAACTGCAGGGGGTCCAGTAAGGGACCAGTGATGTCCTTCAGATAAGCCAAAACCAGTCTTTGAAACGATTTCATGGCTACAGACGTTAGAGCCACAGGTCTGTAGTCATTAAGTCCAGTAATTTTGGGTTTCTTTGGGACGGGGATGATGGTGGAGCGTTTGAAGCATGAGGGGACTTCACACAGCTCCAGTGATCTGTTGAAGATCTGTGTGAAGATGGGGGCCAGCTGGTCAGCACAGGATTTCAGACAGGCTGGTGACACACTGTCTGGGCCTGGTGCTTTCCTTCTTTTGTTCTTTCTGAAGACCTGGCACACATCTTCTTCGCTGATTTGAATTGTAGGTGTGGGGGAGAGTAGGGTTGCTGGAGGTGTTAATGGTTGTGTGGAGAGGTGTTCAGGGCGGGTGTGGGGTGATTTTTCAAAACGACAATAAAAGTCATTCAAGTCGTCTGCCAGTTGTTGATTCTCCAGAGTCCAGGGGGATGGTGTCTTGTAACTGGTGATATCCTTCATACCTTTCCAGACTGAAGCAGGATCACTGGAAGATAATTTTTTCCTTAGCTTGTCAGAATAATTCCTCTTTGCCACTCTGATCTCCTTTTCCAGTGTGTATTTGGCCTGTTTGTACAAGACTTTATCCCCCTTTCTGTAAGCATCTTCTATGGCATGACAGAGCTGTCTGAGTTTTGCAGTGAACCATGGTTTGTCATTATTGTAGATTAGATGAGTCCTGTTAGGAATGCACATATCCTCACAGAAACTGATATAAGATGTCACAGTCTCTGTGAGCTCGTCCAGATCGATGGCAGCGGCTTCAAAAACAGACCAATCAGTGAGAGAGAAACAGGCTTGTAAATCCCACTCTGTTTCATTAGTCCATCTTTTAACAGATCTTAATACAGGCTTTGCAGATTTAAGTTTCTGCCTGTAGGTCAGAATAAGATGAATCAAACCTAAATCAAAGTCCTAAAGCTGCTCGTGGGACAGAGGGATATGCATCCTTTATCGCTGTATTACTGTCTCTGGTGGGACATGTGATGTGCTATCTGTATTTTGGCAGAATCAAAGCCAAGCCTGCCCTTGAATACCCATATAGTTTTGCATTCAATGTATGAGTATGTCATGATCTATAGTGTCAAATGCAGCACTAAGATCAAGTAAAACTAACAATGAGATGCAGCCTTGGTCTGATGCAAGAATCACATCATTTGTAATTTTAACAAGTGCAGTTCCTGTGCTATGATGAGGCCTAAAACCTGACGGAAATTCTTCATAGATATAATTTTTTGCAGGAAGGAGCACAATTGAGCATATACAACTTTTAGACATAAACAAAAGATTTGAAATGGGTCTGTAATGTGCCAGTTCACTAGGATCTAGTTGTGGTTTCTTAATAAGAGGCTTAATAACCGCCAACTTGAATGGTTTTGGGACGTGACCTGGAGATAACGGCAAGTTAATAATATTGAGAAGTGGTACTTCTGCTACAGTTAACAACTCTTTCAGTAATTGAATAGGTACAGAATCTAATAAATATGTTATTTAAATATGTGGCTTAGATGCAGTGATAAATCTATTTAGCTCTTCTTGTCCTATAGTTAAGCACTGCAGGTTTTCTTTGAGTGCAATGAATGAAACTGTATTACAAGACTATGTAGATCCTGTATTTGTTATTGTATTTCTGATGCTATCTATTTTATCAGTGAAGAAATTCATAGTCATTATTATTAAACTGTAAGGGAATAAACTTTGTTCTCCATCTAATTTTTGTTTCATCAAAATTTAAGTTTCATTAACCGCTACAGGTTGATAACTAGAAGATTAACAGTGCAGTAAAACTATTTGCACTACAAACCAGTATGTTTATGAGTGTGATAATAAATTAATGTAACAAATATCACTTTGCAGCATCATATGGCATAAAGGACCATTTCTGTACAGCTAACATAAGTTCAAGTTCAAGTTGAGCTTTATTATCATTCCGCTGCATGTGGGGACATACAATGGAACGAAATGTCGTGCCTCTCAGGACCACGGTGCTACATAAATACAGACATACAACAATGACTAAAAACACTATAAACCTATACACAACTAACCTACTGACAGATTTAACTATGAGTATACTATATAAGTATTTACCCTATACAAACTAAAGAATAAAGGATAAAAATACAAACTATACGAATGCTTCACATAAATATTTACCCTATACAAACTAAAAAAATAGAAGATAAAAAATGCAAACTATACGAATGCTTCACAAATACTGTACATGTGCAAAGAGAGACATTGGAGTCAGCAGCTGGTTGGGGAACAGTGCAGGATGATTTGTAGTGCATGAGCATGTAAACATACATATATTGCTGAGTCTTTTGTGGGATTGTGTTCACGCAGCAGTGTGTGTAAAGTGTCCATAGTGTAAAGTGTCCATAGTGCACATAGAGGAGAGTGTGGAAGCGATTGATACCTGAAGCCTCGCACATTCAAGTTACAAATGGCCACACCCACTCGTATATTCAAAATAAAGCGAATACTGTAAACTACCAGTAGTTACGCTAATGTATATTTCCTTAGGTCTCACCTTTGTTTCCCACTTTCAGTCTTTTTGTCTGTTTTCATTCAGAGGCCGTGAGTTCAGAGAAGTTCTGTTATGAGAAGCTGAACACAGAGGGCTCAGAGAAGGGCAACTGCGGCCAAGACGGAGACAAATGGATCCAGTGCAGTAAGCAGTGAGTAACAAAGCATGCAAAACTCAACACTAAAATGCTAGGGCACTGTGGGCGGTTGCTTACAGGCCCAAGTCAAAATGACCCCACCAGTCAATATGATATTCTGATCTAGACATGTCTCATGTTCTAGTGGATTTTTCACCCTTTTTTTACCAGGAAAAAAATCATCTGATTGCTTAGACATGTAATGGCATATCTCTCCTCAAGCAGCAATGAAGTATAATTCATTTCTGCAGCACAAACAGACAAAAAGTTTATTACTTACGGTTACTGGTTAAATGGCAGCAAATACAAATTAGAGCTTAAACCAATGCCTGAGACCTTTTTAAAAATTTAGCTTTGTAGCACATTCTACATTTCCATTTGGAATCTATATGGCATGGGTGTGTGTAGGAATAAGCTCACGAAGATGCTGATTAACGTAAGAGCAAGATTTACTAACAAAAGAACTCACACGCAGGGAATAACACACACTTTACCATAAACGAGAACCAACAAACACAGAGGACTGAGGACTTATAAACAGGGACCAAACAAAGGAACTGATTAGATAATTAACAACACAGGTGGAACCAAATTAACTAATCAGAACTCAGGAAAACTAGGTCACAGAGAGCAAAGCAAAACAAAATACACAAAATAGACACTTTCACTTTCATTTTAAAGGGATAGTTCACCCAAGAAATTTAAATTCTGTCATTAATTACTGACCCTCATGAAGACCTTCATTCATCTTCAGAACACAAATTAAGATATTTTTGATGACATCTGAGAGCTCTCTGATCCAGCATAGATAAACTACCACGTTCAAGGCCCGGAAAGTTAGTAAGAACATCATTAAAACAGTCCATGTGACATTGGCAGTTCAACTGTAATATTAAGAAGCTACGAGAATACTTTTTTTGCGCAAAGAAAACAAAAATAACAACTTTATTCAACAATTAAGCTTCATAACATTACAGTTTAACCGTTGATGTCACATGGACTATTTTAATGATGTCCTTACTAACTTTCTTTCTCAACTTTGTGTTCTGAAGATGAACGAAGGTCTTACAGGTTTGGAACGACATGAGGGTAATTAATGACAGAATTTTCATTTTTGGTTGAACAAACCATTTAAATGACAATCATTCTTTCTGTTTGTACATTTCATATATTTTGTGTTGAAATGATGAGCACTTCTCATGCAGAAGAAAGACAAACAGCTTAAATATTTTATGATCGTCGTAAAATCTTTTAACATAAATTCTTTACACGTTTCATGCATAATTTAACATGTTTATTGTTACACTTTACTTTTGAAAATGTGTAGATATTATAAACATATGTAGATGTTACTAAACATATCTACTTTGTATTTTGATTTGATTTATTTGTTCTATAGAAAACTGAAACCTGAAAAGCTAGCACTGTCATTATAATAAAATCAACTGATGTGTCGTTCAGGTTAGACAGTCCTAAGGAAGGAGAATCAAACAGTATTATCAAATATTGTGAATGTGTTAAAAAAATGTGTGTTAAAGGGTTAGTTCACCCAAAAATAAAAATTTGCCTGTGTTTTACTCATACTCAAAGCATCCTATGACTCTATTCTTTCAGACGAATCCAAACGGAGTTATATTAAAAATTGTCCTGGCCCCTCCAAGCCATACAATGGGGTAAGCGGCTGCTTTTTGTCAACAGTCCAGAAGACGTGAAATAAAGCGCGCGCATCCGTAATAAAACGTGCCTCACGCGGCTCCGGGGAGTGAATAAAGTCCTCCTGTAGCGAATCCATGCATTTTTGTAAGAAAAATATCCATATTTCGAATGTAATAAACACTTTTTTCTCACTTCCACTGACTGTCATAAGTGCAAGCCGTTCTGGCAGATGACGCAGGACGTCAGCGTTGCGTGATTAATGACGAACGTGGAGAGAGAACAAAACAAAACACCGGTAAGTAATTAGAAGCACAAAGCGAGGATTTGTAAAGAAAAATGTAAGAGGATTTCGATATAAGCCAAGAGGAGACTGTTTTCCTTTGCTCCTGTAAACAAACTCGCGAGACTAGTATATCTCAGAGGCGCGCGTGACGCGTACGTCCTATGTCATCCCCCGGAACGGCTTGCACGTATGACAGTCAGCGGAAGTGAGAAAAAAGTGTTTATTACGTTCAAAATTTTAATATTTTTCTTACAAAAACGCATGGATTCGCTACAGGAGGCCTATATTCACCCCCATATGGCTGTATGAGGCACGTTTTATCACGGATGTGCACACTTTATTTCATGTTTTCTGGACTGTTGACAAAAAGCACCCGCTTACCCCCATTGTTAGGCTTGGAGGGGCAAGGACAATTTTTAATATAACTCTGATTGGATTTGTCTGAAAGAAGAAAGTCATATACAGCTAGGATGCCCTTTTAAGACATTTAATTCTTAAATCTAATTTTTCACAGACCCTGTAGCACCCTCTTGTGGCCGCCGGGGATGTTCTGGAGTCACTGTGATTTTTGTGCTGTCTCTATTGCAGTGATGTGTTTTGTGGATATCTGCTGTGCACTAACACTGGCAGAATCCCACGGATTGGAACTATAAAAGGAGAAGTCACTCCCACAAATTTCAACCATCAGGGCAGAGTGATCAACTGCAGGTGAGACACACAGAGACAAATATATAATGCTGATTATCATGTATGATATGCTGGCAGTATCACACGGCTCCGACCTGAAAACACACACACACACACTGTTTTCTCAGCGGTGGTCACGTCTTGCTGGATGATCAGACTGATCTCGGATATGTCGAGGATGGAACTCCATGCGGTCCGTCTATGATGTGTCTGGACAGGAAGTGTCTACCTATTCAGTATCTGAACCTGAGCTCCTGTCCCACCGGACCCAACGGACATGTCTGTTCCAGTCACGGGGTGAGACAAACCTGACTGCACACACTGAATACATGCCATATTGAGGTTTACTCGCTTATTCTGTATGAGCATCCATTTCTCATTATTCTATTATGATAAATATTTTTTGGCCATTCTAAATTTAAACAGGTGTGCAGTAATGAGGCAACATGTACATGTGACACAACGTGGGCGGGGACAGATTGCAGTATGCCTGACCCTCCAAAAGAACCGCCCCCTGCTGAAGATGAGGGACCCAAGGGTTTGTGGCTTTGCTCTGACACTAACACAGATAAAACACATACAGAGAGAGTGGAACTTCTTCATAAAACTCCAGAAGAGATTTCAGTTTAAATCATGGTGAAATCTCTTGATATTTTGAATGGATTTTTGTGAATGATTTACACACACATTCATTATATACACGCTTCATGAATGAGGCTCAGACGTTCAGAAGTTTGGGGTGGTAAGATTTTTATCTTTTGAAAGACGTCTCTTATGCTCACCAAGGCTGCATGTAATTGGTCAAAATACGGTAAAAAATTATATAATTTAAAATGAATATTTTCTATTTGAATATATTTTTAAAATGTAATTTATTCCTTTGATCAAAGCTGAATTTTCAGCAGCATTACTCCAGTCTTCAGGGTCACATGATCCTTCAGAAATCATTTTAATATGCTGGTTGCAACCTGGTCTCATGATGAAAACGTTCCTCTGGGTACTTTTTCGCAAGACACAAAATACAGGTCCTTCTCAAAAAATTAGCATATTGTGATAAAGTTCATTATTTTCTGTAATGTACTGATAAACATTAGACTTTCATATATTTTAGATTCATTACAACACAACTGAAGTAGTTCAAGCCTTTTATTGTTTTAATATTGATGATTTTGGCATACAGCTCATGAAAACCCAAAATTCCTATCTCAAAAAAATTAGCATATCATGAAAAGGTTCTCTAAACGAGCTATTAACCTAATCATCTGAATCAACTAATTAACTCTAAACACCTGCAAAAGATTCCTGAGGCTTTTAAAAACTCCCAGCCTGGTTCATTACTCAAAACCGCAATCATGGGTAAGACTGCCGACCTGACTGCTGTCCAGAAGGCCATCATTGACACCCTCAAGCAAGAGGGTAAGACACAGAAAGAAATTTCTGAACGAATAGGCTGTTCCCAGAGTGCTGTATCAAGGCACCTCAGTGGGAAGTCTGTGGGAAGGAAAAAGTGTGGCAGAAAACGCAGCACAACGAGAAGAGGTGACCGGACCCTGAGGAAGATTGTGGAGAAGGACCGATTCCAGACCTTGGGGGACCTGCGGAAGCAGTGGACTGAGTCTGGAGTAGAAACATCCAGAGCCACCGTGTACAGGCGTGTGCAGGAAATGGGCTACAGGTGCCGCATTCCCCAGGTCAAGCCACTTTTGAACCAGAAACAGCGGCAAAAGCGCCTGACCTGGGCTACAGAGAAGCAGCACTGGACTGTTGCTCAGTGGTCCAAAGTACTTTTTCCGGATGAAAGCAAATTTTGCATGTCATTCGGAAATCAAGGTGCCAGAGTCTGGAGGAAGACTGGGGAGAGGAAAATGCCAAAATGCCTGAAGTCCAGAGTCAAGTACCCACAGTCAGTGATGCTGGTGTTGGTCCACTGTGTTTTATCAAGGGCAGGGTCAATGCAGCTAGCTATCAGGAGATTTTGGAGCACTTCATGCTTCCATCTGCTGAAAAGCTTTATGGAGATGAAGATTTCATTTTTCAGCACGACCTGGCACCTGCTCACAGTGCCAAAACCACTGGTAAATGGTTTACTGACCATGGTATTACTGTGCTCAATTGGCCTGCCAACTCTCCTGACCTGAACCCCATAGAGAATCTGTGGGATATTGTGAAGAGAAAGTTGAGAGACGCAAGACCCAACACTCTGGATGAGCTTAAGGCCGCTATCGAAGCATCCTGGGCCTCCATAACACCTCAGCAGTGCCACAGGCTGATTGCCTCCATGCCACGCCGCATTGAAGCAGTCATTTCTGCAAAAGAATTCCCGACCAAGTATTGAGTGCATAAATGAACATAATGGCCATTCTTTTATTGGTCGGATGAAATATGCTAATTTTTTGAGATAGGAATTTTGGGTTTTCTGTATGCCAAAATCATCAATATTAAAACAATAAAAGGCTTGAACTACTTCAGTTGTGTTGTAATGAATCTAAAATATATGAAAGTCTAATGTTTATCAGTACATTACAGAAAATAATGAACTTTATCACAATATGCTAATTTTTTGAGAAGGACCTGTACATATCAATAAGTACATATCACTGCAGTTTCCAAAAGAAATTTACACTAGAGGCAGTTACACTTTTTTAATCGTTTTTGTGCACAGTTATGATTACAGCTCCATATGTTTCACTTTATGGACATAAGCTTGCTCTGTAGCTGTAGCCGGCACGGAATTGGACTTAGGATGCGGAATCCTTGGGTACAAACACAAGCATAACTCACGATCAAAGAGCTGAAAGATGACTGATCGACAAACAAGCCGGCATGCTTGCGATTGCGTTTTTACGTCACACTTGCTTTTGTTCATACTATCGGGTAGGTTTAGGTGTAATGCAGATGGTACATTATTTTAAAACGTCACGGAGCATTAGACTTGTAGCACCACTCAGTGAACATTTCAAGTCAGAACTGAGGTGACACAAACAAAACCAACGTCTCATAAAACGTACCATACTACCTATTCATCTGTTCCAGGGAAAAAAACTGAACACTCCTTTTTTCCGGCACCCAGTGAACATTTCACATCAAATATGTTACGAAACGTACATGGCAGTAGGCTACGTATTTCGCATCTTGCGAAAAATTACCAAGAGGTACATTTTCATCATGAGACCAGGTATGCTGATTTGCTGCTCAAGAAACATTTCAGATCAATGTTGAAAGCAGTTGTCCTACTTCATTTTTTTTTCTGTAAACCATGATACATTTTTCATGATTTTCTGATGAATAGACAGCTCAATAGAAGAAGCATTTATTTGAAAGAAATCTTTTGTAAAGGCCCATTCACACCAAGTACACAAACTATAATGATAACAATATTGGCATGTGCTATGGATGACAATGCTCTGTTTATTATAAGAGTGTGCTGCAGTTTTGTCTCTGGGCACTTTAAATTCTCAAGAGCTTGAGCTCGTTTAAAGTGACTTCAGCAATATTGTTTTATCATGGAAATGTGTGGACTTTAGTATTCTAACCGAATTAGAACAATTATTACAGTTTTCTAGTTATAGTTATCTTTGGTGTGAACAATGTCTTTACTGTCACATTTGATCAATTTAAAGCAGCATTAATTTCTTCAAAACAAAAACAAAAAACGTACTAATATAATTGTTAATTTTAGCTGATATCTATTATATCTCGAATATAATAGTTAATACACAGTTCTTAAATCACAATGGGAGGATGAAAATGTGAGTATATCAATGTAGATTTTTTTTATTTATTTTTTGCCTTTATCTCTGTATTGAAATTGTATAACTTCTATAATAATGTGCTGCAATCCAGAACTCATTTCAGGTAACTTTTTCCTTTTCATATTGGCTTAGACAAGATGAGATTTTTTGGCCAGCATGTGAAGTGATCGATCACAGTTTATTACTTTGTTTTCACATGCAGGCTGAATGCCAGTATGGACATTTCTAACTTTTAAGGTGGCATAAAAATGCTAGATCTTGTAAAGATACTATTGGTTTTGCTGGAACAGAAATTTTGAGTTATAGCGAATCAAAGCTCATGTCCCATTTTCCCACACTTGCCCAAACAGGTCCTAGTGCCACCAATCTCATCATAGGGTCGATCGCAGGGGCCATCCTGGTGGCAGCTATAGTCCTGGGTGGTACGGGCTGGGGGTTTAAGTAAGCACCGGTCTGCATGACTCTTTGCTTTAACTACAGGCAATGTATACCTGCAGCTTACACTCGCCACGGTCTGGGTTTCTGCTGCAGACGCTGTACCAGGACAGAAACGCTCTACAATACTGGTCTGCAAGAGTCACTGCAGCAGAACCTCAAACCAGCTTGAAGGGCCCAAAATCCTGACCTGCATGTTAAAATGACACACAACCTTAGTTGTCATTCACCAGCCGCAAGCCTCACAGACACAAGCCGGAAAGACTGAATCTACATGGTGCAGAAAATGTTTGGGAATAGATAGTTTAGGATCAACAGAAGCTAACAGCTTTAAATCGTTCAGACAATAGTTTAGTGAGTTGTATTAAATGGTCTGTGCAATTAAATGTGCAGTTAATTTCAGCCAGATTATTCTACTGCAGTAATTTATGGACTCAAATATAACAACAACTCATTTTACACAATCAGTCATACAACTATATACTGCATTAACAGCTGTTTGTACAGGCTGCTATGCATAAGCCATCCACCATGTTGGTACAGTCAAAGCCAGTGTTTAAACATGTGAGAGCAAGTCTGAGTCTGAAACCTATAATTACTGAATTAATTATATACATAACTGAAATAAATAAAAGAATATATCAAAACGAATACTATACTACAGGTACATCTCAAAAAATTAGAATATCGTGAAAAACTGAATTTTTTTGTAACTTATTTCAAAAATGAAACTTTCATATATATTTTAGATTCATTAAATGTAAAGTAAGACATTTCAAAAGTTTTTTTTTTTAAGTTTTTTTTTTGTTTGTTTTTGTTTGATTAGAGCTTACAGCTCATGAAAGACAAAATCCAGTATCTCAAAAAATTTGAATATTTCCTAAGATCAATAAAAAAAAAAAAAGGATTTGCAAAACAGAAAAGTTCAAGTTCTTTAAAGTATGTTCATTTATGCACTCAATACTTGGTCGGGTCTTTAGCACAAACTCCAGCATCAGTGAGGAATGGCATGGAAGCGATCAGCCTGTGGCTCTGCTGAGGCACTATTGAGCCTTCAGCTCGTCTGGATTGTTGGATCGACTGTTTCTCATCTTTCTCTTGAAAATATACCATAGATTCCATATGGGGTTCAGGTCAGGCATGTTGGCTGGCCAATCAAGCACAGTAATATCATGGTCAGCAAAGTACTTGGAAGTGGTTTTGGCACTGTGGGCAGGTGATAATGTCCTGCTGGAAAAGGAAATCAGCATCTCCATAAAGCTTGTCAGCAGATGGAAGTGCTCCAAAATCTCTTGGTAGACGGCTGCATTGACTCTGGACTTGATAAAATACAATGGACCAATACCAGCAGACGTCACGGCACCCCAAACCATCACTGACTGTGGAAACTTCAAACTGGACTTCAAGCAGCTTGGGTTCTGTGCCTCTCCAATCGTCCTCCAGACATTGATTTCCAAATGAAATGCAAAATTTTAATTTATCTGAAAAGAGGACTTTGGACCACTGAGCAACAGTCCAGTTCTTTTCCTCCTTAGCCCAGGTAAGATGTTTCTGATGTTGTTTCTGTTTCAGAAGTGGCTTGGTAGCCCTTTTCCTGAAGACATCTGAGCTTGTTGACTCTTGATGCACTGACTCCAGCTTCAATCCACTCCTTGTGAAACTCTCTCAAGTGTTTGAATCAGCTTTGCTTGACAGTATTCTCAAGCTTGCAGTCATCCCTGTTGCTTGTGCACCTTTTTCTACCAAATTTCTTCCTTCCAGTCATCTTTGCATTTAATATGCTTTGATACAGCACTCTGTAAACAGCCACTCCTTCCAGTAATGACCTTCTGTGACTTACCCTCCTTGTGGAGAGTGTATTAATCAAATGTATTAATTTTATTTCATATTAAATACAATTAGCTGAACCTTTTTTCACCCACTTAAGTACATTATTACTTCTGTTATTATACATACATATACATACATACATACACACACACACACACACACTCACTCACTCACTGGCCACTTTATTAGGTACACCTTGCTAGTACCGGGTTGGACCCCCTTTTGCCTAAAAGTGCTCTATTGGATTGAGATCTGGTGACTGTGGAGGCCATTTGAGTAAAGTGAACTCATTGTCATGTTCAAGAAACCAGTCTGAGATGATTTGAGCTTTGTGACATGGTGCATTATCCTGCTGGAAGTAGCCATCAGAAGATGGGTACACTTTAGACATAAAGGGATGGACATGGTCAGCAACAATACTCAGGTAGGCTGTGGCGTTTAAACGATGCTCAGTTGGTACTAAGGGGCCCAAAGTGTGCCAAGAAAATATCCCCCACACCATTAGACTACCACCACCAGTCTGAACCGTTGAGACAAGGCAGGATGGATCCATGCTTTCATGTTCTTTACGCCAAATTCTGACCCTACCATCTGAATGTTGCAGCAGACATCGAGACTCATCAGACCAGGCAACGTTTTTCCAGTCTTCTATTGTCCAATTTTGGTGAGCCTCTGCGAATTGTAGCCTCCATTTCCTGTTCTTAGATGACAGGAGCAGCACCCGGTGTGGTCTTCTGCTGCTGTAGCCCATCTGCTACAGGGTTCGACATGTTGTGCGTTCAAAGATTGTATTCTGCACACCTTGGTTGTAACGAGTGTTTATTTGAGTTACTGTTGCCTTTCTATCATCTCTAACCAGTCTGCCCATTTTCCTCTGACCTCTGATACCAACAAGGCATTTGTGTCCACACAACTGCCGCTCACTGGATGTTTTCTCTTTTTCGGATCATTCTCTGTAAACCGTAGAGATGGTTGTGCGTGAAAATCTCATTAGATCAGCAGTTTTTGAAATACTCAGACCAGCCCGTCTGGCACCAACAACCATTCCACGTTCAAAGTCACTTAAATCCCCTTTCTTCCCCATTCTAATGCTAGGTTTGAACTTCAGCAAGTCGTCTTCACCACATCTAGATGCCTAAATGCATTGAGTTGCTGCCATGTGATTGGCTGATTAACAATTTGTGTTACCAAGCAATTGAACAGGTGTACCTAATAAAGTGGCCGGTGAGTGTATATGTATATATAGTTAAAGCATTGCTGAATATACGAACAACCACTTATGGTAAACTAAATGTATATGTAATGAATTTATACGTGTATTGTAATTACACATTTGTAATGATCAGTACATTTAAAATTAACTTTTGATGCAATGATTAAATTACAATCAAGTGCTTTATATCCGTTTTAGTATATTTGGCTTCAAAATAAGTGTACTTTAAAGCAAGACAAAAGACTAAAACAATTATTTAAAATGTACTTTTAATTTGACTGCAATTTTTTAAAGATTATAAAGAAATATAGTTATAAGTGGCCTTTTATTGCATTAATATTATCTGCAAATTTAGTATTTTACAAACATATTATTAGGATTTGAAGTACACTAAAGTGCACATTCAGTACAAATGCATGCACTTTTTCACAAGGGATCCTGTGCCATTTTCGAAAATTACTTTTTAACGTGACTGATGAACAGCATCTGAAATGTTGACCTTTCCAAGACAGTGGACACTTGGAGGTGTCTGGAGCTGTCTAATGCGGTATCTAGTATATCTATGCATACGTTTTGACTGGTTTCTTAACCTTCTACAATGAACTGTTTTAAAGAGCTTTCTCACCCCAAATGAAAATCCTGTCAGCATTTATTCACCCTCTTGTTGTTCCAAACTTTCTTTCATCTGTCTAGCAGAATGCCAGAGTGCTCTTTTCTACACAGTGAAAATTGTGTAGACCATTTAATGACAATCCTTTACCTTATGATTGAGATGCATCCAATGTGACATTGGCTCACATTTCAGTCAGACCGGATTCAGTTAGCTGTCAGACGTGAAAGTAACTGGAGGGACAGTTTGAACCATGTTGACAAAATTATAAATCAGACTTAATATTCACAGTTTCAGAATTTGAGTTTTGGATCATTATTGCTTGACGGGCAAAAAGAAAGTTATCCAGGTTTGGAGGATGAGTAAATGACTGAATTTTCTTTTTTGAGTGCACTATTTTTAAGTGAGTAAGTGTGTTGGCGTAAGCCACAGGAGTGTGGAGAGACACCATCATAACCCTTTCGCTCGCTTTCAGTCCTGTGTAAACTCAAGAGGCCTTTGTGACATGACATGTGCTCTTCACTTCCCGTCTCCTTGTGGAGGTGCTGGCTGGCAAACACACCTGGTACAGACAGCTCTCACTGGCACTGGTCTGCATGACCATGTCCACAAATGCTGGCATTTCACTCTCACACAGTTATCCCATCTGCATAGATATGTGCAGGAAATGCATCATTTCATGATCAATGATGTCATCCGAAGGGTCGTTCACACTGACAGTGGTTCACTGTTCACTGGAGGATGTCAATTTACAGTAAAGCTTGTAGATGTTTCTGCGTTGACTATCAGAGGTGGATCATGTTCGATTTACTTCCTTTGATAACATGGTGCTCATTTGTTTGTCCAGATCTGTAATTATATTCAAAACTACCATGAATGCAATTCATACATAGAAATGTCTAAGTCAATATATGATTTGCATGTTTTAATTCATTTTTAAATTTTTGGCATGAGTAAAAAATGTCAACAACTGTTCTGCTAATATATATATATATATATATATATACTGAATTATCTACTCCGTCATAATGGTGAAACCTACATACATGTTCAGTGTCAGTAAGTCTGGTAAAATATCAGATAATTTAACCTTTTTTATGACAAGGCAAGGATAGCTCATGTTGTAAAAATGTCATGCGGTGCAACCAAAAAAAAACAAAAAAAAGCAAAGACATTTATGACTTTTTAAAGCTATATTTAAAAACAGCATAATGGTCATTGCAATGTGTGCACTCACATGTATTTGTCACGGTGCTCCTGAGAGGAGGCGATGAACGCGGAGACATAGGAGTTGCAGGAATAACAGTCTTTAATAAACAAGCCAAGGGTAACACAGGGCAGGCAGGAGACACACGTAGCACCATCTGGAGACAAACAATACAATTCAAAGACAGACTGCACAGACTGAAATTTAAATGCATGGTGTAACGAGGGTAATTAATGGTACACAGGTGAATCTTATGACTAATCAACAAGAGGGAAAAACTGGGTCAAGAGTGGCACATGGGAGAAAACACAACAAAACAGGTCCATATTCCTGACAGTATTCAAAGTGTGAGGAAAATGTTTTAGCACTTACATTTCCAATAGTTAATGTTAAAGCATTAATTTAAGTGATATTAACTAACAATAAGCAATACACTAACAGTTAAGGCCATTTAACTGTTAGTGTATTGTAAAATTTCGGACGAATTTTTCGTCCGAAATTTTTGCACGTTGAAAAATAAATACGACCTCACGTTTTGTCAATCACGTTTGCACACTGCCTCCGAAATTTTCGTCCGTCAAAAAAAAATTCGGATCGGGTTCGATTTTTTGCGTTTTTCGCATCCGTATAAAGCATTTTGAGATGCTTTTAGAAGGTGTTTTGACAATTCAGAGCCACCGTACAAGCGAAAGCCAAAATCCAAAATAGTGTCAGACAAATTAATACACTTCGTCTTGCAGCACAGAGCACTTTATGACAAACAAATTGCGGAATACAAAGATACAGAATATAAAGAACTGCTGTAGCCTATTTTTTTTATGCCTGGCGCGCACCTTTCCGATGCCGCAGTTCGGTGTGTGTGTGTGTGTGTGTGTGTCTGTGTGTGTATCCATACCTCAGACAGCCTCTGTTCAGGATCAATTGGTTCACGGAAATTGGTGGTCTTCTTTTTAATATGTGGATTCAGTATCGCTAGCAAAGTATCAAACTGAGGCACTGACATCCTGAAATAAACTTTGAATCTCTCGGGATAATCCCGCTGCTCTTTGATAAGGAGGTGGAACTCTCCTTCCTCTCTGCGCAATCTAAGGATTGGATGGACCCAATATTTCCTTTTTCTTTTTTTAAAAAGAGAGAGGACAACAAAATCGTCCTCACTGCTTGAAGACATTTTGTATAGTTTTGCGAATTTTTTCGCAACGGATTAATTAAAACGCATCGGACTCAGTGTGCAAGGTCTCTGTGCGTGACGAATTTTTAAGATTGCGAATGCGAAAAAACGCATGCGAAAATTTCGGACTCAGTGTGCAGAGACCTTTACTTATTTATTAAATATTTGACAGTTAATAAAAACACATTTTCTCATTGTTAGTTTGTGTCAACCCAGGTCCATTGATGAAAGATACATCATGCAAATGTGCTGGGACACATCATCAGTGATATATCCTGGGGTCGTTGGGTGTTTCGGGTCTTTCAACATCAGACACCCTCGCCCAGGCGACCCAGTTGATCAGACCCTGGCCTGTGTCCCAGCAGCAATTGCCCACGGCCCACCTAGTGGCTTTCTCTTGATCGCCTTTCTTTTCGCCTCCCCGGTGATACTAGATGCGTGAATGTTTTGCAGAGGCTCACAACTAGTTTGCCATCCCTGCCTCCTGCACTCTTCAACTGGCTCTTGGCATTTAGCATGCTTCCTCTCATTGGCCTTGTCCATGCGCTCTTCCCAAGGCACAGTAAGCTCCAGCAAGATCAATTGCTTGGTGGAATCTGAAACAATGATCATGTCTGGACGAAGCTGTGTAGATGTTATTCTGGTTGGGATCTTCAATTGTGTATCAAGATCCACTTCCAGTTGCCAGTCAGTAGTAGTTGCAAGGAGACCAGACTTTACTCTCGGCTGTGGGTGGGCCTTCTTTCCAGCTCTGAGGAACTTGATGGTCTTTGATTTATTGTGGTGGCCCTTGATGGCTGCGGCTATGCTTTCAACAACTGCCTTAAGCACCTGGTCCATTAATTAATATTACAGTTTTTCTCAGTCACTTTGGTGCATTTCTCGAATCGTCCTTAATATGTGCAAAGAAGTATGTGCATTTCTCAAAACAATATGTACAAACAGCTCCACACAATGGATTACCTTCAACAGCCTGTAACTTACTCAAAATATTTAGTTCATCTCTCAAAAATAAGTATTTATGTCAATGAACATATCAGTGCCATCAGAATGAAAAGTCCTTGTGTCATTGTTCACAAACAAGTCAAGTCAAGTATAGCGCTTTTAACAATACAGATTGTGTCAAAGCACTTAACAGTATCAAATTGGAGGATAGAGTGTCAGTAATGTATAATAATAAGATTAAACACTCAATTTTCAGTAAAAGGCATTTCATTATTGAATTCCGTGATGTCATTGTCTAGCTCAGTTTAGTTTAAATAGTATCTGTGAAATCAAATTGACGATAATAGCTACAAGATAGTCAAAATGCTTAGTCATGAAATGCAGGACATGGTCGATCTCCCAATATTTAGCTGCTCCCTTCAGCCATTGTTAGGCCATGATTGACAACATGGTCCACAGTAGTGGCCCTTATTTCATCTGATTTTCGCCTATGTCCTTGGCCTCTTCTGCCTCTTCCTCTCTTTTGCCTCTCATTGGCCTTGTCCATGAGCTCTTCCCAAGGCACAGTAAGCTCCAGCAAGATCAATTGCTTGGTGGAATCTGAAACAATGATCATGTCTGGACGAAGCTGTGTAGATGTTATTCTGGTTGGGATCTTCAATTCTCAATTCTTCAATTCTCATGGGATCTCATGTTTGTTCATGAGATGCACCTTTGAGCTATTTCAGAGAACTGGTTTATCATTGATCTACATTCTCTTCATTAGTGAGAGTCAAGATTCACTTCACAATTCATGCCAAATTTACAAAAAGTAATAGAAATGTGTAGAAAATATGCTTGACAGTTTATGACAACTAGATCAACCATTTTGCATTTAATGACATATACGATGAACTAATGACTAGATGTTTTGAGGGGTAAGACGATTGCACAGAGAACTATATAATACATTTTGAGCAACATGACAATAGCAACTGATCAAGTAGGAAACCGCAGACAAATGTACATAATCAATTGCATGAATGTACCAAAGCAACCGCAACTTGCTCAAAAAGAATGAGAAACTGCTTTTATGATGATGAGGATGAACAAGTAGTTTTGAGAATTTCATTTCTGATCTGAGAAATGCACCAAAGCGACTGAGAAAAACTGTAACAGATACAACTTGTTTAATTTAACATGAAGTAAGATTAATAATGCTATAGCCTGTGTATTTGTCATTGTTAGTACATGATTGATATTGCATTTAACTAATGTTAACTAAATAACTTTTTACTTGATAATTACAGCATGTAATATTTTGGAGTCAATAGTCCAGTGAACTTTATTGTCATTCCGCCATATGTGGAGACATACAAAGGAACGAACTGTCATGCCTCAAAGTACCATATACACATAAGACAGGTATCCAAACATATAACCTACATAGTTGTAGTTGTGCCATCTTGGCGAGTGATGTTGCATTGGTGTAGTGTCTTTTCTTTATCTTGGACACTTGCAATATCATTACTCGTGCCTCTTAAAATCTTCAAGTCTCATGAAAATTTAGGATTTCAAGTTGCTTAAATTGCTGTCAGTGTGAACGCCCTTAAGACCTACACACCATCAATAGACCACGTTCACTGAGTGAGGTTTGTTCTTTTTGAAGCAGTTCATTTCCACTGAAATAGCCCATTGCCAGTCAATCGCCCTTGTCCTTGTAAGGCATGTAACAGAGTAATGTGATGTAAGGCATTGCAACAGAGCTGTTCTCTGTACTGAAGATCTTTCTGTTTCAGTTCCACAATATGTAAACAACTTCAGTACATAAGCAACACATTATAGCCATTGCACAGCATGTGTAGATAATACATTAGATTGTAGAATTTAATTTATCTTATTTGAACGCCGTGGAGCTGAAACAGAGTCTCAGTTATGATGATTTGTGTTTTGTTTCCCAATAACCTTTCTCTTTCCTCTTCTTCCAAACAACAAGAAACGTCAAACGGCGAGGATACGATCCAAGTGCTTCTGCCATCTAGTGGACAGAGGGAACGCTCCGATCTCCAGAGCTTCTCTATTCAGCTGGGCTGCTGTTTTTGCTGCTCTTTTTTGCCATTAGTTATACTTGAAAATGTTACACATAATAGTAAAGAATTCATCCAACAATACCTTAGTTATGTAGCTCCACCCCCTTTTATAAACTCCACCGTCTCTCACTGAGCCATCTTTATTGACATATCTCCCTCTACCGTAGCAGCCAATCAGATCATTCTTACATTACAGAAGCATGACATCACAACAGCCTGGCCTTGGCACCTGTTTGAAGGTTTTGCATGGCTAATGCCCATATTTAGCAGAATACAGCATAACAACCAATGAAGAGCATAAATATTACCCACACAATCTCAGACCCCCTTCATTTCTTGATTGCTTATTTGACGGAAGTAATCGATAGCTGCGTGGCTTAGCCTTAGAGAGACATGTTGAGTTGAATTTATGGGATAGATTTAATTCTACATATACTGTAAATGACCAGATACATCTATGGGAATAGCGCATACAAAAATGAAAATTCTGTCATTAGTTTCTACTTTCATGTTTTTCCAATACTGTTTCTCTCTTCAGTGGAACACTAAAGATGTCAAGCAGAATATTTTGGCAACTCTACACCATACTCTGAATGTGAATACAAGGTCTAGTAATGTCAAAAAAAGAAAAGCAATTTTTCTATACCAGACACGTCACGGCTATATGACACGACAAAATCGATCAAAAGGCCAATCAGAAGAGTGTGTGGGCGGACTTTCTCTCTGGATATCAAGTATATCATCTACTTTAAACTAATATACCATTATTCCAAATATATAATGAGTGATTGATATAATCTTTTTATAAAATGCGCTTGTATGAATGCATAGATTTATTTTCCTTTTATTTTCAAGATCAGAGGCAAAATATCCTGTCACTTTTAGTATTAAAGTTCACACTAAATGAAAATCCGAATCCTTTCAGCGAACCAGTTCTTTTGGAAAGTTAATTTCAATGAACCGATTAAAAAAAACATTTAGTTGAGCATTTAGTTGAACTGGCTCATACGGTTCTTGTGTGCTACTTTGGCTGTGCATCTTGCACCATCAACGTGGAACTAAAGTTTGATTCGGTTCAATATTGTGCATCATTTCAAATGGTTCCTGGCTGTTAATAATGAATGATTGTTCAAGATCGGACATCATTAATTTAAACAAACATTAAACACTTTTAACACTAACTAAAGCACATAATCAGTACCTGAGATTTTCCTTGCCATAGTTTGTATGCTGTTGTTCCAGCTGCAATGTCACAGAAATAAAAAAAAAAAATCTTTAGTAGAATCTGTCACGTATTGCTAGAACAAAACCACTAACATGGAAATGACACTTTTTACTGCGTGTCACAGCACTAGGACACAGTGTTGTGTCCAGAGGTTGTCTAATCCTTTCGAAGGGTTTACCCTCCAGGGGTGTTTCTCCTGCCAATTAAGGAGGTGCTGTTATTGCACAATTAGACCTGCGTAAAGAATCATGGGAGCAAGTGTCCATAAGGGCAATTTAAAGTGGACAGTTTTGCACACTTCAGTTTGGAACGATCCTTCAATATGGTGGCCATGAATGTTCTCACTCCAAAGTACTGTTCAGAAGCGGATTTGTCCAGTTTGGAATGCAGCAATAATGTAGGCTAACCTTTGTTTCACATAGCATGACCTTCGGATTGACGGCAGAAGGTCTGGACTCCATAGCAGCTTTCATTGGTCAAGCACCACTGAAGAGATTGTCTGATTGACATGTAAAGCAAACGATCACAGTTAATTTGGTTTAGTGTCATGTAGAGGCGTGAAAATGTAAAGTCAATGTCCCTACATCAACGGACCTGTGTGCAATTCAAAATTAGATGATGTCTGAGGCTGAGGCTAGTTAAGTTTTGGGCCTCTAGAGGTTGAAGCATAAAAATGCATGTTACGTGAGGAGGATTGGTAGTCACCTGAATTGTTGTTTGGCTCTGCGCTCATGGTTTGAGACATAACTGCAGTCTTCCTAATAACCTGTCCTGTGTATATTGGAAAAATGATGGCGCACATGACATGGAATCAAAAATAGATATTGTGGCTATGAATTAAGAATTAGTTTGTGGCTGTTATTTATTAATTGGTTCCCTCGTTTAGGTACATCTTGGCCATATTGTAATAATTTGTTCCCTCATTTTAATTTAGTTCAGTCGTGGTCAAGAGGGAATGAATTAAAGTTAACTTTGTGGTAAATTTTTTCTCTAATTCAATATTTTTGTTGCCTTGTGCTTTGTTTTTTACGGAGCACATTTAGTGCCCATTTTTACAAATGTTTGTGACTAAACTTTTTTTAGCAAACGTTTATTCAAAATATGTTAATATACCAATGTTTATTTCATACAAATGCTGTATGTTTAATAGTGTGTGTCTAGCTGGCATACTGTGCATTGATTTGTCTGTTATTTGTCGGTCTTTTGCTCTGACATGGGGCTATGAGTCAACACATCTAAAGATGCTGTACCTCAACACCCACATTGAATGAGACGGTGACTCTAACCCAAAGATCTAAAGTAAAAATGTACGTTTGGGATGTTATATACAGCACTTTACTGTGATAGGTGAGGTAGTGTTATCAAAACTGATCATCTGAAACACATGCAATAACCTGATCAGTCCTACCTTGATTCATCGGTTTAACTTTGCCACTCAACTGTAATTGCACAGATGGTTAGATTTTCGAGACATATTATTCAGACCTTATTATATGGCCTTTCTCATCATCCATCTCCCTCAGCTCTCAGGGCTGCTAACCCTACTGGAAGTGATTGCTTTGCTGCATGAATTTACTATAGTGGGCTTATTACTCTGTATGAAGTATGAGTGCCCGACCCCATAGGAATATGTATATTACAGAGACGGTGCTGTGCTCTTTGTGCATGTCAGCTACAAAACTTTTATTTACTATGCAAACAAATTTGTTGCACAAAGCGACGGGTTAAAACAGTAAAATACCACACTGATGTATCACAGTTGACCCTGTTTTTTAGCCATGATATGATAGTTATGCTGAGCTTCAGGAAAAGCATTTTGTTGCTTATTATCCTTTAATAAAAAGGAATGAATGTATTATCTTTTGTTAAAAAAGCTACTCATTTTGAAGGCTTACCATAATTCCCAGGTTATTTTCACATTTAAGGTTTCAGGTAAAATTTTGGACACTCGCCTTTTATATTTTTTCTGTTTTTCATCAGCACTGTTTATTAGCCTAAATGTTCCTCCATTTACCTGCTGCTGTTACTCTGAACTGTAAGAAAGTCATCGAAGTAAACAATAAAATCAACAGTATTTTACACCTCTGCCTGTAGTTTCTTATGTTTATTATAGTTCATCATTGTTAATTATTGACACAGGAATAGCTAAGATGTATTGATTCAGTAAAACAGTAAAACGGAGGTTAGTTGAACAATTCTCAAAGTATTGTAAGTAAAATATAAAGTATGAAAACGTATGAATATTACAGTATTGTACAGTATTGACTTGAACATTTTAGCAGAAGCATTATTAGTTTAGAGGTTTTGTCTCAGGGGAGACATTATTTAAAATATATTTTTAAAAGTCGCATTCATTTGTTGTTGTGTAAAACATTTGAAATGCCAAAAGATAAAAGCCTGGACGAGACACCATGTTCACTTTGTGTGGTTTTTGAATCATCAACTTTCAAGTTAGCCTACTTTATTATCTACTTTCATTATATAGACTGATGGTCTGTTTAACTAAAACATTTTAAATGTGGCAATTGTGTTAACTGTGAATTCACAAAAAAATGTCAAGTTTTTTAATCATCCTGAAAAGTAATATTTTTATAAGGAGATTTATAACAGGGAAGACAAATAATCTGATTTATATAATTCAATCAGTGCTTGAAGTGGGCACTTCTGACATGTTGCCGGTACTCAGAGTAAAATCATCAGGGTCTGGGTGATTAGGCTATATGATCCCATATATGATTAGAAATGATATAGAAACTATGTAAATCACACTACCCAGACGGGATCACCTCTCATCTCGACCAATCACGTGAATGAACGCAAGCAGAGTCGGTCTACTTCATTGTGTGGTGCGCGAGAGCATGTCAGGGGAGGCACGCGGAGTAGTAGAATAATAATTAACTATTGATTACTAATTTGAATCAGTACTTTATAACGAAAATCATATCTTAAAATGAAAAGAAGCAGGCTTTAGCAATCACATCATTTTAAACTCCTGGAAAGTCGAAGGATCCAGTGAACGAATTCAAACAGTAAGCTCAAAACAGCGCTAATGCCGATTTTATCAGCGATTACGGAGAGAATAGCGACTTAAGTCCAGATGTCAGTAAAATTATTATTTTCAGCGTGTATTTGGCTTAAAAGCAAGAGTGTTTTATAATGAACGCTGATTATCCGTGGTCAGAGGTTTAGCGATTCTGAATGGATCCGTATATTAAAGGCAGGCGATTTAGTGGTTTTTGGCGTCTCCCTGTTGTCCTGTTTGGTATCGCAGCTTGACTTGTGCTAATTTGTATTGAAAACTTATTTAATCATTGATTGATTGATTGTGGCACTATACATACATTCTGAATTATTAAAAATTACCTATTTATTTTATATAAATTAATAAACAAAATTGATGTTGGTGAAACATCCTGTTCATTAAAAGAAAGGATCACAGAAGCGCAATAAATAGGCAGGATTTAAAGAGTCCTGTTGCGAGACATTTTTGTGAATGTAACCATAAATGTCATCTTTCTTTTTTTCTTGGAATTGAAAAGATTAATCAGAATTCAAGAGGTGGTAACATTGATTGCATAAGAAAGAAGCAGGAAGCTTAAAAAAATATAAACAAATGTACAGTATAACAGTGAGTGATTTCAGAAAAAGAAAGAAAATGGACCTTTATTGGTATTTGCTGCTGTCCGCTCCAGAAGATGCTCGCAGCTTTTTATTATTATTTTATTATTACCCCCTGCTCGTTCGGGTGCCAACGGATAGGCACCTAAACTACACTGTAGAGACAATGAAAAAAATTGTAATTGATTACTCTGGCGCCTCCATGTCCTGCACTTTAGCTTCCACTCTCCACACAAACTACTGGATGCAGCACACATTTATCTAGGTTTAACGTTTAAACATTGTTATAGGCTTAAACTGTTTTAGTATATCTATAGATTTTATTTTAGGCAAGTCATAATGATTTGAGAAGGCTAAATTGATCAAATTATCAGCCTGCCGGTCTGACACTGGCCGCTTGGTCGTTACTTTAAGAAAGAAAAAACGTATTTAAATTTTTTTAAATATAAAATAAATTAATTGAAGATGGTTTTGATTATTAAAATTTAATGGAACCATTTAAATGGAATCCAGAAAATAATGGAAAACAGAATCAAATTAGACAGGCTTTTTGATTAATAAAATTTTATTTAACCGTTAAAACCGAGTATAGAAAAATTAAAATGGAAAAAACTGAATTTGGAAATAAAACGGATTTCATATAGGGCCCTATAATTATATATATATTTGTTTTTATTTTATTTCTTTTGTGGTAATAAAAATAGATGTAAGTGAACAATAGCTTTTAAAATGACTTTAAATACATATATAATAGCAATGATGCAATAATAATTAATTAATTACTAAATAAAGTATCAAAAGCAAGAAATCATATGGTTTTATTGAACAAAACAGTTTAAATACATAATGTATTCTAAACAATAGAGCTAATGTAGATTACGCATAACAACAAAGGCCTGCAGAGGACGCCGACGGCCTGACGATTGTTTTTACACATTACTGTTTAACATTGACCAAGCACCAATTAATTCAAACGTACACTTAATCTTTAACATTCTCGTCCATGAAATGCACCACTTCCGGTATTTTGCCGATTAGTCGACGTGAGCAAAAAGAAGTCGACGATTTTTAATAATCGACTAGTCGACTAAAATCGACGAATCGCGACAGCCCTAAAAGTAATACAGGAGTCATGTAACACATTACAATTCTGAGACAGTAATATTGTAAGGTAAGGAATTACTTTTAAATAACAATAACAAGTAATCTATAATGTATTACAGTTTGGAAGTAACTTGCACAACACTGTATATATATATATATATATATATATATATATATAAAGGAGAAGAGAAGAGAAGAGAAGAGAAGAGAAGAGAAGAGAAGAGAAGAGAAGAGAAGAGAAGAGAAGAGAAGAGAAGAGAAGAGAAGAGAAAAAAAACACATACACAGGGTAAGAGTGCCGTGTGAGTGGGCCGGGTCCCTGACCAGGGCCGCACTACACGTCTCACTTTTTTAATGCATCACAAACTAGCTGAGACATCTACACATTAAAAACATAGATAGATAAAAAAATAAAAAATAGACATATAAGGTAAATGTGGCATGCAGGTAGTGGCCGGGGATGGCTGGTGTCTAGGGGTGCATTAGGCCCTGTTGTCCCGCAGCATCTTTCCCTGGCATTCCCATTGTGGCGTGACGTGCTTCAGATTAAGTAACGGTATGTTGTAGCCACACCAATTTATAATTTAATACTATTATGATTAATATTATTATTATTACTTGCCCTCTTCATTGTCCTCCACCCTTTCCCAATCTTAATTAAATTATTATTATGATTATCATGGTTATTATTAATATTGTTGCTACTAACATTTGTCTTTTTTTCTTTTTTAAAGTTATATTACTTATATCTGTTATAAATCTGTTAAGATACTATTTCATTTGTATGCTTCCTACCCCACCCCTAGACACAATGAGACACACACACACACACACACACACACACACATGCATGCTCACCGGCACATGAATGCAAATACAGGAGCTAATCAGAATGGACTTGTAATGTTGGCTGTCAGTATGTTTGTTTGTCAAATTGATTCAATGTTTGGCACATGTAAACATTGTCACATTTTTTACTTGCATAATAAAAAGTTGGTATTTTTTGAGCACAGATGACACAGATCAGCTCTATTTCTACCACTTCTGTGTTCATTAATGCGGAATCTACAGTGCCTTGCGAAAGTATTCATACCCCTTCATTTTTTTCACATTTTGTTATGTTGCTGCCTTATGTTAAACTGCATACACCATATTGACAAAGCAAAAACACAATTGTCACAACTTCGTAAATTTATTAAAAATAAAAAACTCAAATAAGTACATTGCATAAGTATTCATACCCTTAACTAAATATTTAGCTGAAGTACCTTTACAGCCTCAAGTCTTTTTTGTTTGATGCGACAAGCTTTGCTCATCAACATTTGCCAATTATCTGCCATTTGTCTCCTCCTCTTCACCTCTCAAGCTCTTTCAGGTTGGATGGGGGCAGACGCACATTTTCAGGTTTCTCCTGAAATATTTGATTGGGTTCAAGTCCAGGCTGTGGCTGGGCCACTCAAAGACATTCACAGCGTTGTGTATAAGCCACTGTTGCTGTGTGCTTAGGATCACTGTCCTGTTGGAAGGTAAACCTTCTGCGCAGTCTGAGGTCCTGAATGCTCTGGGTTCTTCATTAAGGCTATCTCAATTTTTTGTTGCATTGAGCTTTTCTTCTACTCTGATGAGTCCCTCAGTCCCTGCTGCTGAAA